>NC_064412.1:32835000-34035000 GCF_023375975.1 Astyanax mexicanus
TGACGCTGTGAAGGCACACCAGCAGCTCATTTAAGGGAACACCAATGTTATGTTATTCTTTATTCTCTTTATTGTTGATGTAAAAGCTGGATTTGTTTATTTGTTTGTTTATTTGTGTGTGTAACAAGTGGGGGTGTACATGCGCTGAGTGTATACAATGTGCACAACGCTCCTGCATGGCTTAGATAGGATTGAGCGGCTGACTGTTGACTGTTCTCAGGGTTTTAATCAGTCAGTGGCGCACCTGTGTTTTCTGCCACCAAGATAGAAACATGCCAGATATTTACCTGAACACACCTCACTTCTAAACCACTACACCCATCAGTGTAGATATGTTCCTAAACTCTGACAGTATTTTAATGTTGCGGGCTCAAGGCGTAAAAATAGACTGGTAAGAGGATGTAAGATAGCAACAAGCCTCACGACAACAGGAAGCAAACATAAAGCCTGCAAGCTGTATGTTTCAGTGCCTGGGTTCCAGTTGTTTCTGTAAATTGCAGAGATCCAGTAGCTTCTTATTTTTTTAGCATTCAGCAGTCTGTAAAAAGAGAGCTCCCATTTTTTATCTCAATCTGTTTGTATCGTCAAATCACGTGATTCATTTGGAAACTTCACTGAGATACGTTTTAGTAACGTTGTAATGCAAACCATTATTATTATACTGTTCCTGGAGCATTATTTATGTATTGTTGCAGACTAACCTTAAACCTAAAACCTTAAAAGTTTGCTGGGACGTTTCCTTTTCAAGTTGTTGAATGTGGACTATGGAGCTAGCATTCATTTCCTCCATTAAAGCTCTCAATTGTTTTAGCTCCCTTCCTAAAACTTCTAAAAAGGCATGTCAGACTACCTCAGATATCTGTAATAGGCCCCAAACTCCAGACTTTCTAACCTTCTATAACGTTTTAACTTTGTTTGTTGGTACACTCTCATAGGAAAAAGGTCTGTCGGTTGTGTTATATTCATTAACTTAGGGTACTGAAGACTTCACTTAAGTTACTATCGAAGTACCCAACCCCGCCCTTGTGACACTTTGGAAACCTGTAACATTGTTGGTGTGTTGTATTGTTGGCTATCCTGTAGCCCAGCTCTAGACAAAACTTAGGCCCTGCAGCTGTAATCTAAACTCTATAATCTTGGCGTCTATGTTACAGAATGCTCCAGCACCCAGTGGTATGTATGTAGGGTAGATTGCGGCTGATTGTGGGTGTTTCTGATAAAATGGGCAATAAATAAATAAGCAAGTACGAGGTAGGTGTTGCTAATAAACGTTCGGCGCAGTGTGTATATATACTGTATCTCTGCTGTGTGTGGATGGTGGGTGTAAAAGTGAGTGTGTCTGGCGGCTGCAGATATATAGCAGATTGCCATCAGTGTGGCTGGGACTGCAATTACACGGCTAGAGTGTGTGTCAAATGCAGCGAGCGAAAACGAGCGAGAGACAGAAGACGAGATGAGGTATAATTAGACAGGAGAAGTTACATGAGGAAGAATAAAAAAAATGGGTACTCTTTTTGGTTTCTCGGCGAGCGCCGTCCGTTTTTAGAGCTGCCTCTGTGCCTCTGATAGAGGGGGCCATGCTTAAATTATGTAATCAGAGCGGCGTAGCTCTGGCTTATGATCATTTCCTTATTTCTTATCTGCTCTGACCCCGCAGAGCCCGGCCTAATGGCCTCTAGATGTGTTTTTAATGGAGACAGATTAGGATCTGGCCAGCAGGTAACTGATGCAGTCTTTGGTAAAAGAAGACGAGCCGCAGGGTGTCAGCGGGGCTTCGGATGCCACGGGGTGTTCAGAAAGCAAAGCCTGGTTACCCGTAATGGTCGGGGTTTGGGTAATGGTCCTGCCCAGAGGACAGGGACATCAGAGTCTGTGTAGCATGTTGCCTAATGGTGTGTGGATCTAAGCGCCGTGGCATCAAAGCAAAGCGGTAGCGCCGGGGTGGCTGCCGAGATGCTGAGACACAACAAGGGCGCTGACTGGATAGAGGCATGGTCAAAATTTGTGGAAGAAAATGGGTAAAAACTGTTTAATGACACTGCAAAGGTCGGGAAGGCCTCACACTTTATTTCTATACCGTTAAAACTGCAAACCCAAAATCAGAAAAAGTGTAGAACAGTATGACAATGAAAATGAAGGAGAAAAAGAATGCAGAAAAGCCGTGTTTTTAATGTTCATATTGTATTTGATTGCAGACAGTATGAACACAAAGTATGTTATGGTTTATCGGGTTTATTCTTTTCCAAACAGGTGATTCCAACAGCAGGTGATCATACTCATAACTTGGTAACAGAAAAGTAGTGAGTACCACATACTAAGCTGTGATTACTACATACTAAAATGACGAGCACCAGATACGACAGTGGCTTACAAAAGTATTCATATCCCCTGACATTTTGCCACCATACAACCACAAATGTTAATGTATTCTTTCTTTTTTTTTTTAGACCAATACAAAGTAACACATAACTCTAAAGTAGAATGGACTGCTGCTAATGTAGCATTACCGAGTAGCCAGTGTGCTCGGAGGAAAGCGCAGTGACTCAGTTCTGATACATCAGCTCACAGACGCCTTGTGATGATTGACATCACCCTTTGTAGTGACGAGGGGAAAGAGCACCATCTACCCAACCAAAGAAAGAGCAAGACCATTTGTGCTTTCTCGGGACTCCGGTAGCTGATGGCAAGCTGTTTGACCTGGATTCGAACCAGCGATCTCCTGATCATAGTGGCAGTGCTTTAGACTGCTGGACCACTCGGCACTCAACTTATGCAATGTTGCTGCAAGACTATTCTTTGAGACCTTAAAGCAAGAAAAGCTACTTTCAATATTAGATTTTTACCCAGGGGTGTTTGTGCACTTCTATTGTCAACAAGGCAATATAAAAAAAAAACACAAAACTGCATGTATTACAGAGACTTGGCTGTGGAGGAAAAGGGTATGGGTACTGGAGCAAACATAACATATCTGTCTGCAGTGAAAAGTAATTGTTAGAAATGTTAGAAACTCTCCTATTCTTTTCAGAGGTTGTAGCTAATTGAATGTAGTATAGAGGCTCTACATTTGCTCAGCTATATAACACTGGGCGCCCTATGCAAATCGCGTCACGATGCTTGTTGCTATGTTACACCCTGCTAACAGTCTATTTTCACACCTTGTACCTGCGCTGGTAAAATAGGGTCAGAGTTTATTAATAAGTCTACACTGATGGGCCTAGTGCTCTGGAAGTGAGGTGTGTTGAGGTAATATAGCTGGTATTTCTACCTTGGTATTTAAACCCTGACAACAGTCAACAGTCAGCCGCCCAATCCTATCTTAGCCATGCAGGAGTGGAATGCATTGCATTGCACATACACCCTCCTCATTACAAACACATGTAAATGTGCAGCAGTGCGCAAATCCAGCTTTTACATGAACAATAAACAGAATAAAGATAAAAATAACATTGCTGTTCCCTTAAATAAACTGCTGGTGTACCTTCACAATTTGAATGTGCAGGTTCAAAAAAGTGCTGTGCTGTTGAGATTTTAACGCACCAAAGTCAGAGCACATCTGGCTCTTAAAGCGAATGACAACAGGCACACTGATTGGTTTATTTCACATTATGTCTTAAACCCACCCATGATTAATTAAGAGAATTAGTACATGCCTTTTGCACATTTTCATCCACACAAGGCATGCTTTTTTTGCCCTCATTATACCACAGACACACTGACATGCCCTAAATCAAGCTGCATGATGCACAATTGCCAAATGTGCTATAGAACTCTAAAATATGGCCCTAGTTGTAAGATCATGTTGGGTTTGGTTTTGCCACTAACCTCAACAGTATGGATTATTTAATCATATTTTATCATTTTATCATTTTTCTTGCTGAAAGGTGAATCAAATTCCCAGTCTCAAGTATTTTGCAGCCTCCAACAGGTTTTCTTCCAGGATTGCCCTGTATTTAGTTTTAACCATCTACCTATCAACTCGGACCAGCTTTACTGTCACAAACACCTTGTGCTTATTGACACCACCCTTTGGAGTGATAAGGGTGAAAAGCGCCATCTATCCACCCAAAGAAAGAGCAAGGCCAAGAGAGCAAGTGCTTTCTCAGGGCTCCGGCAGCTGATGGCAAGCTGTTTGACCTGGATTCGAACCAGCGATCTCCTCATCATAGTGGCAGTGCTTTAGACTGCTGGACCACTCGGCACTCAACTTATGCAATGTTGCTGCAAGACAATTCATTGAGACCTTAAAGCAAGAAAAGCTACTTTCAATATTATATTTTTACCCAGGGGTGTTTGTGTACTTCTATTGTCAACAAGACAATAGAAAAAAAAAACCCACAAAACTGCATGTATTACAGAGACATGGCTGTGGGGCATGCTTTTTGTGCCCTCATGATACCAAAGACACACTAACATGCCCTAAGTCTAGCTGCATGATGCACAATTGACCCAAGCGCTATGGAACTCTAAAATAGTGCCCTAAAACTCTAAAAATGGGTTTGGTTTTGCTGCTAACCTCAACAGTATGGATTATCTAATCATATTTTATCAAACTAAACAAATACTTATGGGTTCAGGTTCAGAGAAAAGCAGATTTTTTCTTTTTGATCACCCTTCGCCAGCCGTCTGCTTCAAACCAAACTACTTGCCAAACGTTGAACAGAAATATATATACACATGAAAACACGCGAACGCACACACATAGTAACATACATGATTTTACTCATACAAAGGAAACATCACTCTTGATTATACACAAGGACATAACATCAAGGGTTACAAAAGAAGAGCACAAGAATCCACAAACGCAGAGAGAACTGCCTTAACTCAGATCTGAATCAGGTTGTTGACTGGGAGAGAACGTGGATCCATACGAGCCCTTTATGGATAAAGCTGTAGGCCATGATCCTTCAGCTGTGACGTATTGATTGAAATGATTGATCTTTTGGACAGAATTAGCTCAGAGCTAAATGAAGTGTGGTATGGATGTATTGTGCAGGGGTCAAGGTATTGAAGAATGATTAATGCTTAGTGCTGGAGGCATAGTTTGGCAAAATAACCACATTTACGCAAAAGTTGTACTTAGTTGGTCAAGATATTTTTGCTGCCTAAAGTTTGTCTAAGGGCGTTTTCACATCTGAAAGTCCAGACCGGAGTCCTCACCAAGCTTTGTTGGTGTTTGTTACAATTTATAGATTTGGTCCAGTTAGTTTTGGATTTACCAAAACAGTTTGGTGAGCAGACTAAGTAATTTTCCTACGTTTTGTCATCATCACATTTGTGGGCTGTCTCTTTATACTTCACATTTATTGGTTTGTAGAAAGGTGTGCATCAGATAGAAGCATGTTGCCATGTCCAGGTGTAGTGTCGAATTCTGCATCTTTGCCAGAAATTGACTCCCCTTTGTGGACATGAGCATAATATAGCAGAACAATTTCTGTTTATAAATAAAGATGAATCTACAGTTACAGTAGATACAGGAATCAGCCTCAAGTGTTTGTCCCAATATTGCTGCTTGAAGGGGAATCAGATTTCTGATTTGAGCTTGGTCCTAAAGTCCAACCCATCAATAAGATTGTTTTTACACTTTCAAAAGAAACAGAAATTGGCTCAGTTAATCCAGACCAAGATATTTTCTTTTGGCCCTTGGTCTAGATTTTGGATCGTGGCACATTTCACACCTGCTATTTTGTTTTGGACCAAATTGAATCAAAGTCTGTAACACAATTTGAGGCAAATGTTTGATGATTTGGGTTCAGTTTAAGTCAGTTTGCATGGTGCCTATCTCTGTGTTAGCCTCATAGCTCCTGGAAACAGGAAAAAAGCTGGTAAAATACCATTGGAGTTTGAGAATACAGTATATCTACGACCATGGGCATGGTGGTCTGTAAGTGAGGTGTGTTTATGTAAAATTTTGGCGTCTTGCTAGCTTGGTAGCGGAAAACACAGGTGCACCACTGTCTGATTTGAATCCTGACAACAATCAATCGTCAGACGTTTATTGCTATATTGGCAACGCAGATGCGCCACATGCTGAACACACATACACTCGTACTCATTACACATACAAAGACATTCAGCAACTTTAAAATCAACAATAAACATAATACTAAATTCACAATTCACATCATGAAAGTGCAGGTCAGTTTCCTCTGCTGAGAAATGCAAAAGCGCTGCGCTGTTAAGATACCAAACTGCCAAAGTCAGCGCGCACCTGGCTCTTAATGGAAATGGCAAGTGGCATGCTGATTGGTTTGTTTCATGTAACACACAAGCCATACCCGTAATTAATTCAGAGAATTAGTACATGCCTTATGCACGCCTTATTTCGAGCCACGCAAGGTGTACTTTTCCCGCCTTTATGATAGCGAAGACACACTTGACACGCTCTAAATCAAGCTGTGTGGCACATGGTTGGACTATAGACCACTAGATCGCTAAAATAGGGCCCTAGAACTTTCTCAAATACTTTAGCAACAACTATTGCGAAGGTAACCTGTGTGCTGTTCTATTTCTGCTCTGTTGCACATACAGTACAGTAACCGGTGTAAAAGGCTACACTGATTAATGCCCTGCTATTGGGTCATACTGGAGTGGGTTTTTTTTTAGTATTTCTGGGTGAAACTGGTGGTCGGCGTAGGTTTGAGTGACAGCGCTACTGTCAAGATCTCCCCGTCTGCCTATCTGTTCTGGGTCACGCCTGCATCCACGTCAATAAAGTGACAGTGACCTGAAATATTTCCATCGCTCCTTACGCCAGCAAGCAGGCGTCGAGCTGGAAATTGAGACAGGGGCTGCGTTTGACACGTAAAGTCAGCCTGAAAGACGCGTGAGGGTGGGAGCGCGTGAACCGCGGGCCACTTTAACTCGCCGGCTGCGTGGCTTTTTGTCATCAGCTGTTGTGTTGTCAACACTGGGTCGAGGAGGACCGGTGTCGTGCTAGGAGGCCCAGCGTGGATGACAGGCATCCAGTGAATGAACTGTGTCATGTAATTTACTTACTGATGAATGCAATTATCCATCTCTGACTCACCAGAGCCGAGGTTTATGGGCAAGGAAGGAGTAAAGAAAAGAAAGGAGGAGAAAAAAAAAGAACACAGAGCACCGTCTGAGTCTGTCTGCGCATAAAAACAGAAGTGATAATTTGACATTTGGACGGATGGAACTGTGTGGACGAATAAAGCTGTTTAGTTAAGCGGGTGTGCGCTTGCATGGAAAGGTATGTATTTGTGGGATTGACTGTGTGCTTTACATTGAATATATTTATATACATTTGGTTTGTCTCAAACCTCATAACATAGGAAATACATCAAAATGATTATATTTGGCCAAAAACAAAAAACCTAACTAAATTATACTACTAAAGATTTGGCCAAAGCACATTTTCTTAATGTGTTTCTGTTTATTTTATTAATTCACCACTTTTTTCATCATTTAATAAATGTGTGTTAACTTGCATTTTAAAGAAAAAGCCAAAAAGTCATAATTTTACCTCAGAAATGCTATTCTAATCATGAATTTAACTCAGCAGTTCTATTGTAGTCATGAATTTACCTCAGGAGTGCTATTCTCGTCATGAATTTACCTCAGGAGTGCTATTCTCGTCATGAAATCACCTCAGGAGTGATATTCTAGTCATGAATTCACCTCAGGACTGCTATTCCAATTCTTTTAGGAGTGCTGTTTTTATTATTAATGTATGTCAGCTGTGCTGTTTTAACCACAAATTAACCACAAACCTTAGGAGTGATATTCTATTCATGAATTTACCTCTAATGTGCTATTCTAGTCATGAATTTATCTCAGGAGTGCTATTCTAGTCATGGATTTACCTCAGGAGTGCTATTCTCATCATGAATTTACCTCAGGAGTGCTATTCTAGTTATAAATTCACCTCAAGAGTGCTATTCTAGTCATGAATTCACCTTAGGACTGCTATTCCAATCATTAATTTCTTTTAGGAGTGCTGTTATTATCATGAATGTATTTCTGCTGTGCTGTTTTAACCACAAATTGTCCCTAGCAGTGCTATTCCAATCACGAATTTACCTCAGGAGTGCTATTCTAGCTATGATTTCACCTTAGGAGTGATATTCTAGTCATGAATTTACCTCTAATGTGCTATTCTAGTCATGGATTTATCTCAGGAGTGCTATTATAGTCATGGATTTACCTCAGGAGTGTTATTCTTGTAGTGATTTTTCTCTAGAGTGGTATTCTAGTCATGACTTTACCTCGGAAGCGCTATCCTAATCACAAATTTACCTCAGGAGTGCTATTCTAGTCATAATATCAGGAGTGCTATTATTATCATGAATTTACTTCATCTGTGCTGTTGTAATCACAAATGTTCCTCAGGCTGTGCAATTACGAATTACGGAATCAAGAATTTACCTACTTACCTTCCTATGTGCTTCTAATCATTAATTTACTTCAACTCTGATAATCTAATCATAATTTTATGTCAGGGCTGCTATTCTCATTCTAATACTCATGAAATTACTTCAGCAGTTCTTATTTGAATCAGGAATTTACTTTAGCAGTTCTAATCAAATGATGAATCTACTTTAGCAACTTTGCTCTAACAATGAATTTACCTTAACAGTGCTATTTTGATCATGAAGTAACTTCAGTAGTACTAATCTAACCATAATTTTAATTCAGGAGTGAAATTCTAATCATGAATGTACTTTAGCAGAGCTATTCTACTCAGGAATTTTCTTCAGCAGTTCTATTCTTTTCATCATAATATAATACATTGTTAAAATATGAGTGTTCAAATATATTCTCAATCTCAGAATTGGTATACACTATTATTTGTCAACGTGGTTTAGGGAGTAGCAGTGATTTTAGGCTGGTTCTGTTGTAAAAGAACAGCAGCCTATTTATTGAGGAGAAAAAAAAATAAGTGGATATGAACTAGTTTATTTGGATTAGTAGGATCGGAACTTTAAAGTAGTTTATTTTAAATGTAAACTGGCAAAACACTGGCTACATGTATTTATTACATTTTGACATATAATGTAAATACACTCACATAAACATAGACCCCTAAACCAGGGCCTAAAACACCAGAATTGCCATTAAGAAGTAAATGCTGCCTTTTCCATAAAGACACAAATATACTGTCATCTCTCTTACACACACTTCTCTCAGACACACACACTTCTTTCAGACACACACTCACACACACACACTTTTCTGTAGGTATAAGTCATTACTGGAGGCCTGATTAGATTAACACTGATTTGATGATGAAATGAAGGTGACACCATTGTCAGTATTATCAGCTCTATTGCAGCTCTCAGAACATTCCCTTTCATTTAGAGAAACCCGGAAGCTCTTTCATCTGAGATTCATCAGCTTATTATATAACAGCAGCAGAATGAACAGCTCCGCACTTGCCTTTAAACGCTCTCTATAGATTAAAAAGGCCGGACCATGACCCTGTTTCTTTGTTCCTCGCTAATGACTTGCCGGCTTTACAGACTAAATTATTCTCATAAAAGCCTTATCAGTTCAGCCTTTTCATCTACTGCTCCCAGTCACTTTAAATATGAAATACTACTCATTTAACTTAATATGTATCAAGTACTTTTTAAACAGGATTAGTTTTAACACAAGGAGAGGAGGGGGTACATAAATTTACCATGACATCTCTATTGTTTATGACTGATAAACACAGTATAAAACGTGGTACCTCCATATAAAAAAAAAATCATATATCAGTATCAGTTGCTTTAAGTGTTTATGTGAAGGGAACACACACACACACACACACACACACACACACACAGCGGGCAGGCAACACTGTGGCACTCAGGGAGCAGAGAGGGTTAGGAGCCTTTCTCAAGTTAGAAGTCGTTGTTGTATTCACAAATGGAATTATTTAGTAAAAAAGTGTAAAACAGACCAGAATATGTTTTATATATTTTATATTCTTCAGAGTAGGCACCTCTTGCTCAGATGACAGCTTTACACATCTTGGCTGGATTTTCTCAGTCAGATTTTAAAGAGGTAGAATCACCTGGAAGGGCTTTCAGTTAACAGCTGTACTGAACTTATTTCTTATACTCTTAATGTGTTTGAGAGCATCAGTTGTGTTGTGAGGTGGTATACAGTGAAAAGTTCTATTTGATTAATGTTATAATCCATATTATGGCAAGAACTGGTAAGTCATTTTTAAGAACTTTAAAAGTGTCCTCAAGTGCAGTCGCAAAGACCATCAAAAACATTATGATGAAACTGGCTCTCATCAGGACCGCCCCAGGAAAGGAAGACCAAGAGCTACCTCTGTTGTACAGGATAAGTTCCAGTGACCAGCCAGGCCTAAGTTAGAGTATTTTGCTTTGTTTAACACTTTTAAGTTACTACATGATCCCTTATGTGTTCTTGGATCACTCCAGTATTCATTTACAATGTAGGAAAAAAACAGAATAGATTGTCCTGCGACTTGGCTAATATACTCATTATTACACCCTTCAAAAAATCAGCAGAAGGGCCACGCAGACACATGAGCAGAAGCCATTTTAAAAAGCTTTGATTGGTTAAAACCACTTTCAGTCAGATAAGAGTCCTGTAGCAACTGAAAAACGCAGAGTAATGCCTTGAATTAGTTGCTGTTTTTTATTTTAGTTCATTTATAAAATATGTGCATATAGTTTACAATAACTATAATATAAATTTAACTGATTAATTATTATACAATGATTTACATGCACCTTTTGTCACCCCTTCTTTGAAGGTTAAGAAGGGCCTCACTGCACCACTGATATGTTGTATCTGTATGATTACTTTTGAGCCTGTAAAATTGAAAGAATAGTGCAAAGAAGGTGATAGTGTGGTTTCTTCCTCAGTCCTGTGTTGCCTGCTTGGTTTTAGATCTATTAAGCAAGTTAAGTAAGTGAATAAGCCATTTCGGTATCATGGTGGCTTAGTGGTTAGCATATTTGCCTCCCGGTACTGGGGTCTTGGGTTCAAGTCTCTATCTGGGTGGAGTCTCCATGTTCCATGGAGATCAGGTAATTTGGATACTTACACTGTTCTGTTGGAAACAGGAGAGTTGAGGTGCACATTGAATTCTGCCGTGATTTGAGCAGCCGTGGTTTTATGTTTTTTGGATACAATTTGGGTTAGCACCCGAACATCCCTTTCAGACAGCTTCCTCTTGCGTCCACAGTTAATCCTGTTGGATGTGGTTCGTCCTTCTTGGTGGTATGCTGACATTACCCTGGATACCGTACTGAAGATTGGCCACCAGGCTGCTCCAGTTTAGCCATGTAACCTCCCACATTAAAATGACAAGTGTTTTAGTTTCATTGTCCAACCCCTGAATGTATGACTGTGTGTCTAGATATGAATTTGCACTCTGTCCTGGGTAAAATGCTGATGAAATGTAGTGCCTGATGCAGTCCTCCAGGTGGACAGTCATTTCCGGTTGAGAGTACTCTGTGCACTATTGGTTGGTACTTCTCACCAGTGTGTGGATGAGTGCTGAGTATAAATGGTTGTGAAGCATCCTTGGGTTTCTAGAAAGTCGCTATATAGGTATAGTTTGGTTCAGGACTATTTCTATTGGTCTATTTAGATGTTTTATTGACAGTGGCACTACTTTATACCTTAACTATTCTGCAAACGGCCTGAACCAAACTTTATCCTCCAGGCGGAGGCTGGGAATGTGTCTGAGCCACGCTTGCCAACACTGGTGGAATCTCAAGACGTCTCGCTTTTGTGTTATTGTGCTTCCTGTCAGGCAAAAGTGGGACAAATTCTCTGGCCCGGGGCAGCGAGCGGAGTTATTGGAGCCATTACCGCCTAATTCACAGCTCTTATAGGGGCTTTAAGAAGCGCCTTTGGTACTCAAAGATGCGCCCCAAGCACATTTCTCTTCGGAACAGAGAGTCTTTGAAGGGCAGGGTGATGAATGGGTAATGAGCGCAGTGAAGGGTAAGCAAATTGACAGATGAGAGAATGAAGAAAGCGAAATAAGATGGGGGGGGGGGGGGGAGGAGAGGATATCTAAAATAAAAGAGAAAATAGATTGAGGGAAGTAAGCAAGCGGGCAATCGGAGGGAGTAAAGGAGGAGATGGAGGGTGAGGGAATAAACAACAGCATGAAAACAGTCAGAGATAATGGAAAAAGCACAGGAGTGAGTTTGCAAGAGTGTGTGTGTGTGTGTGTGTGTGTGGGGGGTGTGTGTGTGTGTGTGTGTGTAAGACACAGATGAGGCAGTGGTTTAGAACAGCAGCAGGTGAGGGCAGCGGCTTCTCTCTGATTTATGCGGCCGCTTTATTTCAACCAGAAACTGTGATTCATTGCATCGCCTACGCACGTAAACACACACACACACACACACACACACACATGCATGCATGCATGCACGCACACACACAGAGCTAGCTCTCGGGGTGTTGATCTTTGTGATTACGTCCTCCTATTCAATCATCCTCCCATCCACTTTCCAGCAGCTTGCCTCCGTCCTCCTCTTCGTCATGTCCTCCACAGCGCGAGGTGCCTCAGGGTTACATTTGAGGGCCAACACGTGTTTATGAACAGAGCAATCTCAGACAGAATGGCTGATATCACACACTATAGGTATGAAATGTTCATGTACAGGTTTCTATACAAGGAAAAAAAAACTCCACTTAAAAGCAATTATCCAAGCAATTAGCAGTTAACAATTAGCAATTAGCACTTAGATCAAATACCTGCATTTGCTATGCAGCTAGAGGATGTATAGTACATTATATGAATGAATCTGCCCTAAAATGACCCCCTTACACCAGGTCTAGACAGGTTAACTGTAGTTATTGTAACTGTCTAAAGCTCATATACTGAAGTATTTTTCCAATGGAGCTACAAGGCTTATACAGCTTTGAAAAAAAAATAAATAAATAAAAAAACACACTGAAAAATGATGAGTTTCTTTGATTTTACCTAATTGAACACCTCTGGAACATAATCAAGAGGAAGATGGATGATCACAAGCCATCAAACCAAGCTGAACTTCTTGAATTTTTGCACCAAGAGTAAAGGCATAAAGTTATCCAAAAGCAGTGTGTAAGACTGGTGGAGGAGAACATGCCAAGATGCATGAAAACTGTGATTACAAAACAGGGTTAATCCACCAAATATTGATTTGAAACTTTTAAAAACTTTATGAATATGAACTTTATGTTTATCTTATGTTTGGCCTTAGAACACCAATATCTATATAATTTGTGAGATGTGATCCAATGAGTGGGGCTAAATACTGGCCCATGTGCAAGACGACATGAATTCTATTATATTATATTATATTATATTATTATATTATCATATTTGAAGTGAAAACCTTAATTTAACTTTCCATTTCAAATTTGCTGGGCAACATTAACATTCCTCGATCCACAGTGTCACATATAAGTACCAGGAATACATCATAGAGGACATTACTACCCACAGTGGACAGCACAGTGGAAATGATCGTGACTGGTGGCATCTGACAAAGCAGAGATCTCGCCGCTATTTGTTTAGGGGGGGGTTATGGGATTTCTGGGATATTGTTTATAATTTGCATGCATCAGGGAGCCCCAATTAATTAATAAATTTGAGATAATCAGATAAATAAAGGACAGGGAAGAGCAGGGAACCTATAAGATGTGCAGAACAGATGGTCCACCAGAACCAGGGCTGGTAATAATATGTAATAATATGTCATGCAGTCATCCAGTGGAAAAATAGGCCAAGTCATTATGCTGTTATCAACTTTTTTAGAAGAGACTTTAAAAGAGACTTTTAAAAAAATGGCTCTGGCCAGTAGTTCTCTTATAAAATGCCAACTCCCTGTTGGAGACCCTTATTCACCATTTAACCCAACACCAAGAGGGTGACTAATGATCTTCACTGGTGAGCCACCTCTACACTAAACAAACACAAATAATAACCTCATAAATCCACTCATATTAATATTAACCCCAACAAAGAAGAAATAAGCCGGCTGCTGTTTGTAATTCAAATTATTACATTAAAAGCACTCCCACTGATTCCATGGAGACATGTACATTAAACACATTGCACGCACTAAATGATGCTGACCTAAAGGTTGCCAACTAGCATCTATCTACACTCTCCTTTGAACAAACCAACCAGAGTTTAATTGTGTTCAGAGCTCCCCATAAAGACCCAGCTTGCGATCTAGCAGGTAGACCAGGTGCAGTAGGCGTAGCTTCAGAACATGTAACATGCAATGTGTAGCAAAAGGTCAAATCCATGAGGATGTGATGTAATAGGTATGCGTGCTTGCCTGTGTTGGGGTTGAACGGAGTGAGCCCACACATGGCCATCAAACACGGCTCTGTCAGATTCATAAAGCCGCGGCGACTATTCATAGCAGCGGAAACTGAAATAGACTCGCTAAATGTCTTTTTCACACACCGGAGCCAGCTGGACTTATATCACTACCATCTTTCCATCTCAAGGAGGTGTAAAAACACGGGCGGACTGAACACAGTGATTACCGAGACCACCGCAGAACCCTCCACACAGCTCTCTTTTGTTCCTAGAACCCGATGTTCCTGACATAATTCCATTACGTAAGAGTTTGATTTTTAGGAAGCTCAATATGCTAAACTTGGCTTCCTCTCCAAAGAGGTGGTTGAAGTTGTGTCTCACTGTTTTAACCAATAATATCTGCCTGTTATATCTGTAAAATATGATTATATGTGTATATATATATATATATATATATATATATTCTTTTCAAATTAAACGAGTGCTGGGTGTTAATCTACACAGATTTCTCTCCTAAAAATGTTGGGTTTATTTGGGCGAGTAAAGCGCTTTTTTATTTACAGTGACCTTACATTGACAGATTTCCACTAAGGCTGGGTGCAGCAGCATTATTATAATCAGTAGCATTAGTAGCATTAGTAATTGGTAAATGCCACTCGACAGCGATACACTGAGGAACCCTGAGTGTTTCGGTAAGCCAGGGTGATATTAGCTAGTGGTTCGTCCCACGTAGCTTGTTTTTCCATGGTAAACACGCAGACTACAGTCATAGTAATTTATTCACCTCTAAACCTCTAGCTGCTAATGCTAAAGCTGCTCTAGCAGTGCTAGCCGGGGTTAGCAGCAGGCTACAGGCTGATAATGCTCACCTCTGAGTGGCGAAAAAGCTAGCGCTTAGCGGCTAATGCTAATGCTACTCCAGTCTGGACTGAAACTCCTGTATAATGCTGTACTTTAGTGAGTGGCTTTAATGCTCTTTACAACCTGACTGGCAAAATTCATACATACATAAGGCGCACTGATGATTTTTGGAAAAATGAAAGGTTTACAGCTACAGTATAACAGTGTAAATTTGTTGTGCCCTCAAAATAACTCACTGTGAACAAAAGTAAACACATCTCTAAGTGAAAATAGCCAAATTGTACAACTGGAACTCTCTTCCACTCTTTCATGATGACATCACAGAGCTGGTGGACTTTGGAGACATTGCCAAGTAGCAATGCTGCATCTCGGTTTTGATACATCAGCTCACAGATGTCTTGTGATGATTGACATCACCCTTTGGAGTGATGTGGGGAGAGAGCACCATCTACCCACCCAGAGAAAGCAAAGCCAGTTGTACTCTCTCAGGGCTCCGGTAGCCAATGGCAAGCTACATGAACAGGATTCAAACCGGCAATCTCCTGATCATAGTGTCAGCGCTTAGCCCGCTGGACCACTGAGCCTAGCCCATCTTTGGGGACCTTTTTGATCACACTAGCAGTTGGGCCAGAGTGTTGCTCCATAGCAAAGGCTCAAATGAAGCACTTACCACCAAGGCCTCCATACTCAGACCCTACTGATATCAGATTCCAAACAGAACCTGGATTCATCACTAAAGATATGATTTCTGGTCTGTAGCATTCCATGTTTCTTGTTCTAAGGCTACTTCCAACAAAGGTGACAGCGGTTCTCTGGCAGATGACGTAGAATCAAATTTACCATTATGTTTTTCTTAGTCCAATGGTGTACCCTCTTTCAGAGTCTGTAAATTTGACAAAATGTATGTGAGTGCTTGTCTAGCAGTTAACCATCTCTCATCAAGAGGTTCACTACCGAGAAGTAGCCTCCGAGAGCCTTTTTGTCTTCTTCTACTGTATTTTCTACTGTGTTTCAAAATAATGGGTTTTATGCATGCACAAACAGGAGACTTGAATCATGATGCCTGTGATTGGCTAATGCGATTCTGAAGACGGCGTGGTTTACTCCTGAGAGAGTGAGTGAGGTCCTGTGCTGACCTTTTGAACAAAAGTGAGAGGACACTGTGTGTGTGTGTGTGTGTGTGTGTGTGTGTGTGTGTGTGTGTGTGTGTTTGTGTGTGTAATGGGCATACAGTCTCAGCATTGATTTCTCTTTACACTAAACTGATGGAGAGAAGACCCCACACAGCTCAGTAGAATTACAATGAGAAGAAAGCCTTGGGGGTTCTATTGAACATGGCTGTTTTATGACGCCAGTCGTACAATACATGACTTGGTGAGCCTTTATTTGGTACTGTATGGCTAATAAAATGGGTTTAGGGCCATTTTATAAGCAACATTTTACTTAGGAGGGCTCCTAAGTCAGTACCCCTTGACCATGACACTAATGAACCCTTTGATATATTTCCTTAAAGAGCCACTAAACCCTAAACCGTATTTTTCCATTAATTATCACTGAAATGTGTTCCTTTGAACGAATAAAACATACCAGTCCTGCTTAAAATGTGTATAAGCATTTCCTAACCTTTAAAAAATGCTTCTATTGTGGTAATTTCTGACTCTGCAGCGCCCTCTCAGGTTCATCTGTGCTATAGTTGAGGATGATGTGTCTGTGTCCTTTGGTATGCAGACACATCACAATATGCAGATCAGTTAATCAATAATACCTCCTTCCTGCTGCATCCCAGCCAATCAGCTCTACATCCTGGGCTGCCTCTAAACCCATACACCATCCAGTGCCCCTCCCAAACTTCACCATGCTATTTTTTGTAGTCTTTTTCAAATTTGAGCTGAGGGTGGAGTCATCAGGGGTTTTAGTGCATCTTTAAAAGAGTAGTTCTGAAACCATTTTAGAAAAAAAAAAAAAAAAAAAACAATGGTTATTGTTCCTGGTCAAAGCATTATGACTACTAAGAGAAAATAACTGAAAATGGCTGAAATAACCAAAAATATGCAGAGCTTTCAGACCTCAAATAATGCAGAGAAAACAAGTTCATATTCATAACGGTTTTAAGAGTTCAGAGATCAATATTTGTTGGAATAACCCTGGTCTTCATGCATCTTGGCATGTTCTCCTCCACCAGTCTTACACACTGCTTTTGGATAATTCTATGCCACTCCTGATGCAAAAATTCAAGCAGTTCAGTTTGGTTTGATGGCTTGTGATCATCCGTTTTCCACTTGATTACATTCCAGAGGTTTTCAATTTGTTAAAATCAAAGAAACTAATCATTTTAAAGTGGTCTCTAATTTTTCCAAAGCTGTAAAAAGCCCTGGTAACCTTAAGCCCAGGGAACATTAGGCCAGGTGCATGTAGCATTTTAAGAACATTGAATACTGAGGACATAAGTATGCTCTCCTTATGTCTGGTCATGTTTTTGATGTTTGTATATTTGTGCATTCACCTTCTGATCTGCTGAAAGCTGCTCTTCGTGAATTGCTTTTGTATCATCTGAACGTCTCCTTTGAATCTTTAGAAATGTTGTTTTTTTTGGAGAAAAAGATTAATTCACAAGCTGTTCAGGTTCCAATGTTTCTACTAGCAGATGCACGTCTTTCTTTGATTTGCTCTGGATAAACAGAATTTGGAATGCTCCACAGCCTGTTCATCTTGGTGTGAATTTAATCTTACATTTTTATTACAGAGGATAAAATTTCAACGAGCAGAGCAGTACATTTAATGAGACACCATTATGATTTATACACTATGTCCAAATGTCTGTGGACACTTCTTTTAATGAATGCATTCAGCTACTTGAAGATGAACCTGTCGCTGATACAGATGTGAAAATGCACACACATATTAACATAGAATCCTGGGAACATTGGATACTGAGCATGTATGATCTTTGAAACACTGGGCCATGTGAGTGTAGGATCCTGAGAACATTGGGCCATTTGAATATAGAATCCTCATAGCATTGGTCTATGTGAATGTAGGATCCTTGGAGCATTGTGCCATGTGAATGTAGCATGTAGGGTCCTGAGAGCATTGGGCCATGTGGATGTAGGATCCTTTTAACATTCTACCATGTGAATGAAGGATCCTTTTTAGATTGGGCTTTATGAATGTAGGATCCTGAGAGCAATGGGCCATGTGAACGTAGGATCCTGGTAGCAATGGTCAATATGAATGTAGGCTCCTGGGAGCATTGGGCCATGCAAATATAGGATCTTTTGAAACATTAGACACTGAGCATGTAGGATTCTTTGAAACAATGGGCCTTATGAATGTAGGATCCTGGGAACATTGGGCCATGTGAATGTAGGATCCTTTTAACATTGGGCCATGTGAATGTAGGATCCTGGGAACATTGGGCCATGTGGATGTAGGATCCTCATTGCATTGGGCCATGTGAATGTAGGATCATTTTAACATTGGGCCATGTGGATGTAGAATCATTTTAACATTGGGCCATTTGAATGTAGGATTCTGGTAGCATTGGGCCATGTAAATATCTGGTCTTGGGAACATTGGGCCATGTAAATGTAGTATGCTGGGAGCATTGGGCCATGTGAATGTAGAATCCTTGGAGCAATAGGCCATTTGAATGTAGGATCTTGGAAACATTGGGCCATGTGAATGTAGGATCCTGGGAACATTGGGCCATGTGAATGTAGGATTCTGGTAGCATTGGACCATGTAAACATCTAATCCTGGGAGCATTGGGCCATGTGAATGTAGGATGCTTTTAACATTGGGACATGTGAATATAGGATTCTGGTAGCATTGGGCCATGTAAATGTAGGATCATGAGAACATTGGGCCATGTGGATGTAGGATCATGAGAACATTGGGCCATGTGAATGTAGCATCCTGGTAGCATTGGGCCATGGTAATGTAGAATCCTGGTAGAATTGTGCCACGTGAATGTAGGATCATCAGAACATTGGGCCATGTGAATGTAGCATCCTGGTAGCATTGGGCCATGTGAATGTATCATCCTGGTCGAATTGGGCCATGTGAATGTAGGATCCTGGGAACATTGAGCCATGTGAATGTAGGATCCTTTTAACATTGGGCCATGTGAATGTAGGATCCTGGGAACATTGGGCCGTGTAGATGTAGAATCATTTTAACATTGGGCCATTTGAATGTAGGATTCTGGTAGTATTGGGCCATGTAAATATCTGATCTTGGGAACATTGGGCCATGTAAATGTAGTATGCTGGGAGCATTGGGCCATGTGAATGTAGAATCCTTGGAGCAATAGGCCATTTGAATGTAGGATCTTGGAAACATTGGGCCATGTGAATGTAGGATCCTGGGAACATTGGGCCATGTGAATGTAGGAAACTTTTAACATTGGGACATGTGAATATAGGATTCTGGTAGCATTGGGCCATGTAAATGTAGGATCATGAGAACATTGGGCCATGTGGATGTAGCATCCTGGTAGCATTGGGCCATGTGAATGTAGAATCCTGGTAGAATTGGGCCATGTGAATGTAGGATCATCAGAACATTGGGTCATGTGAATGTAGCATCCTGGTAGCATTGGGCCATGTGAATGTATTATCCTGGTCGAATTGGGCCATGTGAATGTAGGATCATCAGAACATGATGATGTAGGTCACGTTGATGTAGAATCCTGGTAGCATTGGGCCATTTGAATGTAGGAAACTGGAAGCATTGGACCATGTTAATGTAGGATCCTCATTGCATTGGACCATGTGAATGTAGGATCCTGGTAGCATTGGGCCATGTGAATGTAGGATCCTCATTGCATTGGCCCATGTGAATGTAGGATCCTAAGAGCATTGGGCCAAATGGGTGTAGGATTTTGAGAGCATTTAACGCTGTGAATGTAGGATCCTTGGAAGATTGGGCATTGGTCCATGTGAATGTAGGATTCTGGAAACATTGAATGATGTGAATAACAGTAGAAACAGTAAAAATACTCCAACAAAAGCAGTATATGCTATTTTTACTACTATTAATTAAGGAAAAACACTACATGAGCAAATTTCTTTTATTCACACGCTGTGAATCGCAAACTCTGAAGGCCACGTTTTTATTTTTTTTTTACGATGCATTGGAATATTTTGCAGTGTCCCAGAAGCTAATCTAAGACTGTAATTTATGCAGTAACCACAGAAACCAGATCCCTCAAACCTGGTGCTTCATTTGAACTTCAAACCTGATCCATCAAACCTGGTGCTCCTCCAGTTCTCCGGTTCTCCGATTCCTTCCGCTCGTTTGTTCCGTGGCCGAGCGTTTGAGCTGGCTGCGCTGCGCTCTGGTGTCAGGCGTGGTTTTTGATGGCGTGTGTTAAAGAGCACATGGCAGGAATTCGGGTAGTTTGTCTACGGGTGACAATCAACGTTAAATCAAATTGGCCTCTCTCTCTTTCACTGTCTCTCTATGTCTCTCACTCTCTCTCTCTCTCTCTCTCTCTCTCTCTCTCGCTCCCCTGTTAAATCCATGGAACAAGGACTGTGTGGGTGTACGACACACTTATATAAACCGTCATGTTATGCAATGGGAGGGGTATGTGGAAGTGTGTGTGTGTGTGCGAGTGTGTGTGTATTTATATAGTTGCTGTGTAACCAGGGATAGAAAGGAGGTTCTAACGGTGCTTAAATTAGAATAAGACACAACACATTTACAGGGCCACAGATACAACATTCATTTGTGTGTGTGTGTGTGTGTGTGTGTGTGGGAGTGAGTGGGTGAACCAAATTCAGATTTCTCTCCTGTAGTTTGGGTTCTCAGGATCATTCAGGCTGAAGCACCTGCCTGAAGAGGAGCAGGTGATGAGCATGGCACCATGGTGGGATGGGTCAGTGATGGGTCAGGAATGATTTGCTCTGGTTCTGCAGGGTGGGCAGGTGAACACAGATGGTCTTCTTTGTTAGATGTCAGATCTGATGATACACTGCAGTTTCTGAATATCCTGTTTGGTGGCAGAGCTGGATCAGCAAGACTGTCTATGAATGTATTAATAAATAAATGGCCTAGGCACTAAATTACAGTGAACTTTTCAAACTTTTGCCACATGTCAGGCTTCAAACACACTTCAAACAGATTTGTGCAGTGTTAGACTGATTGTTGTCCTATGGACAGAGTCTCCCACCTCAGCTGTAGAGCTCTGCAGTTCATCCAGAGTGATCATGGGCCTCTTGGCTGCAACTCTGATCAGTTTTCTCCTTGTTTGAGCTGAAAGTTTAGAGGGTCGGGTCTTGGTAGATTTGCAGTGTTCTGATACTCCTTCCATTTTAATATGATCGCTTGCACGGTGCTCCTTTAGATGTTTAAAGCTTGGGAAATCTTTTTGTATCCAAATCCGACTTTAAACTTATCCTCACCAGTGTCTCTGACCTGCCTGGTGTGTTGCTTGGTGATGATGCTCTCTCTCTGCGCTTTAAACAGAACTCTGAGACTATCACAGAGCAGGTGCGTTTATACAGAGACTTGATTACACACAGGCGGATTCTATTTATCCTCATCATCAGTCATTTGGGTCAACATTGGATCATTCAGAGATCATCACTGAACTTCTGGAGTGAGTTTGCTGCACTGACAATAAAGGGGCCGAATAATATTGCACGCCCCACTTTTCAGTTTTTTATTTCTAAAAATTTTTTTTTTAGAAATAAAAAACTGAAAAGTGGGGCGTGCAATATTATTCGGCCCCTTTATTGTCAGTGCAGCAAACTCACTCCAGAAGTTCAGTGATGATCTCTGAATGATGTTGTTGTTGTTGTTGATTCTTCACAAAAAATTACAAGTTCATATCTGTATGTTTGAAGCCTGAAATGTGGCAAAAGGTTGAAAAGTTAAGGGAGCTGAATACATTTGCATGGCACTGTACACTTATGCCCAAAATTCATGTTTAATCACATTAAAGAAGACTAGTAACTTCTGAAAAAGTGTCTCAGTGCAGTGGTTCTCAATCCTGGTGCTAGAGTAGCAGTAGTAGTTAGATCAGGGGTGTCCAAACTTTTCTTGTTGGGGGCCAGAAGGAGAAATGTATGTACAGTCACGGACCACAGACTCTATAATAAAACAAATAATGAAATATACTTATAATAATAATACATTTTCTTGATAACTTTTATTTACACTTCATTTTACTTGAGTTACTATCTTTATTTATCTTTAACAGTGTTGTGTAGACTACGATTTTTCAAATTGATGTTTCGTTTCATATTGTCTCTTAATATTATACTCCTTCATTACGGCAACTGATTCCTGATATATTAAACATACACACTTCCCTCTGAACTTTTCTGCATATGCTGCATTATCAGTATTGCTATTCATCATGAAGTCATTAATAATATTGTAACATTAGTGTTTTATTAGTACTTTTTATAAGTCAAGAACATTTAATAGTAACATAATAAAAAAAAACTGACTTTTACTAACTCTTTTCTGTTCTTGCCCCTCCTAAACTCTCTTCTCTCCTCTTTTAAATTTTTTTAATCTTCTGGTGATTTCTGGTTACATTGTGATTTTTTTTTGTTTGTTTTTATTTTGTGACTTTTTAGTTTTTTGGTGGCCGTGGTAACTTTTTTAACAAGTAGCCCCATAAAAAAAAAAAAGCGCACCCAGCCACCCCTGAATATTCATCCGTGACTGGATTTTTAAACAAGATTAATTTGGCAGAAAAAACGCGAACCTGGCAACTCTGAATGTAGGCATAATGAAGAAAGAAAAGGAGATGAGGAGTGTTTTAGATTGGGTTTATGTGATAGCGACACCTAGCGTTCAAACTTTGACTCTAACATTATAAAAACCTGCTTAATAGCAGGCCAACTTTTATTTTATTTGTAAAATACCTCACCGCAAATGGCCCATGAGCCGTAGTTTGGACGCCCCTGTTTTAGAGTTTACACTAATTAGAGCTCAGCTAATCCAACTAATCAACTAACTACGTACTGTCCTTACTGAGTGAACTGGATGTGTTTTAGCAGGAAAACACTAAAACAGCAGGGCTGTGCTATTGCAGAACCTGGACTGGGAACCAACCAGTGTTGGTCCAAACAGCTTGAGTCGAATGCTGCATTATACTCAGCAACTGGAGTGTGTGCACAAGCAGCTTGAGCCGATTGTTGTATCATACGCAGCAACTAGAATGTTTTCACAAGTAGCTCGAGCCGATTGCAGTATTATACTCTGCAACTGGAGTGTTGCTCCAAACAGCTTGAGTCGAATGCTGCATTGTACTCAGCGACTGGAGTGTTGGTACAAGCAGCTTGGGCCGATTGTTGTATTATACTCAGCAACTAGAGTGTTTTCACAAGTAGCTTGGGCCAATTACAGTAATATACTCTGCAACTGGAGTGTTGGCACAAGCGGCTATAGCTAAAATGTTGTATTATACTTAGCAACTGGAGTGTTGGCACAAGCAGCTGGAGCTGATTGTTGTATTATACTAAGCAACTGAAGTATTGGCACTAGCAGCTTGGGCCGATTGTTGTATTATACTCAGCGACTGGAGTATTGTCACTAGCAGCTTGGGCCGATTGTTGTATTATACTCAGCGACTGGAGTATTGGCACTAGCAGCTTGGGCCGATTGTTGTATTATACTCAGCGACTGGAATGTTGGCACAAGCAGCTTTGGCCGATTGTTGTATTATACTCAGCAACTGAAGTATTGGCACTAGCAGCTTGGGCCGATTGTCGTATTATACTCAGCTACTGGAGTGTTAGTACAAGCAGCTCGAGCCGATTGTTGTATTATACTCAGCAACAGAGGTTTTGGCACATTCAGCCCGAATGTGATCTGACTTCTGTGGTATCTGAGTGATTTTTGATATCTGTGAAGTTGGTTGGAACTGTACATTGAAAATTGCTTTAATTACCTTTTTCTTAAATGAATGTGAACATTATAAAACACTTTTGATAATCAAATAAGCCTGGACCCAATTTAGACTTGAAAAAAATACATATTTTATTAATTAATTATTATATATATTTTTTAATAGCAGTGTTTGAGTTTGTGTGTGTGTAAACACACTTGTTGGCACTTATTTAAGGGATTTGTTGGAATTCAGAAACCTCTCTCTCTCTCTCTCTCTCTCTCTTTCTCTTGCTCACTCACTCCGTTTTTCATCTTCACTTTCCTCCCCTGGGTAGAGGTTAATGAATGCATGAAGAGGCGAGAGAGAGAGAGCAAAAGAGAGAGAGGGAGAGAGAGAGAGAGAGAGAGAGAGAGCAGATGGTAGATTAAACTACAGAATTACTTTCAATTATATGTTACTGTGTGTGTCCTCCCTGAGGTGTTTGACACTACATTTCAATATGCGCGGGTTAGTGGGGGGATTGAACGGGTGGGCTTGGTGGAAATGCCAGCCAGAGCCAGCTTTCCCACTTGATGCTTGTCTGTGTCTCAAGCAAATATGGATTAATATTAAACTATATGGTTCTTTATCTGTGAGTGCTTTACAGTACTGTTAACTTGATGATCAGTCTTGAGCTTCTAAATCTGTTCAAGGTTTTTAGAGCTCCTGATTATGTAGACAAAGGGACAGAATGAAGAATTACATGTTTTGCACTGTTCCTTCCATCTATATATTATTGATAATGATTGGTAAAGGATAATTTCACTATACCAGTTCCACTGTTCCAATATAAAAATACATGCATGTGGGAAAATCCCCCATCCAGATTTTGTAGGGTACAGTGACGATGTGTCCTATAAGCAGCAAGGGGTCATTTGTCTCTTTCTTCATCTCTCTCTCTTTCCCTTCACATCTCTCTCTCTCTCTCTCTTTCCTCCACTTCTGACCCTCTTCCTTCTCTCCTCACTCTTTCTCTCCCTTTGTCTCCTTTTTCCCCTTCTCTCTCTCTTTGCATCTTACAATCGCCTACAAGGTGATGACAGAACAGGCTCCTTCCTACCTGCACTCGTTCCTGAAGGCTTACGCTACCTCCCGGCCGCTGCGCTCCTCCAATGAACGTCGCCTCGCTTTGCCAAACACTCACACAAAGCAATCCAGACTGTTCTCATACAGAGTTCCCCAATGGTGGAACAAACTACCTTCCACTACCAGATCAGGAGAATCTCTCGCTATCTTTAAGAGACTCCTGAAGACAGAGCTCTTCAAAGAGCACTTACTCTCTTAACACCTCTAACACACTAACTACTTCTAACCTCATTTCCTTCTTCCCCTCCTTCACTCCTCTATCCTATTATTCCCCTTTGACCTCCTTTTATCCCTATCCAAAGATGTTTTACCTTTAAACTTATTTTACATTGTACTTGACTATTGTAAGTCGCTTTGGACAAAAGCGTCTGCCAAATGTAATGTAATGTAATGTAATGTAATGTAATGTAATGTAATGCATCTATCTCTTTCTTTATCTTCTTCTGGCTCTCTCTCTCCCTTTCTGTCTCCTTCAGTCTCTTGTCTTTCCTATATGTCTCTCTTTTTGCATCTTTCCCTTCCTTCCTTTTCTCTCTTTCTCTCTCTCTCTCTCTCTCTCTCTCTCTCTCTCTCTCTCTCGCCTCTTCATGCATTCATTAACTTGAGCCAGTTGTGCCAACACTCCGGTTGCTGAGTATAATACAACAATTGGCCAAAGCTGTCTCTCTCTCTCTCTCTCTCTCTCTCTCTCTCTCTCTCTCTCTCTCTCTCTCTCTCTCTCTCCCTCTCTCTCTTTTCCCTTCTTACTCTCTATCTTTTTGGATCTCTTTCTATCTCTCTCTTCTCCTGACACCCCCAC
This sequence comes from Astyanax mexicanus, assembly GCF_023375975.1. Taxonomy (NCBI): domain Eukaryota; kingdom Metazoa; phylum Chordata; class Actinopteri; order Characiformes; family Acestrorhamphidae; genus Astyanax; species Astyanax mexicanus. Next base: position 32,860,906 of record NC_064412.1, read on the forward strand.
TCCCATTTTGTTTTTTTCTGTCTGTTTTATCCCTTTCTGTCTCCCTCTTTTTGCATCACTACCTTTCTTCCTCTTCTTTTGATTCTCTTTCCTCTTCTGTCTCTTTTCCTCTCTTTCTGACTCTTTCTCTCTGTTTTTGCATCTCTTCTCTCTTTCTTCCATCTCCTCTGCCTCTCTCTCATTCTCTGTCTCTCATCTCTCATTTTCCACTTTTATTTCTATCACTTTGTGTCACTTTCTCTCTTTTTGGCACCTATCTCTTCCACATAGTCTACATCTTTCCCCTCCCTTTCTATCTATCTATTCTCTATTTATTGTTTTCTTTTTCTTTCATCCCTATCTATCACTCTAACTTCCTCTACACCTCTTTATTGTCTTATCATGCTTATCACCTATCTATCTCTGTTCCTCTTCCTGTCTCTCGCTTTCTTCTTCTCTTTTTGATCCTCTCAGCCCACTTCTCTTCTTTCTCTTTCCTCATGTCTTCTATTCCTCCTCAGTATACCCTTTTCCTTCTCATTTTCCTTCTATTTCTCTTTTTTCCTCCTATCTGCCTGTGGCTGCCTCTTAGTCCTTCCCGCTCTTCCTCTTCTGTATCACCCTCTTTTTATCCCCCTCCTCTCCGCTCCCCCTCTTCTATCTCCTAATTGCTAAATTCATTAGCTGCGGAGCTGAGGCCTGTCGAGGTGCGAGTGCTGGGGGACTGATGGGTTCTCTGTAATTAGGAGTGCCCCAGTTCTAAAACATGGCCTCCATTTGTCTGCAGTGTGAGAGGACTCGTTGTCTCCTCTGAAGATTTAAGCTGAGGGCGAGGAGGAAGCCGCTGAGAGCACACAAAACACCTTTATTAGCACTAACCTAATATTTCACTGAATGAATCTCAGACACAGGTGTTGTAGTATTATGTGTTCAAGGCTTTATTGGCTTTTTATTGAATTTAAAAATCTCTATTTTACATTGAACACCCAATTGAAGCTCCCAACTTCGTACCATACCAGATATAGAATGACATTATATAGTACCAGTCATTTTTATACATTATAAATGAATACTTATTAGATCTAGACTATGAAGGAACACATAAGGAATCATGTAGTAACTTAAGTGTTAAATAAACCCAAATGTTAACTTTTACCAAAGTTTTTGCTTAGATGAACTTATCCTGTGCAATAGAGAAAACTCTGGGGACTCCTGATGAGAGCCAGTTTCATCATAACGTTTCGATGGTCGTGGTGACTTGAAGTTCTTGAACTTTTTCAGATTGAAAAAGAAATGTTTCTTTACTTAGTTGAGTAGTTCTTGCCATAATATGGTTTAGAACATTAGTCAAATAGGGCTATTCAATGTATACCACCAAATTTACCTCAGCACAGCTTTACAGCTGATGCTCTCAAACACATTAAAAGGACAAGAAGCTCAAGTAATTAACTCTTCAGCACAGCTGTTAACTGAAATCCATCCTTATGAAGCTGGCTTAGAAAATCCAGGCAAGATGTGCAAAGCTGTCAACTAAGCAAGAGGTGCCTACTTTAAAGAATCTAAAACTTTCTTCATAGTTTAGATTACTTTAGGATTAATCCACAATGCAGACCCCTATATTTAAGATATGTCCACAATTCTGACTCATACTATATGTAATATATCAATAAAATGTTCTATTCTTTGATTTTCCTGTTCTATGGTAATGGCTGTTTGGTCTGTTGGACCTTGTTAGTCTTGCCAAAGTCTTTAAATGGTCCTTCTTTGGAAAGATAATGGCACTCCATTCAGTACATTTGGGATGAGTTTGAGTGTCCAAAAGTGAATGAATATTGTTGAAAGTCGACCTCAAGTATCATGTACAGTTAACTCAAGGAGTTACAGAACCAGAGACAGTACAGAGAACCTTCATATTCATGTATACTGGAGTTTTAAAACTTAAAACAAAAAACAGTGTATTTCCAACCACACAAGGTTACTGTACCAGCATCAACAACACCATATATATATTTTTACTCTTTCACCAGACCTACTCTGAGCTTTCTCTGGTAGTAGTTTTGGGGATTTATGGGATTTAAGGTTTGAGGGAGTAAATATAACACGGAAAGTTTGTTACGTAACAGTTGTATGGATCTAGAAATATGACATGATAGACAATTCACTTCTTACACAACTCCCGTAATTGAAATGCATATTGATAGCAGCTCCCTGATGCCTTGGAACATGTAAAATTTCCCAAAAATTAGGGATTTGTAGTTACAGATGTGAGTCAGTAGCAGATTCAGCAAAAATTGTGGAGAGCAACAATACTGTTTCTTACATTCTCAGAGAGTTCTTTGCCATGAAGTGCCATGTTGAATATCTGGTTGCCAGTATAAGAGAATCCACATTCACATCTGAGACTTTGAAAATGGCTTATTTGACACCAATTTGTCTTATTTTTACTTAGGGTTATGCTCTAAACTTTTACTGTCAGCGGTTTAGACATAAATGGCTGTGTGTTTAGTTCTTTAGTTATTTTGAGGGCACAGTAAATTTACACTGTTGTACTGTAGCTGTACACTGACAACTTTACATTCAAAGTATCAAAGTGTCATTTGGTCAGTGTTTTCCAATGAAAAGATAGAATTAAATATTTACAAAAATCTGAGGACTCACAAAAATGTGTGATATGTGTGATATTTAGCGATCTATAGAGCAGCAGGAAATCGCTTATCACGCAGCTATATTTAGAGCATGTCGCTCTGTCTTTGGTATCGTGAGGGCGCAAAAAGCACGCCTTGCACAGCTTAAAACACGCAAGTGTTCTAAGCGGTATGTGTGAAGAAAAACCAGGCACTGCTCATCACCTGCTCAACACAATCCCAACAGTGAAACATGATGGCGGCAGCATCATGTTATGGAGGTGTTTTTTAGCTGCAGTGTGTCAGTTGTCATTCCCTTTAAGATCCAGGTGAGCTCTGACTTTGGCATGTTGATACCTTAACAGCGTTGTGTTTTTGCGATTCTCAGCAGAGGATACTGACCTGTTTGTTCGCGCTGTAAAGATACACCAGCAGCACATTTTTATTTTATTCTATATTCTGTTTATTGTTGATATAAAAGCTGTATTTGCTCGCTGCAGTGCGTTAATTTGTTTGAGTTTAATAAGCGAGGGTGTACACACTGAGCATTCACGATAAGCATGGCACTCCTGCATGGCTAAGATATGATTGGGCGGCTGACTGTTGACTGTTGTCAGGGTTTTAGTCAGTCAGTGGCGCACCTGTATTTCCCGCTGTCAAGATAGAAACACGCCAGAAATTTACCTAAACACACACCTCACTTCCAGACCACCACAGGTATATTCCTAAATGGGCACAAGCTGTGATAGATAGACTGTTGACAGGGTGTAAGATAGCAATAAGCATTGTGACACTCCTTGCAAAGGGTGTACATTAGGGCCCTAAATGTTCTTAGCTCTGGTTTCCTGCTTCTCTAGGAAATCTTTCGAGAATGGTTCTATTTTTCTTCCACTATGGTCTCTTTCTCTCTTTTTTTATTCTCTCCCTCTTCCATCTTTAACCCCTAATGATTAATTCACCAATGGCAATGCAGTAACTCACATGGTGTCTGTCCTCCTCTCTCTCTCTTTCCCACCATGTCCCCTCCATCTATCTTTCTCTCCCACACTCTCATTTTCTCCTCTTCTCAATCCCTTCGCTTCTCTCTCTTTTTTTTTTTTTTTTTACTAATGTCTCCTCGGCCCCAGTCTTTCTCCGGCCTCTATGGTCATGCTATTTGCTCAGTGTTTTATTGTAAATGTTTGATCAGCCCATGTGGTCCATTGCTAATGGCTCATTTCTTGTCTGGTGTAGCCTAGCTCAGCGCATGGAAAACGCTCAGTATATGGTTCTTTTTATAGAAAAAAAGAGCGTGAGTGAAATGCTAGTTCTGTCATTAAATTCATGGCCAGTGTTGTGTGCCCACTGACATTCACTGCTTAGGACAGCTTTAGTGAATGACATCTTGTGGCGACACATGTTAATTAGCCTTTCTGAAACTGGAGTCGTGCACAAAATTCACTGCTGCATTTTCTAAAGTGTGGATTTGGTAGGAAAACACTGTTTTGTATGCTAAACAAGCTTGCTTTAAATACTAAATTGTAGGCTTGCCAATGACAGAATTGGTAGATTCAATATTCAAAAGAGAAAAAAAAATCATTTTATTGCCATATGCACATACTGTACAGTGAAAATCTTACTTTCTTAGTCCTCCCTAACATACATTAATAATGCTAGTAAAAACTATACAATAAAAGTTACTAGATACATAATTAAAACTTTAAATCATATTTTAATACACAAGCAGCTACACATCATACTTTAGCTTTACCTCAGGAAAGATGTTAATGTAATGTTTTGCACAGGAGTTTTAACTGTCCACATTTTGGATATTTCTACAGCATGGGTCTAGCTGCTTTACCGCAGGGTTGAATCTGTTTCTCTCTCTCTCTCTCTTGTTCCCTTGCTCTTTCTCACTCTCATTCTATCGCCTTTTCTCTTTCTGTTTCTCTCTCTTTGTCTCATTTTCATTTGTTCCCTTACTCTTTTTCACTCACTCTTGCTCACTCTCTCTCTCTCATTGCCTCACTCTTTTTCACTGTCTCTGTCTCTTTCTCTCATTCCCTCAATCTTTTTTACTGTCTGTCTCTCTTTGTCTCCCTCTCTCTGTCACTTTTTCCCTCGCTCTGTTTCTCTAGCTCTCTCACTCTCTCTCTCTCTTGTTCCCTCAATCTCACACTCTCTCTCTCTCATTATCACTCTTTCTCCCAACACAGCCCCTAGCCCCACCCACTACTCAGGATCTGAACCAATCACCTTCCACCAACTAAAAAGATATCTCAAAAGATTACTTAATGAAAATTTTTATTAACATGTATAAACTACTGTACAAATGAAAATTAACCTTTTTAGAATTTAGTCTAATTATTTATTTACACCACAGAAATTTAACAGGGCTAGATCATATTTTATGTTAAATGTGGGAACAAATAATTATGAGATATGAAGGGGACACGCCCCCCCCAGATATAATGGCAATGATGCCCGTGGATTTAATCCATAATCCAAATTTCAACATAAATAGAAAGTAGTTTACCTTCTGAACTAACTAGGCTTTGTAAAAAGAGTAAATTATGAGAGGAGGTGGCCAAGCTTGGTTAATTTTAGTTTTTAAAATTGTGCATTTTCCTGATTTATCACAGGAAATAACACGTAAACTTGGACATCACTACTGTAAACACGTATATGTTGTTTTTGTTTAGATGTAGAAGCTGGCAGGTGAAGAAAAACCCGTCTAACTTCTGAATGCCTGCTGTTACTTGTGAAGTTCTATCTCTTTCACTGGTCCTTTATCAGTGTTTCACAGAGCTGCTGGGAGTCTGTATGTGTCAACAAACTGTTGTGTGTGTGTGTGTGCGTGTATGTGTGTGTTTGAGAGAGACAGAGAGAGGGAGACAGAGACAGAGAGAGGGTGTTAGTTTAAATGACAGAAGGAGTGAAAGAGTATTCCTCTTGCTTAAATAAAGTGATAGCGGAGATGGCAAAAGGAAGAGTGATGGGCGAGAGGAAGAAAAAGTGCTGAGCCAGGCCAGAAGCGCTCCGTCTGTTTTCTTCTGCAGATCCTATACAGTTCTTGTTTCTGTGTGCGTTTTTCACGGGTCTCAAATGCTGTTTTTATTTGCCTTCAGCTGTGATTTCTATCAAAGAATTCTGAAGAACTGTCATAACTGAATGTAGAAAAAGGGTGCAGGACCTTTTTTAGCAGTTCAGTCCCCTTTTTGTCCTCATTATTGCCTTGAAATGAAGCTTTATATATGTGCATTTAATGATAATATTCACTACCAGTGAAAGGGTTTATAACATTTCACTGGTTTTTATGGTTAACATTACATTTATGGTTTTATGTCTTTTATTTTTGCAATTTAAGCACTTTAGGGGTGTTTTTTTTAAGTAAATAATTCATTAGTTAACAGCTTACAGTTGGTAAATAGCAATAGACATAAACTGAGCTTTGGAAATAGATAAAAAAAATGTTTGTCTGTATTAAAGCAGAATTGGAACAGATTGTGTTCCTGCACTCTCTATTTTTTTTTTATAATTTTATTTTTAATTTTTCACATTTTCTTTCCAATTTACATGGCCAATTACCCAACCCACTCATTAGGACTCCCCCTATCACTAGTAATGCCCCCACACACCAGGAGGGTGAAGACTAACACATGCCTCCTCCGATACATGTAAAGTCAGCCACCACTTCTTTTTGAGTTGCTGCTGATGTAGCATTGCCGAGCGGCCAGTGCGCTTGGAGGAAAGCGCAGCGACTCGGTTCCGATACATCAGCTCACAGATGCCATGCTCCATGAGCGGGGGTTTGAACCTGCGACCTCCTGCTCATAGTAGCAGTGCTTTAGACCCCTGGACCACTCTGCACCCTTTCCTGCACTCTCTACTGCAGCATTTACACACATACACACAACACATCATAATACACACTTTCATCATAATAACTAGAAAAAAACACAGAAACACAGAGAATTCTGTAACTATTAAAACTATAAATCTTTTCTTTAGAGAAATTACAGATGAAGCCAGAGAGCAGCGGGTACTGTTTCCTACACCTTCAAAAGACTCTTGGAAACTGGAGAAAACTGGTACAGGAAGAGTCAGGTATGGCTGACCCACATGGAAACAGCATCTTTAACTCAGCTTAACACGGGACTAAGTCTCAGTTTTAGCAGGGAAGAGAAGAATAAGAGGTGGTCTGACAGGGGAAGAAGTGCAGTAATAAAGTCATTGATAAGATTATAAAATATAAAGTGACGCTCCAGTACCCTGTTGGGGTGCCTCTAGCACAAGATTTAGCAATAAATCTTGCAATTGGTCTGGCCTAGCAGTTTTGCTTGGGAAACAACCACACCTTGGATGTGTGGAGGAGCATTATCCTGCTGAAAAAAGGCAGTTGGAAGCCCTGAAATAAGTAGCCACTAGCGGCTAAAGTAACGTGCAGTAACGGGGTGTCAGAAATGGTAACGGCGTTATAGTGACAGTCAGAGTAATTAGTTAGATTACTCGTTACTGAGAAAAGTTATTTCAATGCCGTTACTCCTATTACTGGTGAGCAATTTGTCAAAATTACCATCTTGGTTATCTTAGCTGTAAACTGGGTAAAATGTCTTTAGATGCATTTCAGAGGCATGTCTAGCAGTCTACTGATCTCTCACCAAGAGGTACGCTGCACAGAATTAGCCACTAAGAGCATTTTTTATAAGGGCAGCGGACACCTATTTACTGCCTTCTAATCAGAACACACTTTTAATTATTTCCATATCTGCTTGAGACGGAAGTGCATGTCGAGTTTTGCCGCAATGTGGGGTGTATTATTTATTACATTTTTGTCAGTGAGTGTATAAATAAAATCCATTTCAAAGAGAATCACGTCAATAGAAAAACAATGCAGCTCGATTCCAATTGGTGGTGTAATCTGTATAGCTGTAAACCAGGGCTGTATAACTGCTGATATGGATGCAGGTCCTGTTTAAATACTTCAGGGTCCCTGTGGCTGAATTAATTCCCTAATAATTCCATCTCAAACACAAAATCCTCTCTTTTCATTCCAGTCTATTTACACCAGTGTGTGTGAAGTGTGTGTGTGTTTTTCATGTGTGTGTGTGTGTGTGTTTACAGCGGTGACACTGTCAGCATGGACGAGGTCACTCCAGCAGGTGTTCATTAGGCCTCGTTAATTCAATCGAAAAATATGAAAATGCAAATTTAATTAACCCATATCCCACAACGAGGCACCTGCTCCCCCTGCTGATTTCACCAGAGGAAGGAGGGGAGAAACAGGGGTCTCAGTGTCCGACTCATCATGTATCTCACCGCTCTCTCACAGAGAGGAGACAGTGGTCAAACTCATCTGCTCATCTTCTTAAAGGCTGAAATACAAAAGCGAATTGCTGCCACTTTTGATAAAAAAAATATATTCAACATGTCATTATAACCAGACTGTATCTCGTTTTTACGAGTTATGTTGTTAAAACAACATAGTATGTCATAATTATGAGAAATTATCTCGTTTTTATAAGTTATAATGTGGTTAAAACAAAACAGTATGTCGTAATTATGAAATAAAAATGTCATAATTATGAGAAAGTATCTTGTTTTTATGAGTTATGTTGTTAAAACGAAACAGCATGTCGTAATTATGAAATAAACATCTCGCAACTATGAGAAAGTATCTTGTTTTTATGAGTTATTATGTCATTAAAACGACACAATATGTCGTAATCATTAAATAAACATCTCGTAATTATGAGAAAGTATCTCATTTTTATGAGTTATTATGCTGTTAAAATGAAACAGTATGTCCTTTTTATGAAATAAGCATCTCGTAATTATGATAAAGTATCTTGTTTTTATAAGTTATGTCGTTAAAACAATACAGTATATCGTAAGTATTCAATAAACATCTCGCAATTATGAGAAAGTATTTCGTTTTCATGAGTTATTATGACTTTAAAATGACACAGTATGTCGTAATTATGAAATAAACATCTCATAATTATGAGAACGCTGAAGTGCGATGGTAGACACACATAAACCTTTTCATAATTACGAGAAGTTTATTTCATAATCACGTCATAGTATGTCGTTTTAACGACATAAAAACTCATAAAAAACGAGATACTTTCTCATAATTACGACATACTATGTCATTTTAAAGACAAAAATTACATGTTGAAGTTTTTTTTTTTAAATCGTAAGTGGCAGCAATACGCTTCCGTACAGAAATTATGATATCAGCATCAAGCTGCTTTTGTCTATTGGAAAAAAAAAAATTACAGGAACAATTACAGACTGTAGTCCTGTATCTGTTTCTCTTAAAACTTTGTTCTCCTCCTTTCACCCTGTTCTTTAATGGTCAGGACCCCACAGGAGCAGCTATTTCTAGAATCATTTGTGTGGCAGGTCATTCTTATTTTCATACTCATTTTTTTTTTTTTTTATATGGTGTTATTGTGATTACTATTATGATTTCTGGTGCCCCCTATACTATAAAGCAATGTTCCTATTTCAAATTCATGATGCTCTTATAATAACTATATTGAACTACTATAATCTATTGAATCTCCACGTGTGCTAAAAGGCTCATTCTGATGGCGTAAAGAGTATAATTGATGGTGTTCTTTATTCTGATGACAGAGGGGTAGTGGGGCTGGCTAATAGGTCAGAGCTGTCCAGCTGATATGCCCACTGAAAACAATAATTCACCCACTCAGCCACGCTCTCACACACACCCACACGCTGAGGTCCAGGTGCTGCCATTGTCCCGCTTCCCGGTGCTCGTTTTCCAGTCTGATTTTCTTTTAGCGATGGCACCTGTTGTAGTGATGGGCTCACACACCATAATTTCAGCACTATCTCTCCCCCACTCGGGTTGCTGCTGTCTCTCTCTCTCTCTCTCTCCCTCTTTCTCTTTTTCTGACTCAATTTAGAGCCAAAATTCTGTTGGCATGAAAATAATCAAAACACAGCCCATGTAAAACAGAGAAGCGACATATGTTTTGCGTATGTACTGATTCTGCAGTTCTTAAGTAAAGCAACTGTTCAGCGGACATGCAAGTGTTCTCTTTAATTTACCAATTATTCATATGTGACACTGTTGCGTCATTTGTTTGGCAGTGTGAACTGCAAAAAACAGTGTTTTTATATGTATGTGTTTACTGCAATGCCAATTTAGGAAACTCTAGTACGTGGTATTGAAATCTGAAATATCTGGTTCACTGCAATGCAACTCAGTCTGAACAGCCAGATCAGAATTTATGTCATTTTTACATCAAGAAGATGTAAAAAGGCTGTGAGGAGATGGGAAAGCAGTTTGTTTGAAAATGTTTTTATTCCTAAACAATGTTAATTATATTAGAATAGAGGAAAGTCATTGTAAAATATGTTGTTGTTCTTTGTGTTTTTTTTTTTTTTTTTTTTTTTTTTTTTTTTCGGTTTAATGACTGTGCAGTGCGTAGCCTTATTGTTGTTTTATGTGTTTTGCACTAAGGCTACGTGTTTAAAATAAAAATAATATATATATATTTGTTCAGAAAAGGTTTTATATTCTTAGACATTGTTGATAACATTACAGTAGAAGGAGAGATCAGTTACTAATAAACATTGCTCTTAAATAATAGGTCTATGCTTAATAAACATCACTCTGAACAGATTCCACTCATTTGAACAGCCTGAAAATGTTTTTAAAAAGCTAAGTATTACTTGCTAAAAAAATGTTTAAATTGTCTTGTTTAAATCGGGCTCGGTCTCACCAAGACAGTTTATTGGGGCAGGCTTGGGCAGAATGTGCACCAGGTCGGGCCAGGTCGGGTTGGATTTTTTGGGCCCATTCTAAGCTCTAGCCTGTGGTGCATCCGTGCTGTGTTTTAAATAAAACGGCTGAACACATCACAGGATGCACCCACAACATCAAAGGTGATTGTAGTGAGAATGAAACCGAAACTTCAAGTGAAGCGATGCTCTTTCTCGCATGTGTATTAGATACACAGTGCACACTGCTCAGACAAATGTCAGATATGGGTCACAATAAAAAGATTGTGTGAAAATCAGATTTAAACGATCACAGTTTTTAAAACCTACAGTATGCTTGGCTATGCTAGGTAGGTTAAGTGGCTATAGGCCATTAGTGGTATTGAAATCTTATATATCTGATTTACTGCAATGCAACTCAGTTTAAACAGCCAGATCAGAATTTATGCCATTTTTGGGTCAATGAGATGGAAAAAAAGACTGTGAGGAGATGTGAAAATGGATGTGAATAGATAAGAAAATGGATGACAGCAGTGAGGAAGGGTTCAGTGGTACTATAATGAAGTAACAGACCTGTAGTGCATACGTGCATACTGTGATTCTAATAAAATGGTTGAATACGGTCACAGCATGCAGCCACAACATTAAAGATGATTCTGTTGAGATTGAAACTGAAACTTCATTCATGTCAGTTACACAGTGCACACAGGGTCACAGTAAAAAGCTTGTGTAAAAAAATCAGTTTTGAAAAACAAAAAGTTTATTACAGTCTTTAAACCTATGGTTGGCTATATGGCTAGGTTTTGTAATCTGACTTATCTGATTTACTGCAATGCAACTCAGTGTGAGCAGTCAGATTTTGAATTTGTCTGATTTTTAGGTCAAGGAGATGGAAAAAAGGCTGTGAGGAGATGTGAAAATAGATAGGAAAATGGATGACAGCAGTGAGTGGTGAGTTCAGTGGCCTGTAGTGTGTCTGTGCTGTGTTTATAATTAGTGCCACAACATTAAAGGTGATTCTAGGGAGAACGAAACCAAAACTTTGAGATGTGAAGACAGATTTGGGCACACATTTTCTCAGTAGCTTCATTAGGTAGAGTCACCGTTTCTGGAGGGTTTCTGGAGGGCATGGGCTTAACATTTTAATAGAATTTCCATGCAAGAAAAACTAAACTTAAACGTGTTTTCCTTAAGGTGATTTTTAAGTCAGCTGAAGAAGAAATATTGAATTGCTCCATAAACTATAGCAAATTCATTGCCTCAATTATTATATTATATTATATATGCTGGCTGGCTGGGTACAGCTTGTCACATTTGCATTATTGCAATTCTATTGTAAGTCGCTTTGGACAAAAGCGTCTGCCAAATGTAATGTAATGTAATGTTATATGACTGATAATAAGACATATATGTAATAGTCATACATTCTCAGTTTCTAACTTAAATTAACATAAAATATAGTGTTGTGCTCATTATGTGAGATTTGGTTTATGTAAAACATGTGAAGTTGATCTTAAAGGATAGTCTGCAGAACTTAAACAAATAAAAATGCATTTGTTAAGCAACAACTAAACATTAACTGAACTGAAATTTAGCTGCATTTTTACATTCAAAACATGTAGTTGGAGCAACTTAGATGTATTTGGTTCACAGATAATATTTAATTGACTCAACTTGTTTTCTGTAATTGGACCAAAGTTCTAGGATTGTCAGCAGAACTTAAAGTACGCATCTCACAGAACTTAAACTAGACCAACAACAACAAAAAAGGTGCAACAGGTCACTAGAAAATTATTAGAAAAGTCTTTTTTTTTTTTTTACAGTGAAGCAAATGAGACCCCTGGTCTATGAAGGTCAGATTGTGCTACACTCTAATCCATCCTGCATATTCCTCTCCTCTTTCCTGTCTGGGCTGTGGCTGACCGTGTCAGTCTGCTCTCCTGAGTGAAGCTCTTAATGGCATGGCTGTAAAAAGGCCAGCGTCTCTGGCGCTGAGAGTAATACCACAGCTCCACTACCAATTAAGTCCAGCTCATTTGCCTCTTTATGAAGAGTGATCTGCATTTTACGACTGCTGTAACACCACTGCAACCCACTGGAGCGCTCTCAGAGTCCGAGGAGACGCTCTCCATCCCTTTAAAGACACACTGAGCCGCAGAGTGTTAAACTCTGACAGAGATTCTACAGCTCTTACAAGAGTTTGGGTTTCACTGTTTGACCCGTTGTGATAAAGAGACCTTTAACTGCACACTGTTTTACAATCAGTCGTCTGACTCAACTGACCCTGAGAGAGAGAGAGAGAGAGAGACATTTACATTCACTTAATAATCAAACTATTTTGTTTGACATTGCATTTGGTTTGTATTTGGTTTTTAAGTGCTGCATCGTTGCTAGGTTACCTGTATGTGGCAGAGTAATACATGAAGAGCTTCGGTTAGAGTGTGTTACCGGCTGATAACGGCACTCATGGAACACCTCTCAGTTAATCACATTGCAGGAACGGAACTAAGTATTTAATTTTAGACTTAATAATCAAACTATTTTGTGTCAATCTAAAAACATAGACTGAATTAAGATGTTTACAAGAGCTGTGGAGGAGTGTTTTACAACTCAGCAACATACCTAGAGGGAGTGCTATAATATGTTATATTGACACTGCTGTGCTGTGGTCGCACTTCATAAGTGATAGCATAAACCTCGAGTGTATTATTGCAACTATACCACAGTTCCATTATCAATGTTTATTGAAAGGTTTTTAGGACGAGAAAATATACGATCTATTTGATTATAAAAAGTCATGCGAGTTAAAATAGTTCCATTGCTGCTCTGTTCGTAGCTGCGCTGTTGTAAGCTCTGCATTGTTGCTAGGTTAGCGTGATGGCCTCTACTTTTAAATTTAAAATTGTGGAAACCTAAGCTTACTGTAAATAAATGTAAGAGTTTTATTTTTTACCGAATAAACGTTTTTTAGGAGAGAAATCTGTATAGATTAACGTCCAGTGCTTGTTTGACTTTTGATCTCAGCTCACTGGGATCACTGAATTATTTAAAGTAGTTTTAGTTTCTGGTCACCATCAGAAAGCCTGTGATTGTTTTAAATGATTTTTTAAATTAGTTTATTGAATTTATTTTATTTATTTTTACTATTTTATTATTACTTTTATTTATTTATTTATTTTTTATTCTAATGTTTTACATTTTCATTTTTGTTCTTAGTTCTATTATTCGTTTTATATATATTTTTTACTTTTTATATGTCAATTTGTTTTTTATGGTATTTTTGAATTTTCTGTTTTCCATATGTATTTTATTTATATATATTAAATGTTGATTTAAAATTAGTACATTTATTTTTTTATATTTTTTTACTATTTTATTCCTTATTATTTCTAATTTCTAATTTCTAATTGCTCGTCAACATTGTAAATGAGGGTCACCCTCAATGATTTTCCCGAGTGCTGATTTATTTGTGTGGAACCGCGTCTTTGCCTGCACCGCCTATTAGAGACATGGAATTTCTGCACTGTACCTACTGACATTGCATTTGGTTTGTATTTGGTTTGTAAGTGCTGCATCTTTGCTAGGTTACCTGTATGTGGCAGAGTAATACATGAAGAGCTTCGGTTAGAGTGTGTTACCGGCTGATAACGGCACTCATGGAACACCTCTCAGCCAATTACATATTATATTATATTATATATGCTGGCTGGCTGGGTACAGCTTGTCACATTTGCATTATTGCAATTCTTATATGACTGATAATAAGACATATATGTAATAGTCATACATTCTCAGTTTCTAACTTACATTAACATAAAATATAGTGTTGTGCTCATTATGTGAGATTTGGTTTATGTAAAACATGTGAAGTTGATCTTAAAGGATAGTCTGCAGAACTTAAACAAATAAAAATGCATTTGTTAAGCAACAACTAAACATTAAGTGAACTAAACAATTTTAGCTGCATTTTTACATTCAAAACATGTAGTTGGAGCAACTTAGATGTATTTGGTTCACAGATAATATTTAATTGACTCAACTTGTTTTCTGTAATTGGACCAAAGTTCTAGGATTGTCAGCAGAACTTAAAGTACGCATCTCACAGAACTTAAACTAGACCAACAACAACAAAAAAAAAGGTGCAACAGGTCACTAGAAAATTATTAGAAAAGTCTTTTTTTTTTTTACAGTGAAGCAAATGAGACCCCTGGTCTATGAAGGTCAGATTGTGCTACACTCTAATTCATCCTGCATATTCCTCTCCTCTTTCCTGTCTGGGCTGTGGCTGACCGTGTCAGTCTGCTCTCCTGAGTGAAGCTCTTAATGGCATGGCTGTAAAAAGGCCAGCGTACATTGCAGGAACGGAACTAAGTATTTAATTTTAGACCTGATGATTCTACATATGGCCTCATATGTAGACCCTGCCCATGTGGAGACACTGCCCCTAGTGGTCACATGACAACATTACACTCAATTGATTGAAAACAAAGATGGCAGGAATCCCAGTCAAAAGTTTCTACAGCCAGTCCAGACAGAAATATGGGCAAAGTAAAAAAAATATCATCCAATTTTACGTTTGAAACTGGTTTATTTACTTACTGTAGAAAGTTAAAATTTAGTTTTTGGAGCTAATTGGATCCTTCTGATCTCACTATGTTAATGAAGTAACAGACTCATAAGTCTCATGGTGCATCCCTGCTGTGATTCTAATAAAAAGATTGAACATGTCACAGGATTTAGCCATGATTTTAAAGGTGATTCTAGCATGGATGGAACTGGAACTTCACGTGAAGCGATGCTCTTTTTCGGATGCGTGTTAGATACACACTACACACTGTTCAGAGAAGTTTCTGGTGGGTTTCCTTCATGCTGTGGTCCAGCTCATGCCAAATCACCCATCTCAGTTAGGTTTAGGTCAGGGTATTGTGAAGTCCCTTTATTAATCCCATACCAGTTTCATTTTTTATATATGTTTCTAATGGGTTTTAGCAAAAACAATTAATTTAATTGCAAATAAGACTGGAATTTTTAGTTTCTGGTCCTGAGTGGCACTGCCACTATGATTAGGAGATTGCTGGTTTGAATCCTGGTCATGCAGCTTACTATCAGCAGCCAGAGTCTGAGAGAGCACAAATTGTCCATGCTGTCTTGGGTGGGAAGATGCCGTTCTTTCCCACATCACTCTCCAGGTAGTGTTGGTTTACACGAGCCGTCTGTGAGCTAATGCATCAGAAACAAGTTGCATTGTTTTTTTTTTTGCCAAAATGACTTTCTGTACAGAGAAAAAGTTTTATTTGTATACTTGTTGGGTCCTAGTAATTGGACATGTCCAGAGGAGGGACAGTGGGTATATTGGTAGAAAATTTTTAGACATGCAGCTGCCAGGAAAAAGACCAAAAAGAGGAAGACCAAAGAGGAGATATATGGACGCAGTTAGAGAGGACATGGAGGTGGCTGGTGTGAGGACAGAGGACATCGAAGACAGAGGGAGATGGAGGAAGATGACTCGCTGTGGCAACCGCTGAAAAGTGGAAGTGCTGAAAGAAGAAGAAGAAGAAGTTTGGTTCTAGTAATCCCAAATAGCTAAGAGAAATGAAAAATGCACCCCAAGCAAAAGTCCGAGCAAAGACATTTTTCTATTTAAAACTGACAAAATTCATAAAAATCTGCATGTAAACCAGCTAGAGAAAGAAAGAGAGAGAGAGAAAGAGAGAGAGCGAGAGAAAGAAAGAGAGAGAGAGAGAGAGAGAGAAAGAAAAATTGATCTTTTTCTCAGTCTACATTTTATGTTGGCGCAGAAACACAGTGCTGGGTTAAATCGTGTGATTTGTGTTTCTGAAAAAAAATAAGAGAAACGATCTTGGAAGCAAAGAAATAATACGATTTTAATAGAAATTTCCTCGACCCTGAGCATCTGTTCCGCAGCAGCCGGGCGTCTGATTGTATTGGAGCTTCATGGAGAATCTGTGCTCTTTGTAGACGGTGAGCTTTGACATAAAGAGCAGCTCCATTCAGCTCTGTTACAGCTTTCATCTGAATAGTAACAAAGACCCCGCCCTCCTATTACACACACACACACACACACACACACACACACTGTTTTTTCTTTCCTCTCCCTCTTACACACCTCTCTCTCTCTGTTTGTCCCCCTATGACACAAACACACACACACACAAACCCGCACACACACACTTGCGCTGATGGGCTGTCGTGTTGTTGGCAGTGTGTGTGTAGTGCAGGTGGAGGCTGAATGGTTGTCTCCTCTAGAGCAGGTACACTGTGGAGATGGCAGCCTGGTGTGTGTTCTAAAGGAAAGGCTTTGTATTCGGTGTGTGTGCGTGCGTGTGTGTGAGTGTGTGTGCGTGTGTGTGCTTGTGTGTGCTTGTGTGTGTGTGTGTGTGTGTGCGCGCGTGTGTGTGTGTGTGTGTGTGTGTGTGTGTGTGTGTGTGTGTGTGTGTGTGTGTGTGTGTGTGTGCGCGTGTGTGTGCGTGTGTGTGTGTGTGTGTGTGTGTGTGCCCATGTGTTCTCCTCTTCAGCAGGTACACTGCAGAGATGCCAGCCTGGTGTGTGTGTGTGTGTGTGTGTGTGTGTGTGTGTGTGTGTGTGTGTGTGTGCGTGCTAAAAGCAAATGCTTTGTACTTTATCTGTGCAAATATGCGTGTATGTGTGTGTGTGTGTGTTTGTGTGTGTGTCTGTGTGTGTGCATTAGGTGGTTTGGTGCCATTTGATTGGTGCGTGGTGTGTGTTAGTAGCAAGCAAAACAGGCTGTGTACAATCAAACAACAGTAAAATAACTTTGCTACTTGTCCCAGTATGTTGGCCACATAGTGGACAATGTAGTACTATTATAAACTATACTATAAAATGATAATTCACACTTATAATGTACAGTGCCTTGCTAGCAAAGAAGAAATAAAGACATAAGAAGTGCTGTTTGTACAGCAAGCATGTGGAAAAAGGTGCTCTGGTCAGATGAGACCAAAGTTGAAAATTTACATTTTTTGGCCTAAATCCAAAGTGCTCTGTGTGGCTGAAAAGCAACACTGCTCATTCTCCTGAACACACCATCCCCACTGTCAAACATCGAGGTGACACCATCATGGTTTGCGTCTGCTTTTCTTCAGCAGGGACATGGTTAGGGGAAGATGGTTAAAATGAATGGGAAGATGGATGGAGCCAAATACAGTACAAAACCATTCTGGAAAAAAACTTGTTGGAGTCTGCAAAAGACCTGAGACTGGGACGGAGATTTATCTTCCAACAAGACAATGATCCAAAACCTAGAGCAAAATCTACAATGGAAAGGTTCACAAATAAACATATCCAGGTGTTAGAATGGCCAAGTCAAACTCCAGACCTGAATGGAGAATGGAGAATCTGTGGAAAGAGCTGAAAACTGCTGTTCACAAACTGACGCTCTCTGAACAACGTCACTGAGCTTCAGCTGTTTTGCTAGTCTCTCAATGTGAAAAACTGATAGCGACAAACCCCAAGCGACTTGCAGCTGTAATTACAGCAAAATTTTGTATACATTTTGTTCCACTTCCTGACTGTGTCCCACTTGTTGTTGATTTTTCACAAAAAAATTACAATTTCATATCTGTATGTTTGAAGCCTGAAATGTGGCAAAAGTTTGAAGAGTTCTAGGGGGCTGAATACTTCTGCAAGGCACAGTAGTTTGCTTTGCAGTGTTACTGTAAGAATTTGCTTGCATTCAGCAACGAAAGCATTAGTGAGTTCAAGATTTTAGGAAATCACCTCATCTCACCGCATCATCCCCAGCTCCCCAACTCATTCGCTCTACAGCTCAATGCTTTAATGCTTCAAGGCTTTATACCCTTCTATCCCACACCTGGCACTAGTAATAGTGCCAGTAGTTTCACAACTATCTGCTCCAGAAGGGATCGACCAACAAAGATCATTTTAAGAGCAAGGCTTGTAATAGTTGACGAGGAGCCCAGGGTAACTTCTAAGCAACTGAAGGCCTCTCACACAAAGGATAATGCTCTTTTAACTCATACATTGTTGTTAAAAATACAACACTGTTTAGAATCATATATTAACTCTCTAGACAGAGTTCATTTTTTGTATATTTCTATGTATAATTGTATGAATCTTTTGTTAACATTCACCCTGTTTCTTTCCCAAAACTATACACCAGAAAATCTACATGATTTCAAGCAGTGAATTTATCATAATAGGCCAAATCTCAAGTGGAGAGTGGAGACCCTTATTCAACTTGCAACCCAACACCAAGAGCACGAATAACACTTTACCAGTGGAATCACAACTAACTCTTACTCATCTAAATAAGCGTGTAAACACATAAACACACACTCTAAACTCCACAACCTAAATAAAGCCCCATCATAACCCCAAACAAACTTGAATTTTAGCTCTGAAAAAAAAAAAAAACACAAACACTGAGAATGGTTTTAACACTGAGGGTTGTTTGGGTAAAATGTTACACTGTGATTTTAGCACTATGGATTTCACTGTGTACTTTAGGCTAAAACTACTTCATTTGTATGTATCAGCCTCACCCCTCTACTCACCCCACACTCTACCTGAACTGCTGCATTCATGCTGCACTGCCGGCCCCTAACTCACCGAGGCTTACGCAAGACTGTACATTTATTGTGCTGTTGTGACAACAGTGGCTGCATCTGAGAATCTGATCTGTGTACCGTGCAGAACGATGTCAGACACAAACACTGACTGTGTGTGTGTAAGTGTGTGTGTGTGTAAAAGCTTGTAATGCTGCAGTGCTCTGGAATGGACTGTACTCTGCAGTGCCTGTTTCAGCAGAACAAAACTGAAACACTCTGTATTGTTCCCTCATGAGATACACACTGATTTTATTGTAAATGTAATATATCAAACAATTAAGAGCCTACAGTCTGAGTAAAATGAACATTGTTGTTTTATTCTATAAACTACAGACAACATTTCTTCCAATTCCAAACAGAAATATTGTCATTTAGAGCATTTATTTGCAGAAAATGAGAAATAGCTGAAATAACAAAAAAAGATGCAGAGCTTTCAGACTCATGAATAAAGCTTTATGAAAGCAATCTACTGGTCATTGGAAGTCTGCACTGTAAACCCATATGTTGTTTGAACTCAAATGTCTGGTTACCCACCCAAGATGGCGGCGCGTTAACACGTAGCGGCCGCTCCGGGTCCGTTAAATGGTGCTTTTGTGTTACTATTTGTCGTTTTTTCTGTTTATTTCCTGCAAATATGTGCATCGGAACACCCGTGCACATGTTCTACCACCGCCAGACCCTGCTACAGTGGAGAAATCAGCCAGAAAACACGCTACCGGACGAGGTTCTGCAGACGCTACTTGAGCTTAGCCTGCTAAGAAACCCAGGCCGCCAGCCCGCGGTGTTTCCTGACGCCGGAGCCCAGCGGAAGTGCCATCGCAAGCGGTGCGAGCGTAAGCGGAAGCGCGGAAAGAGAGCCTAAAGGCTAGTCCTAGCCGGCCGGCTATACCATCGCTCTTTCTGGCAAACGTCTGTTCCCTTGACAATAAACTGGACTACATCCGACTCCAGCGAACAACCCAGCGTGAGTTCAGAGACTGTTGTGCTTTGGTTTTTGTGGAATCGTGGCTGAATGACAACATTCTGGACAGCGCCATTCAGCTAGCTGGGCTAACCGCGTTCAGAGCGGATAGGAGCGCGGCTCTATCCGGGAAGACCCGCGGTGGAGGCGTGTGTGTTTACATCAACACGGAATGGTGTAACAACGCTGTGACTGTCGCCAAACACTGCTCTCCGCTGGTGGAGTTCCTGATAGTCAAGTGCAGACCTTTTTATTTAGTACGGGAGTTCTCCGCCGTGCTAATAGCTGCTGTCTACATCCCACCCAGCGCTAGCATTGGTGCTAATGCTAAAGAGGCTCTGTGTGAACTCTATCGGACTATCAGCGATCTGCAGAACAAACACCCAGACGGACTGTTTATTATCGCCGGAGATTTCAACCACGCAAATCTCAATCAGTGCTCCCTAAATTCCATCAACATGTGGACTTTGCAACGAGAGGAGCGAGCGCGCTGGATCTTGTTTACACAAACATCCCCAGCGCGTACCGGGCGGAGCCCCGCCCCCACCTTGCTTTCTCGGACCACATGTGTGTTTGGCTGACTCCAACATACACACCACTCATCAGACGCTCCAGACCAGTTCAGAAGCAGGTGAAAACCTGGCCGGCAGGCTCCATCTCTGCCCTTCAGGACTGTTTTGAGTGCACTGCATGGGACATGTTTAGGGAGGCTGCTACTGAAGGTGGTTCTGTTGATTTGGAGGAGTATGCAGCATCAGTCACTGGCTACATCAGCAAGTGTATTGATGATGTCACTGTCTCCAAGACCATCACCACACGCCCAAACCAGAAGCCTTGGATGACTGCTGAGGTACGTGCGCTGCTGAGGACCCGCGACTCCGCCTTCAGAGTGGGTGACAAGGTGGCCCTGAGGAAAGCGAGAGCCGACCTGTCAAGAGCCATCAGAGAGGCAAAGCGCGCACATGCCCAGAGAATCCACAGCCACTTCAAGGACACGGGTGACGCACGGCGTATGTGGCAGGGCATCCAGGCAATCACCAACTACAGGACAATGCCACCGTCCTGTGAACGTGATGCCTCCCTCCCTGATGCCCTGAACAACTTTTATGCACGGTTTGAGGCACAAAACAACACGATGGCGAGAAAGACCATGCCCAAGCTGGACGAGCAGGTGTTGTGCCTGACTGCAGTGGATGTGAGGAACACTCTGCGCAGAGTCAACCCACGAAAAGCTGCAGGACCAGACAACATCCCCGGCAGAGTGCTCAGGGAGTGTGCAGACCAGCTGACAGATGTTCTCACGGACATCTTCAACATCTCCCTGTGCAGCGCCACTGTCCCAACGTGCCTCAAGTCCACCACCATCATTCCCGTGCCGAAGAAGTCCACAGTGTCCTGCCTCAATGACTACCGTCCCGTTGCACTTACACCCATCATCAGGAAGTGCTTCGAGAGGCTAGTCATGAGGAACATCAAGACACAACTGCCCTCTTCACTGGACCCCCTGCAGTTTGCGTATCGTCCCAATCGCTCCACGGACGATGCCATCACCACCACCCTTCATCTCTCCCTCACCCACCTGGAGAAGAAGGACACTTACGTCAGAATGCTGTTTATAGACTTCAGTTCAGCATTCAACACCATCATCCCACAGAACCTCATCAGGAAGCTAAGCTCGCTCGGCCTCAACACCCCCCTCTGCAACTGGATCCTGGACTTTCTGACGGGGAGACCCCAGTCAGTCCGGTTCGGGGGCAGCACCTCCAGCACCATCACACTGAACACTGGGGCCCCCCAGGGCAGTGTCCTGAGTCCTCTGCTGTTCACCCTGCTGACTCATGACTGTGCTGCAAAACACAGTTCTAACAGCTTTATCAAGTTCGCCAATGATACAACCGTGCTGGGTCTCATCACCAAAGGCGACGAGTCAGCATACAGAGAGGAGGTGCAGCGGCTGACAGACTGGTGTACAGTCAACAACCTTCACCTGAATGTGGACAAGACAAAGGAAATGGTTGTTGACTTCAGGAGAGCACAACACACCCACTCTCCACTCAACATCGACGGGTCCTCTGTGGAGATTGTTAAGAGCACCAAGTTCCTTGGTGTCCACTTAGCAGATAACCTCACCTGGACCCTGAACACCAGCTCTACAGCCAAGAAAGCCCAGCAGCGTCTCTACTTCCTCCGGAAGCTGAGAAAGGCCCGTCTCCCTCCACCCATCCTCACACTCTTCTATAGAGGGACCATTGAGAGCATCCTGAGCAGCTGCATCACTGCCTGGTTTGGGACCTGCACCGTCTCTGACCGCAAGACCCTCCAGTGTATTGTGAGGACAGCTGAGAGGATCATCGGCGTCTCTCTCCCCTCCATCACGGACATTTACACCACCCGCAGCATCCGCAAAGCAATCAGCATTGTGAATGACCCCACTCATCCCTCACACGAACTGTTCTCCCTCCTGCCTTCGGGAAGAAGGTACCGCAGCATCCGGTCCAGCACGACCAGATTCTGCAACAGCTTCTACCCCCAAGCCATCAGACTCCTCAACTGCAGAGACTGAACTGATGGTTTTTCTGTACATGCACACACACTCTTACCCCACTTACCCCAGAAAATGTCTGTCTGCACTTTTGTACTGTTGCACTATTGTTCTGTCTACACTGTGTTTATGTGCACCATGGTCCCTGGAGGAACGTTGTTTCGTTTCACTGTGTACTCTGTATATAGCTGAAATGACAATAAAAACCACTTTGACTTTGACTTTGACTTTGAAATAATTTAAGTCTGTTTTACATACAGTGAAATTGGATATTTATAAACTATACTCATCTATTTAGAGTTAGTTGAACATTTGTGGGCACATATATACATTCAAACTGAGATCTTTGAGTTGAACCAACTTATAATAACTGAGTTTAGTCTGTTGTCATTAACAGCTTCTTTTCCATTGGCTTCTGTCACAATCTATTAGCATACTGGGTGTGTTCAACAGTTTCTGACTAACACTCACCATCAGTGTGTAGTGATTCCCCCTGGGCTACCTTACAAATAAATCAAGATCCCCTTCAGTTGTAATAATTTAATGTTTTAATGCATGTTAACTCAAGTTTTCATTCCCCATTATTTAAAAAATTAGAGCAAACCGGCTGCCTTAAAATAGTTAAATAAACTCAACTTATGCGGTCTTACAGTGTAACAAAAATACAAAAGTTAAATCCACTTCTCCTTTAGTTGTAATAACTTGATGTTCTAAGTTATGTTAACTTAAGGTTTCATTACCCATTACTTAACTTTTTTAAGGCATCTGGTTTCCTCAATTTTTTAAAGAAAATTCAACCTATCCGGGCTTACAGTGTGGAGGAAATCTTCCCAGAAACACATGCCTTTGAACTCTCCCATGGAGACCATTTTTGATGAGTCTCTTTTGTCAATTTGTCAAAATAACACTGACTTTAACTGAGGCAAGTATAGTTGAGACCTGCAGTTCTTTAAATGTTGTTCTGGGTTCTTTTGTAACCTTCTGAATGAGTTTTCCATGCCCTTTTGGAGTCATTTAGGTCAGCTAGTCACTCCTGGGAGGGTTCACCAGTGTTCTATTCATCGTTTTCTTCATTTGTTAATAACAGCTCTCACTGTGGTCTGCTGGAGTACCAAAGCTTTAAAGATGACTTTATAACATGTTCTCACCTTTTTTTAATTTCTTCAGAATTTCTTTAGGCATTATGTGTTGCTTTTCGAGATCTTTTAGCTGCTTTTTGTTGTCAGACAGGTTCTATTTAAGTGATTTCTTAATTGGGTTGAATAGGTTTTTTTGCCCTTAATAAATTAAATAATCATCTAAAAAGTGTTTTTTTTTATGTTTACTCAGGTTATATTTGTCTGATATTAAAGTTTGTTTGATAATCTAAAAAAAGTAAGTATGATATGCAACTAAGATGCAAAAAAAAAATATAAAAATCCTTAGAGGGGAAATACTTTTTAATGCCACTTTATGTGTGTGTGTGTGTGTGTGTGTTTGTGTGTGTGGCCAGTGATGTACTGGCAGTCTATCTAAGGGCTATTACAGTCTTGTACCCAGTGATTACAGGTCAGTGACTCAGACCAGGACAAGCAGATTAGAAGATAGATAAATGTTTCTAAAGTGAGATGCTGTGAAAAGCATGAGCACTGCTCAAAAGTATCATCCCACTGAATATTCTAGAGTAATTAGAAGAGACAGAGTTTTCACTGACAGTCGACATATCACACTCAAGTCTATTCCAATCCCCGGGTCAGAGAGCAGTGTGTGTGTGTGTGTGTGATTGTGTGTGTGTGTAATCCCCGCAGGTCAGAGGCGGCGGCTGCGTGAGAGCAGTGTGACAGGTTGTTTATGGATTATCATCATGTCTGTGAGATTAGCGTGTGATTATGGATGAAATGGCAGGGTTATGACTCCACTAAAGAAATTAATCAATCATAATGAAGAGTTTTAACCCGTGGAAAATTGCCGCTACGCCACACAGAAGCGGGAGCTAATTATTTATAGAAATGCTGAAGTGCAGCAGGATTTCACCTGAGAACATGATCTGCATCTTTTTATTATTAATCATAAACAATAATTTTACCGATTAAAGATTAATCTCCTGTAGACTTATTTATTAATTTTATATTTAATTATTTTTTGTGTAACCATTAATATTCAGTGACTACCACTAACTACTTGGCTAACATCTAAACTACTCATTTATAATTTATTACTAGGTAATTACTAGGAATTTTTTGCCCGCCACTGCCCACCCCTCTTTGGAGGTCCAATTAACCCTTTCAGACCCTGCATCCGTTACAATTTTTTACATTTTTGACTATTTGAGAGCTGTTTTCCATCAGAATAAACCATGAACCAGCCAATGAACAAGTTTATAAACCAATAAAACAGTAGCTTTTTAATCATGTTTTTACTGATTAGGGATGTTTTATGAAATAAAAAGGTAAACTATTACAATAAAATATTACATAAAGGCTTCCAATGCAATGGGAATAAAAAAAAACTACTAAATATTTGAGTTAATTTGATTTATATGCTATAAAGATTTTATAGTAGAATATTAGAAGCTTTAATTTCTGTGCATTACAGACAGAAAACAGCATTCTTACATATAATTTTCCGTCACTGAAGATTCAGATCTGAGAGGCTTAAGGTTTAAAATGAGTGTTTATACAAAGTTGTATTCTCTGTGGTCATTGTGCATATTATCGCTGTCCAATAAAAAAAAAACACTTATCTCCAAAACAGAAACTTTAAAGGAGAGAGAAAAAAAAAACTTTGTAGACTTTCAATAGAAAGAGTCAATGTAAAAAGAGTTTATTTCAGGTCATTTTGAAGAGTTTCTATTGGTCCGTTCATCAAGAAATTTTGGCACAGTTTAAGGGAGGGTTTGTCTGTTCAAATTATGTAGTAAACTAAAAATCAACAAAAATGGAGATAAGAATATAAGCAAAATAACAGGCAAAATGGAGGGGGTGGTGTGAAAAAACCCTTAGAAAAAAATAGAAAAAATGGGGAAAAAAAGCAAAATATAGCAAAAAAAAAGGCAAATATTAAGGAACAACGGCAATATTTCACTAGCTATTGTGATTAATTCAGTATTTACTGAGTAATTATTGTGGATTATTCAGTAATTGCTTTCAATTACTTGCACATTACCATGTACTATTCAGTTACACTTAGGGATTATTAACATAGCTACTATTTTACATTGTTGGTAACTATTAATTACATATTAACTATCCAATAATTATGCAACATCTATAAATGACTATGTTACTACTGTTACATGTACATTACTCACAGTAATTATTCAGTGGCTACTGTTACTATAACAGTTGCTTAGTTACCACCATAAATTATTCAATTACACAATTTCATGACGAATTACTAATTAAGTACTTAATTACTCACAGACCAACTGCTACAAAGATTCCTAAGCTTGAGACCACGTCCCCTGCTGCAGTGTGTCCCCTGCAGGCATTTTATACATTATGACAAATTCACAATGTACTACTTTACAGGGACAAACGATTTAATAGCATTTTTAAAAGCTCCTTTCAAACACTTTGCTTGAATAATAAAATAAATGAAGCAGAGTAGCCGGAATTCTGTGGCTGTGGATCAAACCAGAAGGCCTCAGGCTTTCAAACGATAATTAAAACAGTGAGAAATACGGTTAAAATCACCCAAACAAACCGAGAGAAACACTTTAACATAACTGACTTCAGCCATTAATGTACAAGAGCATTTGATTGGGCACCTAAAACCAATTTGTGAGTGAATATTCCACTCACACACACCCACGCACACACACACACACACACACACAAGTTGAAGTTGAATCACAGCGGGCTTGTAATGGCTACCAGTGAGTGCTGATAAAACTGCCCTCGAGTCCCAGGACCGCTGCTGAGTGCTTAAAACACATTACAGAGACTCAGGGCTAACAAAGCAGACAGACACACACACACACACACACACACACACACACACACACACACACACAGCAACTGAAGGCCAGATAAAAGGAGAAGAGCAGAAGAACAGAGGGAATAAAGGAGAATCTGAGGGTCAAAGACACAACAAGGCTGCTGAGAGATTAAAGGATTGATGGTGGGAAAGTGGGAGGAGGGATCAGAAAACAACTGTTGCCAGGTCAGCTTTTACAGAGTGCTGGCACAAATCCCATTTATCCCTTAAAAAAATGCACTTGCATTTAGAATTCGCATACTGTTGAGTTTACAGGTTCAAATGTCACTTTGCCTAGTTGGACAGAGTGACTAATTGAACGTACAGTAACAGGCATCCCACCTCTCCTGTGATTCCAGTGAGTCTCCCTAATATATGCCCACAAATGATCAATTTGTGCTTTTCTCTCTTTCTATCTTTGAACCCTATAGTATATTGCTATTTATACTCTGTACATACAGTATATCTGGATTTCTGAATACACAAATCCTCCAAATGATCCAAAATGACTAAAATATTTTGAATATTATCTTTCATCATTCAATATTGTAATAATTTAAGAACATGTTTTCACTGTTTGGAGATACATGTTTTTCTATGGACAACAACAAGGGCATAGTATACGGACTATATGTGGATTATAAGGCCTTATTTAGTGTCACATTCACTATTTCCTCAAAACATTTAGCATTAATTACATATATGAACCATATTTGTGCTAAGAAGATTTTGGGAAAACCACTGCTTGTTCAGAAAGTCACTAAAAATTGCAAGACAATATTATAACTTTTATTCATTTTATTTATTGTATATTTCTATTTATTTTATTTGGTGTTTAATCTTTTGACCTTTTGCATTTTTATTTATTTTACTTGTTTATTTAGTCCTTTTATATGTTTTATTTTCTGTTTAACCTTTTTATTTGATTTCTGCTTTTACTTTTATGTGTCCTTTTTCATAGAATCTAAGTGTTATTTTTAGCTACTAGATTTTTTTTTGTCTTCTGTTTTTTTTTTTTTTTTTTTAAATGTTTGCCAGTCCTTTTATTAGCTTGGTTTTAATTATGGATCTTTTTTATTCTGAAATATTAAATTAAGAAATTGTGTTCTTGCTTTTCTAATGCTTTTGCATTTACCCTTTTTTGTTTTGTTTATGAAGTTCCTTGTTTTTTGGTTCCTTTAAGTCCCTTAAATTTTGTGGTTAATTATAATTACTACAGACGGTAGTCTTTTTGTTTCTCTACATACTTTTACATACTATTATCCTCAATTCACAGAACCACCACAGATGCTATTCTTGGGGTGGTGGGTCATCCTCAGCACTGAAGTGACACTGGTATAGCGGTGGTGTGTGTGTGAGAGAGAGAGAGAAAGAGAGAGAGAGGGAGAATACTAAACTATCTCACGGTGATGGCCAGCACTCTGAGGAAATCCAAAATCAAATTTCAAGAACAGTTAAACAAATCCAGCAAGACTTCCTGCAGATGGGGATGCTTCTCTGGCGTCTGATTGGCTAACAGTGCCACTGCCCAATTAGATATAATGGAATCAGCCCTGTCACGTGCCTCCGTGATTAATTTCAGATTTTAATGAAAACGTCACATTTATTTAAGAGACATTTAACACTTAATAGAACCTTGATTGAACAGCCCAGCTATGAAATAACAGACGAGCTGTATCATATTCAGCATACTAACACATACGCACACACACACTCACACACACACACAGGTACAGAGGGAACACTCTTAAGGATTACACATTGCCTTCATGCTGTGAACTGAAGCACAGCCGTGGTGGTTTGATTTCAGTAGTAGTTTGTGTATATCTGTAGTGGTGCATGCTGGGAGTGTGGAACCCTGAGGATATCAGGCTGTTCTAGACTGTCGAAGAAGGCCTAATGATTTCCAGCAATTTACTTTTTTTACCACTGATAAGAAGCATTTGACAGTACTTTAGACCCTTTTTTCCTAAACTCTAAATGCAGCAACACACCCACCTCATACAAATAAACCAATAGCTGATTTCCTGCACAAAAGCACATTTTGTTGTCACAACATAAAAACCTGGATCCACATCAACTAAGCGAGTGACATTACAGAAACAGCATCACGTTTGTTTGTTTGTTTGCTTGTTTGTTTGTTTTTTAATAAAAAAATGTACTTGAGTTTCAAATGTGTGCAACATGTTATCTACAAGTAATTGAGGGATATTTATCATTCATCAAATAGAACTATGATGTGGACAAAAAATAGTCTGTAGCAGACATTCAGTAAAAACACGTTTTCAACATTAACATTTTCATATAACATTATAGTCATTATGGCTTTTAGAAAAATGTGTTTTGGGGAGGGGGGGGGGGGGGTGTAGTGCACTGTAGGGCCCTGTGGTGCAGTCTACGCTTTTCCCTTCCATTACTTTTACTTTTATACTTTGTAGTTTTTAAACCAGTACGTTTACAGAACCATCTGTAAGCCAGTTGGCCTAGCATAGCCTCTTATTTATTATTAATAATCTGTAAATTCAAAATTGTGCATTAGTTATTTAGCAATAGTTATTCGTGATAACACACGACCTTGAGTGTTCTATTGCTTTTATACAACAGTTTTTTTCTCTACAAAATGAATAAAGAAAATAAATCAAAGAACTTTAAGAAATTAAGAATGAATATGCTTTAATATGGACTGTGCCTTCCGCCAAAAAGTCGTTCCACCACAACTGTAACAGAACTGTAACTTAACTACAAAACGGTGTATAGTTTATACAGACTAACACCAAGAAAGTTCAAAATTGGGAATAAGTGAAGATGGTAATGTTAGGAGCGTGAAATAACGCTAATACTCCCCTCTCCTGCTCGGTGGAGTCGTCTTCAGGTGAACGCTGTGCATTTTTGAGCATTTTTGCTTGTTTTGTTGGGTGGTGTTGGTTTTAGCTAGCCGGCTGGACTGTGGTTAGATTAGCGTAGCTTGCTTTAGCTCAGCATTAACTTAGCTTAGCCTAGCCTGGCTGGTTAGCGTTCTGGCTTTCAGACGGCATTAGCCGAGCGATTTTCTTTCCTTTTTCCACAAAAGACGAGCCAGCGCTGCGGGCGAGCGTGCCGCGGCTGAGCGCTAGCCTGTGCTAAGCTAACGCTGCTGGAGGTGATGATTCAAAACTATCCTGTGTGTACATGCTGTTAATCGGATACAAGGTTAGTGTGAGAAGGCCGTGATGTTATCACAAATATCAGCACGGCTAGAACACTTCTCAACCAGATCAGATTGTGAGGTCGAAACTAACCGTTGTATAAAATAGCTGTTGCAGAAGCAGTAGTTAAATACTGTGTTTAAGGTTTGGAGCATCAGGTAGTTCATTTTGACGTAGCAAAATAGCAAAATCTCTGTATAGTAATTCAAGAACTCAAGAAAGCCCAGATCAATATCAATATCAATAAACAGAATAATACTGGTGCAAATGCTCATTTCCTGCTGATGGCATGTTGCATTATTTATTCTGTCGCATGTCAAGCATCAAACTTGCAATTAAGAATGTGGAAAAAAGTGTCTCTCTCTGAGCAGTTTTACACAATACGTGACATAGCTTTGTGTTTTCTGTTCAAAAAGCTGTGTAACAGCTCTTATTAAAAGTCAGTGGGGAGTGTAATTAAATTAGGAGATCATTTATTTGTGACACTGTGTGGAACACGGTTAATCTGATTAGCCAAAATTGGTTGTGTGAAGCTGCAACATGTATTCAGCCCAAAATAAGCTTAAAAAATACCTTTTTATGTTTAGATTTTTTCCTTAATTTTGTACGTAGGAATAGGTGGGTACCACTTTAAAATAAGACTACCTTTATAAAGGGTTTATAAATGGTTTACAATTAGTTTATTAATGGTTACCAATTAGGTTGTAAATGCCTTAAAAATCATTAATACTCAGTTATAACACATACATAGAAAGGGCAACAATGACCTGTTGTTTGCCAAATAGTGAACCCACAGCCATCTATATTGTTGCCCTTTCTACGTATGTGTTATAACTGATTATTAATGATTTTTAAGGCATTTACAACCTAATTAGTAACCATTAATAAACTAATTGTAAACCATTTATAAACCCTTTATAAAGGTAGTCTTATTTTAAAGTGGTACCAATAGGTGTATATAACTTATACTGAATTATTGATATTTCTGGTACTAATTAAAGTTTAATAACCACTGACAGTTGCCATAGTATGTTTTTTTAACATAGAGCCCTATTACTGAGCACAGTGCAGCTTGATTTAGCGTCAGTGTGCCTTTGCTATAGTAACGACGGGAAAAGTACACCTTGCACGGTTGAAAACACACAAAAGGAATGTCAAAAGTAATTATCTTAAATAATCATGGGTGTGTTTTGAGTATAAGATGCAGTAAACCAATCAGTATGCCACTTGCTGATCTCTTTTACAGCCAGGTGTGCTCTGACTTTGGTGCATTGCAGTGGTGTGCAGTAAGGCCCTTCTAACCCTTCAGAGAAGGGGTGACAATAAATGCATGTAAATAATTACATAATTTTTATTCAGGAAATATATATCAAAGCTATTGTAAGTGCGAGAATTTATTTTATAAATTAACTAAAATAAAAAAACAGCAACTAATTCAAAGTATTAGTCTGTGTTTTTCAGTTGCTACAGGACTCTTATCTGACTGACAGAGGTTTTAACCAATCAAAGCTTTTTAAAATGGCTTCTGCCCCCATGTGACTGCTGCCCCTTCTCCTGATTTTGAAGAGGGTGTAGTAATGAATCTATTAGCAAAGTCTAACCAATCAGATTCATGATTTTCACTACGGGGGCGGGGCCATGGCTGTCTAAACGCGTTGCTTAGTCATAAATGGAGCTCATGCTGGATTAATTCAATAGTTAGCTAACTATCATGGAATTGCGACTGCAAATCAGATATTGTGTCACATCATATTAAAAGGCCTTTTTAAAGTCTGTCCTTCAATGTGAAACTAATCCACAATAATAGGCCGCCTGACTGGTGAGTTTTTGTGTGTACTTAATGTTTTGGCTGCCCTGGCGTACTGTAGACATACAAATGAGTGATATTTGTTGAACAGCTGTACTTGTAGGCAAATTAAGCATTGATTGTTGGGTCTATTGTATACTTTTGTAGTTTGTAGCTGTATTTGTGGGCTGTTGATGTGTATTAAGTTAATATGACTAAGTCAAGAGAGAGAATATGTAGTTATTGTAATATTTATATGTGTCGGTCGGCCGGCGGCGGAGTGGAGGGAATGGGGGGGTATAGGGGGTGGTTGCAGGAGGGATACCCACTATATTCACTGCACGCCACTGGTTCATTGCTATTTCACGGGTGCAGCTACCTGGACGTGTCCAACGCTTCTCAGCAGAGGAAACTGACCTGTTTGTTCACGCTTGTTTGTTCTGTTCATTGTTAGTGTAAAAGTTTGCATAGCTGCTAAAGTGCATATTCATATATATATATATATATATATATATATATAAAGTTTTAAGAGTTCAGAAATCAATATTTGGTGGAATAACCCTGGTTTTTAATCACAGTTTTCATGCATCTTGTCATGTTCTCCTCCACCAGTCTTACACACTGCTTTTGGATAACTTTATCTCACTCCTGGTGCAAAAATTCAAGCAGTTCAGTTTGGTTTGATGGCTTGTGATCATCCATCCTCCTCTTCATTATATTCTAGAGGTTTTCAATTTGGTAAAATCAAAGAAACTCATCATTTTTAAGTGGTCTCCTATTTTTTTCCCAGAGCTATAAATAAGCACCATTGCTTTTTAAACGGCACATGTGCAAGACATAAAAATGGAATCTGGCACCCACTATTAGGCCTCCTTCCAACTCGATACAGTAATTCACATTACCTTGTCATGAGCACACTGGCCAGTGTTCAGTCTCACTAACAAGATAACACCTCATAACTTATACAGATATAGGCATTCATGCTATCTTATGTAGCGTTGTTGGTAACACAGCTGACAGACTCCCTGAACTCCAAACTCTGCCTTTTAACTTCCAACAGCATAAATATAAATAAATGTAAATATAAACATTAGTCAGCCTCCCAAAGGATCAGTGGAACATGCTAATGCTAAGCTACACCATATTTTTTTTTAGTGACTAATCATGTTTACATTGGCTTGTGTGTGCACACATGCAGAGAGAGGGGTTAGCACAGAGCATATGTTTAATGTAAATAGAACAGAAAGGCCCCTTGGTACAAAGCTAAGTATGTAAACTAAGAACAAACCCTCAGAAAATGTAATTAATTCTATCTTCATTCCTTCTTCTAGCTTCTAGCCTGTCGACTTGCTGTACTTTTCATTGTTTCTGACATTTTCTACCTACTGA
Source organism: Astyanax mexicanus (assembly GCF_023375975.1). Taxonomy (NCBI): domain Eukaryota; kingdom Metazoa; phylum Chordata; class Actinopteri; order Characiformes; family Acestrorhamphidae; genus Astyanax; species Astyanax mexicanus. The sequence continues at coordinate 32,893,672 of NC_064412.1, forward strand.
TTTTGTCTTTTGTGAGTCTGCAGAGTGTTTTATTACACTAATTCTGTCTGTCAATGCTAAAGTGGAAACTCTGGAAACTTGTGAATGTGAATCATTTTACATGATTTCAATTTTGAACTAATCTTTTTGCTGTAATTCCCTTTTACGCTGCCTGGAGACATAATAGCAGCTTTATTTAGTAAAGTAAACAAAGCATCTCTACTTTCGAGCTCAGAAAGTAGATTAATTTTAAGTTATATTGAAATATTGATTAAATCTCATAACTAACTCACCTTGTGTCAGGGTTAGAAATCAATACTCTGGTGATCTGTCTGGGCTGGGCTGGGAGGTATCATTTGATCAGCCATGTAAGTGAGTGAATGAGTGATGTATGTATGTGGTGCATTCTGGGAAATAAGTCCAAAACTGTGAGATAACTGATAGACACAGGTGCAAGAAAAAAAAAATCCAACTTGTACCTAAACATAGTTTACATCGGACAAATAATAATAAAAAAAACACTATTAAATAAATATGAATGAATCTAAATAAAATATCATTGTGTTGGTTTTAAATTGATTCTTTTACTTTACATTTTAAAATTAATTGATTAAAGCAGCATCATTTAAAAACAAGGTGTCTGGTAGGTTCCAAGACCTTTTTCTGGCAATGACAGGTTTTGCTGGTTACCTAAGCAACCATGGTGCTGCTAATCCTCGCTTAAATTACTAGGTTCATTCAATAGAGACTGGACCACAATGCAGTAATGTTACGGCGTTCACGCTCACCGAGCTTCTGATTGCTCACACCTAGACTGCCTTGTATAAATACCCCCCCCTGTTTCCTTTGTTCCCTCACAGAGTTTTAAATCTAGCTTGTTAGCTCTTCTACTAAGCATTTATTTTGATTGTTTGATCGTTAACTATTGTTACCGACTTCTTTTTTATGTTTTTTGACCACTCCTTTTCACCTTTTTACTGTTTCTTTATAGTTGCTGACCTATATTTGTCTTTAGACTACCTTCTCTTTTTACTGGCTGTCACTTTAAAGTTTCAGTTTTTGTGAAAAATGGGATTAATTAGCTCATTTTTTAAAACAATTGACAGATCTAACTTACATTTGATTTTGTAAAAATTAATAATTTGACATATATCTAACAATCTATTGGTCAGTTGGTCATCCAGCAATCTGAAAGGCATAGTGTTACCCATGTTCTTAGTTTTTCTTATTTTACTCACTCTCTTTCACCCTATTTCACACTCGTTCTCTCGCTCTATTCAAACACAAAAGTGCGCACTGTTGACTCCACTGGCTGCAGTATAGCTCTTATGACTCAGACTGTGATGGGATGGGGCTCATGTACAGTCTGACCTTAGGTCAGTTTTTCTTGACTGCTATGAACAGGCTCTAATAAAGCTAGAGAAGGAACTTTCGCTGTGTTCAGAAGGTCTTCAGACTCTCACACTTCTGAGATCACCACAGAGAAGTTGCACTCGAACAAATAACTACTAGCTGGTACATTTACTGATTTCACATCAACACAGTACACTAAGCTGCCTCTGGACTATAACTGTAGAAATACAGCGTTGCTGGAAAGTTTATGAACCCTTTAAAATGTTATGTATTTCTGCATAAATATGACCTAAATCATCGTCAGATTTTCACACAAGCCATAAAAGTAGATAAAGAGAACCCAGATAAACATAGATATTGAGGAAAATAATACAATATTACATATTTGTAAGTGACGGTAGTATTTGAACCTCTAAGATTAGCAGTTCATTTTAAGGTGAAAGTAGAGTCAGGTGTTTAGCAACAAAACCGTTGCTAAAAAGCTTAAACTCCACTATTTCACAGTCCCACAGACTGACTGTGTGAAAATGGAGAACATTCAAGACCTATGTTACCCTCCCCAGGAGTGGTCGACCAACAAATATCACTTAAAGAGCAAGGTGTGTAATAGTCGACAAAGTCTTAAAAGACCCCAGGGTAACTTCAAAGCAACTGAAGGCCTCTCTCTCTCACATTGGCTAATGTTAAAGATCCAGTGGATAAGCCAGAAGGCTACTGGATAAACATGTTGTGGACAGATTAGAGCAAAATAAAACTTTTATTTTAAATGAAAAGTGATATGTTTAGAGAAAGAATCCCATCTGAGAAACATGGTGGTGGTAGTATCAGGGAATTCAGCTCCTCAAAGCCGAGAGAGCATCCATATAGAATACAGCCCCTCTGTTTATTTTACTCTAAGTTCTATCCTAAGTTCATTTCAATAGTGTTGTTCCATAAAATAAGAACATAAGAAAACATTTGAAATAAATTCAAGCACCCAGCATGTTTCCACCCTTATTGAACCCTTTCACAAGTGTTTTCCCACTGGTGGAACTAGTGATATATGTTCCTACCAATGAGATTCAGCTTTACTTCCACCACACCAGTGACTAGTATCCCACACTATACTTGACAATACTATATTTTTTCGGTACTATATAACAAAATTTATTCTTAAAAAAAAAAAACTTATTTACAACAGTGTCTGTACACTGTAAAAAAAAAACCTGTAGTTTTTACAGGAAAACGCTGGCAGCTGTGGTTACCAGAGTTTTCCTGTTAAAATTCCAGACGATAAGTAAATAACTCTACTGAAAAAAAATGTAAATTAATTTACAGTGATTAAAATCACTGCTAAATTACAATAATAATCTGTCAAGTTTACACAAATTAAATGTTAATTTTGCATAGCAGTGTTCTACATAAAAATACCCTTTCCTGTATTTTTTACCTCTAACAAATGTCTTTACTTTTACACAGAATTACTGTTGCGATTTGGAGGAATACATTTTTCTTTTGCATTTTTATTGCACATTTTGATAGAATATTTCTGTTTTTTTACAGATTTATTTTAACTCTTTGAACTCTAGGTTGTTTCTGTGTGTTTTTTCTGCGTTTTTGACAGTTCCCTTTTTCAGGTCTTATAACACAGTAATTATATCAGACAGTCACATGCCCTCATCTCTTTTACTCCAGAAGCCATACGGCTGCTCAAAAATATAATTATTTAAAATGTAAAAGGAAGCAGAATTGTTATATTTTTTACTTATTTTTGAATGTATAGACTTTAAATATATTCACACCTAAGATATCTTTTCAAAAATGGTCAAAAATAGAGTGTATATGAGTTGAAAGCATAAGAATATTGATGATAGTTCATTAAATGGTTTATTACTTTAACAAAATACATGGAGAAACAGCATCAGGCTTAGAGTTATTTTTCTTGATAATCACACCTCTAGGATACATGTAGATTACTAAAAACCTGACACTGAGAGAAATCAGGACACACAAAGAAAACTATATACAAAAATGTAAACTTTTTAGTCTAAATAAATAAAAATGTTTAGTGAAAAATAACTACTTAGTAAAAATGTGGAAGTAAAATAAAAACTATATAAAGTAGTGCGCAGCATACCTAGCTTTAGTTTGAGTGCAGGTAGTTTCACACTTTTTTCTGTGGAAACTTTTGAGTCATTTACTGATATTATTTGGTTTGAAACATATAAATATGTTTGAAGCACTAAAGGTAAATAATATTGGTTGGGGAAGAAGATCCCACTTTTTAGGTGTTTTTCTCAATGGGTTTCTTGTAGATGCTTTTGCACACTGGAATGTCATTGCTATTTTTAGAGTAAGTTCCGCCCTTTCTAACCATATATGGATTATGTTGATGTGTGAAGGGATTCCTGAATAATTAAGATGAGAACATAAGGTGCGATTTTGGATGGAAAATCCGTCAGTAGGGTTCTTAGGGTTAATAATGTACCTGGAGCAGCATTGTAAGATGGGACTTCAGCTCCTGCTCTGTACATATTGAGTCAGTGCTGTGTAGCAGCTGTCCTCAGAACAGTGTAGATAATGTTAAGCTGTTCCACAACATTAACTCTACATCATCTACAGTGAAGGAAGTGTAGGAGCAGATGCTGGGGAAGGATCACATTCTAGAACTGTTGCATTTCTTGTGACGTAAAAAAAACAAAAACATAAATGAACAATATGAAGCATTCTGTGTAAAATCCATGTTTAAATTACTCTATTGCATTGTTCCACATGTCTCTTTCTCTTTCAGTCATAGCTCTTTCAGTCTCTCAGCTTGTCCAGAAATGCATGTGTAAAGCATTAATGTCCCTTAATTTTGGGTCAAAGGGTGAATGAAGCTTTCTGCCTGTAGGTGGAGTCTAGGAGCAAGAAATACCAATTTCTATAATTAATTGTACTGATTAAGTACACTGTTGAAAAAAAGGTTAAAAAAAGGTTATTTTCCAGCAGCAGGAGGCACCAGAAAATGTCTGTAAAAAACAATTATTGTATTTACTTTGATTAAGAACTATTACTGTCATTTTACTAGAACTTGTTTTACATGAAATCTTTCACTTTCAACAGATTTTAATTCTTAAAAAAGCATCATAAACTCATTATTAAACAGAATAATTATTAATTTTACGAAAAAGCTGTCCTATAATTACATGAAATCTTTCACTTTGGGTGAATTATTAATTAATATGAATTATTTCTCTTTCTTTCTTGTCTTTTCAGAGACAGTTCCGTAGCCATGACAACCGAGGAGGTGGATCCCACCGCAGTGGGCATGTCCTCCCCTGGAGCCAGTCCCGGTCTGGAGGTGGCACCCTCGCCTGGATGGGAGGAGCCAATTGATGAAGAAAAAGGGCCTCTGGAGCCAGAAGAGAGGGCGGGGCATGTGGAGGAGGTGGATGATGATGTCAGCAGTGAGCTGAGTGGTCTGGTGGTCCCGTATCCAGAGCTGGCACCGGTGGTCTTCTTCTGCCTGAAACAGACCACCTTCCCTCGCAGCTGGTGCATCCGCCTCGTCTCCAGCCCATATCCTTTACTGTAACACTACTGTAGTGCAATACTGTAACACACTAACTCAACATGCTAGTGTAACACCCATCCAACTCATTCCTGTAACTCAACACACTAGTGTAAGATTCAACAAGCCAATTTCTGTAACTCAACTCACTAGTGTAACACCTATCCAGCTAATTTCTGTAACTCAATACATTAGTGTAAGATTTAATCAGTTAATTTCTGTAACTCAACACACTAGTGTAAAACTCACCCAGCTCCTTTCTTTAGCTCAACACACCAGAGTAACACCCATCCAAATTATACCTGTTACTCAACACACTAGTGTAACACCCATCCAAATTTCAAATGTAACTCAACACACTGGCATAACACCCATCCAATTAATATCTGTAACTCAACACACTGATGTAACATCCATCCAGCTCACGTCTGTAATTCTACACACTAGAGTAACAACCAATCCAACTCATGCCTGTAACTCAACACACTAGTGTAACACCCATCCAACTCATGCCTGTAACTCAACACACTAGTGTAACACATATCCAACTCATACATGTAACTCAACACACTAGTGTAACACCCATCCAACTCATACCTGTAACTCAACACACTAGTGTAACACCCATCCAACTCATACCTGTAACTCAACACACTAGTGTAACACCCATCCAACTCATACATGTAACTCAACACACTAGTGTAACACCCACCCAGCCCATATCTGTAACTCAACACAATAGTGTAAAACCCAACCAGCTCATACATGTAACTCAATACAATAGTGTAACACCCACCCAGCCCATATCTGTAACTCAACACACTAGTGTAACACCCATCCAACTAATTTCTGTAACTCAACACAATAGCGCAACACCCATCCAACTCATATCTGCAACTCAACACACTAGCGTAACACCCATCCAACTTATACGTGTAACTCAACACACTAGTGTAACACCCATCCAACTTATACGTGTAACTCAACACACTGATGTAACATCCATCCAGCTCACGTCTGTAACTCTACACACTAGTGTAACACCCACCCTGCTCATACTGTATCTGTAATTTAACACACTAGTGTAAGATTCAATCAGATAATTTCCGTAACACAACACAATAGTGTAAAACCCAACCAGCTCATACATGTAACTCAATACAATAGTGTAACACCCCCTATTGATGTCTGTAACTCAAAATATGTTCTCACAAACACACACACACACACAAATGGGCACACACTATTAACCAGTCTTCTACAGCATCTCTAGATCTTCCAGCAGACGTGTGAGTTCTCTTGTTAATTTTTTTAAGCCCCTCTGGATGTTTTGGAGGGTCCGAGATCGCCTCTGTGTGGGTTAATGTAATATTTATATCTGTGTTGTGTGGAAAATGCTAACCCACTGTCAGGGTGACTTTGATTTGCGCTTTGAATGATTAATGAACTTTGATGACATCATGAAAATGAAGCATGTGATGATTTGCCATGGAGCACATGCTGTGTGCAACTCTGTGTGTGCAGCATGCAACTCTGTGTGTGGTAGTGTGTGTGTGTGTGTGTGTGTGGTTCAGTGGGATACCATCCACTTCAGTAGTGGAAGCTAATATATGCTTGTTGGCTGGTTTGTGTACTTCACCTGTAGGAAATGGAAAGGGGCATAGAGGGCAAAATCTTTAAAAATGGTGTGTGTGTGTGTGTGTGTGTGATACTCAAGAGCAGATCCTGTGGGTCAAATACCACCTAACTGCCCAGCAAAAAACACAGCAGACCACGAAAAACTGATAAAATAGACAGACTGAGAGAGAGATAGAGAGAGATAGACAGACAGAAAGAGAACGTGAGACAGAGAGAGAGAGAGAGATAGGAAGAGAGAGACATTTGAGAGAGAGAGAGAGAGAGAGAGAGAGAGAGAGGTGCAAAATAGCTTTAAATTGCTTAATTTAAACTCTTACAAGTCTAGAAGCACAACTATCTTTAACTATCGGATGCTTTTATTAAATACTTTGGAAATAAAAAAAAGAATACATAATTACATGAATAATTACACAGTAGTTACAACATGAAATTACCCTTCCAATAACTAGCTGATGCACCTTGTTTTGTTGAAATGTGCATGCGCAGGATCTTGCCTTTTTTTTCCCTGAGCTTCAGTGAATGGAGGTACAGGGCTGTTTTAAGGCATTTGGTGGCCCCAAGAAAATTTGACAATATCGTGTGATTAAATACAATAAACATTACTACCACAAACATAAATATATTTCATTGGAATTTAATGTGAAAGACCAACACAAAGTGGTATACAATTGTGAAGTGGAAAGACAATTCTGCATGATTTAAAACATTTTTTACAAAAAAAAAAGCAAAAACTGAAAAGTGCGGCGTGCAAAAGTATTCAGCCCCTGAGTGCAACCAATTGCATTCATAAAATTGCCTGATGACTGCTAATGACTAAACCAAAAAAATTGTATACCACTTTGTGTTGGTCGTTCACATTCGATTCCAATGAAATATGTTTATGTTTGTGGTTGTAAGATGACAAAATATGGAAAGGTTCAATATATATGAATATATGAATACTTGAATATATGAATACTTTTGCAAATCACTGTAGAACAGACCTGCATTTTCCTTATCATGTTAATATAACAAATTACAGTGTGTGGCCATATTATCAGTACGTTCGATAACAAGTTGCACGAGCTGTTCTAGTTCATTACTAGTTGTACACTGAAAAAAATAAATCTGAGCGTTAGTAAATGTAACGTAATTAAATCTGTGTTGTTAACAACAAAAAAATATGTTTCTACCTTTACATGAATATATCTAGTTTTTAATTACTCCACATTTGTTCAAAATACAAGACATTGTGTATTTTTTCCTTCATATGATTTATTTATGTAATCCCAACAAATCTTTTTAGGTACACCTGCACCACAAACAAAAGTCTTGTTATATTTACTAGAGTTTTAGTCACTACCTGTGTCAATGCTCTTTCTACAGTGTTGCTTCATGCAGCTTTCCTATAGGCTCCTGGTACCATATATCTGCATATTGGGTGTGGCCTCTCCCTTACTTACCATCTTTGTGTTGTCTGTTGCCCAAAGCTACCTTATCCCGGGCGTGCAGTAATTATAATATACATGTTGATTGGCAGGTCTCAGTGTTGTAGAGCTGTAAGAGCACATTAACTTTATTCTGTGTTTCTAGTGATCACAGTATGCTGACTTTGAGCTACAGAGTTCACTCTTTACTGAGTTTACTCCTGTGTTGCTCCAGTATTATACTGTCAGTATTGGCAGTTAAATAATAATATTCTAAATATGTTGAGAATACTCATGGTTAACCTAAAATGAAGTTATGTGAATATTACTAAAGTTTTACTAACTTGAAAGTGTGTTAAAATAAATATGAATTGTTAGTTTATTTGAATAAACAGATCATTTTTTAAAAAGGACAAATTAAACACTTGAGTTGAGTTAACTCAGCTTTTTAAGTCAGCAGTGTACAAGAGAAAATTAAGTTGACAATATTTAAATTTCCCATTTAGTGTCAATGGACTAAAATATATGTTAGCCCTACTTGAGAAAATTAAGTTGTAACTATTTGAAAAAGTATGTTAGCAGTTACTCTTTTTTGACTTTTATTGAAAATTAAGAAGGTTTTTTTCTTTCTCCTGTAAAACTGCTGTTTTGTAGATACTTGTATTTCATTGGACAGCGATGATATATATTAATAAACAGCCTATTGGATTCTACTTTTTTTTTTTTTGCCCAAAAAGTTTATATTCAGGAAAACACATTAAAATACAGTAAGTATCTGTATTGATTGAGCTAATGAAGAAGATGTAGCTGCAGATGTAGATGTGCTTTACTGGCAAGTTCTGAACTGTAGCTTTGGATCAGCAAGAACTTTACAGTGGATCTGAAAGTACAGCAGAGAGAGAGAGAGAGAGAGAGAGAGGAGAGAGAGAAAAGGAAGTGATGAAGTGATGGATGAAAGCGATATGGGGGGGAAGTGAAGCAGAAAGTTCCTGCTCATCACTGCTGCTGGAGCGCAGGGCCACAGTGGAGATAAGGTGCTGGGATTTCGCCGAGCGTTCGGTTAGAGATAGAGGAAGGGAAGCCCGGGGATTTGAAAGGACGGGACGGAGGATAGAAGGAGCCCACCGGGGCTCTGCACCATTCCATTACTCCCTCACTTTTTCATTTCGTCAGCACTCTGTCTGTTCTCTCTCGGAGTCGGTGGATAAGTGTGGAATTGCCCCGGGGCTGAATGGACCGTAGACTTGTGTCTTACTACAGAAACTCCCTCCAGCTCTGCTTCTCACTTTTTTTTTTTCTTTTTAGTTTGTTTGTTTCTTTTCTGAGAGTGTGTTTTTTTGTTTGTTTTAAAAACAACCCCAACACCCCAAACCAGAAAAAGGTGTTGGGAAGGTGCAAATGATGAGAAAAAAAAAGTGTTTTGTGTTTCTAATATTTATGAGCAACAAAAGACTAGAATATGAAATGAGTAAAGTGCACTTTTTATACCCAATTATGTGAAGTTGTTGCAAAAAAGAGTAGCATGTATTTTAATAGACTTTTGTTGCTGCATCACAACTTCTTGGAATGCAGAAACAGAAGTATATGGATGGATGGATGGATGGATGGATGGATAGATACGCCTCTTTTCAACGCCTCTTTTCAAACTGCTGCTAATGTAGTTGGGATTGCTGAGTAGTATCACAGCACTCTTGGAGGAAAGCGAAGCGACTCGGTTCTGATACATCAGCTCACAAACGCCTCATGATGATCAACATCCCCCTTTGGAGTGATGTGATGTGGGGAGAGAGCGCCATCTAGCCACCCAGAGAGAGCAAGGCCAATTGTGCTCTCTCAGGGCTCCGGTAGCCGATGGCAAGCTACATGAACAGGATTCGAACCTCCCGATCATAGTGGCAGCGCTTAGCCCGCTGGACCACTCAGAGCCCAGGGTGGTATGATACGTGTTTAAGAAGTATAAGATTATAGAAGATGCTAACTGAGGTTTGAAAAAATAACTATGCCTTATAAGCTGTATACAAAAATTAATAAAAACCTGAAAATTTATATCTCACCTACTACAGTGGTCAAAAAATAAATACAAGAATATGTAAATAGAACTAATACAAAACTATACAATGTATGAAAGGAACATAACCAAAGATAGAAGGTAGTGCCGTAATACAGAATAAATAAGACAAAAAGGAAAGTTGGTATCAGCAGATACGACAATATTAAATATAAACCTGTGCATTTATTGTATTTAAGTTAAGTGTAAATAGTGACCAGGAGTGCAAATGTACAATAAAAAGTGTCAACAGAGTCCCTGAATACAGAGTACAGCAAGTGATTATAATACAGATAAAAAAAAAACATGTGAGACTCTTTCCTCTAATCCTTATCTGTCTTTCTACCTAATCAAAGTTTTGACTATATTGTAAATTAATATTGAAGTCATCCAGACTATAAAGGGACACATAAAGAATCATGTAGTAACTTAAAAGTGTTTAAAAACAAACCAAAATACTCTGTGAAGCATTTGGATGGTCTTATCTGGGGTGCAGTTTCTGAGGATGGCAAAACTGATGAACTTATCCTGTACAACAGAGTAGCTCTTGCTCTTCCTTTCCTGGGGTGCATAACATTTTGTATGCACTTGAGGACACTTTTAAAGTTTTTCGGATTGACTGAACGTTTTTTTTTTTTTTTTACTTAGTTGAGTAGTTCTTGCCATGATATGGATTCGAACATTACTCAAATAGAGTTTTTCCCTGTATACCACCAACTCTACTTCTTCACAACTTTACAACTGATGCTCTCAAACACATTAAGGACCCTATCTTACACCCTGCACAAGGTCTGTTGCAGTGCTCATTGCTATCTTACACCCTGTCAACAGTCTATTTTCGTGGTTGGTATTGTATCACTAAGGGTTGCGATGGTATTACTCTGGTATGGCTAGGTTGTTGCTGTTGTATCTACAGAGGGTTGCTATGCTGCTGCCAATTGGTTGCTCTGGTGCTCCATCTGGTTGGTTGGTTGGCTGTTGCTAGTGTATTTGTATCATTGTGATACAAAATACAAAGGGTGCACAAATCTTGTATCCAGGTTGGTAGTGGCTCAACAGGGTAACAGAGCCTCCTTTCAACTGGACAGTTTCCCCCATCATCACAATTACACATACAGCTCTGGAAAAAAAAATAAGAGCCATCTTAAAAATTATTAGTTTCTTTGACTGTACCAAATTAAAAACCTCTGGAATATAATCAAGAGGAAGATGGATGATCACAAGCCATCAAACCAAACTGAACTGCTTGAATTTTTGCACCAGGAGTAAAGGCATAAAGTCATCCAAAAGCAGTGTGTAAGACTGGTGGAGGAGAACATACCAAGATGCATGAAAACCAAATATTATTCCACCAAATATTGATTTCTGAACTGCAAATAAAGGCTCTAAATGACAGTATTTTTATTTTGAATGTGTGAAAAATGTCTGTAGTTTATAGAATAAAACAACTATGTTGTTTTATTCTATAATAAAACAACTATTTTATTCAAACACTTACCTATAAATAGCAAAATCAGAGAAACTGAAATGGTCTCTTAATTTTTTCCAGAGCTGTACTTTCATTACACAAGAGTTTCTTTCAGTTCCAACATCTCCATCTTGTTGCAACATTTATTTGTTAATGAATGAGGAAAATTTAGGCCAAAATATTGTTTTTCATGAACTTTTATTAGAAGTTTGAACCACTGTTCTCATTTTATAAGAATTTATGACCTGTGCAATAGATAAGGTCTAAAGAACTGTGGACACATTTGACGTAATTCTGCCAATACAGACATGATAATTTACATTGACAGCAGTGTGTGTGTGTGTGTGTGTGTGTATGTGTGTGTGTGTGTGTGTGTTTGTGTATCAACATGTTTTTCGTGCTGCTTGCTGAGCCGCTTTCGCAGGAACAGCAGGGCGATTACGGGTCGCTGCCGGCATCTTTCTGATCTTAATGGGGGGTTGATGTTCCAAATCTATCTCTCTCTGGTTTCTCTACTCTGCTCTTCTTCTCTCTCACTCCTTCAGTCTCTTTCTTCCTGTTTTTACTCTTTTATTGTTAGTCTGTCTCTCTCAACTCCTCCCACTTTCCTTCTCTCTTTTCCCCTCTTGTCTTCCCTTATTCTCCATTCTATCTATCTATCTATCTATCTATCTATCTATCTATCTATCTATCTATCTATCTATCTATCTATCTATCTATCTATCTATCTATCCTTCCTCACTGATATCCATCTTTCTCTTTCCATTTGTCTGTCTTTCACATTTCTTGTTTTTTTTTCATCTTTGTCGCAATTTCCATTCTCTTTCTTCTTCTTCTCCAGTATGCTTCACCTCACTTCTTCTTTTTTTTTTTACTTGTTTTCCTCCCTCTGTATCTCTTTACTCATTTGGATATGTCTTTTTGTTTCCTCTTTCTTTCCCTTCCTCTCTCTTTGTCTTCCTCTTTTTATCTTCTCTATCTTTCTTTCCTCTTTTTTCGGTCACTCTCTCCATAAGTCTTTTTATTTTCTTCTCTCTCCTCTTTTTCTCTTTTCTCTTTCTGTGCTTACTTTCTATACTACTTCTCTCTCTTTCTTTCTCTTTCTTCATTGAACCCTTCTCTTTTCACTCCTTACTATCTCTCTCTGGATTATGTTGTGCTCTTCTTCTCTCTATGCTCTTCTATCTCTGTCTTTCTTTTTCATTTTTCTCTTTCCATATTAATCTGTCACTACTCCTTGTTTTCTATTTTCTTACATATTACATGTCTGTTTCTTCTTCCTTTCTATTCTTTCACTTTCCTTATCTTTTCCTCCTTCTTTGTCTCATTGGTTTTCTTCTTTTCCAGTCTTTCTCTTTTCTCTCTCTATTTTTCTCTCTTTATTCACTTTAAAGTTATCTTTGTTTCCTCTTTATCTCTTTATCTTATCTCTTTTTCTTCTTGTCTTTTTTCTCTTTCTCCTTTCTTCTTTCTTTCCCCACCACAACTCTCACTCTGCTACTTGCTCCTGTATGTTTCTTCACTCTTTTTCTGTCTCTAAACATTTTACTCTCTCTTTCTGTCTTTCTCTTTCTTTTAGTTTTATTTCTCACCTCTCATTCTCTGTTCTCTTCCTTTCTATCTTTTTTCTCACTTCTCCTTCTCTCTCTTCTCTTTCTCTTTTTTCTTTACTCTCTCTACCTCCTTCTACCCTCTCTCTTTCTTTATTGTCTATTTTGCACCCTCTCCTCTCATCACTTATTTTCTCCCTCTACCCAACACTTTTATTTATTCGCTCGTTCCTTCATTCTTTACACTCTAGCATGGCCTCAGACACTGATTGTCTCAGCTGTACCCGTCATTAGAAAGAATGGTTCCTCCAACATTCATCTCTCTCTCTCTCTCTCTCTCTCTCTCTCTCTCTCTCTCTCTCTCTCTCTGGCTCTGTCTGTCATTCTCAGTGGCATCTCCACTGGCAGTGCGGGCACAGCAAATGCCCTTGGGCCCCTGTAGAGCAGAACCCCCTCCCTCCCCCAGAGTCTTTATTGGACCCCTCCTTTGGCATCTATGACTCATTGTCAGCTCAGATAATGTAATAATGTGCTTCAGTCATTAATCTGAATTAGAGCAGCAGCTTGGTTGAGGCGTTAACTTTGAATTCAAAGCTTTTCACATATTTAAAAATGTCCCTTTCCCCTCCTCCGCCCAACTCTGTCTGTATCTCTTAGAGAAACACACACACACACACATACATGTTCAAATCATGGAAAATAACAAACTATGATCACTTTACTTTCTTCACTGAATTTTTAAACGCAGTAATGTCAAACCAGATCAGAGATAAAATATCAATGTACATTTGCTTGCATTTTACTATTTGTTTGACATCACAAGGTCACATTTTGAGAAAGTTAAATACATGAATTATAGCACAATTCCTAGAATGCATATGCTTGTGTCACATGTCCAGATTCAGCCACTCACAGACCATTTGCTGTAGAGTTGCCGTAGTCCAATAAACTCACTTTAAACTTATAGTGAATTTGCAAACTCTGCTTCAGCACTACAATTCCCAGAATACAACAGCCAATGCCATGGGTCCAGGTTCAGCCACTCACAAACCATATTCATGCCTGATACACTGTATCACTGTAGCACAATAAACGTGCTTTAACTCACATGTATAGATGCACGGTGGGTAATTAGGATGACAGTATGGATGAAATGCATCATGGGGGATTGAGAGCCCAGATTCCTTTATGAAAAAAAAAATCGTAGCTTTAGTCATTCTAGTGTTAAAAGTTAAACTCCAACCCTGCAAAAACTCGAATTTCAGGGAGGTAGCACCAAGCCACAAGTCACAGGCCACAAAATACTCAACGCAACCATATATAGTTTTGATATATTTATTCAGCTGCCTTCACTTCTTTTAAACATGTTTATAGGCTTAATGAGCACAAAGACAAACTAATTGTGATAAAAAGTCCAACCCATAGTACACTGATAGGTCTAATAAGCACAAAGACAGACCAATCAAAATGTAAGTTCTGCCCACAGAAAACACTTGTAGGTCTAATAAGCACAGAGACAGATCAATCAGAATAAAAACCCTGCCCACACAGAATACAGATAAGTCTACTGAGCACAAGTGTAGATCAATCACAAAGTACTGTAAATCCAACCCACAGATTGCACTGATAGATCTTTTGAGCACAAAGACGGACCAATCAGAATGTAAGTTCTGCCAAAAGGGAACAAGTTTAGGTCTACTAAGCACAAAGACAGATCAATCAAAATGTAAGCCCACTCACAGGGAACAAGTTTAGGTCTGCAAAGCACAAAGACAGACCAATCAGAATGTAAGTTCCGCCCACAGGGAACAAGTTTAGGTCTACTAAGCACAAAGACAGACCAATCAGAATGTAAGTTCCGCCCACAGGGAACAAGTTTAGGTCTACTAAGCACAAAGACAGATCAATCAGAATGTAAGTTCCGCCCACAGGGAACAAGTTTAGGTCTACTAAGCACAAAGACAGATTAATCAGAATGTAAGTTCCGCCCACAGGGAACAAGTTTAGGTCTACTAAGCACAAAGACAGATTAATCAGAATGTAAGTTCCGCCCACAGGGAACAAGTTTACGTCTACTAAGCACAAAGACAGATCAATCAGGATGTAAGTTCTGCCCATAGGGAACAAGTTCAGGTCTACTAAGCACAAGGACAGATCAATCAGAATGTAAGTTCTGCCCACAGGGAACCAGTTTAGGTCTACTAAGCACAAAGACAGATCAGTCAGGATGTAAGTTCCGCTCACAGGGAACGAGTTTAGGTTTACTAAGCACAAAGACGGACCAATCAGGATGTAAGTTCCGCCCACAGGGAACAAGTTTAGGTCTACTAAGAACAAAGACAGATCAATCAGAATGTAAGCCCGCCCACACAGAATATTGACAAGTCTACTGAGCACAAGTGTAGACTAATCACAAAGTTCTGTAAATCCAACCCACAGAATGCACTAATAGATCCTTTGAGCACAAAGACGGACCAATCACAAACTACTGTAAATCCAACCCACAGGGTGCACTGATAGGTCTATCAATCACAAAAAGAGACTAATACAGATGTAAGTTCCGCCCACAGGGAACAGGTATAGGTCTAATGAACTCAAAGACAGACCAATAAGAATGTAAAGCCTTCCCACAGAGAATATTGATAGGTCTACTGAGCAAAAGTATAGACCAATCACAATGTACTGTAAACCCAAGTCACAGGATGCATTGATAGGTTTACCAAGCACAAAGACGGACCAATTAGGATGTAAATCCCACCCACATAGAACACTGATATGTCTACAGATCAATTATGATGTAAATCCAACCCACAAGCCCATGAAGAACTGTAATATATATAACAGTTATTGCTTTTGATTTTGACATCCCGAGTACATAACGCCAGTGCAAGTATTCTATTATCTTTTCCATTTTTACCAACACTGATTATAACTAACTTCTTTCCATCTCCTCCCATTTCTCTCTTTCTCTCCCTCTCTCTGTGAACAATACTGCATGAATGCTGTAGCCATCTACAGATGATGCCACTGTGGAGATGGAATATTAAAATCAGCAGGGGAGGAGCTACAGCAGCTTCTGTTAATAGCTACACAAGCATGGCTGTGACTGGAGTGCCTGTTGCATGACAACAGCTTTATACAGCAACACTAAAACCACACACTGAGAGAGAGAGAAAGAGAGAAAGGGAGAGATGTCACACTTTAAGGACTAAGACTGTTTATTAATAAGCTGAGAAGTCATCTGACCTTTCTTTTGAAAGACATTAACATACACTAAATACATTACATCACCCATTACATTCTAATATTGTGAAGGTTCCCCTCATGCTACCGGAACAGCTCTGACCCATTGAGGTAGGAACCTCACGAGACATCTAAAGGTGTCCTCTGGTGTTCGGCACCAAGCAGCACCAATGGGTCACCAAGTCCTGTAGGTTGTTGCATCCATGGATCATATCAATGAAGCTTAGTCTTCTGTTCAGTGGTTGGTTTAGGACTTCTAAGTTTGGTCCAAAACCAAAATATCAGGTCTAAAAGGTGTGATTAACCACGGTCCAGACCAAAGCACCAAAATTTGACCCAAAATTTGACCCAAACAGGTGATCTTGGTCCAGCAGCCCCAGACCATCATACTACCACCACCATGTTTAACTTGGTGATGTTTATCTTTTTCTGAAATGCTGTGCTAATTTTACATAAGATGTAGGTCCTCCATAGAATATTTTCCAAAGGTCTTGGACACCATCCATATGTTTGTTGGCAAATGTGAAATGGGCCTGTTTTTTTGCTTTGGAAGTCTCCCATGGAAACCATTTTTGCTCAGTCTCTTTCTTATTATTGGATCATTAATACTGATCTTAACTGAGGCAAGTGAGACCTGCAGTTCTTTAAGTGTTAGGTGTTAGACCTTCTGGATGAGTTGTCCATGTCCTTTTGCAGTAATTTTGATAGCCACAATCTATTTGCATACTGGGTGTGTCCAACAGTTTCTGACACTCACCATCAGTGTGTAGTGATTCCCCCTGGGCTACCTTACCTTAAGTTCTTCTTCAGTCATAAAAACTTGATGTTTTAATTTATGCTAACTCAAATGTTCATTCTCCAAATCTTCATTCTTCTAAAAATTGAGCAAACCAGCTGCCTTAAGTAAACTCAACTTATCTGGTCTTACAATTTAACAAAAATAAAAAAGTTAAATCAACTTCCCCTTTAGTTGTAATAACTTGATGTTTTTAAGTTATGCTAACTTTAGTTTTCATTACCCGTTACTTAACTTTCTAAGGCCACTGGTTTCCTCAATTTTTTTTAAGTAAATTTAATTTATCTGGGTTTACAGTGTAATATGAACGTTTGGTTGATAATCTGGAAAAAGTGTGACCAAAAAGCAAAGAGAAAAGAAATCTCTAAGGGGGCAAATACGTTTTTTTTTTTTTTTTTTGCACTGTAGGTGATGGCGACTGGAAAATTTCATAGTAAAGTTCTTTATTATGCTTATTAAATCACTCTCTATATAAATGTACAGTATACCACTTATTTATCACACACTCAAATCTTGGTTCAGATTCTGGTTCAGACTTTTTCAGGTGTGAAAAGGGCATCAGATTCTGATCCTGCATCCATTTTTCCTGCTTCCTGCTTTTTTGTTTCTTCACTGCCTCCCACTTCTTTACAGATTCCATTGAAAGCAGATAACCAATAGGGTTGACTTCACCTCTCAGTGGTTTTATTGTTGTGGTGATTGGTGATTGGTGTTATTGTGTGTAGGGATGGTAGATTGGCAGGTTGACTGGAATGCTATTAACCAGGGAGTTAGACAGCATGCTGATGTCTCTTTCTACTGTCTGTCTGTCTGTCTTTATCTTTGTCCTTTCTTTCACACCATCACTCCTTCTGTCACGACTCCTGCGATGCTCGGTCATCAGACACATTATGTCCCCCTGTGAGTGTGTGTGTGTGTGTGTGTGGTTACAAGTGTGGGTCGTGGACAGAGGTCATTATGAGCTCAGCATGTGCGTTTTTAATCAAGCACTTGTGTGAGAGTGTGTGTGTGTGTGTGTGAGAGAGAGAGAAGATGAATAATCAAGAATGACACTGTGGAAAAAAGATGTCATAGTATAGAAGTCATAGTATGAATCGGAAACAAAGGGGGACAAAAATTAACATTGTATTTTTAAGCTAGCTACAGGTCCAACATGCAGACAAGAAAATATTATATAAATGGAAATAGGGTAATGCTGCCATTGGCTGCGAATAATAAGAAAAATACAATTAAAATATATATTTGACCACATATCGAATGTTCAGATATGAAATATTTAAATGTTTTACAGAACTAATGTTGCCATTTTATAAGGAACACACAATCTACCATTATTAAAAACATAACTCTCTGACCAACACTTCTCACCCAATTTGTGTTTAAACAAACCAAAATACTCTCGAAAGCAGGGGTGTCCAAACTTTTTTTGTTGGGGGCCAGAAGGAGAAATATATTTGAAGTCACGGGCCACACGCCGTAATAAAACAAATAATGAAATATACCACGTTAAATAATACATTTTTCCTGATTATTTCATTTACACACCATTTTACTTGACTTACTATCT
Source organism: Astyanax mexicanus (assembly GCF_023375975.1). Lineage (NCBI taxonomy): Eukaryota > Metazoa > Chordata > Actinopteri > Characiformes > Acestrorhamphidae > Astyanax > Astyanax mexicanus. The sequence continues at coordinate 32,912,251 of NC_064412.1, forward strand.
TTATAAATCTTTGACAGTGTTGTGTAAACTAAGATTTTTCAAATTGATGTTTAATTTCATGATGTTTCTTAATATTAAACTCCTTAATTACAGCAACTTTTAGACTTTCTGTGCTAGAAATGCGCACCCTCTCCTCTTTTAGACTCTTTGCCCCATTTTTCTGTGCTAGAAATGCGCACCCTCTCCTCTTTTAGACTCTTTTGCCCCGTTTTTCTGCGCTAGAAATGCGCACCCTCTCCGCTTTTAGATTCTTTGGCCCGTTTCTGACACCTAGCGTTCAAACTTTGAATCTCACATTATAAAAACCTGCTTGACAGCGGGCCAACTTTCATTCTATTTCTAAAATACCTAGTTACCTAAAATATGTAGTTTGGACACCCCTGCTCTAAACAGTTAATGAGGCTGCAACAGATGTAAATATTGGTGTTTCTTTCCTGGAGCGGACCTGGTGAGTGCCAGTTTCATCATAACATGGTCCGTGAAGACTGCACTTGAGGATACTGTTGCAAGGAAAAGTATGTGAACCCTTAGGGATTACTTGGATTTCTGCATAAATTGGTCATTAAATGTGTTCTGATCCTTATCAAAGTCACAACAATAGACAAACACAGTCTGCTTAAACTAATACCACACAAAAAATGGTGTTTGCATGGTTTTACTGAACACAACATGTTAACATTCACAGTGCGGGGGGGGTATGTGAATCTTTGGATTTAATAACTGGTTGATCCTCCTTTGGCAGCAAAAACCTCAACCAAACGTTTCCTGTAGTTGCAGTTCAGACCTGCACAAGGTTTAGGAGGAATTTTGGATCATTCCTCTTCACAAAACTTCAGTTTCAGTTCAGCAATATTCTTGGGATATCTGGTGTGAATTGATCGCTCTCTTGAGGTCATGATGCCACAGCATCTCAATTGGGTTGAGAAGATCAGGACTCTCCAGAAGGCGAATTTTCTTCTGTTGAAGCCATTCAGTTATTGATTTACTTCTATGTTTTGGGTCGTTGTCCTGTTGCATCGTCCATCCTCTCTTGAGGTTCAGTTGGAGGACAGATAGTCTTAAGTTAAACATAGGAATTCATTTTTCCATTGATGATGGCAATCCGTCCAGGCCCTGAGGCAGCAAAGCCTTCTTTTCAGTTTGTATAACTTTAGTATTGATCTACCATGCAGAACATAATGAAAAAAATAATGAAAACCACTGAATTTAAAGTGTGACATAATTTTTGACTGGTACTGTAGTGAAGTATTTCCAATGGCAGCAAGCGACCAAACAACATCCAGTATTACAATATTTTTCGCACTGTAGGGCACGCGGATTATAAGGCGCACTACCAAAAAAATTTTTTTGGTCTGTTTTTCTTACCTATGGCACACTATAAGGAACAGGGGCGTTGCCATGTTTTCCTTCCCACTCAGCAGATCTCTCTGCTGGGTGGTGGTGGGGGGCGGTAGGTTAAATAAGTTAAGTAAAGCTTAAGTAAAATGTATTAAAATTAATTAAAATTAATTAATTAAAATGAAAGTAAAATTCTTAAATTCTTAAAAAAAAACACTTTCTTTACTTTTTTTTTTAAAGTCAAATAAGCACTGGATGTTAATATACACAGATTTCCCTCCTGATTTTTCCCCTCCTTTATTTGGACGAGTAAAGTGCTTCCATTTATTTACAGTAAGCTTGGATTTCCAGGTTTCTCCAGCACTAAGGTTGGAGCTTTAGCCACTAACCGCTAGTGCTAACAACAGTGTTACACTGAGGAACCCTGAGTGTTCTAGTAAGCCAGGGCTTAGCTAGCGGTTTGATCCACGTAGACTACAGTCTGATATACTCACCTCTGAATGGTGAAAGAGCTAGCGCTTAGCGCAGTTAGTGGGTAATGCTGCTCCAGCAGTGCTAGCCGGGGTTAGCTGCAGACTACAGGCTGATAATAATCACCATCGTACGGCGACAGAGCTAGCGCTTAGCGAGGTTATCGGCTAATGCTAAAACTGCTTCAGCCTTGGTATTTGGTGCAGAGAATTAAACTGAAACTCCTGTATAACGCTGCACTTCATCTGAGTGGCCTTACTGCTTCTTACAACCTGACTGCTAAAAATCATACATAAGACACACTGGATTATTAGGCGCACAGACAATTTCTGGTAAAATGAAAGGATTTTAAGTGCACCTTATAGTCTAAAAAATACGGTAATTAACAATTAACTCCCTTCAGCTTGTTGCTGAACCTCTTGTTAAGCTCTCGTATGAATGTTTAATGAAACACTTCTCCAGTACGTCAAACACGTCAGTCCGTTTCAGCTCCACTACGGCTTTTTGAATAATACGCTTTTCATGGCCGGTGCCGGTTCCGCTGCGACGCCGCATGTGCAGCAGGCCTGCGCTGATGTTCTACCTGTCACTGCCGTCATCTGTCACCTGGCAGCGAGTGGCTGCTGGAGTGTGCCGGGCTGGTGTGTGAAGCTGGAGTGCTTTAAGTGGAAGTGTATCATGTTGTGAATGGTAAGAGGTTACGCAGAGATGAGGGACTGTGTGTAGCGAGCAGTATGATCTGTAATCATCCTGTCGTTAAGCTCTCTCTCTCTCTCTTTTTATCTCTCTGTGTCTGTCTCTCACTCTCTCCGTCTCTCTGCTAGTTGCACTGTGTGAGTGATCACCAGTGAGATAATTAGGTGGGACTGATCTGATCAGCATCCGTCATTCGCTGCAGTCACATCACTCCCACCTCGTCTGAACTGTCTCAGCTCTCCTCAATTAAACACAGTTAAACAGATACAGTGCAGTGCAAAAGTGTTTGGACCCTTTATGATTTCTTATATTTTTGCATTTTTGTCATACGCTGTAAACCCATACGTTGTTTGAACTCAAATGATTTAAGTCTGTTTTACATAAAATTGGATATTTCTAAACAATACTCCACTTGTGGGCACAGATACATTCAGTTGAACCAACTTATAATAACTGAGTTTAGTCTGTTGCCATTAACAGCTTCTTTTCCATCGGCTTCTGTCACAATCTAAAACTGAGTTTAATTTCCCTATAACCACAATCAGTCCTGATTACTACCAGACCTGTAGAATCAAGAAATCACTTAAAATCAAATAGAACCTATCTGACAACATGAAGGAGCTAAAAGATCTCAAAAACAACACAAAAATACGTGAAAAAACAAAGTTATTGATCATCTCTCAGTCTAGAAAAGGTTACAAAGTCATTTTTAGGGCTTTGGGACTCCAGCGGATCACAGTATTATTCACAATTGAAGAAAACATGGAACACTGGTGAACCTTCCCAGGAGTGGCAGGCTGACTGAAATTGTTCCAAAAAGGGCATGGACAACTCATCCAGGAGGTCACAAAGAAACCAAGAACAACATTTAAAGAACTGAAGTTAAGGTCAGTGTTAATGATTTAATAATAAAAAAGAGACTGGTTGAAAAGGGTCTCAAGGCAAAAAACACACTGCTGATATTGATTAATTCAGAATGAATACTGAACAAGTCATAGTAGTTCTGCAATAATTCATACTGGGTTCAGAATAAGATATAGTAGTTACTGAATAATTCATAGTGGTTACTTAATCATTAATAGTGCCCCTGAAAATATATATAGTGGGTAGATAAATATGTATAGTATTTATTGAATGGTTTACACTGAATAAGTCAGAGTTTATACTGAATAAGTCATAGTATTTATGAAATAATTCATACTGGATTCAGTACAATTTATAGTGGCTATGGAGTAATTCAGGCTGGATTCAGAATAAGATACAGTAGTTACTGAATAGGTCACAGTAGTCACTTAACCATTAATTGTGCACACCCCCAAATATCTATAATGGGTAAATAACCATTTAAAGTAATTACTGAATGGTGCACTCTGATTAATTCAGAGTGGATACTAAATAATTCAGAATTTATGCCATATCATAGTAGATATGGAATAAGTCATACTGGATTCAGCATAATTCATAGCAGCTATGGAATAATTCATACTGAATTCAGCCTAATTTACAGTAGTTACTGAATAATTCATAGCAGTTACTTAACCATTAATAGTGTCCTCAGAAATATTTATAGTGGGTAGAGAACAATTTATAGTAAATACTGAATGGTGTACGCTAAATAATTCAGAGTGGATACTAAATAACTCAGAGGGGATACTGAGTAATTCATAGTTGCTATGGAATAATTCATAGTAGCTATAAAATAATTCATACTGGATTCAGTCATAGTAGCTATGGAGTAATTCAGTCTGGATTCAGAATAAGATAAAGTAGTTGAAGAATAATTCATAGTGGTTACTTAAACATAATAGTGCCCACCCAAAATATATAGATTGGGTAGAGAACCATTTATAGTAATTAGTGAATGGTGCACACTGAATAATTCAGAGGGGATACGGAATAAATCAGAGGGGATACTGAATAATTCAAAGTCGCTATGAATTAGGTCATACTGGATTCAGTACAATTCATAGCAGCTATGGAATTATTCATACTGAATTCAATCTAAATAATAGAAGTTACTGAATAATTCATAGTGGTTACTTAACCATTAATAGTGCCCCCCGAAATATCTACAGTGGGTAGATAACAATTTATAGTAATTACTAAATGGTGAACACTGAATAAATCCTAGCAGCTATGGGATAATTCATACTGGATTTATTATAATTCATAGTAGCTATGCAATAATTCATACTAAATTCAGTTAAATGTATAGTAGTTACTGAATAATTAATAGTGGTCCTCCAAATACCTATAGTGGGTGGAGAACAATTTATATTAAATGCTGAATGGTGTACACTGAATAATTCAGAGTGGATACTAAATAAAATTCAGAGTGGATACTAAATGAAAGAGTTTATACTGAATAGTAGCTATTAAATAATTTATACTGGATTCATTATAATTCATAGTAGCCATATAACAATTTACTAATTTATAGTAGTTACTGAATAGTGGTTAATGAGCACTATGTATTAAAGTTTTAAGGTGTTAATAAGTGATACATTGTGTTGTTTAAATACAGTAACAGTACAGGAATGGAGAAACAGTATCGTCCAAAAGTCAGAGAGAGAAAGAGATTTATAGAGTTTATAAAATGTGAGCAGAGGAGACAAACTGCCAGAGTCCACCGGGAATCATGACAGCAGAACCGGAGTGTAGAAAATCCTGTGTGAAATGTGAAGAGTGCAGGTGTGTGGAGTGTTGGAGGAGGTGTGTGTGTGTGTGTGTGGGGGGGGGGGGTTGTGTGGAAGATGCAGAGCAGAGGGCTTCGTTTGGTTGCATCTCCCACAGGAGAGTGTCTCTCTCTCTCTCTGTACAGAAATACCCAGAAAATCATTCCATATTTTGTACTTAATACAAACATAGTATGTATTAGAACTGTGCGCAATGACAGTTAACACAGTTACCATAGCAACGGGTCATTCAGTGGCTGGATAAAACCTGTTGTTAACACATCAGACTAAACCAGACTAAACAGCCTCAGGTCTCCCGCAGTACTGTCTTGGCTTCTTTGGGAGACGGTAGCCTACACTGAAAAAAAAAAAAAAAAAAAAAAAAAAAATATATATATATATATATATATATATATATATATATATATATATATACGTTTACTCAAGAAAAACTTGTATTAGTTAGTTGTAATTTTGCTTTGACCCTATTAAGTCTCTATTTAGATGTAATATGGCAAGTTTTTTTTTTAACTTACCTAAATTTTGATCAATCTTTTTATTTAATCCAATTGTTATTTCTAGTACTGTAGGTTTAAAAAAATTGTTTTTACAGTTTTATACAACAATTCATGCACCTGTTTTTCACTTCTTAAATATCACTGTGTTCGTCTGCAATATGATATATTTAACTAAAATTGCTGATTCAAATAATCAATGATTTATAAAGGAAAATCATAATAATTATTAGGGGTGCCCAAACTCTTTCATACCCCTATATTTAGTACATTGTTGCTAAATCACACCAAACCAACATGTCAACAATAATAGAATACTTCTGAAGTAGTACAAGAGTGAACACTGTAGCACCAGGCCAACACACACCAACACCTCAGCAACACAGAACACAGGCAACTTGCTCCTACAGCCTACAACACCGAGACCTGGCAGCTGCTGTACCCTAAATAAATAAATACAAACAAACACCCAAGAGAAGGTAACTTTGATCATTCAGTGTATTGGGAGCAGGACACTCACAAAATGCCAACATATTTTTGCAGAAGCCAATAAGAAACATGTACAGCTCTGAAAAAAATAAGAGATCACTTTAGTTTCTGAATCAGTTTCTCTGATTTTGCTATTTATAGGCTATCCGGTATATCTTTGAGTACAATGAACACTGTAGTTTTATTCTATAAACTACGGACATTTTTTTCCAAATTCCAAATAAAAATATAGTAATTTAGAGCATTTATGTACAGAAAATGAAAAATGGCTGAAATAACAAAAAAGATGCAGAGCTTTTAGACCTCAAATAATGCAAAGAAAACAAGTTCATATTTTTAAAGTTTTAAGAGATCAGAAATCAATATTTGGTGGAATAACCCTGGTTTTTCATGCATCTTGGCATGTTCTCCTCCACCAGTCTTACACACTGCTTTTGGATAACTTTATTCCACTGTTGGTACACAAATTCAAGTAGTTCAGTTTGGTTTGATGGCTTGTGATCATCCATCTTCCTCTTGATTATATTCCAGAGGTTTTCAATGTGGTAAAATCAAAGAAACTCATAATTTTAAAGTGGTCTCTTATTTTTTCCCAAAACTGTATATTTTAGAAATAAACACTAAGGAAAGAGCATTGCTTCATGTGTAGTTCACTAAATTATGTTTGGAAATGTTTTTTAAACATTTTTATTAGTTTAAAAAAAAAACTTTTACATTTTTTCTAATTGAACACCATTAGTTAATCTGACTAGAACTGACAGTCACTTTTTATCAGAGTGTATACTATGCAAATAGTGGACCACTCCTCAGGAAGAATAGGTGGATCCCAAACTCCACTCCAACTCAATCCAAAAAAAATGCATGGAGCCCAATCTCTTCAGACAATTCAGATAAAGTAGCTTCTATAGTCCTGTGTGCAGGTTTTATATAATTCTTGCAAATACTTGGCATCAAGTCAAGTGACTTAGACCTTATGTTTGTGTGGTGGATGAGCCCTTGCAGTGCTTCAGCAGGGTTTTTCACTTGTATGTCACTTTAGGACATGTTGTGTAGACACCAAAGAATACTTTTCTGAGTGGAGGGAGCATGGATAGGTCATTTATTGTTGTTGGGGCTTATTATGTCCAATTGGACGTAAATCTAATGAGAAAATGTTATAGAAAATGTAGAAATACTGTTTATATTTTGACATCTAATCATTTTTTCTTAGTGATATTTGCATGTTGATATGTTTATATTACAGCTTGATGTGTTAAAAAAAGCAGTGGCATGAAGTTCGGGTTGTACATGATGTTTGTCATGTCTTATTTTGTGAGTTTTTTGGCTAGTTGCAAAAGCAAATATCAGATTCTTTTTACTAATTTAGGTAAACTCAGACTTTTACCATTATCTGATTACCAAAGTTCATTTATATGCACTTACTCTCAAGTGGGCAGTCTTAGTTTTAGTATTAGCTCGGAAAAGGTGCAAACCTGATGAGGGCCGGTTTCATCATGAATTTTTTGACGCACCTAAGAATACTGTTTTACAAAGTTCTTGAGATTTTTTTTTCAGATTGACTGACCTTCTTTCATACTTGAAAGAGTTAAAAGGTGCAACCAATGTTGTATTTTTCGATTTTCTTTGGTTATATAAAGAACCAAACCATGTTTGTAATAGGAATATGTATATATGTGAATGTGAAAAACCTCCTATATACCCAATTGACATAAAGTTCTTTTAGACATTCATGTGTTTTTTTTTTGTTTTTTTTTATCTGGGGTGTTGTAAACTTGCAGTTTCTAAGGCTGCTTTTATCCTGTGCAACAGAGGTAATTCTTGGTCTTTCTTTCCTGGGGCATTCCTAATAAGAGCCAGTTTCATCTCAACAGTTTTGAAGGTCTTTGCACTTGATTACACTTGAGAATACTTTTTTTTTTACAAAGTTTTTTTTTTTTGAGTGGAACTGAATCATCTGTGAGATTCCACCTATATGTTTGAGAGCACGTTTTACAGCATTGCTCTTTTTGATCCATCCACTCCACTGTCGTAGGTGTTGGTCAGGTGTGAAGGTGTCATGTCTGGATCAGGCACTTTATGCCGTAATTGGTCTCTGCGGTTTCAGAAACCCGCCGAGCTAATTCCGTTCTCGGCCTGAACTGCAGACTCCTGGGCGGATTTTAATTCAGGCTTTCCCTCCTTGGGGGTCCGGAGACTTCTGTGACACCCACGGACGTGAGCGACGGTGATGAACAATCAGGCGGAAACTCTGAGGCGATGGAAGGGGGCGGGACAGGAGGGGGATATTTCAGAGAGAGAGAGAGAGAGAGAGAGAGAGAGACAGTGAGGGGAGGAAAGGCAGCCCGATGGTGGCGGCGACTGCAAATCAGTCTTGGGGTGGATGTAAGGTGATGCAGAGCGCACATTTCTCCGCAGCAGATGAGAGGGATCAGTCAGACTGCTGCGAGAGCACCATCCATCTCCAGCCTAATCCTCAGCCTTATTGGATTTTACCATGAGAGGAGGAACATGCGCCCCAGAGCTACTGAACATAACTCAGCCAACGTGCTGCATCACTCCCACCCGCCGACAAACACACACCTACAAAACTTAGCCTTACCTTTACACTGCTGAGAGTCAGCCTGCAACTATTGCTTATAGTGTACGTGCTTTACAAACACTCAATTATAGTATGAGCATCGATCATAGACTAGGCCTTCATTCCCAGTACCACACCATCGCCTGGGGCACTATAACAATCACCCCCAAGCACTGGACAGTGAGGGCGAGTGCATTTTTTTGGTTCTCAAGTGATGGATCTCCATCCAAACCTCTTGGATTTGGGGTTGGAAGTCCAGACGGGATTTCCGCTCGGCGAATTGGTAGAGGCAGGATGGCCAAAAATGCATATTCTGACGGTTTCAAGTTATATCATGGTGTTTTTTTTATATATTTATTATTATTATTATTATTATTATTATTATTATTATTATTATTATTATTATTTGCATGACTGGGCTTTAATATAGGTTTATGAGTTACTGTACTGTTAGGAGTACATATAATATAAAACACTAAGGCTTTGATTAGTACTGGGTTGTCCCACAAAATTACACAATATATGAAGAAATCAGACTTTATTATCAGAAAAATAGCTAAAGAATGTAAACAATAGACCTTAAAAATAACCAGTTCCATAAACAGTTCCATAAACACTATAAACAGAGCTAAAATACTAAATGTTTAAGTATTCAAACAGATATTTCTTAAAAGTTAGATACAAGTTTAATATCAATTTACTATATGTTATTCCTGAAGCCATTAGAGGCATTACAGTATTTAAATCAGCCACAATTTCCTTCTTTCTCCAGTTAACAAATACATTCAAATCGTCCTTCAAGCTACAGTATTAATATATTTAAAAGGGCTGTAGTTAGACCTTCAAAATGTACATGCATCCCACTTACTACAGAAATCTGTAGAATCTATCTGTAGAAGACATATACTGTATGTGTATATGTTGTTGATGCTGGATAGCAGCTCATCTCCTCCAGACTCTGCTACATGTGGAAATACAGGTTTCTACAGGTTACTACAGGTTACTACAGGTTACTACAGGTTACTACTGGTTTCTAAGGGTTGCTACTGATTGCTACAGTGTCCATGTCTTGTGACTACAGCGTTTCCTAAGCCAATATCCTCCAATGGGGGACTTGGCACACAATGGAGGTAAAGCCTGGGATAGCAGGAAAGAGGGATCTAAAAGCGCTATCTAAAACTAAAATTAATTGATGCTAGCTTTGAACCATCTCTACTCTGCATCCACTATAACCAGTAGAACCAACTAAACTGATCAGAGCTCACTTCAGAAGGGCTTATATTAGTATTTTTATTTTATTTATACATTTATTTGTACCAGCAAGACTTGAGAAAGCCAAAATTAGGAAAGTGAGTAGGGGGCAAGGCTAAATAATAACCAATTACAATCTCTACAGTTGGCTAACATTTACTAACATATAAAGTTGAGTCAAAACAACTGCTCTTATAGTCTGAGAATCACTGATTTAAATTCTGGATCATGCTGCTCACCATCAACAGCCAGAGTCTGAAAGAGCATTATTAGCCTTGTCTATCTGTCTCAGGGGTGTGTTATTGGCAGTTTCTCCTCACATCACTCCCAGTGTCATGTTGATCAGAACAGGGATCTATATTAGCTGTTGTATTAGAGATAGTGATTTGATGTTTACTTCCTAAAAATACTTTTTAAAGATATTTTCCAAAAATAAAACCAAGTAACAGAGTTGTATATAGGCTAATAAAATGAAATCCCAACAGTGTTCTCAAGTCTAACGCCACACATGGTATTTCTCACGCTTGCCAATCCCTCGGCTGTATGTTATAATGTACTCTCGTTGAGCCAGTCAGAATATAGATCGCTCTGTTGTTAGGCAGACCTAGTAAGAGGGTGGAGTCTCAGTCAGAGTGTCAGGCGCGAAGAACTGTCCGATTCGAAAGTTCTGAAACACACATCGGTGTTTTTGAACAACTGAGGAAGAACTGTGCGGAACACCACATCCCCCCCAATCTCACGCCCACCAAACTTAAAAAAAATTGAACAATTGAGAGCCCTGAATCCCAAACAATGTTAGATACTAACTACAGTACGTATACATTACAGTACTAAGTTAATGCATTTTTTTAAGCACTGAGAAGTGAAAGATGTTGTGCTTTTTATTTCTTTCATTTTTATGGAGAGATTGAGTTTTAGTTTATGGTGTTAACGTTCCGCTATGAACTGTAATAGCTTCGGTCTTTTGTCGTATTCTTTTTCTTCCTTTTCCTCTCATGCTCGCTTTCTCTTCCTTTATTTTTGTTGGAGAGTCCAGATCGATTAGGCTGCGGGTCTCTCCTGGGCGTCGCAACAGAAGCCGCCGGGTGGAGAGCGATCATTATCCATTCGGATCATCAGCCCAACAAAAGCACTACTAACATCTATCACTGGCTGTGACATTCTGAGAGAGAGAGAGAGAGAGAGAGAGAGAGAGAGAGAGAGAGAAAGAGAGAGAGAAAGAGAGAGAGAGCAAGAATGACAGTGGATGGAGGATGGACAGGCATATGATTAGTGATTACGGGTGAAAGAAGGAGAAAATGTATGCCACTCCTGGGCTGTAAAGGCCACACGGACAAGGCGGCTTCGCTGCCATCCATCTGTCTGTGTGTGGTGTGTGTGTGTGTGTGAGGTGTGTGTGTGAGGTGTGTATGTGTGTGAGTGTGTGGCTGCTAAAGAGCACAGCTAAATGACCTGCTTCTCTCCCAGCAACAGCAGCTCAGTGACCCCAGCAGGAGTAATAGAAAAGCTAAGCCACCTAACAACAACCTGTTTCAGCCCATTGGCCTCCATTCATCACTGCAGTGTTGCTCTATAACTACACCCGATTGGGCATCATAACAAAGGCCCTGACAATAACTGGCCTATCCATGCTCCATCCTTAATGCTTACTTTTGTAGATACCATGATGTCCAATGTTCTCCAATGTCCAAAAGTATTAGTTTTACATACATATAACATTCTATAAACATCCCATAACAAGTTTCTATTGAGGAATTATGATTGTGGGCAGAGCGTTTGTAGGTCATGGATAGGCAACAAGTGAAAACTCTGCCCAGACTGGACTACAGTTGGACACACGCTGGGATTGTAGCCAAGCAAGACAGAAAGTCTTAAACTGACCGCAGAATGGCTTCGGTCCAGCATCTCAGACGAATAAAGCAGCTTAATAAACATGCGGCCCAATGGACTTTTGTATTGAACAGGAGTAGCCTCGGAGCCAGCACGCCTCATGCATTTTTCAAGAGGACTGCTGAAAATGGGCTGAGAGGCCGTTTTCTGACCAGCGAAAGCTCGGATTCTTATTAGTGCTCTTTTTTTTCTTCATTTCCCAGTATTCCTATACTTTGCTGGGCAGCATTTCATTCGTTAAGACAGCGGCAATCCATTATTGAATTAAGGCAGGCTGTTCTACACTCTTCCTCACAGTATAGTGTTTCTCAATTGCTTAATATTCATTAACAGTCATGTGCAATTTAAAATTGAACCTCTTGAGTCTTGAGTTACGCCATTTGTTGTGTAGTCAACCCCTCTCTCTCTCTTTCTCTCTCAGTTTGACTCTTTCTTTAATAAATAACAAATGCATGCTGTTATAAAGAAATTGTTTTTGGTGTATTCATACTGGCTAGAGCGTTCCTGTGGTCTCAAAACAGCCTCAAGATTCATTGCACGGATTCTACTTAATGATTAACAAGAATTTATTTTTTAAGATTCTAATTTCTATTAAGATATGATTGCTTTACACATTTCCTGGAAGTAGCATCTTGTTAGAAGATGGGTCTCTGAACTGTGGTCATGAAGGGACGCACATGGTCAGCAACAATCCTGAAATATTCTGCAGCATTCCAGAATCTATTCCAGAGTCTATAGATTAATGCTGTTGGTTTCCATTTATGGTTCTTCATATGTGACAAAAACAAGATAAAATAGGTGCTTTAACATACTATTTGAATGAGACCAAACCAGGCTGATGAAGGTATGCACATGGTCAGCAACAATCCAATCCAATGCAACATTCCAACAATGATTGATTGGAATTAGTCTATGAATTCATGCTGTAGGTTTCCAATTATGGTTCTTCATCTGTGTGCCAAAAACAAGACAGAAAGGTGCTTCAACCAGCTGTTTGAATTAAGTGCAACCCAAAATAAAAAAATGACTCTTTATCAACTCTGTAGCACAAATAGAATTCTTTATAAAATTAAAAAACATGACGTTTCAGTCCATGGTTCCAGGCCTTTGTCGGATATACCAAACACTACACAACAAGAATGTTTAGCGGAGTACTATGTAGTGTTTTTGGAACAACTGATGAAGGTCTTGAAGCATGGCTATGTTTTTAATTAAATAAAGAAGTCTTTATCTGTGTGCCTGTAAAAAAATCCAGGATCTTCAGAAGGGATGCACATGATCAGCAACAATCTAATCCAATGCAAAATTCCAACATTGGCTGATTGAAATTAGTTCATGATTCGTGCTGTTGGTTTTCATTTATGTTTCTTCATCTATGTGACAAAAACAAGATAGAAAGATGGTTTAACCAACTGTTTAGAACAAGTGCAACCCAAAATCAAAAACGACTCTTCATCAACTGTGCAGCCCAAAAAAATCTTTAAAAAGTTAAAAACATGATATTTCAGTCCATGCTTTAAAGCTTTGTCAGATGTACCAAACAGTACACAACAAGAGCTTTTAGTGGAGTGTTATTTAGTGTTTGGTACATCCGATGAAGGTCTTGAATCATGGGCTGGAACATCGTGTTTTTAATAAAACAAAGAACTCTTCATCTTTGTGCCTATAAAAATCCAGTCTCTTCAAACTAGGCTCATGAAGTGATGCACATGGTCAGCAACAATCCAATCCAATGCAGCATTTCAACAATGATTGATTGCTGTTGATTTCCATTAATATTTCTTCATCTTTGACAAAAACAAGATAGAAAGGTTCTTCGTCCAACTGTTTGAATCAGGTGCAGCCAAAAATCTAACTGGTGCAACCCTCAGTATGTAGCAAAAAATAGGCTTCTTTATTTAATTAAAAACATGAGGTTTCAGCACATTCTTCAGGGCTTTGTCAGATGTACCAAACAGTACACAACAAGAGTTTTTAGTTGAGTGTTTTGTAGTATTGGTACATCTGATGAAGGCCTTGAATAATGGGCTCGAACATTCATCTGTCTGCCTATAGAAATCCAGTCTCTTCAGACCAGGCACATGAAGGGATGCACACGGTCAGCAAAAAAATAAATAAAAAAAATGCATAAATAGAATTCTTTGTTTAATTAAAAACAAGGCTTCAAGGCTTTGTCAAATGTAACAAAAAGTACACAACAAGAGCTTTTAGTGGGGCATTGTGTAGTGTTTTTGGTACATCTGATTAAGGTCTTGAAGCATGGAAATGTTTTTATTTTAAATAAAGAAGTCTTCATCCGTTTGCTTCCAGAAATCCAAGCTCTTCTGACGTTGCTTCTTCTGTTTTCTGCAGTTTTAAACTGTCCTGTTTAGGTGAATTTATGTCAACTGCAGCTTCAGCTTTCTGTTCTTGGCTGAAGAAAAGGGAACCTGGTATGGTCTCCTGCTGTTGTACATAGTGGTAATCTGAGTTAGCATAGTCTTTCTGTCGGTGTGGTTCCTTATCAATGTAAATGCTTTTAATGCATTTTAGTTGCATAGACAATCCCGGAAAACCAGAGAAAATCTCTGAGATTAAATTTTCTGCCAATTCTGATGGTTTAGGCGTGATTTTATGTATAGTACTGCTAAGCCAAGGGTAAGTACAGTAAGTAGCACTGGCATAAAATGGTGTTAAAATACTATTGACAATACTATTGTTTATTACAATTGTTACTGTATGGTTGTTACCGTGACATGTCTAGGAAGTCTCAATACAACCGCAACCAAAGGAATAACCTACTCACACCTTCCAATCCAATAACAGACACCATAATAACCCACTCCATGGTAAGAATAGAGCAAGCATAGAATAAGAACGTTTTTTCCGGCTCAGTATTTACAATAACAGACGCAATAATTACAGCGTCCCCAGTGTTTAGAACAGAGAGAGAGAATTGGACGGAATCCCGAGCGCTAAAGCAGGAGCAGGACCGGAACGACACAGCATTGTTTCCAGCCATGGTTGGGATGAAATGGTGTGCATCCGTGTGTCAAAAACATCTTAGTGAATTGAATGTGAACAGGCACGGCGCTTCGGAGCCTGACGGCGCCTCCTGTTGCTCTCCGCAGGTAGAGCGATCTCTCGGCGCAGCAGTGGCAGTCTCACCTGCCAATACTCATCAGAGCAGCCCAGAAAGGAGCTGATTGCTCCATCAGTGGGGGTTGGAGAGGCAGGCATGCGCAGAAACAAAGAAAAAAACAGTCATTAGCCTAATGCGTTCAACAGCGTGCTAAGAGCTAGGTTTCACCTTCATCACTTATGCACTTATGCAAGAAAATCAGCAACAGCAACTTTCTACCAAAGACAGGAAAACTTCTGATTACATTATGTTACATTAAATAGCATTTAGCGGACGCTTTTATCCAAAGCGACTTACAAATAATGAGGTATAGTGCTAGGTGGTTTGTTAGGGGTGTTAGGAGAGTAAGAAGAAGAGCTCAGTTTTTAGGAGCTTCTTGAAGAGCTCAGTCTTTAGGAGGTTCTTAAAGATACGGCGAGAGATGCTCCTGCTCTGGTAGTGGTAGGTAGTTTGTTAGGGGTGTTAGGAGAGTAAGTGTTCTTTGAAGAGCTCCGTTTTTAGGAGGTTCTTAAAGATATGGCGAGAGATGCTCCTGCTCTGGTAGTGGTAGGTAGTTTGTTAGAGGTGTTAGGAGCGTGGGTGCTCTTGAAGAGCTCAGTCTTTAGGAGGTTCTTAAAGGTAGCAAGATCTCCTGCTCCTGCTCTGGTAGTGGTAGGTAGTTTGTTATTCCAAATTCCAAAAAGTTTTACTTTTGTCTTGTCAGCCAACAGAATCTTCATCAAGATCATTTTTTTTTTGCACAGTCTCTTTCTTATTATGGAATCAAAAATTTTGAACTTAACTGAGGCAAGTGAGACCTGCAGTTCTGTAGATGTTGTTCTGGGTCGTGACCTCCTGGATGAGTTGTCCCTCTGCTTTTGGAGCAATTTTGTTGGGCTGATCACTCCTGGGAAGGTTCAGCAGTGTTCAATGTTTTTTTCCATTGGTAAATAAAAGCTCATACTGTGATTTGCTGAAGTCCCAAAGCTTTAGAAATGACTTTGAACTCAGCTTTCCATAAAATGTAGTTAATCATCAATAATTCATGAGGGCGACCTCAAATAGTTAATTGTGTCAGGTGACCTTAGTGGTGTAAGCTATCAGCAATCACAATCAGGCAGTGGCAGTTGGCTCCTCCCCTTCATCACCACGGACAGAGCAGGAATCCTAAGATAACAGGTGGGCTGTGTGCGCTTGGTGGCAGCTGCACCTGCCACAGCATATGCAAATAACCTCTGTTCTGATTGGCTGCACTGTGTTTGTTCTGTATGTAAAAAGGTTTTTTATCAACCCTAATTTCTTTCCTAATGGAGCGTAAGACAGGGCAAACAATCAGAACGGAGACTATTTGCATACTGTATGTGTATTGTGACGGAGCGGGCTGCCACCAACCCCAAGCAGACTGCCTGCCTACCTGCCTGCCTACCTGCCTTCCTGCCATCCAGGGAATCCTGTGCTGTCCAAGGTGCTGACAGCTCAGCTCCTCAGTTTAGCACCTCTGTTTTAGTCACCCACCAACACCATCTTCAACGTCCAAGGGGAGGAGCCAACTGACACAGTGTGGCTGCCACCCGTTAACAAAATGACCTGTCACCACCTTGGACAGTCCCTGGGTGGCAGGCAAGCAGGCAGTGTGAGGTTACTGGCATCCTTGTCTGGCAATGCTTATGCAAATAGCTCTGGTCGTGATTGGGTGATTGTGTTTGTCTTGTATATTTTAACCCCAGTCAGCCAATAGAAATGGAGACTGTGTTGAGAGTAGGGTTGCAACGGTATGAGATTTTCACGGTATGATAACCGTCTCGGAAAATACCGCGGTATCACGGTTATCACGGTATCACAGTTTGTTACATATATTATTAAACTGACCCTTAAAGAAATTACAACAAAGTTTTTTTGTTCAATTAACTATTTATTGTAGAAACTACACCATCAGGTGAAGGAAACCATGTTTTTCCACTACTCTTAAGGGCATTAAGAGTGTATATATATATAAAAAAAGTTGGTATATAACCAGATACTGCAGAAAGAGGGGATTTATTTCTGACATGATCCTCACAATAGAGATTTCTATTTTAAGGCTTTCACACCTTAAAACCTTCAACATATGAAAAACAGGCACGTCAGAATTTGAAAATAAACGCATGTAAATGAATGGCGTCTTTCACATCCAGTCCGGCCAGGACCTTTACACGGACACGTGAATCCATCGTAGCACGCACTTCACGCCTGTACCTGCGTGCCCAAATTTCGGATAACTCAGCGCTTTTGCGGGCGCTTACCGCATGGGTTGTGCACGACTACAAAGAGGTTTTATTTAGGTTATTTAGGTAAAATTATAAACTGAACACATACTTTGCGCTGCACAGCGGGATGGTGTTCTCGGAGATGGGAGAACAGGTTTGATGTATTTCCTCCTTTAGCTGTGACTTTACGGCCACATTGATTACAAGCTTGTTGATTACAAGATTACAAGTCTGTTTTCAGGCTGTTTGAATGAGCGAAATATGATCAGAATTATGTTAATTAACACTAACATAGAAGCATAGAACTATTATTTAATTAAAATGATTTTTAAGAACAGCTAAACACAGTGCGGAGAAGTTCACGTGCGAGAGAGAGAGACACACAGAGAGAGAGAGAGAGATTTGCGTGTTCTGATGTGAGCTACTCACAGGTAAAGGTTCTCTTTTATCTCCTCGTGCTCATTTTAGTCCAATTCATAATTCTGCAGTTTCTCAGTGTTTTCTGTCGTATTTTGCGGCTAGCGCGAGCGCTTACAACTAACACCGCGGACCGCGAGGTGCAGCCGCGCTGCCGCTGTTATGCCGAATCCGACTCCCTGCTCAATCCGACTCCCGCTTCGCGGACAGAATCGGCACAACACCCCCCGCTGTAGAACTGCGGGAGTGAAAACAGCGCTTATAAATAAGTTAGTTAAGTTTCACTTTCAGTTTTCGTTATTTGGTTCGTTTTCATTAACAATAATAATTGGTTACTTAGCATTAACATTGTGATTATCACACCAGAGCTTTATTTAAAAATAAAATATATAATTAAAAAACAGATGCCTACATCTCAGACTATTTTCTGGAGCCCAACCCGACCCGGCCCGAGGAATGTGGTGGGAAATCTCGGCCCGAACGGACCCGATTTCGGGTCGGTCCTCGGGTCAGGTCTGGTTCGGGCAGAGAATCTAAGCTCTAGTCTGATGCACTTTCTGCCATTCTCACCGCTGTGTGCTGAGTAGCTGAAGCGGAGCAGAGTTGCGCATGCGCGGGTGAGTTTCTCCGCTGGCTTGCGTTTTACCGGTAATAAGCAAACACACACGGTATGATAACCGTGCATTTTAATACCATGGTATACCGTGAAACCGGTTACCGCTGCAACCCTAGTTGAGAGCTGTCATCCCGGCACCCGTGCGCTGTCCGTGGTGCTGACAGCTCAGCTCCCACCACTCTGGGTGGGCTTTGTGAGGTGGGTGGCATCCCCATCCACCACAACATGCTGTATGTAGATAGCCTAGTTCTGATTGGCTGCCTTGTGCAGGTATTAAAGTGAAAAGCAAGCAATCTAGATATTTCCCCCCCCCCCCTTTTTTTTTGCCATTTAAGCTCATCAGGTCCAGTGCAAAACTGGAAATGGTACAAAATTGTACCAAAAGTGTAAAAAAATTTGCTGTAAACTGCCAGGACCTTTACATAAAACAAATGAACAAAAACATTACTCGAATGTAATTTTATTTAAAGTAGTATATTGTAAAAAAAAAAAAAAATGTTCTTAAAAAGAGTGGGTAATTTTTAGCAAACAATTCATTAGTTAGCTGCTTACAGCTGATAAATAACAATAAAAAAGGGACTTTGGAAATGGATTTTAACTGTTGTAATGCTTCTGAAGCAGGATGCAAATGCAATTTGGTTTTATTTTCCATTTTAATAAAAAAAAACTAACAAAGAATAAAAACTAAGAGTAAAGAATAAAAGAATAAAAGAATAAAAACTAATGAGACACTAACACTAACTAAAAAACAAAGATTAATATTAAGATGTAATATTTCCAAAGCAGGATGCAAATGAAAGTTGGTTTTATTGTCCATTTAAAAAAAAACTAATAAAACTAACAAAGAACAAAAGACAATGACACTCTAACACTAACTAAAAAACAAAGACTATAAACCAAACAAAGGACTAACTAGGTCTAACAAATAAATAAGCAACAATAAACAAACAATAAAGAAAACAAACCAAAAACTTACACATGCAGCAGGAATATGTCTCAAGCTAACAGTATTAAACTTTAAAGCAGGGTAACATGACAGAGTCAAACAAAAAGCACGACAGAGACAAGGGACAACTGTGGAGGTAACGAGGGGGCGGAGTTACAAATAAGACAGGCGGGGCTAGGGCAGAGACAGAACAATAACACAACAGGGCAATGTACTTAAAGAGCACATGGCTGAGAACACAAGATAGGAAAATAGAGGGCAGGAGCACATGGGACCAAAAGAGGAAAAACACAAGACTTACACAGATTTACATGGAGCATGGTCTTGTTGGACAAAAACTCCTCAAAGTTGGGGAAGAAGGCGGCAAGAGAATCTTGTATATGGCTTAATTCATGTGTCTTTTGCAAAGAGGATTCTATTATTGCTAAAGCATCCCCACATCATTAATGATCCCCCACCAAATTTCACAGTGGGTGCAAGAGACTGCGGCTTGTATGCCACTCCGGGTCTCCTTCTTACCACTAGACAACCAGGTTTTGAGCTAAAGCTAAAAAAATTGGACTAAAGCTAAAAAAAATTTAGTCCTCTATGGTCCTATCTTTATGGTCTTATAGCCTCTAGAAGCCTGTTTCCAACTGTTTTTTTTCCATGCTCTTCACCCCAGCTGCTATTTGCCATTCTTTTTGTATGTTACTTAACCTTTTTTGTAGGTTACTTGATCATCTCCAGACCTGACCTGAATTCTATTAAAAAGCTCTGAATGTAATCAAGAGGAAGGTCAAGTATTAAACAAAGCTAAACTGCTCAATTTTTGAGCAAGGAGTGTCATAAGGTCACCCAAAATCAGCATGAAAGACTGGTGGAGAGCATGCCAATACACATGGAAGCTGTGCTTAAAAATCATGGTTATTTCACCAAACATTGAATGAATATGAACTTGTTTTATTTGCATTATTTGAGGTCTGAAAGCTCTGCGCCTACATCTTTCTCATTATTTTGACAATTTCTTCCTTCTCTAAATGATTATAATGAATCTTGTTATTTGGAATCAGAGAAATTGATAATTTTGAAGTGGTTTCTTAACATTTTCTGGAGCTGTATATTGTATATATAGTGTAT
This sequence comes from Astyanax mexicanus, assembly GCF_023375975.1. Classification (NCBI taxonomy): domain Eukaryota; kingdom Metazoa; phylum Chordata; class Actinopteri; order Characiformes; family Acestrorhamphidae; genus Astyanax; species Astyanax mexicanus. The sequence continues at coordinate 32,932,598 of NC_064412.1, forward strand.
ATTGTGGTCAAATGAATATTTCAAATTTTTTTTTTACGTCTTCCTCTTCTTACCTGCTGTAACTGAGTTTGTGGGGATTTGTTTAGCTTCCACTGAAGCCAACTGTCACCTGCCAGAGTCGAATCCCGCCATCACCTGTCACAGCTGAAGCCACCTGTCACCTGTTAGGCTTGAAAAGCACCTGCTGTGCGGCAGATTCAGTCAGACTGGCCGTGGCTGTAGTTCCTCACCTCTGACAGCGCTGAACGCCGAGGCCCGAGGTTAAACATTCCCGTCCAAACACACAGCAGCAATTAGCTCAGCGGGCCCGGCTGTGTGTGTGTGTGTGTGGGTGAAGCTGAATGGATGGGTTGTCTTCTATCTGTATCATCAGCATCATTTCCCTGATGTGTTTTCTTTGTTTTGGTACATTCTTCTTCTTCTTTTTCTGTGTCATGCTTTCCTTTCCTTTTTCTTTTTCTTTTTTGCTTTTCTCCTTTTCGCCTCAGTTTTCATCTCCCTCACTTTCCTGGCGGTGTCAGTTATCACCATGAAGATGGAGAGATCAGACGAGCCAGCTATGACTCAATGCTCCTCTGATGTGCGACGTGAGAACTCCAGCAGTTCCAGGAAAAAAAAAAAAAAAAAACCTTTAGGTTAAATTAGCTGAAGTTTCAGGCGAATGCCGGGTGTTGCGTGGTGCAGCGCTTTAAGAGATTTCTAGAAGTCTAAACTGGTCTTTAGTTGGGATTTGAGGATTTGTACGGGTGATTTTGTTGGTGCTTCTGTAGCAAATTACTTTTACTTTTTGTGTTTATCTCTCGCGCCAAATCTCTCTCTCTCTTTCTCTTACTTTTTCACTTTCTCTCTCTCACACACACATAGCATTAATACTGCAGTAATTGTGCAGTAAGCGTGATCGGGGGCAAAAAATGCACAGGCTATCCTAGGCTGCAGCCTTAAAGCTCATGCTATAATTAAGTCCTACTGATTGGCCATGCTGTAATTAATTCATTCTTTTTATTTTACCCCTTACCCCACATTGGGACATTTTAATAATAAAACACTTTGTGAGCTCAGGATTGATTCAATTGAGCCAATCAGAGCTTTCGCACTGTTTATCGTGTGCCTTGGTAGCAATGACGCTAATCCACCAAGCTACCTATGGAGCCATCCGCAACTTTCATCCGCGCTTCAGTTTCCTCCAAACTGTTGACACACTGTCACTGTGCTGAAGACTCTCAGACACTCTTAGGCACTATTGCTCTCTCTGTGTCTCTCTCTCTCTCTGTCTTTTTCTCTCTCTTTCAGCTGACAGCAGGTTTCCAGGTTGTTAAAGGTGGAATATGGAGCTACACTAGCATTTCTTTCCTCTATTAAAACTCTTAGTTTAACTCAGTAACACATTAAAGTATTATCATTTAAAATATCATCAGACTATCCAGAGAAATTATAATACAGTAAAAAAGGCATTAATTTAATTATAATTTATCATAGAATATTGCTGTGATTAACATAATACATTTAGGTATTTGACACTAATAATATAAATATCATTATTTGTATGTATGTGTGTGTGTGTGTGTGTGTGTGTGTGTGTGTTTGGAATAGGGGCCCATTCAAAGTGTAGCCTAGGGGCCCCGATCTCCTTAATCCACCACTGAATGGCATAACTGTAGAGATACATGTAGTGATATGATGTGTGCATGTGTGATGGATAGTGTATAAACCAATAAGGTGTCGGAATGGCATATGTTTATACTTCTCATCCAACCAAAATCAGATTCACTCCATCTGAATGGAGAGATTTATCTGGATAAGTGTTTTTAACATGTTTTATTCTGTTATCTGTCTTATCTATCCTTATAAACAGGTAGAATATTAGATAAACAGAAAAAGAATAATCTCTCATTTCTGGAATCTGTGCCGTGTTTCTCGTTTTGTTCCTGGAAGGATAGGAAGTAATTTCTGAGCTGTCGCTCGCCCGTGTTACGTTCTTGAGTTTTCTCGTTCACTGAAGCTCATCAGGTGAGCAAGTTCTGAATGTCACACTTCATTACCTGCCTGCGAAACACCAGAGCACAGCATGAAAGCAGAGAGAGAGAGAGAGGGGGGGGGGTTAGAAATGGGGGAAAGGTGGGGCAAGTGAAAGAGAGTAGAAAGAAGAACTGGAGAGGAGGTGGGATGGTGGAAAGGGACAGAAAAGGAAAACATGGAGAGAGAAATAGACATTTGCAAAAAGTGTCCCCCGGACCTGGACTTGGGACTTGGGTGCCTTTTACAAACATTTATTCCCCGTGGACAATGCTTAAATCACTATTATAAACTGTACAGCGGGCAGTACTTTCATCGATTTTTACTTTTACCAGACATGGATATACTTTAGAGTAGTCAGAGGGGAAATGAGTTTTGATGGGAGCCATGATGCTCCTGAACGCATCCCGTCTTATCCTCTCTGTTCTGCATGCACTTCATGAATATTGAAAGATTTCATGTAATTATAGGACAGTTTCTTGTAAAATGAATAATTATTCTGTTTTATAAGGAGTTTGTGATACTTTTTTAAGAATTAAAATCTGTTGAAAGGGAAAGATTTCATGTAATTTTAGGGGAAGTTCTTATAAAAAGGCAGTAGTAGTTGTTAATTATAGTAAATACAATAACTCTTTTTTATAGTTTATGTCTGTTTTAAATGTGACAGTATCTTCTGTTTTTACATACATTTTCTGGCATTCCCTTCTGCCGGAAAATAACTGTTTTTTTTTTTTTACACTTTTTTTTTAACAGTTTGCCACAGTGTGCAGACAATCACCTTTCTCTCCCTCACTTTCCCACTCTCGATTGGGGAAAAAAGGTCTGTGTCGTCTGTGTACGCATTTGTATTCACTCTTGGGCCACTCATTCTTTGTTCGGGAAGATTTTATCTGACTTGCAGGCATCAGGGAGCCGCTATTGATATGCATAGACTCCCGCGTCTTCCGGGAGACTTAGGAAGAGATTGAATAACTAGAGAGGAGATGGGATGGTGGAGAGAAGGAAAAGGAAGTAGAGAGAGGAGGGAAATAGGGATAGAGATGAACTAGAGAGGAGATGGGATGGTGGAGAGAAGGAAAAGGAAGTAGAGAGAGAGAGGACGGAAATAGGGATGAACTAGAGAGGAGATGGGATGGTGGAGAGAGGGAAGGAAGTAGAGAGAGAGAGAGAGAGAGATAGAGAAGGAACTGGAGAGGAAATGGGATGGTGGAGAGAAGGGAAAGGAAGTAGCGAGAGAGAGGAGGGAAATAGAGATAGAGAAGAACTACAGAGGAGATGGGATGGTGGAGAGAGGGAAGGAAGTAGAGAGAGAGAGAGAGGGGAGGGAAATAGAGAAGGAACTGGAGAGGAGATGGGATGGTGGAGAGAAGGGAAAGGAAGTAGAGAAAGAAAGAGAGGAGGGAAATAGAGAGAGAAGAACTAAAGAGGAGATAGGATGGTGGAGAGAAGGGAAAGGAAGTAGAGAGAGAGATAGAGAGAGAGGAGGGAAATAGAGATAGAGATGAACTAGAGAGGAGATGGGATGGTGGAGAGAGGGAAGGAAGTAGAGAGAGAGAGAGGAGGGAAATAGAGATAGAGAAGGAACTGGAGAGAAGATGGGATGGTGGAGAGAGGGAAGGAAGTAGAGAGAGAGAGAGGAGGGAAATAGAGATAGAGAAGGAACTGGAGAGAAGATGGGATAGTGGAGAGAAGGGAAATGAAGTAGAGAGAGAGAGAGAGAGAGAGAGAGAGAGAGAGAGAGAGGAGGGAAATAGAGATAGAGAAGGAACTGGAGAGAAGATGGGATAGTGGAGAGAAGGGAAAGGAAGTAGAGAGAGAGAGAGAGAGAGAGAGAGAGAGAGGAGGGAAATAGAGATAGAGATGAACTAGAGAGGAGATGGGATGGTGGAGAGAGGGAAAGAAATAGAGACAGAGAGAGAGAGAGAGAGAGAGAGAGAGAGAGAGAAAAGAGGAGGGAAATAGAGATAGAGAAGGAACTGGAGAGGAGATGGGATGGTAGAGATATAATAGGAAAAAGACGGGGAAGGGAAGGAAAGAGGAAGAGAGGAAGAGAGAGAGAGAGGTTGATAATGTGAACTGGATTCTCATTAGGAGATGTTCTGTCTGCTGAGCTTCACTGGAGGTCAGAGCTCTCTATCTCTTTCAATTAGCATCCAAAACAACACCCAGACCACCACTACCACTCTCCTTCACCATTATTCCCAATCCTTTAGTCTCTCTCTCTCTCTCTCTCTCTCTCTCTCTTTCTTCCTCTCTCTCTTTCTCTCTCTCATGTAAAGAAAAGAAGACATCACACTGTCAGACAGGAAGTCCAGGGGGCGTGTTTTGGAGGGTTGGGCGAGGATCGTTAATTGCAGGCAGATTTTGTGGTGGATCTCCAGGGGTGAGAGTTATGAACTCACATTAAGATCACTGTCTCTTCTACTATCTCAAAGAATAATCTAGATATGTTACCACAATAATAATGCAGAAAGCAATAGCTGGTATAAGACTGGTAAAGCTGGTATCATACCCAATTTTCTATTTTCGAATTTAGCTTGATACAGTCAGAAAATTAAACTGCTAAAGGTTACACAGACCTGTAGTAATTACCTGGGTAGTAAATCAGTTAAACTGCACCTGAAAAGCTGTTTCGCTCACATGTGAGGTGTATACATTTGATAGTTGGGGATATTTGAGGTTAGATCTGGTTCTGTTCTCACCACAAACTAAACACTTCAGAGTCTGTTTGGGACCGGATCTAGACCACTTCTTTTTGCAGGTCTTAGTGTTGTTGTTTTGGTCCATATCTGAGTGTGATAACTATATTTTTTACTACTACTTTATAGAGTGTTAACATGTGCAAAACACCATAAATCTGTGTTTGAACCCTGTTGGGATGATGTCATACTAGCATTCACTTTTACACTGGTATATCTCCCACCACACCACACCCCCCACTACCACCAACCACCCCACCCCACCCACTCTAAGGCACTCTCTTTCATCAGCTGTCACTAAATGTGTGGGCTGCCACCGTCGCTGTCTGACATCGCAGGCAGGCAGAGAGGCAGGCAGAGAGACAGGCGAGCTAGAGCTAAGAGATTGCTGTCACAGTTACTATTACCGTCACTGAGTGTCTGTATTACTATCGCTATGTCAGTCACTATCATATTTCATTTTGATTCCATTCAGTAATTCATTTCTGGCAGGTCTCTATGAGTTTCCACATTGATTCTCTATCTGCTGCTGCTGAATTGTGCTGTTTAAAACTATAGACGCATCTGGAAGGTCTATCATTCCAATGAAAAACACTCAAAATATATTCCATTTATACCTTCTATGGAGAAATTCTTTTTATTATTATTTTGAATAAATTCTACATAACAAAAATCTTACATGTGCTGTATTTAGACTTATATTTATTCATACGCTGATGAAATATATTGTTATTATTTAGAAAGTCACAATTGTCAAGCCCTCAAAATAAACATTCAGAAGAAAAACAAGAATTCTGTGTAGGAGTTTTCAAGATATTTGGGCTCTATCTGACACCCAGCACAAGGTTTATTGTGCTGTTATGTTAAGGCTCATTGCTATCTTATACCCTGTCAACAGTCTATTTTCGCATCTTGTGTATGCGTTTAAATAGCAACAGGGCTTGTGAATATATAGCTCTGGAAAAAAAATAAATAAATAAATAAGCGACCACTTAAAAATGATGAAAAAATTGAAAACCTCTGGAATATAATCAAGAGGAAGATCTCTTGCTTGAATTTTTGCACCAGGAGTAAAGGCATAAAGTTATCCAAAAGCAGTGTGTAAGACTGGTGGAGGAGAACATACCAAGATGCATAAAAACTGAGATTAAAAACCAGGGTTATTCTACCAAATATTGATTTCTGAACTTTATGTATATGAACTTGTTTCCTTTACACTATTTAAGGTCTGAAAGCTCTGCATCTTTTTTGATATTTCAGACATTTCTCTTTTTCTGCAAATAAATGCTCTAAATGACAATATATGTATTTGGAATTTGGGAGAAATGTTGTCTGTAGTTTATAGAATAAAACAACAATGTTCATTTTACTCAAACATATACCTATAAATAGCAAAATCAGAGATACTGAGTCAGAAACTGAAGTGGTCTCTTAATTTTTTCCAGAGTTTTATCTTCATCGATGGGTTTGGTTTTCTCGAGATTTCTCGAGGTGTATGTAAGTCATTCAATATATTTAGGTAGTCAGCTGACCTCATTCTTTGAGCACATACTGTTGCTAAACCTAGACCTGACCAACTGCAATAAACTCAGATCATAGCACTGCCCCCACAGGCTTGTAGAGTAGGCACTAGGCATGACTTACCCTGATGCTCCATCACTCTGGAACATGTTAAATCTGGACTCATCAGACCTTTACATGACCTTATTCCATTGCTCCAAAGTCCAATCTTTATTCTCTTTAGCAAGAGAGCTGTTTTTTCTGGTTAGCCTCACTGATTAGTGGTTTTCTTAAAGCTACACAGCTGTTTAGTCCCAATCCCTTGAGTCCTTGTCGCATTGTGTGAGTGGAAATGCTCTTACTTTCACTATTAAACAAATTCCTGTGTAGGAGCCAAAACATTAAGACTACGATTTGCATTGTGTGTGTGTATTTAAATAGTTAATTAACTAGATAAGAAATGTATGTATGTGTATATTGCAGTAAAACAGTAATAAGTTATCGTAAGTGCTTTTGTACTGTTTATAAGACCCAAATTGTTTACATTTACACCATTTGTTAATATGCAGAAAATAGGTGTACTGTCGCTTTAAGAGAGACGGCACTGGTGCTCTGCCTGGACGTGTTTTGGGCAGTGCTGAGTGAGCTGCGTTTTTGGATGCTAGTAACAACACAGTTTTCTTACCGTGTTTGCGTTTTAGTACAGTATTGCATCACGTGTTTGGAACAACTATGGTTTAAAAGTTTTAGTTTTGTTTGTTTTCATCACTTGTACAGCCTGGAATAAACAGCAGTTGTTTTTGTTCATTTTACACGGAGTCCTGTGGAAGTTTTTTGGGGAAGACGCAGACAGGAGTAAAGAAGTTGCTTCAGCCACTACTCAGCTCACACACCCTGAGTTCTACTGTTGTTTTTTTTTATTTTTTGATTTCACCAAACGTTTGAGTGATCGGTGATCACGATCAATCAGGACTTTTTGTTTTCAGGACTATACTGTTTGAATGTGTACAATGTACTTTTAGGAATATTCTAGACACATTTTACTTCCCTAGTACCAAATTGTACAATACTGAATTCACATACTAATAGCTACAGTCAAGCATTTGCGATAACTGGTGATGAGACTTTCACATCTCGGTGCCCGGTCTGTTGTTTCTTATTATTCAATAATTACACTGACCTTAACTGTGGCAAGCGAAACCTGTAGTTCTTTAGATGTTGCTTTGGGTTCTTTAGTGACCTCCTGGATGAGCTGTCCATGCCCTTTTGGAGTAACTTCTGTAGGCTGGTCATTAAACCCACATAGGGTCAGGTTGGTTTGGATTGCTTTTCCCCCTTAATAAATGAAATCACCATTTTAACTGCTATGCATATTTGCTCAATTTATATTTGCCTCATACTAAAGTGTGTTTGATAATCTGAAAAATTGTAAGTATGACAAAAAAAATCAAAAGAAAAAGAAATCTGTAAGTGAGAAAATACTGTTTGTAAGATGCAAGTTATTGTAGCCTACAAAAATGCTACTCTAACTCTTGAAACACACTCCAGAGACAAGCAAGGTGCCATCCCAACGATACTTTGCTATGTTTTTTTTTATGCGAGTGCAGGGCCAAGGTGAAAAGCGATAACAATGTTCAGTGATTAAATGAAGACAGCTGCACATTTCTCTCTCCGCAAAGGTTCTCCTGGAATGAGCTGGAGGCTAGCTCTCAGATGAGCTGGAAAGTTGCAGAGTGTTGCAGGTGCAGGGCTGTAACCTCCACCGGGGCTCGGAGTGTGGACACCGAGGGCCCTGCTCGTGCTCGGGAGATTGTTATAGAAGCAGCAGGCGACTGGTCAAGGGTTTGATTCATCTCTTTCACACGGGCCCTGGAAAACAGAGGCGGACGCCACTGTAAAGGATGAAAAGGGAAGACTACAGATCTTTACATGTCGCATGTACCGAATGAAAGAGGTCGAGGGAGATCTAAGCAGCTGTGTGAAAGACCACAGGCCATTATGCGCAGAGATGACAGACGCAGCGGCATTTCACGGCAAAAAAGGAATGGCTTCTGATTTGCACTACAGATTGTCTGGACTGGGAGTATTCACAAAGCGTGTAACACACACACATACACAGACACACATTACCAAAAAAAAAAAAAAACATTTAAAAAAAGATAATTAGGCACGTCAGCCGTTAGTATTCAGTGACATAAAAAAAATAAAATTCACTCCCTTACATATTTCTTTTGTTTTTGCGTTTTTGTCATACTGATATTTTTCTCCATACTTTTTAAACCACTTTATTATCATCTGAGTTCAATTTCACTAGACACAATCAGACCTCTAGAAACAAGAAATTACTTAAATAGAATCTGTCTGACAAGTGATTCCAAATTATTCCAAAAGGGCATGGACAACTCATCCAGGAGGTCACAAAAAAACCCAGAACAACCTTTAAAGAACTGCAAGACTCACTTGCCTCAGTTAGGGTCAGTGTTAATGATTTAATAATAAGATAATAAGAGACTTGTCAAAAATGGTATCAATCATTTTCCAGGCTGACAGTGTGAATATTTATTAAATAAATATTTAGGTAAAATGGAATTTAAAAAAGTAAGAATAAATCAACTTCTTAGAGATATTTATTTATTTAGAACTCAAGATACTAAGTAGAATTTTTGGGCAAATGAATTGGTATAACAAAAATAAAAAAGTGAGTTGTAATAACTAGTTATGTCAGCCCTGATGCTGTTTGTCTGCCTGCTCAGGACTCCATTTCCCAGCATGCTCACTCTCAGGACTACAGTGACTCATCAGATCACATGACGCCTCGGCGTTCCGGTTCGCCCAGCTACTAATTACTAATTGGACTTTAAGTGTAAATTCCCCTTTGTTTGCTCTCTGTAGTTGCCAAGTACTGAATCTTTCTAAACTTAAGTTTTCATTACCTATTACGTAATTTTTTTAAGGCAACCGATTTGCTAATTTTTTTTTAAGCAAATTCAAGTCCCCAAATAACTCAAACAACAAAGAAGAAAGATATCTGCAAATCATGCAGTCAGTTTCTCTGAGAGCTCCTAATCACCCCCATAATCTGTTAGAGGTAGGCCTGAGGACGTAGGTAGGTCTGAGGACGCACAGCAGAAACAGAAAAAAGAAAAAGTGAGAGAATGACAGAGAATAGACTAATATGTGGGGTTTGCAGCTAGCATTGTCATTTCTCCTGGCTGGGTGCCATTTGTGTGCTGACAGCCGTTTTGCTTGCATAGGCTAACTTCATGTTTCTTTCTGCCCCCGTTCCTCCATGTATCACCCTCTCGCCGCCTTATCTCGGGGGAAAGAAATATCACCTGTTTGTGTGGAGGAGAGTAAATCATCCCATACTTGTGCAAGGTCACCGAGACTATCTGTCCGGCTGCAGCTGGGGATTAGCTTCAGCGCTAAAGGGCTAGCCTGAAGAGGTAGACTGCATCAGGAAGCCTGGGCTGGTGGTGCAGTCTGAGCGCTAATTATGAGCAGACTGGGGATCGGCCTTAGGGGCTCGCAGGTCTGTGGGAAATGGGATGGGTGGTGTTTAAACAACAGCGTCGTTAGCATTGCGCTAGTTATGAGCTGGATCTGTTCTAGAATCTAGAATTATGAAGGAGCTCCAGAAGTTTGTGTTTGGTCTGTATTTGTTTGTGCTGGGAACACTGTGAGACAGTTGCGAAATCTGCCTGTAGCTGTATGTAGGCTAGTATGATGTATTCCTGATATATATATATATATATTTCATACCGTGTGAATTCCAGCCTATGCATTCCATTATGACTGGCCCAGTTCCCACTCACTCCTAGCTAGTTGAAACTGTGGATCTACATTGTGATAATGAATTCCAGCATGTGTGGAAGCATGAAAGAACATGGAAATTGTGAAAAATTGATGATCTTAGAGCAGTGGTTCCAAACCCTGGTCCTGGAGGACCCAGCGCTCTACACGTTTCCTTTTATTTCCTGCTCTAGATAAGTACCTTTAGCTCTACTCGTTCAAGTTTCTTGTGTCCGAGGCTCATTAAAACAAAATGTTCACGGCTGTAGCCCTGGAAGCCCAGGCCGGGCGATGTTTAAGAACTCCAGCAGTACTGCTGTCTCTAATCCGCTCATATTGTACAAGCACAACACACACTAACACACCAACACCATGTCAGTGTGGAAGTATAAAAGAACATGGAAATTGTGAAAAATTAATGAACTTAGAGCAGTGGCTCCAAACCCTGGTCCTGGAGGACCCAACACTCTACATGTTTCTTTTTATTTCCTGTTCTAGATAAGTACCTTAAGCTCTCCTTGTTCAAGTTTCTTGTGACCACTGATGCATCCCATATAATATTGTATATTTTTTTTTTTATCTTTTTTTTTATTTAATGGAATGACAAACAAACAAACCGGAGGGTGTAGACAACCAATGTCGCTGTGTCCCAAAAATCTTGCCCCTTTAAAACAACACGCCCTGTTGTTCTCTTGCTCTATAGCACTGCATGTTGTTGATGACATCAGAGCATTTCGTCACTGTCCAATGAAAAACAAGTATCTTCATTTTTGTCGATTCTTAGTTTACTGCATAATTTGAACACACAAACTGTCTTTTATACTATGCTAAATTGTCTTGATAAACAGACCAATAAAAATTATCCAAATGACCTGAAATAAAAAAAAAGTTTTTTTTTCTCTCCTGTAAGGTTGCTGTTTTGGAGATACTTGTTTTTCATTGGACAGCGACGATATACATTGATGAGCAGTGCAGGGTGTAGGGAGTGATTTGGGAAGGATCTGTAAATGCTACTGTATGAAGTACTACTGTATGAAGAGTGAGAAATGGATGAACCAAACGTGACAGAAAATCGTTAGCTTTGCTACAAACCTTACATTAAAAGCTTGTTGTTAGAGCTATTTTTTAGCTAATAGTGTCAGATCTCAATCATACTGAGGGCTAAATTTTTTCGATCTACTGTATAGGCAAGCCATCATTTGTGGACTGCGCAGCTCGATTAGGGCATGTCGCTGTGTCTTTGCTAACGTAACGACAGGAAAAGTATGCCTTGTGCAAATCGAAAAGTGCAAAATACTAATCCTGGGTGTGTTTTGGACATAATGTAAAATAAACCCAGTGTATCAGTGTATCACTTGCCATTCCCTTTAAGAACCAAGTGTGCTATGACTTTGGCAGATTGGTATTTTAATGGCGTAGCGCTGCTTCATAGCCGAGGAAACAACTGACCCGTGCATTCATACTGTAGAGATGTGTGAGCAGCTCATTCATTTTTATTTTGTATTGTGTTTAATGTTTTTGTAAGAGTTGGGTTTGTGCACTGCTGTGCATCCTTGTGACAAAACTAAGAGTAAAAGAAAGGAGTTTTTTTTAATAATGTTAAGCTTGATTGTGTATATATACACATGTACTTTCCGACATGCAGGGTATCTACAGTACATACTTTAATAATTTAGCATGTTTTGAGCATATTCTCATTCATTTCTGCTCTCATTTATTATCTCCAATGTTCTCAGTTAAATGAACTGCATGCTTGTTGTTTATTCTTCTTTCTTTCTCTTTTTTTTGTTTCCGTTCTATTCTTTTTTTTTTTTTTCGTCTGGAGAGTGTTACCACAGCAACAGGGCTGGTTCTGTGTTCTGTCTGAGGAATCCTCGCAGTGCTACGTCGTCGCCGCCGGCAGTGGCAGGAGAAAAGCCTGTTTGAGTGGCTAGCATATCGCGGCGCGCTAATGAAAGACTGTTTAATCAGAGGAGATTTGGTGCTTCACAGACTCCGCCAGAAACATCAGTCTTAATAGAACTAGTGGAACCAACTGAACACACACTGAACACACACTGAACACACACTGAACACACACTGCCCCTCCGTACAACGCCGGAAAATATGACATATAAATTATGCATGTTCTCAGGATTAAAAACCAGCGTATTTACTGACTCTAACACAGTAGAGGATAGCTTTTAGCTCTTTAGCTCCACCAGGGCTTTAATTTGATTGTTTCCATTACTTTCCAAAAGTTCTGAAGGCCATTACATATATGCATAGTCCATAATAAAACATTATATTTGTTTTTGATATGGCATAGGCTTAATTAACTATTTTGTGGGCTCTCGAAACTTAGCTTGTGGCCTCACTATAGTAATATTTCATGACCTCTTTCCAGCTAGCATTTTTTTGGTTAGTAGAACCTTTTTAGACTATTTCAATTACCATTTAGTTCCAGAAGTTTCTGGATGTTCTTAGAACCTTTTCTAATTTAACATTTCTAAATGTTTATGCATGGTAACATCACTGCAACATGACTTCAGTGTCAATGTTTTTATTTTTAGTTTTGGGAATGTTACTTCTAACATTTTCATAATGTTGGTATCCATCTAGCATCGTAGGAATATGCTTGTTTTCAGGACGTTCCTAGAACATTATTCTGTAACATTGCAGACAAACCTTCCTGAAACATTTTAAAACCTTGGCTAACCATTCTTAGCTTTTTGGATGTTCTTAGAAGGTTACTATTTGACATCTGATAACATCCCTTCAACATTACTGCCATGTCAGTTTTTTTCGGAAATGTTACTTTTAATGTTTTTATAATGTTAGTGTTCATCTAGCATTTAGGAACTTTATGTGAGAAATGTTCTAATAACGTTGTAATACAAAAGATGTCAGGGTGAGGTGCAGGGAAGACTTGGAGGCGGATGTAAGTGCAGGTAAGAAAGAAATTTAATAAATATATATAAATAAACAAGTAAACACGTAACAAAGATAAACCAAAAACCAATAACCAAAATAAACAAGTGAAACAAAAGAACATAAACCTAAACAAACAAGAGATAAAGATAATAAACAAACTAAACAGGGCAGGGATATATATATATATATATATATATATATATATATATATATATATATATATATATATATATATATATTACATTACATTACATTACATTACATTTGGCAGACGCTTTTGTCCAAAGCGACTTACAATAGTCAAGTACAATGTAAAATAAGTTTAAAGGAAAAACATCTTTGGATAGGGATAAAAGGAGGACAAAGGGGAATAATAGGATAGAGGAGTGAAGGAGAGGAAGAAGGAAATGAGGTTAGAAGTAGTTAGTGTGTTAGAGGTGTTAAGAGAGTAAGTGCTCTTTGAAGAGCTCTGTCTTCAGGAGTCTCTTAAAGATAGCGAGAGATTCTCCTGATCTGGTAGTGGAGGGTAGTTAGTTAGAGGTGTTAAGAGAGTAAGTGCTCTTTGAAGAGCTCTGTCTTCAGGAGTCTCTTAAAGATAGCGAGAGATTCTCCTGATCTGGTAGTGGAGGGTAGTTAGTTAGAGGTGTTAAGAGAGTAAGTGCTCTTTGAAGAGCTCTGTCTTCAGGAGTCTCTTAAAGATAGCGAGAGATTCTCCTGATCTGGTAGTGGAGGGTAGTTAGTTAGAGGTGTTAGGAGAGTAGGTGCTCTTTGAAGAGCTCTGTCTTCAGGAGTTTCTTAAAGATAGTGAGAGATTCTCCTGATCTGGTAGTGGAAGGTAGTTTGTTCCACCATTGGGGAACTCTGTATGAGAACAGTCTGGATTGCTTTGTGTGAATGTTTGGCAAAGCGAGGCGACGTTCACTGGAGGAGCGCAGCGGCCGGGAGGTAGCGTAAGCCTTCAGGAGTGAGTGCAGGTAGGAAGGAGCCTGTTCTGACATCACCTTGTAGGCGATTGTAAGAGTTTTGAATTTGATGCGAGCATCAACTGGTAGCCAATGGAGCTCAATGAGCAGCGGGGTGACATGTGCCCGTTTTGGCTGGTTGAAGACCAGACGTGCTGCTGCATTCTGGATATACAAGGGATAAACTAAGAAATAAACAAGGAAATAGACTAAATATATATACAAGGCAAAAACTGAGAAAAACACAGAGCAAGGAACTAGGGAACGAGGAGAATAAACTGAGAGAAACGAGGAAAAACAAAACAACAGAGGAAGGTGCAAAGACCGACAAGGACAAAGTGGCACAGGGGATCTATTTATATGAACAGGAAACACACTAGAAGTGGAAAAAGCTGGGGAAGGGGCGGAGCTACAAATGAGACACGTGGTGGAAAACTACTGAGACAGGAGACACAGAGGAGCACAGGTCACGTGGGAATAACACACAGAGACATGAGACAAGGCCAGGACGTGACAAAAGACTATTATTGTCACACACTTACAGAAAGTTCCTGGAACATTATTTCTGTAAGTTTCTGTAAAGAATAACATCCCTGGAACATTTTTAAAACATTGCTAAACATTCTTATGCCATTGTCTATTAGCTGTCAAGTTTTCTGGATGTTTTTTAGAATGTTTTTATTTAATGTTTTTAAAAGTTCTAGTAACATCACTGCAACATGACTTCAGTGTCAATGTTTTTATGTTTTGGGAATGTTACTTTTAACATTTCCATAATGTTGGTATCCATCTAGCATCTAGGAACATAATGTGAGAAACATTCTAATAACATTGTGATGCAATGACCATTATAATGTCACTTGTTTTAAAATGTTCCTGGAAAGCTAACCTTCTTGGAACCTTTTAAAAACACTGATAAACATTCTGTTAACTGTTTTTTTTTTTTTGTAGCTAGGATTACATTACATCACGTTATATACATTATATACTAGTTCTCTTAATTCTCTTAGTTTTGGGTGTAACATGAAATAAACCAATCAGTGTGTCACTTGCCATTCCCTTTAAGAGGCAGGTGTGCTCTGACTTTGGCGGATTGGTATTTTGTGTGTCCTTGTGTGTGTGTGCGGTATGGACGTCTGTCTGTTGACTGTTGTCAGGGTTTTAATCAGTCAGTGGCGCACCTGTTTTCCGTTGCCAAGATAGCAATACGCCGGGAAATTCATCACCGTAGATATGGTGACAAGTCTTGTGCAGAGTGTAAGCCTATTAGCTTGAATTCATGTTCTTTTTATACTGGATTTGACCATTCCCAGTGAATATCAAAACTTGCTTTGCAAGTTATTTTGGATAATCACATCTTTGTAATGCAGTAAATACAAATGTAAATGTTATCTAAATGTCCCACAAGCAGGGGAACAGTTGGAGGTCTGATTCAGAATGAATCTGTTTTTATTATTAAATGTTGGCACTAAAAAAAATCATCTTTAAATTAGTCAGAACTCTGTAGCTACACTCCTGGTCAAAGGCCTAGAGAGTGGGAAGTCAATGAGTTCTGCAGAAGCAGTTTTCTGGTTTAGAGAGGTCGAGTATTGTATGGAAATCGCTGCATCTATCAGGCCAAATCGTGACTGTCTCTCTTCAAATTTCATTTGCAAACGATCGAACAAAACATATGTAATATACCCTTGTGAAATCAACACATCAGTCCATCTTAAATCCAAAGAATCCACTTTTTTAGAGAGCTTCTCATGGATGAAGATGGGCTTTGTCAGCTGAAACTCCAGCTGGAATTCCAAGAAGGCTTTGGGACGTGGCCTCGTCAATTTGCCTGCAGGCAGTGAATGATTTAGCGCTTTGAAAGGAATAATGGTTTATTGGAGATTGCACTGTAGTTGGAGGCAAAGCCAGCAAGTGCTGACTCAAGCACTGCACACTTAAAAGTGAACAGAGAAAAGGGGCTCTGACTGGTTTCTTATCAAGCTGAGGCTTGAGGAGAGGATACAATGGGCTGTAGTCTATTTGCATGTTTATGAGATGGGTTTAAATCATTGTTTATAGTCATGACTTGGAGTTACTGTATGTCTGCTCATTCTAAATGAAGGCTGCAGTGGAGTACTGCACTTCTTTTGGCATTGTTAAATGAGAGCTAAATGAGTGTAAAGCCTTTTTTCCATATGAGAATCAGAATCAAATTGGTTTAAAGGGGAACTTTGAACATAATTCAAATGAAAATATTTAAATGAAAATATTCATTCATTAAGAGTGATTGGATGTAAAATAAGGTATTAGAGAGAGATGTCCTGACTTTATGTAGGTTGTCCATTCCAGATAGCATGAAGAATCAACCCATGGTTGGCTGATGTATGGTAGTATAAGTTGGGAATCAACATTGGCAATGAGGACTTGGGACAAATGCAGTTTATACTCAGCAACCGTGGTGTTGGCGCAAGTGGCTCAGGACAATTCCCATATTATACTTGGCAACCAGGGTTTTGGCACAAGCAGCATTCATGTTTGTTTGAAATATTGGTTTGTTAGAGAAAATAGAGAATATCTAACTTCTGTAAACTTAAAGGGGAACTTGTGACGATTTGTCAAAGCATCGACCGAGACTCAACATTGGCCATGAGGAATGGGGATGAATGAGGTTTATACTCAGCAACCGGGGTGTTGCACAAGAATCTCAGGCCAATTCCCAAAATATACTTTACAACTAAGATTTTGGTACAGGCAGCATTTATATTTGTTTGAAATATTGGTTTGTTAGAAAAGAAAGGAATCTTAAGCTTCTGTAAACTTAAGGTGGAATTCTGCCAATTTGTCAAAGCATCGGCTGAGACTCATTGACATTGGCAATGAGGAATGGGGAGGAATGTGGTTTATACTCAGCAACCGGGGTGTTGGCAAAAATGGCTCAGGACAATTCCCATATTATACTTGGCAACCAGGGATTTGGCACAAGCATCATTTATGTTGAGCATTTTGTTTGAAATATTGGATTGTTAGTGAGTAGAGAGAATATCAAACTTCTGTAAACTTAAAGGGGAACTGATTTGTCAAAGCATCGGCCGAGACTCAACATTGGCAATGAGGAATGGGGAGGAATGCGGTTTATACTCAGCAACCGGGGTTTTGGCACAAGTGGCACAAGTGGCTCAGACCAATTCCCATGTTATATTTGGCAACTGCATTGTGGCACAAGCATTTCAGGCTGATTCCCATATTATACTTGGCAACCAAGGTTTTAGCACAAGCAGCATTCATGTTTGTTTGAAATATTGGTTTATTAGAGCATACCTGTCAAGTCTCCCGTTTTGGCCGGGAAACTACCGTATTTTACTCCTCTTTCCCGCCGTCCTCCCGTATTAGTATTTTCCCGTAAATTTCCCGTATTATACTAAATAAAAAAATATATAGGCCACAGGCGACAATGCACTGACCGCTGTGTGTCTCTTAACCAATCGTGGTGCCGGTTCAAGTAGAAAGTCCCGCCTTTCAGGAGAAACAGCCAATCAGCTAGCTGGTTTTGCGGAGCGCAGTTTAGTGTGCGGGAAGCCCCGCCCCTCCCCTCGCTGTGAGTTCAGGCAGCTAGTCAGAGCAGCTGTCGTTAAAACTAATCTGGATATACGGAGATTTTTCTAAAAGAAAGGTAATGAACCATGTAAACTGTGATGAGATTGTTTCTGATAGCTGGTTAAAAAGACTCTTCTCTGAATCAACACATAAATTAAACCCACTGTGTGTTTAATAAAATACAGCTTGTGACTCAGTTAGCTTAACTTTAGAATTAGCTAGATAGATATTCAGGGTTTGAGAAAAATCTAAATATATATAATGCCCTGCCCTGATGTGCCTGATCAGCCAATAACTATCATTTCCAATCTCGATTAGTTCAGGGCTAGTTTTAGGGTTTGTTAGAATGTGTTTAAATCTCAAGTATTGTGGTAATGTATTATAATGTAATGTAATGTATTATTTAGAAGGGGTAGAAGAGATGGTTGAGCTGGAGAGAGAGAAAATGTGGAGAGGGCTGAAATTAACTGAACTGATCAGGAGTGGACTGAACGATAGAAAGAAGTATTAATGAAAGATTATTAATTGTGTAGGCCCCTTAGGACTATTATTTACTTATGGAATATATCTGATCCATGTCCTTTTTGTAAATTTGTGCACCCTTCAATTTCAATTTTAAATCTATTAAAAAAAAAAAAAAAAAAAGGTTAGAGAGGAGTTTCCTGACTCTAATTATCTTTATGTAGGTTGTCCAATCCAGAAAGCATGAAGAATTGGCCAAGGGTGGCTGATGTTTGGCAGCATAAATTGGGACTCAACATTGAGCATGAGGATTGGGGACAAATGTGGTTTATACTCAGCAACCGGGGTGTTGGCACAAGTGGCTCAGGTCAATTCCCATATTTTACTTGGCAACCAGGGTTTTGGCACGAGCAGAATTTATGTTTGTTTGATGTTTGTAAATGTCACTTTAAACTAGTGTTGCGTGCTTTTTGACATTTTGTTATTACAAAAGTAGTGAGAAAATGTCACAAAACATCACATTTGCTTATTTTTCAGTGGTTATAAAAATTAATGAGGGTTAAAACCATCTTACAACATCGTTAAATGTATGTCTTTATACCCTCATAGTTCCCTATTTACTGTGATATTGGCTGTAAGGATTGTAAAGGAACTTTTTTCCATTCAACAAAGTACAAACAGTGAAAATGTACGTTCAAAGCTGAGGGTACTACCTCTGTGATAAGATTGGTACTACCCCTGTGACAGTTTTGTAGCATTTTTTTTCTATATCCATTTACAACAATCATATCTTTCCAAAATGCCAGTTGGTCAGTTTTTTGTAGGACAAAAACATATTTTAAGTATTTATATTATTAAATAGTGTCTCATGCCCATACCATGTTGTTTTTTTTAGCATTATGCAATGTGGCTTTATTAAGTATTAAGTATTAAGCTATGTTAATTTGTTCTTTGAGACAACACTAAAGGACACATTTTTTCTATATCAGCTGAGAGATACAGAACCATCACTACAAGGTAAACAAGCATGGTACAGTAATGTTACTGGATTTTACATTAAAAATGGTCAGGTTACACAATGTTACACTGACATGCATAGTTACACTGTATAAATTGGTTTTAAAGATAATATATTCTACCTAATTTTTTCCCTATTTTCTCCTCAACTTTAACCGGCCAATTACCCAACCCACTCTTTAGGACTCCCCCTATCACTAGTGACTCCCCAACACCATGAGGGTAAAGACTAGCACATGCCTCCTCCGATACATGTAACGTCAGCCACTGCCTCTTTTTGAACGGCTGCTGATGCAGCATTGCCGAGTAGCATCACAGCGCGCTCGGAGGAAAGCGCAGCAACTCGGTTCCGATACATCAGCTCACAGACGCCTTGTGCTGATTAACATCACCCTTTGGAGTGATGTGGGGAGAGAGCGCCATCTACCCACCCAGAGAGAGCAAGGCCAATTGTACTCTCTCAGGACTCCAGTAGACAATGGCAAGCTACATGAACAGGATTTGAACCGGTGATCTCCTGATCACAGTGGCAGTGCTCAGAGGGCCATATTCTACCCATTTTTATACAAGTTGGAACAGAAATAGAAATCACTCTCACATAAAAAAGATCTTACCGGCTCTATTCTTGCCAGTTTCAGTCCCTTTCAGAATGAGCCATTTAAGGGCTCTGTCACTTTTATGCAAATGAACTGTTGCTCACCATGCCATGTAAAACTTATTATTTGAAAGTACTTATATCTCCCTCATATGCTGACTTTACATGGAGAGTAGGTACAGATCCCTCTCTCAGACAAAGTCTGCTGGATGAAATCTCTACCAAAATTTACAGACAACTTATCTAGTGGGTGGGGCTCTGGTGGGGGTTGAAGAATGAGGGGTGGTGCCAGGGAGGTTCTATGCACATTTACTAATTGTAACGTCACAGTAAGGGAGCCACCCAATCAGCTCATAGAACATGATTCCAGACTCCAAACTCAAACTACAGCTGATTTAAAGAAAACAGCTGGATAGAGTTTAGCAAAATATGCTCACTTTAAATTTTTTTTGTTTCATTTTTCTTTCACCACCACGGTTTTACTTCTCCGTAGGTTTGCATAGTTTTCAGTCATGTCTTTATCTTCTCCAGAGCGTAAGTGAGGTATGGACGTTTCCAGATGTTTGGTCACGTTCTTCCTGTCTCGTTCTGTGATGATATTGGGCCGTTAGCACTTGGTTGATGGCTGGTAGCCCCGGAGCACGGCATCAACTCCCCGTCACTCCCTCAATTAACTTTATTTAAAAGCCCTGCTGTTGCCATGGAGATCAGAGATCAGAGTGCTCTTATGAGCGTGTCACCACGGAAACAATGGAGGCTCAGTGAGCCGAA
The DNA here is from genome assembly GCF_023375975.1 of Astyanax mexicanus. Lineage (NCBI taxonomy): Eukaryota > Metazoa > Chordata > Actinopteri > Characiformes > Acestrorhamphidae > Astyanax > Astyanax mexicanus. The sequence continues at coordinate 32,952,895 of NC_064412.1, forward strand.
TGTGCAGCTACAGGTTTTGTCTGGGGACATCGTTTCAACTCAAACTATGAGACGTAATGCGTTTTCATAGTAACACTCTTACCTGAGTTAGTTCAGTAGCACTTTATATACATAACATTTAACAGCGTATGTTTTTTTTTTTAATCTTGTAAAATTCCTAATGATTTCAAAAAATTACACCATCACCCCATGGACTGGTTACTTTGGCCCAATCCTATTTCACCCTCTTGTCCCTAAAACAACACCCTACCCTTCAGTTTTGCAAACTCTTGTTAAGATAGAAGTATAGGATGAAGGTTTATGAATATATGGTTCTCCAAATGGAAATTTATCAAAAACACACTTTAAACAAAGGGTTTCGAGAAGTCACTGTAAATATGGCGGTACAATTAGACAAAGAAACTCACAAATTTAGTATTTTCTTTGTTAAAAAATGCAATAATCTTTGCATTATCTTTTTTTAACGCAGGAGGTAATGTTTCTAATGACAGTTGGATATGGTCAGGTTTTTTGTTTTCTTGAGGGTGTAACAGGAAACCAGGGCAGTTTTCTTGCCCTGAAAAATATTCTACAAATATATTATGAAAAACATTCTTAAAAACTTCGAAATAATAAATCAATGTACTGATTCACTGCCCTAGTATTTAAGTTTACTGTACAACTACTAATAGGATCCACACTATTACAGCCACCAGAGAACAAATAATTTAGTTTTTTACAAAGCTTTATTTACATTTTTGTCCAAACTATTGTTAAAGTCTTATTTTGGGGTGCAGACCTCCCATAATTTGGTTTAGTATAGTTACAATGTATTGTGGCTATTTTTTTCATAAAAAAAAAAAAAAAAACATAAATCACTAGCCAAAGGTTTTGGTAGCTAGCTAGGTAAATTTTCCATTCCACCTTATATGGTATAGCTATTACATTATCTGCATTTCAAAGTGTAAACTACATCACTGAAGGCTGTTCCAAAGTAAGGGATTCTTTATAATGCAACCGAAAAAAAAACTATCTATAAGATGCAACTGATGTATCCTTCCAAGTACTTGATTTCCTACAATTCACAGCAAAAGCAATTCAATCAGAAGCAAAAATGGCGAGAAACAAAAACATCTGGTGCAGAGTTTATTTGAAAATATTTTATAAATTAGTTGGGTGAAGAAAAAATGACCTCACCACAAAGCCTCATTATAGTGCTCCATATTTGAGGAATATGGAGTGTTGGGTTTTTAAAGGGATGTCCCATTTCTTACAAGCAAGATTTTAACCACATGTTCTTATAGATTACTTGGTTCTGAGAGGAATGGTGTCACTTAAAAAACAAGGCTTGAGAAATGGGAATGGGCTTTGGACTTAAGAATAGTCTAAACCAATTATAATGAATTTTTATAGGTTTATTTATTCATTGGATTCCAATATCAGATGGTATATTTACTTAAAAAAGACTGAACAGACCAACTACATCAATGAAAGGCTGTTCCAAAGTGAAGGATCCTTCATATTCAACTGAGAAAAAGCCGATGACATTCAAAGTGATATGAAGGACGCAACTGATGTATCCTTCCAAGCACTTGATTGCCCACAATTCACAGCAAAACATCCAACGAGAAGCAAAAAACGTTGGGAAAACAAAGCATTGGGTGCATCTTAGAATTCCTTTTAAATAGGTTTTAAGGAGTTAGATCAGTAGGCTCTTAAGAAAAAGTCTATTGTGGAGTATCAGGTTTTTGAAGCGTTGTCCCATATCTTACAGGCAAGATTTCAAACACTTTTACTTGCAGCTTACTTGGTTCTGAGGGAAAGGATGTCATGGTTGACTGGGCTGTGGACTTTGGAATAGTCTAAATCAATTCTAATACATTTTTAAAGGTGTAATTATTCATTGGATTCCAATATCAGATGGTATATTTACTTAACAAAAAACTGAACAGTTGAAATCAAGGAGCAACAGTTGGAAAACAGAGAAGTCATTTCTAAACATGAAGCCCAAAGTGTTTTATTTGCATGGAGCTCCCAAACTAAATAAAACCAATTCCACTGCATGCTGTGGTAAAGCAGTGCTGAAATACAGCCTCATAAACCAGACTGGATATGTTTCAGAAACATGTTTCTCGTTTGATTGCACACAGCGTGATTGTTGCAGCATGCTACATTTTCTCGAGTACAGTTCCACGCTACTAGCCTTTAGCTCAATCAACAATGAACCGTTTCCTATTGTCTGATAAAGGCGGCTCATGCACGAGTTCTCAGCCTGCAGAGCTGATATAAATTCTGTGATGTTGAGAGCTGTGCTGATTTTAACAGTCTGTTTATTTCTGACAGTCTCTGTGTGTCTCTGTGGAAAAAAGAACAGAGTGAACAGAACAGTGCAGACCTCCCACCTACAACTGCAACATTCACTAGATGTTAAAACCCTGACTAACATCTAAATATTTTTAATTAACCTCCAGAAATCTCATCTTTAATGCATTAATGCATACAGAAATTTGCATATAGGTTTGTGTAACTAGGTTTGTTATATGAAATCAAGTATCTCTCAACACTACAAATGCTTTACTTAAAAAAGAAAAAAAATCTCATATTAGAATATATGCATGTAAACATAAATATAAAACACAAATCCTGGATCATGCTGCTGGGCATCAGCAGCCAGAGTCTGAGAGAGAGAGAGAGCACAATTGGCCATGCTCACTCTGGGTGGGTAGATAGCTCTTTTTCACTTTTCTTTCTCACTTTCAGTGTGATGTCAGTCAGCACAGGCTTCTGTTAGCTAATGTATCAGAACTGGGTCGCTGCGCTTTCCTCCGAGTCTGCTGTCTACCCGGTGATGCTGCCTCACAGCAAGTTGGAAAAGAGGCAGTAGAGGCATGTGCTAGTCTTTACCCTCCTAATGTTGGGTTCTTTATTAGTGAATCCCTAAATAGGATGAAGTTTAGAATTAAATTATTTTGAATCAATCAATCATCCAATCAATCAATACAGCTCTGAAAAAAAATAAGAGATCACTTCAGTTTCTAAATTTTGCTATTTATAGGTTTATGTTTGAGTAAAATGAACATTGTTATTTAATTCTATAAACTACAGACAATATTTCTCCCAAATAAATTCCATTTATTAGCATTTATTTACAGAAAATGAAAAATGGCTGCAATAACAAAAAAGATGCAGAGCTTCCAGACCTCAAAAAATGCAAAGAAAACAAGTTCATATTCATAAAGTTTTAAGAGTTCAGAAATCAATATTTGGTGGAATAACCCTGGTTTTATATCACAGTTTTCATGCATCTTGGCATCATGTTCTTCTCCACCAGTCAAGCAGCTGGGACTGTGTGTCTCTCTACTCTTCCTCCAGACTCTGGTCCCTTGATTTTTGAAAGGAAATGGTTTGGAGAGCCGTGTCATCTGCTGGTGTTGGTCCACTGTGTTTTACCAAGTCTAAAGTCAGTGCAGTGTTTTCCAAGAAAGTCTTACAGCACTTCATGCTTCCCTCTACTGACAACTTTTATGGAGATGCAGATTTAATTTTTCAGCAGGACTTGGCACACTGCCCACACTGCCAAAATTGGTCTTACATAAAATTACAATATTCTGAGACACTGATTTTTGGGTTTTCATTGGCTGTAAGCCATAATCATCAACAATAAAATAAATAAACACTTAAAATACATCCCTCTCTGTTTAATACAAATATATAATATATACACTTCACATTTTGAACTGAATTACTAAAATAATGCAACTTTTCAATGATATTCTAATTCTAATCTTTTGAGATGCACTAGTATTTCTGCTCCAGAGAGTCGTATTTTATTGTCAGCAATTTGGAAATATCATACTGATTAGAACACTGAGTGACCACCGTCGTTAGGACAGATAGTGAATGTTTAAGCTGTCTGTAGCTGGAACAGAATTACACTCTTCACAAAGCAGAATCATATTCATAATAGTCAGAGTTGAAATCTCTCCAGGCCAGGGCACGTGCGGATTGGCTGCTTGGCAGCAGTGCTTTGTGTGTGTGTGTGTGTGTGTGTGTGACTCCAGGCGGAGGTTAATGGCTCTCTTAGCCAGCAGTCCCTCATAATTCTGTGTGTGGTGTTCCCTAATTAAATATCCGTGTTCTTCTCGCTCTCTGCAAACGAGCTCACCGGCCTTCTGCCACAGTGCTCCCCACACACTACTGACAGTGCGCGAGAGCGGGAGACGGCGCTTTCACACTGAGCGCAGGGTAAATGTTCCGGTTACTTTTCCAATCGGACATAGTTCAGCATTTAATGCTTCCAAAAACACTTAAATAAATGTACTTGTGACAGATGGATCTGCTTATTGCCGTGCAAATGCCGCAGTTGCAATGCTGGATGAGGCTGGTAGCCATCATACTAATGCTGCAGTAGCCATGTTGGATCAGGCTGGTAACAAACGCATACTAACTCCACTGTAGTGAAATGGGATGAGGCCTGTAGCTGCTGCTTTAGCGCCACTGTAGCAATTTTGAATAAGTCTGATAGCTACGGTAGTGTTGTGGGATTTGGCTCATAACCAGTGTGCTAACACCACTGTAGCAATGTTGGGCACTACCAGTAGCTGGCATTTTAACACCTTTAACACACACATTATTCTAAGTATTTATCTTTTTGTTTTATTGCTCTACGTTTTAGCCTGTTTGCATATCCTTTTATTTCGAATTATTTTATTTTTCCTTAATTAAATCTTACATTGTTTGCTTGTTTTTATAATTTAAACTTAATTCTCAATCCCTGTTTCTTTATGTAAACTCGGCTACATCGAAAATGAGGGTTACCCTCAATGTATTTACCGAGTGAAAATAAAGGTTGATTGATTGATTGATTGATGTTAGCGATGTAGAATGAGGCCCACAGCTCTTGTGCTGACACTATAGGAGTTTGTTGGCTTTCAAGATGGCGGCCATGTTCTGGATACAGTTTAAAATATAGAACCCCTTACCCGTTAGATGCTGGAGTATTCAGATATGTAATTTCTCTTTTGTTTAGTTTGCCTTTTGTTTCTGACATAAAAGGATGTTCTGTGATTTTGACTCACTCTGTATATTGTAACTGGAGAATTTTGATTAGTTAAATTTAACTGGAGTATTTTTACTCTTAGTCAAGTAATTTTTGACTAAGAAAAACTGAAGTATTTGCACGTTTTACGTAAGTATTTTCTAACTGGAGTGTTTGTGCACTTTTTCATAAGTAACTTCTAACTGGAGTATTCGTACGTTTGCATGAGTCATTTCTAACTCTCTTAACTGTCTTTTAAATCTTTTAACTCTTTTAAAAGTTTTTTTTTTTCTAACTGGAGGATTTTTTGCTTTTACTTAAATAATTTTGCTGGAGCATTTGTCCTGGAGTATTTGTATCACTTTTATCCAAGCATTTTCTAACTATTATTACTAGTAATTATACTTTTACCTAGGTAATTTTACACTGGAGTATTTATACGTTTACTTAAGTAATTTTACACTGAAGTATTTATACGTTTACCTAAGTAATTTTACACTGGAGTATTTATTCTTTTACCTAAGTAATTTTACACTGGAGTATTTATTCTTTTACCTAAGTAATTTTACACTGGAGTATTTATTCTTTTACCTAAGTAATTTTACACTGGAGTATTTATTCTTTTACCTAAGTAATTTTACATTGGGGTATTTATAATTTTACCTAAGTCATTTTACACTGGAGTATTTGTACTTTTACTTAATTATTGTTTAACTCAAGTATTTATACTTTTGTTTAAGTATTGTTAAACTGGAGTATTTTTATCACTTTTAACTAAGCATTTTCTAACTGGAGTATTTGCTCTTTTTATTTAAGTATTTTCTAACTTGAGTATTCATATTTTGCATAAGTCATTTGTAATTAGGGTATTTTTACTTTTACCTACATCATTTTACACTGGAGTATTTATACTTTTATTAGAGTAATTATACACTGGAGTATTTATACTTTTATCAGAGTAATTATACACTGGAGTATTAGTACTTTTACTTAAGTATTGTTTAACTGGGATATTTTGTATCACTTTTAACTAACTTTCATTTCTTAACTGAAGTTAGGGAGTTTTTTTTAATTGAAGGATTTGTGCTTTTACTTATATTTTACTTAATTTCACTCTGGATTATTCATCATTTTTACTGAAGTAATTTCTAACTGGACTATTTATACTTTTGCGTAAGTATATATATATTTTTTTTTAAGTGGAGTATTTGTGCACTTTAAACTAATCAGTTTCTAACTGGAGGATTCTGGTACCTCCTTCTGCTTATTTGTAAGTAATGGAGCGTTCATGGCTGTTCTCTACTCTTCACTCCATTTATTTTGAAGAGGTTCCTCATTTCCTGAACATTCAGAACTCTCGGGCCGTGTCGGGATTGGTCCTGTATGTTAGACACAGTCGGGCGGGTCAGAGTAGCAGAGCTTTAATGGACTCGTTTTTCAGCTTCTCACAGTGTGATGGCAGATCTTACAGAGCACCACTCTGTTTCTGCACCCAATCTGTTCCTGTAGCCGCTATGTTTCAGACCGGCGAGAGCCGGGGGAACCATCTCCTCCATTTCTACAGTCGATTCCTCCCTACAGGAACAGCCCCGAGAGCAGCTAGCCCAGTCCCAGCCCTCTCTCTTCAGACACTTACCGTCAAGCAGAACACTGACCCGGGGTCAGCAGCAAATGATCCATCTACACCCACCCTTCTTCTTCCCTTCAGCCCTCTTTAATCCTCTGCCTGTGATGGAAATTATGTGTGACTCTCAATTTCATCTGAAATCCATCCATCTACATTCTCTGCTGCACCACTGCAGATCATGCTATGGAGACATTAGATGTTTTTACAAACCACACGGTATCTACAACGTTCTCTTGAATGGAAAATAGCTTTGATCTGGTGTGTTAGAAAAGACTTAAAACTCAGCTACACTCAGCTAACTAGAAAATGATAATTCGGTGAAATAACTGCATGTTTCTCTTGGAAAAAGTTGCTAATATTTTTTAACAAAGCTAGAAAGATGTAAAAGAAAGGCAAAAAAATAAAGGGCTTTAAATCTATTGCTACCCTAAATCCAAAGCTATCTTAATTTCACTGCCACCTACATTCTTTAATAGTAATTTAAAAAGTTCTTAAATTTGTAAATAGTATTCAAAAGTGGTGTAGAGTTAAAAAAAAAACTTTGGCTAAAAAAGGAGAATGCAAATATTTCAGGGCTACAATTTGTAGAGAAATGATACCATGCCAAAACATTTGCCCAGAGGTTGCTGGTGTATCCAAAAGCTTCTCCATACACAGAAAGTACTGACGAGCATTGGAGAGGAAGGATGTCATGTGTGTTCTCAGTTTATTCATTCATTCATTCATTCATTCATTCATTCATTCATTCATTCATTCATTCCTATGGGGAAGAAATGTACAATAATTTTACAATAGAGCTAATTGGACTGTTTTAGGAAGCTTATTATAGAAATCTGGTTCTACGTGTATAGTATACCAAAAGTCGAAGTGTAAGCTAAGAAAATGTGATCTGTAGAGATGTTTGAAATTCTTGACAAAAGTTTATGGACACTTTTGAGTGGATTCCTATTGGAAAAAAAAAACTGATTGCTTTAGAAAGCACAAGCAGTGTAAATCAGTATAGGTCCAACTTTTGCAAGCCAAATTAATAAAATTGTTCATAAAAGTACTTTGATGGTGCCATACAAGAACCACCAAGGGATATTTTTTCAGCTTGAATTTTCTCATAACAATTGATATAAGTGATTGATAAAAAAAATTAGGGGTGTTTTTTTACACCTGTAGTTCATTTTTCTGGTCTGAATCAGTTAATCAGCTTCTTTACTTGGAGGGGTTTCTCCCTTGGTTTGGTTTGTTTTCACACAGGCACAAACCTAAATGCACATAAATATAAAAAATTGCACCAACAATTCACACGAGCATGTTGTCTCATCTGATTGGTCAGAGCTGTCTGGCACAGGAGCAAGAAAGTAAATATAGAAAGAAGGTTCTGTCTTCGAGACCAGCACATATATTTGTGCAGTGAACACATTTAATAATCTGGCTAATATATCAGATTAAACTTCACCTGAACAGCCATTTAGCTCAAATTAAAGGAGGATATTTTATAGTCCCCACAAACAAACCATTCCAAAGTTGATTTGGGACCAAATCGAGACCACCTCCTCTCTGAATCGCACCAAGGATGTAAAAGAACCAGAGTTCATTTTACTTGACCAAATAGTGCTGGTGTGAAAACACCCTTAGTCTCCAACATTAAGATCTAGTTTAAGTACTATGATAGTTACAAAAAAAGACCCAGGAAAGGCTTGTAAGAATGTTTTTTTTAAGAATGTTGTTAAATATAAGGTAACGAAGTACTTATCTTTATGAACGTTTTTAAAAGATGCACCCCAGGCTTGTAGAAGAGATTAAGAGAATCCTTAAAATTAGATTTCTTACTACCATACATATGATATACTTTATACTTTAGCAACGGTGGACCACTGCGCTGTCCACTGAGGGTGGTAATTCCGGTAGTGGCAAATTCCTGACTCACATGACCAGTTTATCCAAATGCTCCTCCATAAACAGACAGTGCTGAAGAGCAGTGAAGAGAAAGGGTGTTGTACATGTTCTCAGATGGTGTTTCTCTGCTGTTCCATTTATTCATATGTGGAACAAACCTATAATAATCTTAAAAGAACTGTTCAAAAAGCATATTGTGTGAAATTCGTTTGACATGTATTTCAAATTTCAAGGTTCTAGCTAAAAAAAAAAAAGACATCAGCCCTCACTCTTACTCTCAGAATTCAAGTGGCCTTGCTGTGAGCATGCTGGCCAGAGTTCAAGCTCTCTCACAAGATAACACCTCACTACTTGTTGTGTTGTTTGTCTTCCCAAGCCATCCCCCTGAGGGACACACTTACAAAACTCACTGACAGAATTCACCAGCTTCTTTTTTGGCTTATTTTCCATAATTTTGTATCCAGTCAGTTGGTTTAAATAGGTTCTGCACATAAAGCCTGTTTAGATCCTGTTCTTTTTATCCTAATGTAGTAGGTTGAAAATACTACCAACAATTAAAAAGAAGAAATTCATTTAATAATAGTTTAAATAATTAAGTAGAAGAAGTACATTTAATAATTGTTTAAGACATTTAATCTGAATATATTTTTTAAGACTTTTATTGTGAAAAGAGATATTTTTGTTGTTGTTATACATTGTTGTTAATGTACTGGAAAATAATATATTTTTTTCAGTAGTCATTAATGTAATTTATGGTTAGTTTTAGTCTAAAAGCTCTGTAAACGTTCATCTGAATTAGTTCTAAATATCTAAGCTCAAACTGTAAATAATTGTCAGAACCGTCCAGTAGGGGGAGCACGCGCATGGTTAGCCCTCATTCAGTTTAATACAAGAGTGAGGAAACCACTTCTCTGTGTGGGCTGATGTTTCTCTCCCCCTTTTTTCAGGTAAAAAACTGATAAAACACGGTTTTTAGAACAAAAATGTATAATTAATGAGTTTATTTGATTGTTTTGCTGTTCTTACATTGTTTTTATGGTTATTTATTGTGGTTTTTGATCAGTGGAGACTAGCTAGGAGCTAGCTAGCTAGATCACTAGCTTGTACTGTATTAGCTCCCATGGAAAACACAGTGTGGTCAATGCAGCAAGTGTTCAATTAATTTGTGTGCATAAAATGGAGTAAATATTGCCCAAAATGGTTCTAATTGTAAATTAATTAATTACTTGTAAATGTTGTAACTCATTCAGTTTAATACAAGAGTGAGGAAACCACTTCTCTGTGTGGGCTGATGTTTCTCTCCCCCTTTTTCAGGGGTTCTACACTAACACACCTCATCTGGTGGTTAATCTGCAGTAGTGGAGGGTTGTTGGAGAGAGTGTGAACAGAAATGGATGGTTTATAGTAAGCTGTTAATGCAGGGGGACTTCAGTGGCTCATGCTGTCACTGACAACCCCTACAGCAGCGCTAATGAGCTGTCAGAGAGAGAGAGAGAGAGAGAGAGAGAGAGAGAGAGAGAATAAAGAAAGGTAGAGACAAATATTCATGTGTTTTCCTTTATATTCAGAGGTAAGGTATAGGATAAAAGTTACCTGGAATTAATAATTATAAATTTAGAGTGATATTGAGCTGCACATACAGAAGTGGTGTGTGAAGCAACATGCCAGAAGTCTCAGCATCGAGTTGTAGAGGTTCCTAATGGTGTCCGGTGATAATCCTTCCAGAATTTGCAGTGGGGATGGAATGTTGACTCGTCACTGAAGAAAACTCTAAAGAGTTTCCCTGAAATAAACTAAAGAGAGAAGAGAAAAAAAGAAGGGATGAAGAAAGAAAGGTGTTTTTACCCAAAATATTAGTACTGGCAATGCTCTTCCTGCTTCCAGCTCACTAGACTCAACTACCGTATTTTTCGGACTATAAGGCGCACCGTATTATAAGACGCACTATCAAAGAACGCCTATTTTCTGCTATTTTTCCATACATAGGGCGCATCGCATTATAAGGCGCGTTAAGTGACACTAGAAAGGGTGCCTATATCAAAGTGAACAGGGGTGGCGCCATGTTTCCCTTCCCCCACCGGGGGTGGTCGCTTGCCGGTGGAGCGTCTCAGTATACAAATCTAGCTCTTTCAAAGTCAAACGAGTGCTGGATATTAATCTACACAGATTCCTCTCCTGAAAACTGTTTATTTGGGTGAGTAACGTGCTTCAGTTTATTTACAGTAAGCTTAGATTTCCAGATGTCCACTAAGGCTTGCTGCACCAGCGTTAGCATAGCTATCCGCTAGCACGCTAGCTAGTCACCTAAACTAGTAAAGTTAACCCAAACTTAAACGACAGCGTTACACTGAGTAATCCTGCATGTTCTGGTAAGACAGTGAGATATTAGCTAGCGATTCGTCCCCCGTAGCTTGTTTTAACACGGTAAACAAGCAGATTACAGGCTGATAAAACTCACCTCTGAGAGAGTTAGCGCTTAGCATCTAGCTAATGCTAGCCAGGCAAAGCAGCACAGACTTACAGGCCGATAACTCATCTCTGAACGGTGAACGCTTAGCGATTAGCATCTAACTCTAATAATACTGCTCCAGCAGTATTAAAAGTGCTAAATTTAGAAAATACTGATCTCTGAACAGTGAAAAAGCTAGCTAGCTAAGCGGTTAGCATCTAGCTAATGCTATTGCTGCTCCAGCCTCAGAGCGGCACGGCTCTGCACGGAGTGTGTGTTTACTGCTCCTTACACCTGACGGGTAAAATTTAGATAATACTGATCTCTGAACAGTGAATAAGCTAGCTAATGCTATTTGCTGCTCCAGCCTCGGAGCTGCACGGCTCTGGACTCTGTATAGCACTGAAACTCTGTATAACGCTGCACGGAGTGTGTGTTTACTGCTCCTTACAACCTGACGAGTAAAATTTAGATAATACTGATCTCAGTGAATAAGCTAGCTAGCTTAGCGGTTAGCATCTAGCTAATGCTATTGCTGCTCAGCCTCGGAGCTGCACGGCTCTGGACTCTGTATAGCACTGAAACTCTCTATAACGCTGCACGGAGTGTGTGTTTACTGCTCCTTACAACCTGACGAGTAAAATCCATACAAAAGGCGCACCGTATTATAAGACGCACTGTCAATTTTTGTGAAAATTAAAAGTTTTTAAGTGCGCCTTATAGTCCGAAAAATACGGTAATCCTCACTTTCACAAGCCCTGTTAGATTTTCAGGTGGTGTGTTAAAGCACTATGGAAAACCACTAAAATGTGCAGAGCATGGTACCTCTAGGATATTGCTAAATATATTGCTGGTTTAATAAACTGTTGGGTTTAAGCGCCAAGGACATTTCCCACTACTACTTTTACTGGCCAATGGATCTCTGAGAAGAAGAGTTTGGAGGAGAGGCGTAGATTAATTTTGAAAGTCCGTAGAGCAGAAACTTTCGATTTTTCTTCCTCTAGAGAAGGAGAGAGACAGATAGAGAGAGAGAGAGAGAGAGAGAGAGAGAGAAAGAGAGAGAGAGATAGAGAGAGAGATAAATGAAATGTGAGACTAAAGTAACCAGAACTGAGCAAAACAAACATGAGTCAGATGGAAATGTTCTCTTCACTTAGTTTGATGCATCTTTTTTGGACTTTCAGGCAAAAGTACAGACAGAGAGAGAGAGAGAGAGAGAGAGAGAGAGAGAGAGATTGTAAAGACTGAATGAAACAAGACTAAAGTAAATGTAACTAATGAATTTAGAAATGTGTTTAATCACCAGGGCCCCACTACTTTACACTACTATCTCTGATGAGAAGAGTTTAGGAGTGGTGTAGATTAAATTTGAAGATCTATTTTGGCTGTCTAGAGGGGGGTAGAGAGAGAGAGAGAGATGAAATGTGAGACTGAATGAAATAAACTAAACTAAACAGAATTGACCAAAAAGTACGAGTCATATAGAAATATCCTCTTCACTTAGTTTAATGCATCGGTTTTTGGTGTTTCATCAAAACTACAGGAAGTTGAGATTTCTGTTACCCAAGAAAAAGTACTTTGTCATGAATCTATGAATCTAGTGACAGAGAAAAAGAGAGAGAGAGAGAGAGAGAGAGAGAGAGATGTTGTCGAGGCCGAATTAAACATGGCTAAAGTAAATGGAACTGACCAAAAAAGACATGTCATATAGAAATGCTCCCTTCACTTAGTTTCACTTCGTTCAAAAAGGAAGAGATTTCTACCAAATGAGACATGAGTCATATAGAAATGTCCTCAGAAAAAAAACTTTGAGCAAATTTAAAATGTGTTGATGGATTTAATCAGCAAGATCCCAGCTTCCACTATTATCTCTATTTAGTAGAGTTTTGGAGTGGCGTCTAGTCTAGAAAGAGTGAGGGTGGTGGAGAAAGAGAGAGAGAGAGAGTTAGTAGAGTTTAAGAGTAGCATTGATAAAGTTTATAGATCTATATTGGAAGTCTAAAAAGAGCAAGAGACTGAATGAAGCTGACCAATAAAAGACATGAGTCAGATAGAAATGTTCTCTTCATTTACTTTAACATATTGTTTTTGGATGTTCAGAGGCGAGTAGGGAAAGTTGATATTTCTATAACCCAAGGACTTGAAGTACAAGTTACAAATCTACGAATCAAGGGACAGTGATAGAGTGAGAGAAACAGAGAGAGAGAGAAAGAGAGATGGTAGAGACTGAATGAAACAAGACTAAAGTAAATGGAGCTGACCAAATGACAAATGAGACATGAGTCATATAGAAATGCCCTCAGAAACTTTGGATTTTTCTTCCCCTAGAGAAAGAAAAAAACAGAGAGAAAGAAAGAGAGAGAGAGAGAGAGAGAGAGAGAGAGAGAGAGGGATGGTGGAGACTAAATAAACAAGACTAAAGAAAATGAAACTGATTAAATTTGAAATGTGTTGTTGGATTTAATCACCATTATCCCGGCTTCCACTCCCATCTCTATTAAGTAGAGTTTTGGAGTGAAATCTAGTCTTGAAAGAGTAAGAAGTGTGGAGAGAGGAAGAGAGAGAGAGAGAGAGAGAGAGAGAGAGAGAGAGAGAGAGAGAGAGATGTGAGACATGAGTCAGATAGAAAAGTTCTCTTCACTTAGTTTAACTTAGTTCAGAGGCGAGCACAGAAAGTTGATATTTCTGTAACCAAAAGACTCCAAGTACCCAGTTACAAATCTACAAATTTAGTGACAGTGACAAAGAGAGAGAGAGAGAGAGAGAGAGAGAGAAAGAGAGAGAGAAGAAAAATAGATGGTAGAGACTGAATGAAACAAGACTAAAGTAAAAGGAACTGACCAAATGAGTCATATAGAAATCATCAGAAACTTTTGATTTTTCTTTCCCTAGAGAAAGAGAGAGAGATAGAGAAAAGATGAGACTGAGAGAAACAAGACTGAAGTAAACAGAACTGACTAAATAAAACATCATGAGTCATACAGAAGTTACCATCGCCTAACCAAAGTCAAACTAGATGAAGAGACTGCAAAGAAATAAAAAAAAACATAAGAAGAGATAAAACAGTAATAAATCAGTAACAACTATTAAAACCAAGACTATGATAAAATGACACACTGGTCAGAGCAAATCGCCCTCTTCCACTGAGCACACGGCCTCCTCAGAACACCACCCTAGCTTAAAACAATCAACACCATTCATACTTTTAGAATAATTTAAATCAATCTTTACCCATGCTCTGACATGTAAAGTCTGAGTCATGTAAAGATTGATACGGCATCATAATCTGTGTCTTCTATTTTCTGATTAGTTTTTTTTCTGCTTGTGTAAACCGCAAAATAACACAAAACAAAAAATAGATACATTGTGCTCTGGAAAAAAATAAGAGACCACTTAAAAATGATGCGTTTCTTTGAATTTACCAAATTGAAAACATCTGGAATATAATCAAGAGGAAGATGGATGACCACAGCCCATTAAACCAAGCTGAACTGCTTGAATTTTTGCACCAGGAGTGGCATAAAGTTATCCAAAAGCAGTGTGTAAGACTGGTGGAGGGGAACATGCAAAGATGCATGAAAAACCAGGGTTATTCCACCAAATATTGATTTCTGAACTCTTAAAACTTTATGAATATGAATTTCTTTTCTTTGCATTATTTGAGATCTGAAAGCTCTTTTTTGTTATTTCAACCATTTCTCTAAATGCTCTAAATAACAATATTTTAATTTGGAACTTGGGAGAAATGTTGTCTGTAGTTTATGGAATAAAACAGCAATGTTTATTTTACTTAAACATATACCTATAAATAGCAAAATCAGAGAAACTGAGTCAGAAAAGTAAGTGGTCTCTTAATTTTTTTCAGAGCTGTATATATTTTTTTCTAGTGCTTCTTCACCAATCGTCTGGAGCTTGCCTGCTTTAGCAATCTGTGTTCTAGCATAGTAGTAGGAGATTTCATCATGCAATTAGGGGTCAATGCAATTTTACTTACTGAGACATCTCTAAAAGCTTGAGACACAGTACAGTATAGCAGTCTATGGTGTCTTTATGGAATCTTCTTAAAACCTAGTTGTGGTCATGTCATATCTTTTGCTAGTGGTTCCTCACCAACCATCTGGAGCCTGCCTGCTATTGCAATCTGCATTCTAGCATGGTAGGATATTTCATGATGCAATTAGGGGTCAATGCAATTATACTAAGTTTAAGACACGGTACAGTATATTAAACTATGGTTTCTATATGGAATCTTCTTAAATCCTAGTCTGCTAGTTGGAAAGTAAAAATATATATATATATATCAGCTAATGGCTACGTGGGAAATCCCACAGAACTTTAGCTTTGAATTTGGACAGCTTGAACTTCTCGTTGGAAGCGAGTCCCCCCTCTTCTTTAGTAGAATCTGAAAGAAGAGATAAAAGTTAAAAGCAGGAGTTGTAAAAGAAGGAAATTAAAATATTTGAGGAAGCTGGTTGATGTAAGATTTTAAAGTAATGCTTACTGAAAGCTTGAGTTAATTAGACTAAAAACGTTAAGACTACAAATTATTATGCCCAAATCCTAAGTGCATTTCATTGATTTAATTTTTTTTTATAGATTTAGATATAGATGTATTTAGTCTTCTTTTTGATTTCATTTAAGTAAAATAAAGATTTAATATATTCATTGAAAAAGAGATGAAGAAAGGAAATGTTATAGGGTGAACAGTAGGCGTGGGTAATATTGCCCTAAAATTATATCATAATATTTAATGGTTCTTTCATAATAATGATACTCTTGGCGATATGACAAAACTCTGAATAAAAAAATCCACAATAAATTATTGCAACAAAATGAAAATTACATTTTATTTTTGCAAACGATAGGATAGGGCACACCCATAACTGAGATATTAAAAACTACAAGAATTTTATCTGATTTGTAACAGAATTCAATGATCCAGAATGCCATGGTACTAATAATACTAATATTGAACTCTAAATATCTCCATATATCCAGGATTAAAGTTAAAAAATGATACTAGACAGATATAATCTGTCTCTGGTAGATATATTATGGGAAATGAGAACATTGTGGCCTTTTCTTTTGCTAAAAAACAGCAAAAAGTATTACCCTGATGATACGTTACGGCACACCCCTAGTAAACAGTATAGAGAATACAGCCAACACAGCATTAACAGCTCAGAAAATGATGCTTGTTCTTACAGCCTACAACATAGAGACCAGGCAGTTAATCATAATATAATGTACAAGTTTACTTAAGGTTAAGCTCAGGAGGAATTACTTCACATTGATGGTGAGGGTCAGAAACTGGGGAACACACAAAGTACTGTATTTTTCGCACTATAAAGCACACTTAAAATCCTTTAACTATCCCAAAAATCACCAGTGCACCTTATAATCCAGTGCATCTTATGTATGAATTTTACCAATTTGCCGGGTTGTAAGGAGCAATAAAGCCACTCCGCTGAAGTACAGTGTTATACAAGAGTTTCAGTTTAGATCTCTAGCAATGAGGCTGGAGCAGTATTAGCATTAGCTGCTAAGCGCTAGCTATTTGGCTGTTCAGAGGCGAGTATTATTGGACTGTAGCCTGCTGTTAACTCTGGCTAGCACTGCTGGAGCAGAATTAGCATTACCTACTTACTACGCTAAGCGTTAGTTCTTTTGCGGTTCAGAGGTGAGTTTTATTGGATTGTAGTCTGCGTGTTTAAATGTTAAAACAAGCTACATGTGATGAACTGTTAGCTAACATCGCCCTGTTTTACCGGAACACTCAGGGTTCCTCTGTGTAGCACTGTCGGGCGACATTAGCCGCTAACCACAGCTAGCCTTAGTGGAAATCTGGAAATCTAAGATTACTGTAAATAAACAGAAGCGCTTTACTCACCCAGATAAATAGTTTTCAGAATAGAAATCTGTGTAGATTAACATCCAGCACTCGTTTTATTTTAAAAGAAAATATTTTAAGAATTACAGTTATATTTACATAGCTTAGCTTGGCTAAAATTGGTAAAATTAGAAGAAAAACATGGCGACTCCTCTGTTCCTTACTAGTGTTGCATAATGTGCCTTATAATCCAGTGCACCTTATGTATGAAAATAGACCAGAAAACAGACGCTTATTGATGGTGCGCCTTATAGTGTGAAAAATACGGTATGCAAATGGATTGTGCCAGAAGCCAATAGAAAAGAAGCTGCCAGAGACAACGTATTAGTTCAAACTAATTTGGGGGTTACATTGCAAGAGAAGTCCAGGGGATTTATTTGATGTTCAAAGGAAAGGGGAGGAGCTTCAGGCATGTTCCTGCTCCCAAAACTTATGTATGCTAGTATGCTAGTAGTTCTTCACCAACCATCAGGAGTGTACTTGTTTTAGCAATCTGCATTCTAGCATGGTAGAATTCGACACATTTCATGAAGCAAACCACAATTTAACCATTCAGTTATTGAGTTCCACATGGCTCTATTGTAGGACCTATAAAACTGTTACAAATAATAATAATACTTTGAAAAGAAGTGAAGGGTGAGCTTAGATACAGGGTTTAAAGGGTTTAGCACTAAATATAAACAAGTGTAATGCATTTTTTTATCCTAATATTTTAGCGCATGCAGCATTTTTTTTAAGTCATCTGGTGCACCACCTTGGGATGCTTCTTGTATCACCAGTGGAAGATGCGGAAGAGAGAGAGAGAGAGAGAAAATCCTGAAGTAATGAGTGTGCTGTCGATACACTGTGGTAAGAAAGCCCCTGAGATCACCCCAAGGAATCTAACACATCTTGTGTGTGTGTGTGTGTGTGTGTGTGTGTGTCTGAGCAACAAGGGCTTTTGTCAGGTCAGTGCAATTGATTTTGTTTGGCTGATGTGTATGACAGAGTGTGTGTGTGTGTGTAGCAGTGTGAGTATGTGCACATTCCACCTGTTTTACTGCAGTTTAAATTGGAACTCCTTGGGACGCCTGATGTCACATTTAATGTTGACTGAATTTGATGACATACCTACAGTATATGTACAGGGGTTGGACAATGAAACTGAAACACCTGTCATTTTAGTGTGGGAGGTTTCATGGCTATGGTAAGAGCACAGTTTTGCTCAAAATATTGCAATGTACACAACATTATGGGTGACATACCAGAGTTCACAAGTAAGACAAGTAATTTTAACATCATTTTATAATTTGTTATTACCATATTAAAATCAGCCACAGATCTCTTGCTTCTCCAGTTAACAAATAAATTAAATTCAGTGTCAATTGAGTATTAATTAATATATTTAAACCGAGCTATAGTTACTGCTCTTGAAGCTTTTTTGCACCTCACATCCAGAGCTTTATGGAGTTTTATCACTTGTGCTGAATAAATGATTGCACAGGTTTAGGACCAATTCTGGGCTCGTTTAGGGGACGAGATGAAACTTTTTCCGAGCTGTGGATCGATTGCAAAATTCCATTCGTCTCTTCCTGAATGAATAATTGCTGTTTGCTTTTGTTTTTCTATTTTACTCGGGTAAAAACACTCATACTGCACGGAACAGCAGCAGGAGCTCCTCAGATAAAGTGCTGTTCTCACTTTGAGTGTTTGACTCCACAAAGTTTAGATACCATTACTCTAGTAGGGCCATTGGTTGCAGGACCAAATTAACATAACATTGAGCTGCCATAGTGCCTGTATTGAAGAACAAAGGTGATCTTTTTTTTTTTTTTTTTTTTAAGGCATTTTACAAAATTGCACACCAGGTTCTCTGGAAACACCAGGCATATGTTTATAAAGCTGACATTTGTTTCTCGCTCACACAGGCATTGCCTCTGTGGCCTTTATAAAGCAAAAACATAAAAAATACAAGTATAAAACACGTATTATGAATGCTGGGTATAATATAAAAAGTTATTTTGCTGGGTTCATTTGGCTCCAGGCTACGATTCTGGCTCCGCTGAGGGAAACATACATTCAAGCATCCTGAAGTAATTCAGAGAATGATCCGGTCTTGTGGCCTGTTATATTCTAGTGTGCGTTCTTTCGTTCTCTTCTCTTCTTTTACACTCCTCAATTCCCTCCCTCTCTCTTCCCCTTCACATTCCCTTCTTTCTTTCATTTCTCTTTCTCTCCATGACTGCTCTCACTGGTTTTTAATAAGCAGAGAGAACAAGGGATCTCATTTCTGTGAGCTGGTTGATGTGGAGAAAGACGTGACGAGGCTAGATCATTTAGCTTCTCATCAAGAAGCTTATTTTAATATTGTCGTTTTTAATGCTTTTCCTCTTTTTGCAGATCCCTCTCTCTCTGTCTCTCACTTACTCTACACTCTAGTTGCTCTCATCTTCCCATTTGTTTTTCTCCCTCCCTCATCTCTTTTCTTTTTTTCCCTCTCTCTTTCTCTCTCTTTCTCTCTGCCTTTGTCTCTTTCACTACATCTTTCTAAATCTGTCTCTCTTTATCTCACTTCTCATGATTGCTTTGCTTTTTTACCTCCCTCTCTCCTTCCTCTTTCTCCCTGTTCCTTATTATTTATTATTCTTTTCTCACTCATTCTTTCTTTTGCTTTTTCTTTCTTTCTTCCATTCTTAATTCTTAATCTGTTCTTATTATTTTCTTTCTTTATATTTTTTTCTTTCTTTCTTTCTTTCTTTCTTTCTTATGTCTATATTTTAGTCACTTTCTCCTTTCTCTTTCTTCCATTTTTAATTCTTAATCTGTTCTTATTATTTTCTTTCTTTCATTCATTCACTCATTCATTCTTTCTTTCTTTCTCTCTTATGTCCCTCTTATTTCACCTTCTCCTTCCTCTTTCTTCCATTCTTAATTCTTAATCTGTTCTTCTTTCTTTATTTCTTTCTCATGTCTATCTTTTAGTCACTTTCTCCTTTCTCTTTTTTCCATTCTTAATTCTTAATCTGTTCTTATTATTTTCTTTCTTTCTTTCTTTCTTTCTTTATTATGTCTATCTTTTAGTTACTTTCTCCATTCTATTTTCTTCATTCTTAATTCTTAATCTGTTCTTTCTATCTTTCTTTCTTTCTTTCTTTCTTTCGCCTTCCACATCCTCCAGCTGCTTTCTTTCTTTCCTTTCAGATTTTCTATAGGATTAAGGTCCATAATCTTAATGTGATTCTTCTTAAGCCACTTCTTTTTTGCCTTGGCCATATGTTTTGGGTCATTGTCATGCCGGAAGATCCATCAATGACCCATCACTCATAGCACATTCAATATTCTGTGGAACATGACTCTGTTTATCAGACGGTTCTGTACATGAGCCTTCTTGAGCAGAGGGGCAGCAGAATCTAATTCCATTGTAGTCAAGTGTTTTAATTGTTTCCTTGGTGACTGTGCTCCCAGCTCCCTTGAGATCATTAACAAACCCCTCTTATGTAATTCAAAGCAAAGGCAACTATTTGATTTATCGTGCCAACAGTGATCTATTTTTCACCAAGCTTCTTGCTAATGGTATGGTCTAAATAGTTCTTTGGTATTGCCCATGGTGGTGGACTAGTGGTTTGAAAGGAGGAGACTGATTCTGTGGAAGGTGTTGTTATATATAAATTTGTGTACTTTATGGGCATATAACTGGTCTGTCTACTTAATTAAATACAAATTAATTTCTAATTTCTAACATGTTTTTCTATTTTTCTGTATTTTTCCATTTTTTTTTCCATAAATGTAATAAATCTGAATTGAAATGATCTGTGTTGGCCTTAACTATGAGCTTCACATGGTTTGAGCGGGTCAGTATGATGGTGATTATACTGAACTGCGTGACCCTGGGGATGTACCAGCCCTGCGAGAACATCGACTGCTCCTCACAGCGCTGCCAGATCCTACAGGTAAGAATGTTTTATACTGCTTCAAGTATGGGCACATCAAAACTCCTTGATTAATAGATTAATAATATATTAAAACAAATCCATTTTACAGTAAGGATATTTTAACTTCAAGAACATTTAGAAATGAATATCCATGTAAATACATTTTTAATTTAAATATTTTGTGAAGACTTTTGTAACTGTCTATCATTGTGAGCACATTTAACTTTCTAATATTCACCTTTGATCATCATTTGTGGAGATATTTGGACATTTTCTTAATTGTGAAGTTGTTTGTAACTTTTATTTGTAAAGTCATTTGACACATTCCATCATTATGAGGACAGTTAAAAATGAACTTTACTTTAAAGACATTTGTAACATTCCATAATTAGAAAGACATTTGTAACTTTCTGTTGTTATTGTGAAATCCTAACATTCCATCACTGCGGAACACTTGTAATCATGCATTATAGTGGCAAAATATATATTTTTTATGATAAGGATATGTAGAACTTTCTTATCATGAGGACATTTAGAACTTTGGCTCATTGTGAGGACATTCAAAACATTTGCACACTGTGAGGACATATAGAAGATGTGCTCTTTGTGAGGACATAGAACTTACACTTATTATGAGGGCATTTCTAACTTTCTCATTGTGAGGACATGTAGAACTTTCTTATTATGAGGACATTTAGAACTTTTGCTCATTGTAAGGACAATTTTCCTCTCTGTGCAGACATGTAAAACTATTGGCCATTGTAAGGACATTCTATTTTTTTGCATTCTTTTGCTTGTTCTTTTGCTTACTGTGAGGCCAATTGTGGAGACATTTATAAATTCCATGACTATAAGAGAGACTCCATTGCTGTAAGAACATTTTAAAAGATGCTTCATTTTGAGGACAATTGTTGCATTCCATCATTAGGGAGACATTTGTAACATTCTCCAATTTAGGGGACAATATGGAACTTTCCTCGTTGCGAGTATCTATGAAATATGTGCTTACTGTGAGGACATAAATCTTCAACTCATTATAAGGACATGTAGAATGTCCTACTGTGAGGGC
Source organism: Astyanax mexicanus (assembly GCF_023375975.1). Lineage (NCBI taxonomy): Eukaryota > Metazoa > Chordata > Actinopteri > Characiformes > Acestrorhamphidae > Astyanax > Astyanax mexicanus. Next base: position 32,974,745 of record NC_064412.1, read on the forward strand.
ATTTAGAACTTTTTTTATTGTTCTTATCATGAGGACAATTAGAACATTTGCTCATTATGAGGACATTTATCAAATTTATTCTCTGTGCAGAGATGTAAAACTATTGGCCATTGTAAGGACATTCTTAACTTTTAGATATTTATAACTTTTGCTTACTGTGAGGCCATTAGTGGAGACATTTGTAAATTTTCATCGCCATTAGAGAGATTCCATTGTTGTAAGGACATTTGAAAAGATGCTTCATTGTGAGGACATTTGTAACATTCCATCATAAGGGATACATTTGTAACATTCTGTTGGTGCCATTGTGACAAAGTAACTTTTCATCATTTTGAGAACATTTGTATTTTTTCATTGTAGTGGGAAAAATATAATTTTTCTCATTGTGAGGACATTTAGAACTTTTGCTCATAGTGAGGACATTTAGAACTTTTGAACATTAATAACTTTCACTTATTGTCACTAATTGATAATTATTGAAGACATTTGTAAATTCCCATGACTATACGGAAGTTTTCATTGTTATAAGGATATTTAAAAAGTTACTTAATTATGAGGACATTTGTAACATTCCATTATTAGAAAGACATTTGTAACTTTTTGTTGTTGTCACATTGTAACATCACTGTGAGGACATTTGACATCCTCCATTGCAGTTGGAAATGTACCTCATAGTGAGGACATTTAGAACTTTTGTTCATTGTGAGGACATTTAGAACTTTTGCTCATTGTGAGGACATTTAGAACTTTTGTTCATTGTGAGGACATTTAGAACTTTTGCTCATAGTGAGGACATTTAGAACTTTTGAACATTAATAACTTTCACTTATTGTCACAAATTGGCAATTTTTGGAGACATTTGTAAATGTCCATGACTATAAGGAAGTTTTCATTGTTATAATGACATTTAAAAATTTACTTAATTATGAGGACATTTGTAACGTATATGTTTTACTGTTGTGACATTGTAGCATCACTGTGAGGACATTTGACGTCCTCCATTGCAGTTGGAAATGTACCATCATTGTGAGGACATTTAAAACATTTGCACATTGTAAGGGCATTTAAAATATGTGCTCATTGTGAGGACATGTAGAACTTTCTCTTTATGAGGACATGTAGAACTTACCATGAGGACATTTAGAATGTTTGCTAATTTTGAGGACATTTACAATCTTTACACTTTGTGCAGACACTTAGAACTTTCGACCATTGTGAGGACACTTAGAACACTTTTGTATATTTCTGTTGTTGTTAGATCATTTGAAATGGTCTATTATAGTCAGAAATTTAAAACTTTCCTTATTGTGAGGACAAGAACTTTCACTCATTAAGAGGACATTTACTTTCAGAACTTTCTGTTCTCATTATGAGGGCATGTAGAATGTTCTTATTATGAGGACATTTATAACTTTTGGTCATTTAGACCTTTTACTCATTGTAATACCATGTATGGAGTCATTTTCCATGAGAAGTATTCTATTTTGTTTAAGGACATTTAAAAAGTCACTTAATTTCGAGGACAATTGTAATCATAATTTCATAATTATGGTGACATATTAAAATTTGGTGACCAATAAGGATGATCTTCCATTGATTTATTTTTTTTCATAATATTTGTGTTGAAGTTTTCCTTTTTTTTCTGTGATTATGGGGACATCTGTCATTTTCTCTCATTTTGGGGTCATTTTGGAATATTCGTCAATGGTCGAACATTCAAAATGTTCCTTTTTCAGTTAATAGGAAATATTTATTGCGCTAATATCTAAGTTAAATATTTAGTAACTTTTCCCTCCCAAAAAATAGACATTCACTCACACTCAAATACACACTCAAACACAGCTCCTGAGGCTATCTTCTCTTTCCTGTCCTCTGTTTGGTATCTGGCGTCAGATCTCCACACTTAAACCTCAGGATACTGATGTCTATCAGTCCAGATAGAAGCCCAGGAGCTAAGCCACCTCTCCTCCTGAAACCCGTGCAGGAATTACCTGATGTCAGTGACCTCTTTAGCTAATCCGTGTGTGTTCTCTTCTCTCTTTGTTTGGGGGTGAAGGACTGTAGCTGTATTGTAGGGATTTGGCAGTGAGCCGAGTCTGTCTTGTGTCTCGTGTCCTGCTGTTTGAGCTGATATAGAAGTGATTCCTCCAGAGGACTGAAGAAGTCATGTTTGAGGTTCTGCAGTGTTTAGACAGATACAAAGCTATAGATAAAAAAAAAAATCTATATAGTACTAAAAAAGGGTATCATGTTTTACTGTGACTTGGAATCCATTCAAATTTTTGAAACTGTATAAAACCAATAGAGATATACAGACATCCACTAATAAAAAGAATCACATTTTTACCAGGTTAATAATTTATACACAGGGGTTGGACTATGAAACTGAAACACCTTTTTTTAGACCACAATAATTTATTGTCTCGACGGACAGTTCTGGTGGAAACAGGAGAGTTGAGATGCACATTGAATTCTGCTGTGATTTGAGCAGCTGTGGTTTTATGTTTTTTGGATACAATCCGGGTTAGGACCCGAACATCCCTTTCAGACAGCTTCCTCTTACAGCGTCCACAGTTAATCCTGTTGGATGTGGTTCGTCCTTCTTGGTGTTATGCTGACATTACCCTGGATACCGTGGCTCTTGATACATCACAAAGACTTGCTGTCTTGGTCACAAATGCGCCAGCAAGACATGCACCAACAATTTGTCCTCTTTTGAACTCTGGTACGTCACCCATAATGTTGTGTGCATTGCAATATTTTGAGCACTGGAGAACTGTGCTCTTACTCTGCTAACTGAACCTCCACACTCTGCTCTTACTGGTGCAATGTGCAGTTAATGAAGATTGGCCACCAGGCTGCTCCAATTTAGCCATGAAACCTCCCACACTAAAATGACAGGTGTTTCAGTTTCATTGTCCAGTTCAACCCATGTGTATCCCTTTCATAGTACTACAGTTGGGTAAAAATGTATTTAGTCAGCCACTGATTGTGCAATTTCTTCTACTTAGAAAGTTAAGAGAGGTCTGTAATTTCCATCATAGGTAAGCTTGAGACTATTTGAGAAAAACTGAGAAAAATAATCCAATAAATCACATTGTAGGACTTTTTAAAGAATTTATTTGTAAATCATGGTGAAAAGTTTTTGATCAATAAAACAAGTTCTGCTCAGTCAGTACTTTGTAACATAACCTTTGTTTGCAATGGCAGAGGAAACTTACAGGTTTCCTGTAAGTGTTCACCAGGTTTTCACACTCTATAGCTGGTATTTTGGCCCATTGCACTCAGAAATCAGGGATATTGCAGATGATTTGTGGGCATCTATCCACTATTTGCGGGAGCCCCACTATCAATATGTGTGAAATTCCCGCTGGTCGTAGGAGAAGTGAGATGTCTGTACAGCAGTGGTGTGCAGTGAGACCCTTCTAACCCTTCAGAGAAGGGGTGACAATAGGTGCATGTAAATCATTACATCATATTTAATCAAGAAATATATATCATAGTTATTGTAAACTATAAGCATATAGTTTATAAATTAACTAAAATAAAAATTCAGCAACTAATTCAGAGCATTAGTCTGTGTTTTTCAGTTGCTACAGGACTCTTATCTGACTGACAGCGGTTCTAACCAATCAAAGCTTTTCAAAATGGCTTCTGCTTCTGCGTGACCCTTCTGCTGATTTTGAGAAAGGTGTAGTAATGAGTCTGTTAGCAAAGTCAAAGCACAGTCTAACCAATCAGATTCATGATTTTCACTACGGGGGCGGGGCCACGACTGTCTAACCTCTTCTCGGCCCTCGGCTGAAGGGGCTACGCGTTGCTTAGTCATAAACGGCGCTATGGTAAATGAGACAAATATTGTGTCAAATCATATTAAATAGCCTTTTTTAAGGCTCTCCTTCAATGTGAAACTAATTCTCAATAATAGGCCGTCTGACTGGTGAGTTTTTGTGTGTACTTAATGTTTTGACTGACCTGGCGTCTTGTTGGTCTTTGTTGGTCGGCTGTACTTGTAGGAAACTTAAGCACTGATTTTGTTGTTTGTAGCTGTTGTACTTTTGGTCTTTTAATGTGCATTAAGCTCATATAACTAAGTCGAGACAGAGAATATGTAGTTCTAATATAAATCTATGTGTAGGTTGTCGAGTGAAGGGCGGGGGCTTTGTTGCAGAAGGGGTACCCACTATATTAACTGCACACCACTGCTGTACAGTGTTCATAACTCTTATACTTCTTCACATTTTGTCACCTCTCAAGCACAAACTTGTATTTTTCTTGTATTTTATTGAGATTTTTAGCGATAGACCAACACAAAGTGGCCAGATGTCCAGCTGTGTGTGAATTAGTCTCAGTATAAACATGCCTCAGTGGTTTGTTAGGTTTTTCACACCAGCACTATTTAGTCTGGTTAAATTGAACTCTGGTCCGTTTGTAACTTAAGTGTGGTTCGATTGAGCAGGTGTGAAAACAGTAATTGCACTCGGGTACGGATCAAAAGAACTGCAGTGCAGTGGTGAGAGCGTAATCCAGTCTCTATCCGGCTCTACCCAGCTATTAAATATAGTCCATTTATTTGAACTGCTGATAAAGCCCAGTTTAATCTGATATATTAGCCAGATAACGCTAATTACCAACATCTATAAAACACAAATGCTGTGTCCATGCACATGCGGTCTGTGCTGCGTTCACTGCTCACAGCCGCGTGACGCGGTTTACTATGTGTAACATCTGTGCTGCACATTTAAACACTGTGTTTGAAAGCGTTCAGCGTTAAAGCACAGATATACACGCTAAAACACAATATCTTCTCTCTATATTTGCTTCTTTCATATATTTATACATACTTCCACTCCAGACAACTCAACACAACTCAGACCAATCAGAGGACACAGTCTGCTCGCGTGGTTTATTGGTGCACATTTTGGTGCGTTTAGGTTTGTGCCTGCGTGAAACCAAACCAAACAGAAGGAGAAAACGCTCCAAGTAAAAGAACTCATCAGTTGATTCGGACCAGAGAAACCAACTACAGGTGTGAAACCCCCCTTAGAGAACACTGCTAGTCAACAAACAGCAACATGAAGACCAAGGATTTCACCAGACAGGTCAGAGATAAAGCTGTGGAGAATAAGTTTAAAGCAGGGTTAGGTTATAAAGACGTATCCAAGCTTTAAGTATCCCGAGGAGCACTGTTCAATCCATCATCCAAAAATGGAAAAAGTATTCTACACCTGCAAAACTACCAAGACACGGTCATCGTCCACCCAAACTGAGAGATCGAGAAAGGAGAACACTGGTCAGAGAAGCAGATAAGAGGCCTCTGTTCACTCTGGAGGAGCTGCAGAAACCCCATTGTTCAGGTGGGAGAATCTGTTAACAGGACTCGACACATATGTCTAGAAGAAAACCACTGCTGAAACAGGAAAGTAGGAATTCTTTTGCGAGCCACTGTATATAAAAACATGGTTTACAGTACGTAGAATATAGTGGACATACTGTATAAAGGCACAGTATAATTCTAGGTGTATTTTCAACTTTTTAAAAATCTTTTTATATTGAATTTTACTCAAAGTTTCACGTTTTTTTTTTTCTTCCTCTTCTTTTTGTTCTCCTGTGCAGCTGCTACGATATTCTGGAGATACAAGTTTTTGTTCTGACATTGATGCTAAGATAGTTGGAGCTCGCATATTACACACAATGAGTGTAAGGTACTGAGTACTGAGTGTTTCAGTACAAATAAATCAATATTACATTTTTATTGTTTAGTGGCATTTATTCATTCATTTATTTTTTTTTTTTAATATTGTTTGCTACATTTGCATTAGTGCAATAAATCATGTTGACTCAAAACACACCTAAAATTATGTCAAATTTTCATCTTATTTTTATTTTTTTGTAATTAAATCCTCTTGTCCGAGGAATTAGCATGCTATTGTTTTGACCACTGGGCCCTATTGCTCATTTAATTGCTGAGGCTAATTATTGCTAATACGCTATCAATGCTCTTCACAGAGAAACTCTGTGTTGCTTAGTCTGTTGACCTCCTCCTTCCTCTAAAGCTATTTGCAGTAGCTAGTTTTTAATCAGCCAATGCCTGAAGGGGTTGTGATTTCTGAATTTCAATAGCGATTTAATTTAGTGGCAATTATACAAGTGATATAGATAACAATAAATAAGCGGTTAAACACACATAAACACACACACTGATCTTAGACGTACATTGCAGAGGTACATCACGTTTCAATTTCATTAAGATTCAATTGATGCAAGCTGCAACCACACACACACACACACACACACAAGCACACAAACAGATCTGTGGAGCACAGAAGTGGAACGAGAACAAACCCCAATCGCTTAGGAAAAAGAACAAATAATCACTTTTACAAAACAACACATGTAAAGGCGGAGACTTCTCGATCTGTCTGCTGCGTTTAATTGAGTGTTTGATTAGATGCGTGTTTTGTTGTAAGCCGGACTGTGATTACATTTCAAATTATGATTATTGTTGTTATTATTATTATTATTATTATTATTTCCCCTCCCTCTCTGTTTTCTAGGCTTATATTTTCTGAAAAAATATAATAGCTTGGGAAAATAAGACTGATTTAAGCAGCTGCTCAATTAATGTTTAAGCAATGTTTTACTTGTATACTCTAAACCCATAAGAGCCCTATATTTCAAAAAGCTTTGGAACTTTAAGAACTTTGTTAACTCATACTTAAAATCGTTATTTGTAAAAGTTCTTATTTAAGTAGATTCTTCTTGCAGTTCAGAACTTTAAACACCAATTTTGAAGGAAAAAAACAGCAATGATCAATAATCATTATTATTATTCTCTGTGGTTGAATCTATATTATATTATATTATATTATATTACAGGGGATGGACAATGAAACTGAAACACCTGTCATTTTAGTGTGAGAGGTTTCATGGCTAAACTGAAGCAGCCTGGTAGCTTCATCTTCATTAATTGCACATTATTGCACCAGTAAGAGCAGAGTGTGAAGGTTCAATTAGTAGGGTAAGAGCACAGTTTTGCTCAAAATATTGCAATGCACACAACATTATGGGTGACATACCGGAGTTCAAAAGAGACTTGTTGGTGCACGTCTTTCTGATGCATCTGTGACCAAGACAGCAAGTCTTTGTGATGCATCAAGAGCCACGGTATCCAGGGTAATGTCAGCATACCACCAAGAAGGACGACACACATCCAACAGGATTAACTGTGGACGCAAAAGGAAGCTGTCTGAAAGGGATGTTCGGGTGCTAACCCAAAGAGAGAGAGAGAGAGAGAGAGAGAGAGAGCTCTGGAAATATAAGAGACCTCTTTAAACGATGAGTTTCTTTAATTTAACCAATTTGAAAACCTCTGGAATATAATCAAGAGGAAGATGGATGATCAGAAGCCTTCAAACCAAACTGAACTGCTTGAATTTTTGCACCACGAGTAAAGGCATAAGGTTATCCAAAAGCAGTGTGTAAGACTGGTGGAGGAGAACATGCCAAAATGCATGAAAACTGTGATTAAAAAACTGGGTTAATCCATCAAATATTGCTTTCTGAACTCTTAAAACTTGAATATGAACTTGAAATTGTTTTAAACTTGTTATCTTTGCATTATTTGCGGTCTAAAAGCTCTGCATCTTTTTTTTCTCATATTCTGCAAATAAATGCTTTAAATGACAAGATTTCTATTTGGAATTTGAGAGAAATATTGTCCGTAGTTTATAGAATAAAACAACAGTGTTTATTTTACTCAAACATATACCTATAAATAGAAAAAAAACAGAGAAACTGATTCAGAAATTGAAGTGGTCTCTGTATATTGTAGCTGTCCTATTAAAAACACTTATCTCCATTTCAACAGTTTACAAGGTTTTTTCTCTCTCCTGTAAAGTTGCTGTTTTGGATATAAATGTTGTTCATTGAACAGCGACGATATATATATTCCAGGTGACTCATGAGGTGAATTGTAATGTATTGTGTGTATGAAGCTCCTTCTTAAAGCATGATAAAGTCTAAATTGGTGTGGATTGGTTGAAAGAGTTTAGTAACCCTTTCAAATAACTGATTTCTCTTTCCTGCAGGCGTTCGATGCGATGATTTACATCTTCTTCGCTGTGGAGATGGTGGTGAAGATGGTTGGCCTCGGAATCTTTGGCAGACGCTGTTATCTTGGCGACACCTGGAACAGACTGGACTTCTTTATCGTGATGGCAGGGTGAGTGAAGCCTATGAAGTTGAAAAATTTAGTTTGCTCTTATGGTTTTATTGGAAAATATTAATGTGATGCTACTTGCACAAAAGCATAAATTAAAACAGTTTTAAACATGTTCACTTAAATTTTTAATGGATAATGTCATGGTTGGACAGAACTCAGATGACAAAAGAGTGGTCAAAACGAGCAGGGTCAACACCAGTAAACAACAGCAAGAGGGGGTAAACAAACCAACAAAAAAACAACAGAAAAAAAACTAAAATGGACCAAAAACAAGGTTGGAATGAAAGAGTGAAACACAGACATAGTTACAGTATGTGGAAAACCATTAATATTTTGTGAGGAGTGAGTGAAGTAAAGGATGTATTTATTAGAGGTGAAACAGGTGTGTTCAGTATTCAGGCGATGAGCTTCCTGGTAGTGCCGTATGCATGTCATGTGAGCGAGTGATGTCAGTGTGTAGTGCATTCTGGGTATTGTAGTCCAGTTATTTTTGACTCTTGAACTTAATTTGAATAATTGTCTACTTAATAATGAACAGTTTGCTGTCTAATTATAACTCATTGGTTTATTTTGTTTAGTATTAGTGTTTTCACATAACTGTGTAAACTTTTTTTTCTTTTTACAAGTTAAAATTAGATACAGTACTAGAAAAAAGTTTGGACATACTTTAAAAACATCCAAACTATGAAGGAAAAAAACATATGGAATGATTTATTAAACAAAAAGGGTTAAACGCACCAGAATTTGTTTTATAGTTCTATATGTATAGTTCTATTATAGATTCTTCAAAGTAGCACATCTTTACACATCTTGGCTGGATTTTCTCAGTCAGCTTTATAAGGTAGAGTCACCTGGAATGATCAGCTTTCAGTTAACAGCTGTGCCATTGCAAGAGTTCTTAAACATAATATGGCAAGAATTACTCAACTCAAGCAAAGAAAAAAAAATGACTTTAAGAAAGAAGTTCAGTCAATCTGAAAAATGTCAGAGTAAACTTTGAGAGTATCCTGAAGTGCAGTTGCAAAGACCATTAAATACATTATGATGAAAATAAAGCTCTCATCAGGTCCTTCCCTAGAAAAATAAAGACCAAGAGTTTCCTCTGTTGCACAGAATAAGTGAATCAGAGTTACCAGAACGCAGGTTAGCAGCACCCCAGATAAAAGATCAGCTAAATTCTAGTATAAATTTGTATTATGGTTTGTTTAACATTTTTTATTTTTTATTTTCTTACATGATTTCTTATGCATTTCTCCCTATTAATTTACAATGTAGGAGAAAAAAAGAAAAATAATAGATCGTTTCAATGAGGAAAACAATAACAAAGCTAATGCGCACGTCTGTTCCTTCGACGCTTCCGGTGGCGCTATTTTCAACTATACAGCTGTCAAAATGAAGAGTGCATATTTCGCAAATCTCCCGAAAACAGAGCAAACATACGGTCAGAAATTAGTAAAAAGTGATCAAACCTCTTTTCCTGATCCTTTTGATAAGGTTTTAAGAGAGAAGTTTTTTCCTCTGATTTAAAACGCTTGATAGAGGTGACCTACCCAGATATGATCACTACCTCGTTGAAACGGAGGCAGTAAAAGCGCACCGCAGTTTGGACGCATATAATTAATTTCTCAATGGAAAAGTTGGGAATATTTGTTCCTGTAGTAGAGAAGGCATCACTATAGTGTATGGTGAGGTTGGAGCAAGTCAAACGCTATCCAACACGTACTCTGCATGGTTTATAGATAAGAAGGAGGGAGAAGTTGTGAGCAGACACTGTAACTGCAGGGCAGGTCAGCAGTGTGAAAAACAAAGCAGGCGTGTTTTCTATGGAGGACCAAAAATGACATAAGTATAAATAAATAAATCTTAAAATAAATACATGAAAAAATAAAGAAATGTTGAAATAAATAAATGAATAAATAAATAAATGTTGACATGAATAAATGCACATATAAATGAATAAATAAATATAAAAATAAATATAAATAAATAAATAAATAAATATAAATAAATACATATATTTATTTATACATTTATATGTGCATTTACATATATATTTAATAATTTCAACATTAATTTATTTATTCATTTATTTATTTATATATTTATACATTTATATGTGTACTTATTTATACTTATGTCATTTTTGGTCCTCCATAGTTTATTGGTTTAAAGAACAATTTGACCTGATTTTCAATGTTTGTGACTCTCAGATTAGGTAAAGTTTGCATTCATGTTAAATTAAAAAGTTACGTCCACTGTTTTGAACGCTGTTTACCGCTGAACGGAAGTGTCCTAGGAACAGCTACGTCACTTCCTACGCTCATGAATATTCCTCTAAAACGGTCTATACTAAAATAGAAGATGCATCCAAACTATTAGCATTTCATTTTTAGCTTAATTTTAAACAGCAAAATGGTAAAAATCATCTCTTACATTACTTTTAAAAGAAATGTATCATTTTTTAATGGCTCTAGTTTATCTTTTTCATTTTACATTATCTTAAAAATATGAATATATGCAGTTTCCTGACCTTTTGCGGTTCTATCGAGAGGTTTAAGAAGATTCTCTTACCTTTGACAAAGTAAAGAAAGCTCGATATGAAAAAGGTTACATAATATTTGAGCAGTAGAGACAAACAAGATGAGCAATAAAGATCTCATCGCCTCAGACTCCACTTCCGTCACTCAGACGCCGACTTCCAGAAGGTTTCGGCACCCAGGAGCCAATCAGATTCTCCAGATTTCCCTTTCTGCAGTTCCCGAGTGAGATGGCACTGGCTCCAGATGTCAGGACAGCTGGATTAGAGTGTGACTTCTATCAGGCGTGTGGTTTTTTTTTGTTGGGGAATGTCAGCAGCAGGCTGTGTGAGGGGCTACGGTTCAGAGTTGCTCTTGGTGAGGTTCCCAGAATGCTGTGCTGGTGTGAGGATGATAGAAGCGGAGATTCAAATGAAGAGCACTGAAGCTACGGGGACGTGATGGAGCTTCAGTGCAGAACACGCTCTCTAATCCTGGACTGCAGCCATATCCCCTATCTGCCATAAACAGCAGCTTTGGCTGTATATTCAGCAGTATTGACATAAACGTCACTGAGCAGTCCCCGCTAACCAGGCTGTGGGCCATTAATGGCTGAAGTTCGCATCTGCGCCAGATGTTCATTTTCGCTCAATAAAATCAACCCCGAAGGTTTAATTACATACAAATAGCTTCAAGAAACTCCAGAGAGTTGTACAAGTCAAAGCATGAAGGAACTTAGTGGGGTTTAAGATTGCTTGCTTATGCAAGTTGTGCGATAAACTGCCTGTCAAAACTTTGGGGACACTGAGAATATTTTTAGAAACTTTTTAGAAGTTGTAAACTTCTATATTAAGGTAATAAGGCTTTGAATAAATCCTCAATTTATCATCAGTTGTAAAGCATTAACTAGAGTCAAATACAGCTCGAAATTTTCATCCCAAGCCCAACTTAACCTTACCATGTTTTGAGCGTAAACCTGGTCTGAATCTCACCAGGATTGGAGACCAAATCTGGTCTAAATCTCACCAGAATTTGAGACTGAATCTGGTCTGAATCTCACCAGGATTGGAGACTGAATCTGGTCTGAATCTCACCAGGATTGGAGACTGAATCTGGTCTGAATCTCACCAGAATTGGAGACCAAATCTGGTCTAAATCTCACCAGAATTGGAGACCAAATCTGGTCTAAATCTCACCAGAATTTGAGAGTGAATCTGGTCTGAATCTCACCAGGATTGGAGACTGAATCTGGTCTGAATCTCACCAGGATTGGAGACTAAACCTGGTCTGAATTTCATCAGGATTGGAGACTAAACCTGGTCTGAATTTCATCAGGATTGGAGACTAAACCTGGTCTGAATTTCATCAGGATTGGAGACTAAACCTGGTCTGAATTTCACCAGGATTGGAGACTAAACCTGGTCTGAATTTCATCAGGATTGGAGACTAAACCTGGTCTGAATCTCATCAGGATTGGAGACTAAACTTGGTCTGAATCTCACCCGGATTGGAGACTAAACCTGGTCTGAAGTTTGCCCAGTTTTGTTTCTGAACCTGGCAAGAACCGCTTCAAATTTGAGTCTAAATGCTCATTCTAAGCCCAACTTATTCTTACCAAGTTTTGAGTCAAAACCTGGTCTGACTCTCACCAGGAGTTGAGACTGAACCTGGTCAGGATCTCACCAAGTTTTGTGTCTGAATCTGGTCTGAACCTGGCAAGAACCTCTTCAAATTTAAGTTTAAACCTAATTTTGAGTGCAAACTTGGCCAAAAATTGTCCTGAACCTCACAAAGTTTTAAGCCTGAACCTTAAATTCACATGCAAAATCTGTCGAATTCTGAGTCCAAATCTTGCATGAATCACTTTGAATTTTAAGCCTCAACCTGAACTGAACTTAGTTTGAACCGAGTTCAAAGCTAAAAAAAAAAACACCTATATTTTCCTGGCCAGAATTAAATCAAGTTTATGTCCAAAAAATGGCCTAAACCTCATCAAGTTCGGGCCCAAATCTAAACAAGAGTCAGAACCTGTCCAGAACCTAATCAGGTTTATGTCCAAAACCTCACAAAGTTTTAAGCCAGAACCAAAATCTACCGAATTCTGTATCTAAATCTTGCATGAACCACTTTGAATTTTGAGCCAAAACCTGGATTGAACTGAGTTTGAACTGAGTTCAGTTCAAGGCTAACCAAAACCACATAAAACTTCCAAACCTGTTCAGAACCTAATCAAGTTTAGGTCCATAAATGGCCTAAACCTTACCAAGTTTGGGCCCAAATACATCACATTTGAACCTGCCATGCAAAACCTTAAAATGTACAGTCCAAATCTGGCACTGATTTTTGAGCCAAAACCTGGACTGAACTTCTCTTAGTTTTGAGTCTGAACCTGACCTGAACCTCACCATGTTGTGATTCCAGGCCTGACCTGAACCTCAGGAAGTTTTTATACTGAAAGATTTGAGTAAAGTTTTGAGAGTTTTGATGCATCTTGGCATGTTCTCCTCCACCAATCTTACACACTCCTTTTGGTTAACTTTATGCCTTTACTCCTGGTGCAAAAATTCAAGCAGTTCAGCTTGGTTTGATGTCTTGTGGTCATCCATCTTCCTCTTGATTATATTCCAGAGGTTTTCAATTTGGGAAAATCAAAGAAACTCATCATTTTTAGGTGGTCTCTTATTTTCTTCCAGAGCTGTATGGATTTGTATTCGAAATGTAAAAAAATGGCTTGCCTGACCTCAATGTTAAAGACTATAGGAGCAAGTTACAATTTATTCTGCTGCTAAGAATATTTTTTGGGCTAAATGCTACAAGGACCACTCATTCACTAAGTATTGTTTGAAAAAAAATCTATCTTTCTATGTTCAGCACTATTTGGATTATGAAGTGAATACAGTGAGTCTACATACTGTATCTCTAGTGGACATACACAAGGTTGTGACCTTTAACGCCCCGGTCCGAGTAGCAGCAGACTGGGCAGATGGTGGAAGCATCTCGGCAGACTTTCTGATTGCCCACGGGATGGTCTTGGCGTGAGAGTGTGTGTGTGTGTGTGTGTCTGGTGCTGTCTCCTGGTGAAAGTAAGTGTCCAGAGACATGGCTTTAGATCGGCGCTGAATTTAAAGCAGTGGTAGTCAGTAAATAACTCACGCCAACACCGACTCAATTGAGAATGGGAAACACACGTTCCTTTTTTCTCTCTCTCTCTCTCTCTTTTTCTCTCTCTCTCTCTCGTTTTCTCTTTCTGTGTAGTGAATGAGGGTCCTCCCACCGTTCACCTTCTCTCCTCAGCTGTCTTTTTTTCTGACCTCTGAATGTTGTTATGTATGCATGAGCTTCTTCACACTGACAGCACTAGGAATATCAGCCTCTCTTTCTCTCTCTCTCTCTGTCTGTCTCTCTCTCTATCTCTCTATCTGTCTCTCGTTCTCTCACACTTATTCACACACTATACTCCTCTCTCCTTTTGATCAGATGTCATGTATGACAGCTCAGTCGAAAATTCGTACGGAAATTCCAACTAGACAAGAGTGTCTAAATCCCTTAACTTTCCTGCCATGCATCAAAGTGAGGCTGGACACACACACACACACACAGACACACACAGACACACACAGACACACACAGACACACACACACACACACCAGCCTTTAGGTGAACATTTTATTTTATTTTTAAACCCAAATAGACTGTTTGAACTCAAATAAATGAAGTAAAATTGGATATTTCTAAATAACTTAAACTTAAACTGAGATCTTTGAGTTGAGCCAACTTATAATAACTGAGTTTAGTCTGTTGCCATTGGCAGCTTCTTTTCCATTGGCTTCTGTTATAAACTATTTGCATACTGGGTGTGTTCCCCATTTTCTGACTAACACTCACCATCAGTGTGTAGTGATTCCCCCTGGGCTACCTTAAGTAAACTTGAAGATCATATATTATGATTGATTGCCTGGTCTGTGTGGTGTAGGCTATAAGAACAAGCATCATTTTGTGAGCTGCTATAGTAACTCTGTATTGGCTGTGCTGTATTGTCAATATTTTTAATTCTTTCTTTATCGACTTTTCTATGAGTATTTAAAAAAATAGTTGAATGAACTAAAAAGAAGACTAAATACAAATAACTACCATTTTTATTCACCTGACCATCACATTTAAAGTAGAATTATTATGCAAAGCAATTGATATAAATAATAAAAAATATAATACACTACCATATATTTTGTGTTCTGGTTAAGTTTGTGGAATTTTTTTATTAATTATGTAATTCTTACATAACAATGTAATTCATTACATTACAATGTAGTGTACAGCACTTGAGTAAATAAAGTATATAAGTTCAGGAAAATCTTAATTTTAAATATTACATTACATTACATTATATTACATTTGGCAGACACTTACAATAGTGATGTACATAGAGTAATAAAAGTTAAAGGTAAAAACATTTTTAGATTGGGCCCAAAGGAGGTCAAAGGGAAATAATCATATAGAGTAGAGAAAGGAGGGGAAGAAGGAAGAAGTAAATGTATATACATACATACATATATGTGTATATGTATTTGTTAAGTTTGCTGTACTTAAAAATAATATTAGATGAACTTAAAATTTATTAGATATTTGATTACAACAAAAGTTTTGAGTTTAGTCAACTCATTGGGTTATACAGTGTATAATGATGTGTGTTCCATTAGCTTGAAAATTCAAAGTGATTTCCTCTGTTTTGGATGAATCATAAAAACAGAGGTCAGCAATAGGCAGTCCCTCGGGCCAGATGTGGCCCTCAAGCATGAAACATCTGTCCCGTGAGGTTGTTTGAACTATAATAAATGATAGTGAAAAATTAAAATTAAAATGCTTCTCTGGCGAGCTTCGGTGTGACTTTTTTTCGCTTGTTCTCTGGCTCTGGATCTCCTTATAACGCATCACAATTTACTTGCTGGGGAAGCGGTAGTGTATTGGACCGTGACCCTGACGACACGGGTTCGATCCCGCGTGAGGAGCGGTGTGTTTTTTTTATTCTTTTTTTGTTCGCTTCTTCTTCTGTTTACCTGCTTTGAGTTCAACTGTTCTGCAATTGGTTCAACAACCCTCTGGGCTGGAGAGCTACTAGTCTGTAGCACCCCATTCTATTACACTTCATTTTACCCCCCCCCCCATGTAATGACTTGGAAAATATCTGGCACGCAGCCTAACTTATTTGCCGTCCCCTATATATATATATTGAGTCCTGATCCAAACACCATTAGTTTGAATTAGGATTGTGAATGTTAAAGCATTAACGCACATGATTAATTTGTAATCAGTAACATGCTATTCATTTTTTACCGCTAATTAATTGCGCCACCAAATTTGACACCAACTTCCACCGTAATCTGCTCCATCTGCTTCTTTTTAAAGATTTTTTTTTATTACATCTAATTATGCTTTAAACTTGTGGATCTTGATGCCAAATTATGGCAACAAATGTGCCTCTAGTGTGCCAGATTGAAAACACTATAAGAAAAAGTAAAGCAGGCAAAAACCTGTTAAAAGTTGTAATATAAGAAACTTAAACAGGAAATGTGACCCTAATCCAAAAATGTGAAATATTCAAAAAATGTTGTTCAGGCAGACCTTCAGCCTGTACTGCAGTAAGTAATAAAACATGGTCAGTGGATTTCAGGTCAGGTCAGAATGACTTGGCCTTTCAAGAGCGTTCCGCTTTTTTCCGGCCGTGAAAAACTCTATAATTCCTTTGTTGTGCGCTGCAGGTCACCGCCCCTCTACAAATTGAAGCACATTTGATGGTTGATGGAATCTCAGCTATATGCTTCTTTTTATTCACTCTGGAATTTGTTCTGCTGCTGTCAGCAGTCAGACCATCAATAAAGACTCATGAGCCTGTTCTACTGCAGCTCCACAAATCAGGTGATATGCTCTGGACCATGAGGAGCTTCATTTAGTTTTTCACACTCTTCAGCATAGTGCAGACTTCACCTCATCGACTGCTACATTAGTCTTTCAGACTGTCTCTGGCATCAACACACTTTTTAAAGCACGGTTTAGTACAACCTATATTTAAAAAAAAAACTGAGGAACCAATAAAAAATTTTAAAGAATTGTAAATAATATGCTACATTTTGATTCATAGGATTCATGAGGTTTTTTTTTTATTGCTTCACAGAATGTCTGGAAGTGTTTCCAGTGATTTACACACGATTTACAGCCACCTGAGGGCCCAAAGGTCACTAGCATCCAATGCAGATCATTGTTGTCACACCTTTAGCCTTTGTATGTCTAGTTTCCTTTTCTGTTTCTGACCTGTGTTTCAGTTTGTTTAGTTTTCTCCCCCCCCCATGTGTTGTTTGAGCACATGGCCTGTGTTATTGTCCTGTCTCCGCCTTAGCCCCACCCTGTCATCTGTAATCCCTCCTGTCTCATTTGTATCCCCGCCCCCTTGTTAATCCCACAGGTGTCCCTTGTCTGTGCCTGTGTATAAATACCCCATGTGCTCCGTTGTTCTCTGTCGTGCTTTTTGTTTGACCTCGTCCTGTTACTCTGTCCCGATCTTGTTTATCTGTTTTGTTTAGCCTCATACCTGCTGTGTTTTTTGTCCTCAGTGTTCCAGGTTTGCTTTATTTAGTTTGTTTCTTTGTTTGTTATTTTTGCTTGTTTTTTAGTTTATCCTGTTTCATAGTGTTTTGTTTTAGTTACCTTTTCTTCATATTATTCCTTAGTGTTTTGTTCTTTGTTTAGTTTTGCTAATATGGAAAATAAAACTGACTTGCGCTTGCATCCTGCCTACTCTTTGTTACAATTGTCTTATAATGTATTATGATCACAAGTCATAATGCGTAATAAACATGGCTATAATGGGGTATGCATTTTTTTCAAATATTTATAGCCATGTTTATAATGCCTTACAAATGCATTATAGTATGTTATGAATGTAGTTATAGAGTCTAATAGAGATGACAACAAATTGATTTACTGTTCTCAACTTCATCATCCATTGACTGCCACTGAACAGCAGATAATAAAGCATCATCATGGACAGGTAGGAACACCAGTCTTCTTGGTGACAGGGGGTCTCATATAAATAGGAAGGTGATTCTTTAGCCAGTATGAATTGGTAGGCGTGAGTGATGGACGTGCACAGTCAGCAGTCATCTATTGATTTAACTCTGCTGTCAGGAGAATTTGCCGGAAAGGCAGAAGCAGATGTGCTGAGCTCATTAACATCCGTCAGCAACTATTTTTTATTAGTTTTAATCGAGAAACAGTTTAGCAAGCACAAAAAGTACACATACATGCACTGTCAAAATAAAAGTCTTAGGACGACAGTTTTTACAGTAAAGTTTTACCTTAAAGTGTTTTCTGAGGGGGAGATTGGCTTGGAGAAGCTCACACCTGTATAGGTGGTGAGGTGTTATCGTGAGACTCGTTGAGTAAGACTAAACACTGGCCTTTATGCTCATGGCAAGGCAAGGTGAATGACCTGAGATGGAGTGAGGCCTGATAGTGGGTGGATCGAACCACAGTGTCATGTGTTACCGAAGTATATCTAGCCTGTTGTATTTCCCTGTTCTTTAAATAAAACAAACAATAAAAGTTCATTTTTATTTGTACAGTAGGACAATATTTGTGCTCACACATTTTAATTCATTGATATCTGTTGAGATATCTTTTTAGTTGGTGCAAGGTGATTGGTTCAGTTGCCTGTCAGTCAAAAGCTTGAGTAGTGGACGGGGCTAGGAGCTGCGTTGGGAGAAGCAGGAAATAGCGGGGAGCAGAAAGAGAGAGAAAAAAAAGAGAGCACTTAAAAATGATGGGTTTCTTTGATTTTACCTAATCGAAAAACCTTTGGAATATAATCAAGAGGAAGATGGATGATCACAAGCCATCAAACCAAGCTGTACTGCTTGATTTTTTGCACCAGGAGTGGCATAAAGTTATCCAAAATCAGTGTGTAAGACTGGTGGAGGAGAACATGATGCCAAGATGCATGAAAACTGTGATTAAAAACCAGGGTTATTCGCCCAAATATTGATTTCTGAACTCTTAAAACTTTATGAATATGAACTTGTTTTCTTTGTATTACTTGAGGTCTGAAAACTCTGAATCTTTTTTGTTATTTCAGCCTTTTCTCATTTTCTGCAATAAATGCTTTAAATGACAATATTTTTTATTTGGAATTTGAGAGAAATATTGTGCGTAGTTTATAGAATAAAACATCAATGTTCCTTTCACTCAAACATTTACCTATAAATAGCAAAATCAGAGAAACTGATTCAGAAACTGAAGTGGTCTCTTATTTATTTATTTATTTATTTTTCCAAAGCTGTATATGCTAGCTAACTCAGTAGGACTAAAGTATGACATGAGCCCAGTGGGATATACAGTACTAGAGCTGCTGACATGGGAGCTGTGTCTGAACTGGCATCTAATCCCCCAGTGTTTCTGGTATTAAACTCAAACAAATGTTTTTTTTTTTTTTTTCATTTGTATTGGGTGATGTTAACTTGTTGTTTCTGAGGCTGGTAACTCTTTTATTCTGTGCAAAAGAGGTGACTCTTGCTATTACTTTCCTGGGGTGGTCCTGATGAGAGCCAGTTTCATCATTACATTTTTGATTGTCCTTGTAACTGCACTTGATTTCATTTCATTTCTTGAAGTATTTTTTCTTCACTTAGTTTAGTAGTTCTTGCCATAATATGGATTAGAACATTATTCAAATAGGGCTTTTCATTGTATACCAACTCAACATCCAGCTGATGGTCTCAAACATATTTAGAGGGTAATATATTTTATGTATTTACCTCTTGTTTAGCACAGCTGTTAACTGAAAGCCATTCCAAGTGATGCTACCTGCTATCATAAAGCTGACTGAGAAAATGTCAATATCTGCAAAGAAAAGTCGTCTATCCTCAGTGAGAGCTGTAAAGAAAGAATAGAAATCTGGTATCACTGACCCCAGACCTGGCTCTTCAACTCCTTCACAAGATAACTCTCTTTCTCTAACTCTCGTTTTTCATTTGTCTTTCTTTCTATTGTGTGCTCTGTCTCTTTTTTCTCCGCACATCAGTCTGTTATAGTCTTTAATCTCTCTGCTATACCACCTTCATATACTGTCTGATGCTGCCGTACAGCTAGACAGCAGATCAATCCCTCAGCTATCATATCAGCCCCGTCCACACGGTGAACAACTGCAGGAAGAGAGTGAATGCAGACAGCTGAAGCCTTCATCCACCAATCATCACTCTCCTTCCTTTCTGCTGGTTCAGCTATCCCTCACGGTGATTGTATTGATCATGATCTCTGTCTTTCTATATCTTATACTTTCTTCTTCCTGTTCCATCATGGAACAAATTCAGTTTTATATCGTAACATCTGCCTTTGGAGAATTTCACACTGTTCCTGGACTCCATGGTTTCTTCCCTGGTCTTTTCTTCGTTGTGGCTTATTATTATTAGTAGTAATATCTTGTCATCATCTTTTAATCTTATGCTGTTGTAATTCATCTCATTATGTCAAGCACAAAACAGCAGCGCTTCACATGAAGTTTCAGTTTCACCCTTTTCAAAATCAGAGGAGCTATACTGCGCATTAAATTGTTCATTATAGCATTTTTAATGTCCTTTGATGCCTTAGACACGTCATTTCATTTGAAATACTTAGTGGTTATGAAACAAGCCTTTGGCCTTTAGTCACTGTCCTAAAATAAATATATTAAGACCTTGCTATTTCACCTTTTTTTTTGTATTGATAATTTGGTCTGTTTTCATGCATTTGATCTCCTAACACTCCGGTTAAGAGTTTACTAAGCTAAAATTCATCTCTCTTTATTAATTAAAAATACTCAATTTGATTCTAAGACCGTCTTCCAATCTAAAAAAAAATGAGTGTATGCTGTTTCAATGATTACATAAATAATCTGATACAACTGCAGTAATCTGATTATGAACATGCGTGTAAAGGCACTCAAGAATGTCAATGCATTTAGAGCTACACTCCTAGACAGCTGCACACGCTTGAAGGAGAACACTGGCTCCCACTTGCTCCCAACGCTTTGAGGAAATGGGGGGTCTTAATTGCCAAATGTAGACAGCGAAACTGGTTTTGCTTTTTGAAAAAAGTCACTATTCATCAGTGCAGTGCATGCCAACATGCGACTAATGCATTTGGTAACTGGCAAATGCATGTTCTCTTCTAAGCATGTTCATCTTTCAAGTAATGTTACTTTAGATGAAAACTCATTAGTCAACAGATGCCTGAGAAATTGGAAGGACCATGATTGGCCAAATGGAGACAGCAAAGCCAGTTATGCATTCTCACGCTAAATCTGTATCACTCTGCAGACATGTTGCGAGTAACGAGATACCAAATACACAATTTATGAATAAAGGGGCTAGGCTTACATGAGTAGTTAGGGACAGGCAGGGTCAGTGACAGTAAGGCAGCAAATGTAAGCAACATACCAGAGCGTAGTCAGGCCTACATGGAAAAATCCAACAGATAAGGAGCAAGGCAGAAGAGTAGTCAAAAATACAAAAATAGATCGCCAACTGAAACAAACAATAGTGTGGGCAAGGCAAAAATCAGTAGTCTGTAATAAAGACAATAAAAAAGGAAACGTGTTGTAGAAAAGCTAGCGAACTGGACTCAATACTCAGCATTGAACAGAACAAATAGAGGTGTATTTATACTAGACTGGGCAGGTGAAAGCAATCAGTAATTTGGAGAGCGGGAATGCCGTAGCATCACATGATCAGCAGAGTCGGGGAAGTCTGGCAGAAGTGAACTGGGAAGTAGAGTCTTTGAGTAGTTCAGACTACTCAGTTCAGTCTATATAAACCATAGACTGTTATGTAGTCACAGTTCTGTTACAGTTCTCTTGTTGTGGAACTACTTTTTGGCAGAAGGCACAGTCCGTATTAAACCATATGCATTAACACAAAATCTTCTGCGCTGAGACCAGCTGATCCAACATGTAGAATTAGCTTTTTTTTTTTTTTTTTAGAAAATTCTTTTTTTTTTTGCTAAACAAAAGAGAATAGAAATACAGAATGAAACAGAAAGCAAACCGCCTGTACCAAACTTTGCTAAACTATTATAAAAAACCCATAAGTCTGTTGGTGTTCATCTGATTTAATACAATATAAATGATGTTGCTCATTAGTTGTGTGGTGGCACCGTACGTTATGGAAGCTCCAACGCAGAAGGTGGAAAAATATAAAAAAGTCATTAATGGGCTTAATTGTCCCAGTTGCTAAATGACAAGCAGTTGTGGGAAATTGGAACTAGCAGAGAATTACTGGATGAAATACAAAATGGCCAGATATGCAGACACAACAATAAAAGGACAATAAAAGCTGAAAGAACAAATAGATGAAAGACACTCTTTAGAAAAACAATGTAAGATGTTCTTGCAGTTTCAGTCTGATCAAATTACGTAATGCTGTCTAATACCTTTTTACAATGTATATGAATTGCCTTGTTTTCAATCCAGCCTTTACAGAGTGAAGAACAGATTCATTTATTTCAGAATCTCTTGCATATTTGTTTGGTTTTCTGTGTTTTCTGCTCTTTTTTTAGTCCAGGGAAGTGGTGTAATGTTTTATAACTGTATAATACAGCTGTAGCAGATACAGATTAGGTTTAAAAACTGCTCAAATCTAGAAAAAAGAAACATGACTTGGCTCGGAAAAGCTTCAGTGTAATATACCATAGAATAAAATGTCTTCCAGATCTCAATCTGACTGCCACAGTTCCCCTGAACAGTACTTCCCTAATGAGATACAGGTAACACACAGTGGAAACCTTCTGTAGCTGTGTTTACATTGATCATAACAATGATAATATATGTACAATGCCAGTCAAGTGTGTTTGGACACACCTTAAATCAAGCGTTTTCTCATTATTCAAATAATTTCTGCACATGACAGACACTCGCAGATACCAAATACACAATTTATGAATAAAGTGGCTAGGCTTACAGGAGTAGTAAGGGACAGGCAGGGTCAGTAACAGTAAGGCCGCAAATGTGAACAACATACCAGAGCATCGGCAGGCAAAACAGGGTCAAACACAGTAAAATCCAGCAAACAAAGGGCAAGGCAGAAGAGTAGTCAAAAAATACAAAAATAGGTTGACAACGGAAACAAACAATAACGTGGGCAAGTCAAAAATCACTAGTCTGAAACAAAAGCAGGTCGGTAATAAAGAATAAACAAAGGAAACACGTTGTAGAAGAGCTGGCAAACTAGACCCAATTCTCAACATTGAACAGAACAAATAGAGGCGTAGTTATACTAGACTGGACAGGTAAAAGCAATCAGTAATTGGGAGAGTTGGAATGCCGTAGCATCACATGATCAGAGTCAGGGAAGTCCGGTGTGAGTGTATGCTGGGAAGTAGAGTCTTTGAGTAGTTCAGAGTCCAGAGCAGGCAGACTGAGAGCATCAGGACTGTCATAGGGCATATCAGTTTGTCTTTGGCATCTCCAAGATAGCAATGTACGTCTGACTATTGACTGTTGCCATGGTTGAAATCAGTCGGTGGTGCACCTGTGTCTCCTATTGCCAAGATAGCAATACGCCAGAAATTTACCTGAACACCTCACTTCCAGACCACCACGCCCATCAGCGTAGATACAGTATATCGTCGCTGTCCAATGAAAAATACTTTTCTCCAAAACAGCTACTTTACAGGAGAGAGAAATTCATCAAGAAATTTTGGCACAGTATAAGGGACAGTTTGTCTGTTTAAATTATGTAGTAAACTAAAAATTGACAAAAATGGAGATAAGTGTTTTTCATAGGACAGTGACAATATTCATTATCATCTGTGCTATTTAAACAATGCAGACCCAAGGCATGATATAAACTTTTTGTGGGGTGTAAGATGGCAATGAGCACTGCATATTATTTCTTAAAATAAAATGCTTTTTCAAGGACTTTAAAAAAGTATCCCCAAGTGCAGTTACCAAGAACATCAAACTCATGGTGAAACTGGCTCTCATCAGGACCGTCCCAGGAAAAGAAGACCAGAAATTTCTCTGCTGCACAGGATAAGTTTATCAGAGTTACCAGCCTCAGAAACCACAAGTTAACAGCAAATACAATCTAATAAAAGCAATCTAAATGCGTATTTCGCTTTGTTGAACTTTATTTTTTTTTAAGTTTACTACATATATTTCATCATAGTAAGTATTAATTTACAATGTAGGGAAAAAATACAAAAATAAGACATTAAATTAGAAGGTCCAGAGGTGTCCAAACTGAATTTGACTGGTATATACTGTAGATACACTGTTTTACATTTTTTTCTCTATTTATTCCTTTAAACAAAGGTTTGTGTATATATGTGTGTGTGCATGTGTGTGGATTTGTTGGGGGAGCACAGGTAAAGGGATAAAAAAAAAAAGCGAGGCTGTCAGGAAGCTAGCTGCTAATTACTCCACAAAACACTCCAGCTGATTGGTGCAGCTTGAAGTGTCTACTAATGGAACAATCCAGGAGCGTACCAGCGAGCCACTTTAAGACACTTTAAACCCACAAACCTCTGATTCA
Source organism: Astyanax mexicanus (assembly GCF_023375975.1). Taxonomy (NCBI): domain Eukaryota; kingdom Metazoa; phylum Chordata; class Actinopteri; order Characiformes; family Acestrorhamphidae; genus Astyanax; species Astyanax mexicanus. Next base: position 32,999,042 of record NC_064412.1, read on the forward strand.
ATTAAAGAGGCACTAAGGAGCAGAAAAGGTGTGCTGATGTGCGTTTTATGGGCACGTGGGTTTTTTTACGTTCGTATGCAGCATGTCTGCATCAATGCATTTACAGTATTTCTGTGTGTGTGTGTGTGTGTGTTATATACTGTATATATCTCCTCTGAAGCAGCGTTTTCCACTGGCAGGTTGAGTCTTGCTGTGTAAGCTGGCAGTGGATGCGCCTAAGAGCGAAGGCTGGAACAGATGGAGGAATTTAATTGATATCAGGCTTGATGTCTGTGTGTGTGTGTGTGTGTGTGTGTGTGTGTGTGTTTATGCATACATCTAAATATGTTCAGCAAAAAAAAAAATATATATATATATATAAATATATAAATACATAAACAGACAGGCTTTGCTCGGCTGTCTAACACACACACACACACACACACACACACACACACACACACACACACACACGTTCGGCCTTCTCCATATGCACAAAGCTTGTAGTCAGAAATCCTCTGGATACAGTATAGCTAGACCCACGGGACTGAATGGTTCTTATGCCGCATTCAAGACAACTGAGAACTGGGATTTTTTTTTTTTTCTACCAGCCTCCCACCTCGGCTTTAGCAGTCTGAGATTGGAACACAATGGCCGCATTAAGCTTGCACTTGCTTGGCTGCTGCTAAATGGTTAGCGGTTTATTTTGAAATAAGAATATCCCAGGCTACTGTACAGTATGTGGTGCTAAAAATTCATTCCTGTTCTACCAAATCTTTGAAGGTGTACTTCTGCTAAAATCTACTTGTTCTTGTTTTTTTGTTTTTTTACAATAAATGAAATACTATAGGTCTCTCTGAGTTGTATATGGATGCTGCACATGAAACTCTTCCTCAAACTCCATTGTCTGAAGTAGCTAGTAAAAGAAAATATATTCAGAAAAAACGAGTCGATCAGGAAAAGCAACCTGTGTCTACGTCAACCCGTGAATTAGTATTCATGGCCTCGTCCACCTTGGCTCACGACCGCCAACAGGGATGGATTTTTTCTTTCTAGATCTGGACTACTCACCTCTGTGTGTTTACACAGGTTTACATAGGATCTCCGGTGGATTTTGCATTTTACAGTTACTCTTAGACAGGGGTGTCCAAACTTTTTTTGTTGGGGCCAGAAGGAGAAATATATTTGAAGTCACGGGCAACAGACTCTGTAATAAAACAAATAATGAAATATACCACTTTAAATAATACTTTTTTCCTGATTATTTTATTTACACACAATTTTACTTGACTTACTATCTTTATCTTTGACAGTGTTGTGTAAACTAAGATTTTTCAAATTGATGTTTCATTTCATGATGTCTCTTAATATTAAACTCCTAAATTACGGCAACTTGTAGACTCTTTTGCCCTTTTTATGCGCTACAACTGAGCACTCTCTCCGCTTTTAGACTCTTTGGCCCCTTTTTCTGCTCTACAACTGCGCACCCTCTCAGCTTTGAAACTCTTTTGCCCTTTTTATGCGCTACAACTGAGCACTCTCTCCGCTTTTAGACTCTTTGGCCCCTTTTTCTGCTCTACAACTGCGCACCCTCTCAAGCTTTGAAACTCTTTTGCCCCGTTTTTCTGTGCTAGAAATGCGCACTCTCTACGCTTTTAGACTCTATTGCCCCGTTTTTTTGTGCTAGAAATGCGCACCCTCTCCGCTTTTAGACTCTTTGGCCCGTTTCTGACACCTAACTTTGAATCTCACAAAGCGGACAACTTTCATTCTATTTCTAAAATACCTCGCCAGCCGCTCCAAAAAAGGAAACGTGCCACAAATGGCCCGTGGGCCGTAGTTTGGACAACCCTGTTCTAGACCAAGTCTTGAGTCTTTGAAATGAAAGTCTAAATCAAGTCTTGAATCTCTGGAAAGAGAATCTAAATCAAGTCTTGGGTCTATGGAATGAGAATCTTGAGTCTCTGAAATGAGAGTCTAAATTGAGTCTTGAGACTCTGAAATGAGAGTTTAAATTAAGTTTTGAGACTTAAGGGCAACGATGGGCAATGGGAGCCAATGCCAGCACAGTTTGCTGGTTTCCCTGCTTTAGCAGAACTCTTAACCCTGGCAGTTAACAGGTCAGTTGAATCAAGACAATGTGCTGAGCAGGACAAGCACAAAATTGAGCAGGAATTCAGCTCTCCAGGACCAGAATTGCCCAGCCCTGCTCTAGGGTGAGAGTCTGAGTTGCGTAGTCTTGGGAAGTTTGAGCCTGATATAGGTTTCTAATTAGAAAGTTTCCCTCTGGAATTTGAAGATCAGAACCTTTTTTTTCCTGTTGAAAACATCATGACATAAGATTATCTGTACAATTCTTGTGGATATTAAACCTTTTAAACAGTAGGATTTGCTTACATAACTATTACAAACTATTTGTCATCTTTGAATGTCTAGAATAAATAGAGCTACCCACTGTTTAACTGGTATATCTGTATCCAGAAGCAGCAGAAGTGTAAGTTAGTCTAATCTGAGCATTTATCCCAAACTAAATCCAATACGAGTTGAAAGAAAACATGCTGTTCAGGCTGTTTTGAGACCTCAGATTCAGGCATGAGGCCTCAAACAGCATCAGGGCCTTCAGAACTCATCTCACTTATCGCATTTCTATCATCTCTACTCTGAAATACTTTCTGTGAGGATTGTCGGGAGTGCTCAGCACTTGCTTGCTGAGTTTGTGGATGAATTGCCTGCAGTGTATAATTGTCTGCAGTGTGTAATTTATTAGCTGTAGCCTGCTGTAAGTGTTAAGCTGTTAATAATGCAGACGGCTTGGTTTTGCTGTGGGTCTGAGCCACATTCAGCCTAATAAAAAAACAATGTGTTCATATCACAGTACAGTGATCAGTCAGTAGGCCGGTGTTCTGGACCGACAGTGCAAATGAAATACACTCACTGAATAATGTGAAGCAGGTCAGAAGGTCTCAAAAAGCAGCACATTAGAATTATATTCACATTAGAAAACATATTCAGTCATTGAAATCTACCAGTTTTCAGGGTGCAAATTCAAGTCACGTCTGGAGTCTCTGGAATGCCTTCACAAGATGAGTCAAAAGTCAGAGTCAGTTTTCAAGTGTCAGAGCTGCTCCGTCTAAGTTAAGTCTTGATCCTCTTTGGTACAAATCTGAGGTTGAGTCTTAAATCTAGAAATGAAAGAAATGAAGAAATAAAAGTCCAAATTGAGTCTTGACACTCTGCAATGAGAGTTTGAATCGAGTCTTGTGTTTCTGCAATGAGAGTTTGAATCGAGTCTTTTGTTTCTGGAATGAGAGTTTGAATCAAGTCTTGTGTTTCTGGAATGAGAGTTTGAATCGAGTCTTTTGTTTCTGGAATGAGAGTTTGAATCAAGTCTTGTGTTTCTGGAATGAGAGTTTGAATCAAGTCTTGTGTTTCTGGAATGAGAGTTTGAATCAAGTCTTGTGTTTCTGGAATGAGAGTTTGAATCGAGTCTTTTGTTTCTGGAATGAGAGTCTAAATCGAGTCTTGTGTTTCTGGAATAAGAGTTTAAATCGAGTCTTGTGTTTCTGCAATGAGAGTTTGAATCGAGTCTTGTGTTTCTGGAATGAGAGTTTGAATCGAGTCTTGTGTTTCTGGAATGAGAGTTTGAATCGAGTCTTGTGTTTCTGGAATGAGAGTTTGAATCGGGTCTTGTGTTTCTGGAATGAAAGTTTTAATCGGGTCTTGTGTTTCTGGAATGAAAGTTTGAATCGAGTTTTGTGTTTCTGGAATGAGAGTTTAAATCGAGTCTTGTGTTTCTGCAATGAGAGTTTGAATCGAGTCTTGTGTTTCTGGAATGAGAGTTTGAATCAAGTCTTTTGTTTCTGGAATGAGAGTTTGAATCGGGTCTTGTGTTTCTGGAATGAGAGTTTGAATCGAGTCTTGTGTTTCTGGAATGAGAGTTTGAATCGAGTCTTTTGTTTCTGGAATGAGAGTCTAAGTCGAGTCTTGTGTTTCTGGAATAAGAGTTTAAATTGAGTCTTGTGTTTCTGGAATGAGAGTTTGAATCGAGTCTTGTGTTTCTGGAATGAGAGTTAAAATCGAGTCTTGAGACTCTAGGGAAAAATATTCAAACATTAAACAAAGAATTTGAAATCTACCAGTTTTTACCTGTTTAGAGTTTTCGGGGTGTCAACGCTCCTCAACACCTTGGAATTAACTCTGAAATACTACACCATCAAAGAGTTCCCCTCAACTCAACTTGTAGTTTAGGTTGGAGAATAAACTCACACAATTCAACATGCGCTGGATGTAAATCTACAAAAAATTCTCTTCTGAAAAATGGTTATTTGGGTGAGTAAAGCCCCTTTTTTATTTGCAGTAAGCTTAGATTCTCGAATTTCTCTAGCACTAGGCTGGAACATTAGCATTAGCGGCTAACCGCTCCAGCATGCTAGCCGGGATTAGGAGCAGGCTACAATATGATAATACTCCCCTCTGAATGGGGAAATAGCGAGTGCAGTTAGCGGGTAATGTTAATGCTACTCCAGCAGTGCTAGTCGCGATTAGGAACAACTACAGGCCGATAATACTCACCTCTGAATGGGGAATAGCGGTTAGCCGGTAACGCTAATGCTACATAGTCAAATGTGGAACCTTTTGAAAATATGTCAGGGCAATAGATCCCATTACATCTGGCATGAAACTAACTTTGGATTTCACTTGAAGGACATCAAACCAATTTCTAGTAGACATTTCTAGTTGCTTGCTCACAATGCAGTAAAGCCTAGTGCAGCAGTGCCTTACCTTGCAAGAAGACACATATGGGAAAGTGGCCAACAGTAAGTAGGCAGTGGCGCCAGTGGCAGCATTGCCTCGACTGCAACAGATTCAATTGAATTTCATCTGAAGGACTGTAGCAGTGCTTCTTTTCTTCCCTATTTAATCGGCATACTCGTTTAAAAGAAAGCAGATTACTGTAATTCTCCCTTCTATTTCAGACATGGACAAATACGCTTCTGAAAGCCTAAGCTTCTGTCCTCAGAGACTGCAAGTGTGATATTATTGAAATTATATTTTTGCATCTGAAATAAGGATTATTTCTTTTATCTTCTCAGAGCCATGTAGGGTGGGTTTTATTTTGCACAGCACTGCCCACTGTGTTAAATTTTCTACCTTCCTTTTTTCCTTAAATCATTTCTATTTTTTGTTTATTTTTTTTTATATTCCTACTATTCATCTACAGGGGTTGGACAATGAAACTGAAACACCTGTCATTTTAGTGTGGGAGGTTTCATGGCTAAATTGGAGCAGCCTGGTGGCCAATCTTCATTAATTGCACATTGCACCAGTAAGAGCAGAGTGTGAAGGTTCAATTAGTAGGGTAAGAGCACAGTTTTGCTCAAAATATTGCAATGCACACAACATTATAGGTGACATACCAGAGCTCAAAGGAGGAAAAATTGTTGGTGCACGTCTTGCTGGCGCATCTGTGACCAAGACAGCAAGTCTTTGTGATGTATCAAGAGCCACGGTATCCAGGGTAATGTCAGCATCCCACCAAGAAGGACCAACCACATCCAACAGGATTAACTGTGGACGCTGTTAGAGGAAGCTGTCTGAAAGGGATGTTCGGGTGCTAACCCGGATTGTATTCAAAAAACCTAAAACCATGGCTGCCCAAATCACGTCAGAATTCAATGTGCACCTCAACTCTCCTGTTTCCACCAGAACTGTCTGTCGGGACAATAAATTATTGTGGTTTAAATGCAGGTGTTTCAGTTTTATTGTCCAACCCCTGTAGATTCCAAGACAGAACAGAGGTAGTGTTTGTTACTGAAACACTGGGCCACTTTCGGCATTGTGAAAGTTTCTGGCGGGATGAGATTTGTTGATCAGTAAATAAACATTGTTGTTTTATTCTATGAACTAGAGGCAACATTTCTCTCAAATCCTAAATAGAAATCTTGTCATTTAGAGCATTTATTTGCAGAAAATGAGAAATGGCTGAAATAACAAAAAAGATGCAGAGCTTTCAGACCTTAAATAATGCAAAGAAAACAAGTTCATATTCATAAAGTTTTAAAAGATCAGAAATCAATATTTGGTGGAATAACCCGCCAATGGTTTTTAATCACAGTTTTCATGCAGCTTGGCATGTTCTCCTCCACTAGTCTTACACATTGCTTTTGGAATAACTGTTTTCCTGTACTCCTGGTGCTACCATTTAAACAGTATAGCTTGGTTTAATAGCTTGTGATCATCCATCTTCTTCTTGATTATATTCCAGAGGAACTCATCATTTTTAAGTGCTTTCTTATATTTTTTCCAGAGCTGTATTTGGCTAAAAAATTATTGTAGACCCTCCTTCGAAACAATGACTACCTGGAGCTCTAGTTTTAAAGCATTTCCAGCTTCAGCAGCTCCATAAACATTGCAGGAATACACTCAGAGAGAAGAAAGCAAGCAAGAAAATGTTCTCTCTGCTGTGCTTCCCTGAGAAGCTCCAGACCACCCAGTTCAAAGACAGGCCTGAGCGTCACCTCAAATATTTATGCCACCATTCGGAGGAGGCCTAGATTAGAAGCAGCTGTCTGCTCAGCCCAGCGTCGGCTGCTACATACTATACTTTTACTATAGCTGAATATATTCAGAATACACAGATAATTTTTTTTAAATGAATATGAATACAGAAAAGGAACAACATCAAATTCCCTGTATTATTTTGAGGACAGTGTATTAATAAAAAGTGATTTATTTGGACCTAGATTTGGTAGGTTAGAGTAAATATTCTACAGTCACACTTTATAAAAATGACTGTAATAACTGTGTAATTACACATTAACAATGCAGTGTTCATTTAGTTAAAGATCGAAAATTCTTTGTGGACAACCTGTTTTTAATGACGAAAACCAGACAAGAACTAAATAAAAATTAATACTTGAAAAATACTTGAAAATGAAAACTATGACAAAATTTATCACAATTTTTATAAAATAGTAAAAACTAAACAAATATGTCAAAGACTGACAAATGGGGAAATAATTTGTAATAAATGATATGATAGGAACACAGCCGCGCCACAGCTGATTTACACAGCGGCTCCTCTCCCACTTACTAAATAAACAGGATTTATGGGATAAGTTTAGCTGCGTTACCATGGAAATTTTATTTGCTTTTGTTGCCTCATATCTGTGTCTCATCACCAAGATATTTAGAAAGGTAATCTTGTTCCGATTTCTGGAGGCAGGTAACTCATGTAACATTAGCTAGGTTAGCTAGTTAATTAATTAGCTAGACTGATATGTCTCCGGTTTAGTGTTAGCAATGTTTAATGTCTAAAAGGGATCAGTGCAATCCATGATTATTAGCTATGGTGTTTCAGTTATATCGGCCACAAACCTCCTTGAGCTGTGAGACACAATTCATACAGCCTTCACTGCATTTACGTTCTATTAAACTAATGGGTAATGCATGTTAGCCGTGTGTAGCCGCGAGTATCTGTGTAGCTGCATATTATTTTAGTAAAAATTAGCAGTGAATTATCTCAAAATAACAACAAACATCTAAAATAGTAAAACAATAAAAAAGTAATACATACTTTTTATTTACCTAAAATGTATTAGAATAAAACTAAACTAAAATGTTGTTTATTTTTGTGGACTAAAACTAGACTAGAACTAATAATAACCAAAAGACTAAAATGTGACTAAGACTAAATTAGCTAATTAGCACTGTAACAATCGGTGTAATAAGAGTGTAACTACTGGTGAAGTACACATTATTGCAGACTTCATAATTTAGTAACTGCACAAGTTTCAACATCAATTTTGACTTGTGTGCAATAGCGTGAGTGAATTTTTATGAATCATTGTGTGTGTGTGTGTGTGTGTGTGCGTGTGTGTGTGTGTGTGAACTTTCACATGTAATAGTTTTGTCCTCTTAATGTGTTTGAGAGTATCAGTTGTAAAGTTGTGAAGAGGTAGAGTTGGTGGTATACAGTGAATAGCTGAATTTTAATAATATTCTAATCTTTATCTAATAACTAATTAGTAATCAACTCAGTAAAGAAAACAAAACTTTCAGAAAAATATTTTGCCAAGATAGCAATGAACTTCAAACGATTGGCTGTTGTCAGGGTTAAAATCAATCAGTGGCGCACCTCAATTTTCTGCCCCCATGATAGAAGTACGCCAGAAATTCACCTGCATACCTCATTACAAGACCACCACACCCATCATAGATATATTCACAGCCGCTGTTGCTTTTTAAATGGCACAGGCACAAGCAGTTAAAATAGACTGTTGGCGGGGTTTTAAATAGCAATGAGCATTGTGATGCGCCTTGCACAGGGTGTAAGATCTTAGGGCCCTATTTTAGTGATCTATAGCACACCAGGGCCTGTCCTGTATCTTTGGTATTGTGAGGGTGCAAAAAAAATATGCCTTGTGCAGCTGGAAGCACGCAAAAGGCGTGCACTAATTCTCTTAATTATTTATGTGTGTGTTTTGAGCGTGATGTGAAATAAACCAATCAGTGTGCCGGTACTTGTTTCCTTTAAGACACAGGTGTACTCTGACATTTGTGCATTGGAATCTTAAGAGTTATCCAAAGACACAAGACACGCTGAGACAGGAACGCTAATATATAGCTTTATAGATCTGTGTATTTCATATTTTTTGAAGTTTTGAATAATTGACAGGCAGCGCCAGACGCGAGAGCGTGGCAATAATGTGCTTTGATGTTTTTTTTTAATATAAAAAATATAAAGGTGAATTTCAGTTAAATAATAGCAAAATAAAATAAAATAAATTTATGTTCAGTTGAAGTGCTTTTCTTTTTTCTTTTTTTATATCCAAAACTGCAGGATTTGAGTGAGAATAAGCACCTGTTGAAATTCTCAAACAGCAGAATGCCTAGATCTGCTATATTAAGCTACAGTCATTTAGTCTGTGTACTGAACATATAACTAAAAAAATATAACTCCTTCTAAATGTCAGGAGAAATAAATATAACTAACAATAACTTATAGTTACTGTGCCGATTTTTTAGTATAATTTAATTTAAAGTTATAGACTTCTGAAGGCTCTGGGTGAGGTGTTTATATTTGCTGTGGTAAAGAAGTGATGGCATGTGGCATTTTGAAGTGCAGTGCTCGTGGTGATCGGTGATCCAGTTCTGGGTGCGCGGCTGACTGATGACTGTTGTCAGGGTTTTAATCAGTCAGTGGCGCATCTCTATTTTGTGCGGCCAAGATAAAAAAACATGCCAGAAATTTACCTGAACACACGTCATTTCCAGATCACCACACTCATCGGCGTTAATATATTCCTATGTCCAACGCTATTTTAACGACACGTGCGCAAGGCTTGAAAATAGACTGTTGACCAGTGTTGGGCATCTTACTTTGAAAAAGTAATTAGTTATAGTTACTAGTTACTTCTCCAAAAAAGTAACTAAGTTACTAACTGAGTTACTCCACTATAAAAGTAACTAATTACCAGTAAAAGTAACTATTGCGTTACTTTTGTGTTACTCGCCCCGTAACCTCCACTCCCTGGCCCTCACCTTCTCAGAGAGTGTTTCATGAGCCAGATAAATAGAGTGCACGACAGCAAAGACAACAATCATTGCTTAGGCGGTTATCTCATCCTCCCCTCCCTTGTGACTTACACACACAACACACACACACACTTGCGCCTTTGTCTGTATGCGCGAAGTAAAAAAAAAAAAAGTTTATTGAGCGACTAAAGTAACGTGCAGTAACGGGGTGTCGGAAATGGTAACGGCATTATAGTTACAGTCAGAGTAATTAGTTAGATTACTCCTTACTGAAAAAAGTATATTTCAACGCCGTTAAGATAGCAGTGAGCATTGTGACGCGCCATTGCACAGGGTGCATGATAGGGCCCTTAGTGTTCTTGCATGATGCAGTGTGTTCCTGCCATCTCAGGAGGCCAACAGCAGTCTGAAGCAGCAGACTAACATGCTTTTCACCCTCGTTACCCACCATGTCTGCAGATCGAAATTATCTGCTCCACACACACACACACACACACATTCCTCTCAGGATCCTTATAGTGTCTAATGATGACTGGAGTGGGCCTGAAATTGCTGTGAAATCTGGCTTGTTAAGGCTGGAACTGACATCAATTTCTTTGAGCCCCGTCTCTTAGCTGAAGTAGCCAGGTCCAGCGGAAAGAGCCCGAGATGGCACTTCTCTCCGCCCACTGAGCGAAAGCACCGGCTTTACGTCAGTGCTGTGCAGTGAGGCCCTTCTAACCCTTCTTCTAAGAGAAGGGGTGACAATAGGTGCATGTAAATCATCACATAATATTTAGATGGACAATGAAACTGAAACATCTGTCATTTTACTGTGGGAGGGTTCATTGCTAAATTGGAGCAGCCTGGTGGTCAGTCTTCATTAATTGCACATTATTGCACCAGTAAGAGCAGAGTGTGAAGGTTCAATTAACAGAGTAAGAGCACAGTTTTGCTCAGAATATTGCAATGCACACAACATTATGGGCGACATACCAGAGTTCAAAAGAGGACAAATTGTTGGTGCACGTCTTGCTGGCGCATCTGTGACCAAGACAGCATGTCTTTGTGATGCATCAAGAGCCACGGTATGCAGGGTAATGTCAGCATAACACCAAGAAGGACAAACCACATCCAACAGGATTAACTGTGGACGCTGTAAGAGGAAGCTGTCTGAAAGGGATGTTTGGGTGCTAACCCGGATTGCATCCAAAAACCATAAAACCACGGCTGATCAAATCACGGCAGAATTCAATGTGCACCTCAACTCTCCTCCACCAGTTTTCACCAGAACTGTCTGACGGGACAATAAATTATTGTGGTCTAAAACCAGGTGTTTCAGTTTCATTGTCCAACCCCTGTATATATTATAGTTATTGTAAACTATAAGCATATATTTTATAAAGTAATTCAATTATAAAAAAAAGCAACTTTTTCAAAGCATTAGTCTGCGTTTTTCAGTTGCTATGAGACTCTTGTCTGACTGACAGCTGTTCTAACCAATCAAAGCTTTTTAAAATAGCTTCTGCCCCCTTGTGTCTGCGTGGACCCTTCTCCTGATTTTGAGAAGGGTGTAGTAACAGGAGTCTGTTAGCAAAGTCATAGGACAAAGGACAATCTCACCAATTAGACTCATGCTTTTCACTACGGGGGCGGGGCCATGCTGGGCTATCTAACCCCTTCTCGGCCCTCAGCTGAAGGGGTTGCTTAGTCATAAAACGGCGCTCATGCTGGTTTAGTTCAATAGTTAGCTAACTATAATGAAACTGCAACTGCAAATAACACAGATATTGTCACATCATATTATATAGCCTTTTTAAAGGCTGTCCTTCAATGTAAAACTAATTCACAATGGAAGGCCACCTGACTGGTGAGTTTTTGGGTTGGGGCATTCGCGATTGCTCTAAGACTGCAAGGTTAGCTCAGCTTCCACTAAAATGTAAAAAAATAAGTGATCAAATATATACTGTTGTGTGTACATGTCATTGACTAAATATGCCCTACAATGCGCTCAACTTTTGTTCAGATTCAGCTTCTTATCACTGGTAGCAACACAGCTTTCCTCTCACTCATTCCTGCAGCTTCACAGCGCTGCTTTAAACAGTGCGGACGCTGGGTGTCCAAAGACTTTAATAGCGAAGCAAAGTGTGCAGCGAAACGAGACGAGTGATTGGATAAATGCTGGGCTTTGTCCCGCCCATCGGATGCTCAGCGTCTCTGGGGGTCTATGGGGCAGTGGGCTGGCCTCGGCTGGCCTGGACGCTCAGCTTCTGCATGATGATTGGATGATCTGTCTGAGGCGGAGTCCCTTTTTGATTGACAGCAAAATGAGCGAATCAGCGATCTCTGGGTGTAAACATCCGCGCTGGGAGCATTTAATTTTCACTCTGTTCTGAGTTGAACCTGAGACTTTCTTAATCCTCTTAGTGGCATTTTCTTTATTAAAAACGACTAGCGACAAATCGAGTTTCTATTTCTGGTGTTTTTTTGTAGCTGCTTGTGTTTGGAGACTGACTTCTATCACTCTTTCTGACTTCTATCACTCTTTCTGAATTCTATCACTCTTTCTGACTTCTATCACTCTTTCTGACTTCTGTTACTCTTTCTGAATTCTATCACTCTTTCTGACTTATATCACTCTTTCTGCCTTCTATCACTCTTTCTGACTTCTGTTACTCTTTCTAATCTCTATCACTCTTTCTGCCTTCTATCACTCTTTCTGACTTCTGTTACTCTTTCTAATCTCTATCACTCTTTCTGACTTCTGTTACTCTTTCTGACTTCTATCGCAGTTTCTGTCCAGCGGGTGCTGCTGAGCCCCTTCACCGTCACAAAGCACTTACAGACAGACACACTTCACACTAGCCTCGCGCCAGCTGAAAGTAATATCAGAGAGTTTTAATGTTGGACCACATTTTGGCGAAGCCATTTGATATTCTTCCTTACGAAGAAAAACTTAGAGTTAAACAGCAGGGCAGATCAACTGCTCAGATTAATTTGGTGTAAAAGGTGGGAAAAGTAACAGGTATTTTCAGCTGTTCTGGTATGATAAAGTGAGCTGGCTGAGTGGAAGTGCTGTAACAAATAAAATGTACTGTTGGCCATTCCTCTTGATGAAAACATCTCAGGGTGGTTAGAATTTACGTATAAATAAATTGAAACATTTTAAGATGTAGCCTAAAATTGAGCTTCCCCTCCTTGAAAGATCAGCATCCGCCACTGGTTGGGGGGGTTGTAGTGTGTAGTGGTGCAGTGGTGGGAGTTGCAGAAGGGGGTACCCACTATATTAACTGCACACTACTGCTTTACTTTATTAGCCTCATCGTTGTGCCTTTTTAGAAAAAAACACTTTTTTCCCACCATATTTGGTAGAGTGCTGGAGGTTAGCCTCAGCAGCGCTGTAGATTATATATGCATTACAGTTGTCTTCAAAGGAGCGCTGGGAAGCGGATCAGTGAATTAATGCGGAGCTACTATATGGAAATGCGCAGCTGTATTGGCAGAAGTGGGGTATGATATATATATATATATGTATATAACGAGTCATATGATATTAATGGGAATTCATAGGCGCGGGAAGATAATTGGCTTGTATCTGTTCCATGTCTTATACCCTTCTTTTTTTTCTGTGGTACTGAAATGTCGCTGTGGTAAAGAAATTTCACATCATTCTATACGCTTTCCAGATGCACTGCGAGGAACAAAATCATGCGCTTGAAAAGAAAACTGTGTTGAAAATGATGTGTTTCACATTTTTATATCTGCTGTTTGGGTTAATACTAATAGAAACTGTCTTTTAAGGACGCTGAGTGGTCCAGAGGTATAAAGCTTTTAAGTTCGAACCCCCGCACATGCAGATTTTTCATCTGTATCACTTCGCCGCCGCGTTGCCAAGTAACGGCATATACACACAGTACAGTTTTGAATCATCACCTCCAGAGGCACCAGCAGCAGCGTTAGCTTAGCACAGGCTAGCGCTCAGCCACGGCACGCTTGCCGGCAGCACTGGCTCGTCTTTTGTGGAAAAAGGGAAAGAAAATCACTCGGTTAATGCCATCTGACGGCCAGAACGGTATCTTAACCAGCCAGGCTAGGCTAAGCTAAGTTTATGCTGAGCTAAAACAAGCTAACCTATCTGGTGGTGTTGGTTTTAGCTAGCTGGCTGGACTGTGGTTGGGTTAGCGAAGCTTGCTTTAGCTCAGCATTAACTTAGCTTAGCCTAGTCTGGCTGGTTAGCGCTCTGGCTGTCAGACGGCATTAGCCGAGCAATTTTCTTTCCCTTTTTTCCACAAAAGACAGCCAGCGCTGCGGGCGAGCGTGCCGCGGCTGAGCGTTAGCCTTTAGTGTGAGAAGGCCATGATGTTATCACATATATCAGCATGGCTAGAACACTTCTCAACCAATCAGATTGTGAGGTCGGAACTAACTGTTGTATAATGCTTAATTAAACACAGGACCACAAAAGCTACTTTTTGAGTAGCTCTCACCTATTAGCTATTTAAGTTAGACTAATTGGGATGTATTTTTAATAAAAAATACGTAAGAAAAAAAAAGGTGCCCCCAAAAGTTTTTTTTATCTTATCATAATAGTTTGTGTGTCTGATTGAATCTTATTATTGAATTTTATTTCTTCTCAAATGAGACATTTGCTGTTTCTGGGAACTCTCCTTCTTTTCATTTAAATTTCTTTTTAAGGGAGGGTGGTGTGACTGGGTACAACACTGATCCTAGTGTTGAAACATCATGTCATGCTGCTTGATGAGTGCATGTCTTCATTGTTTACAGTTGTGGTCAAAAGTTTACATACACTTGTAAAAAAACATAATGTTATGGCTGTCTTGAGTTTTCAATAAGTTCTACAACTCTTATTTTTCTGTGATAGAGTGATCGGAACACATACATGTTTGTCACAAAAAACAGTCATAAAATTTGGTTCTTTCATAAATTTATTATGGGTCTGCTGAAAATGTCACCAAATCTGCTGGGTCAAAAATATACATACAGCAACAAAATTTGTCAATTTTGGTGATGTAGCGAGTTGTGTCAATCAAATTAGCTTCATGTCATGGCCTCTTCACTTCTTGTAAGTGATTCTGATTGACTACAGCTGTTGACTTCTCATGAGCCCATTTAAATAGGGCTCATTTGACCCAGTGATTAGACTCAGCTACAAAAGCTACAATGGGAAAGTCAAAGGAACTCACTCATCCAAAGTGTGGATCTGAAAAAGCGAATTATTGACTTGAACAAGTCAGGGAAGTCACTTGGAGCCATTTCAAAGCAGCTACAGGTCCCAAGAGCAACTGTGCAGACAATTATACGCAAGTATAAAGTGCATGGAACAGTTGTGTCACTGCCACGATCAGGAAGAAAACGCAAGCTATCACATGCTGCCGAGAGGAGATTGGTCAGGATGGTCAAGAGTCAACCAAGAATCACCAAGAAGCAGGTCTGCAAGGATTTGGAAGCTGATGGAACACAGGTGTCAGTCTCCACAGTCAAGCGTGTTTTACATCGCCATGGACTGAGAGGCTGCCGTGCAAGAAAGAAGCCCTTGCTCCAGAAAAGGCACCTTAAGACTCGGCTGAAGTTTGCTGCTGATCACATGGACAAAGATAAAACCTTCTGGAGGAAAGTTCTCTGGTCAGACGAAACAAAAATTGAGCTGTTTGGCCACAACACCCAGCAATATGTTTGGAGGAGAAAAGGTGAGGCCTTTAATCCCAGGAACACCATGCCTACTGTCAAGCATGGTGGTGGTAGTATTATGCTCTGGGGATGTTTTGCTGCCAGTGGAACTGGTTCTTTGCAGAAAGTAAATGGGATAATGAAGAAGGAGGATTACCTCCAAATTCTGCAGGAAAACTTAAAACCATCAGCCCGAAGGTTGGGTCTTGGGCGCAGTTGGGTGTTCCAACAAGACAATGACCCAAAACACACATCAAAAGTGGTAAAGGAATGGCTAAACCAGGCTAGAATTAAGGTTTTAGAATGGCCTTCCCAAAGTCCTGACTTAAACCCCATTGAGAACATGTGGACAGTGCTAAAGAAACGGGTTCATGCAAGAAAACCATCACATTTAGCTGAACTGCACCAATTCTGTCAAGAAGAGTGGTCAAACATTCGACCTGAAGCTTGCCAGGAGCTTGTGGATGGCTACCAAAAGCGCCTAGTTGCCGTGAAAATGGCCAAGGGACATGTAACCAAATACTAATGTTGCTGTATGTATATTTTTGACCCAGCAGATTTGGTGACATTTTCAGCAGACCCATAATAAATTTATGAAAGAACCAAATTTTATGACTGTTTTTTGTGACAAACATGTATGTGTTCCGATCACTCTATCACAGAAAAATAAGAGTTGTAGAACTTATTGAAAACTCAAGACAGCCATAACATTATGTTTTTTTACAAGTGTATGTAAACTTTTGACCACAACTGTACACACTTTTTCTTTACTATCTCTGCCTTATGGATCATTTAAGCTCATAAAAGAAAAAAAAAAGAAAAAAGTATTGGCCCTTAAAGGCAGCCCTGAGGTACACCACTGAACACTGTATGCTTTATATCTACACTTTCCTCCCACAGCACATTTACGATCTGTCCCTTATCATGTCTCATAATGCTGTCTTTCACCTTAGGGTTGTGGAATACTCTCTGGACCTTCAGAACATCAATTTCACGGCCATCCGGACAGTCAGGGTTCTGCGACCTCTCAAAGCCATCAACAGAGTCCCAAGTAAGTCCCTGTGAACATTTCAAACCTGCTTCTTTACGGCTTTCATCCAGTTGAGTTTTTGGGGTGGAGGCGCCTTGCACAAATAATTCAGGACTGTATTTCCTCAGTGCCATTCTTGTTCTGTTTCTTTTGGATGGTTTATGTGTTTGTTTTAGTTTTTGTTGACTTAGCCTTGTTTTTTTTTTTGTCAGAGACAAATGGGGCAGTTCCAAGGAAGCTTGTTGTTTTTGTTCTTCTGAGCACCGTAAGTCTGGTAGATCTGTCAGTTCTCTCCTGCTGAGGGCTTGTTTTTGTATTCGTGGGGTTTTGCTTGCGTATTCTCAGTAGCAGGTTGTTGTCAGGTGTTACTCACCGAATCAGTTTCTTCAATGTTCCCTTTAATTCTCTTTCTCTGTAACTTTTTCTGTCAAATTACGCAAAACAAAAATGTCTTTTGCAATTACGCAACTGACGTGCTAATGACGTTTTGCACACTTTGGACTAAAACACTTGCTTAAGTTTCAAGGTTACAGCAATAAAGGCACGGGACTAACTGTTATTAATGATATTTCCTGTTTAACTTGCAAAATAGATTAGAGCAATCATGGCGAGACCTCAGAGCTTGGCACCCAAGAGCCTCTTCGGTTACAGATGATTGCCCTTGACTTAATGTTGATTTGCTCCAAGTATCAAGGAGGACTGGATAAGGGCATCAAATCCTCTTAATCATGAGAAATATGGGTTTGGGTAAAAAGGAATTAATAGACTCAAGAGCTCATTATTGTGATCTCAGGGTAGGGCTGTGGTTGTGTGATGGTCATGCAGTACAATTGCATGGTTCAGATCAGGAACTTGATACTAAGGGTAGTGGTTTTGGTTCTCACAAAAAATTGTCTGGGAAGTGAAGTTTACACCATATCCATGTGGGGTTCTACTGGGTTGTTTCAAGTGTGAGTAAATTAGCATGTTTTTTATACTATTAGCACTTTTTTCACAGACATTCTGGCATTGTGCTGGTTTGCAAATCTAACTTTGAACCGTTCGCCAATGTTTCCATCAAGGAATGTAGGTTTCGGAACCAGGAACATTAGTTCGCAGTAGTAACCGAAGAATACTAGGCTCTTCAGTGCGAATTATGACCACTTCTGTTTACCAATGCTATGCAACACCCTCTGTTGATGACCTATGACGTGACGTTTTGATGGTTCCACTTAAAAACTGGTGAAAAAAACGGGCTGGTTTGCTAAACAACGCCCCAGTTCTTATAAGCCTGAACGGAACTGGTTCAAGAACCAGAGTTCTTTTGGTGAAAAAGCACTTTAAGTTAGTTTGCGCCCAATGATTGCCAATAGGCTCTGGATCCACTGGAAACCTGACCAGGAATAACTGAATAAGAAGTTAAATGTGGTGGAAGTCTATTACAGGGTACCATACACACTCCTATTTGACAAGACAAGGCAGGACAAGTGAAAGAAACATCCGTACAGACAACACACACTTACACACCAGTAAGCACACACACAAAAACAATGCAGAAAATGTTAATTTCGATTTTATTTGATTGTATATAGCTTAACTCACATTTGACCCTACAGTGCTGTGAAAATGCCTTAAAGATGGCCCCTTAAAGATTTATTTATTTGCTTCCATGTTTACATTTTTTTAAATTATCAAACATATTTTAATATCAAACAAAGATGGGTAAACAAAAAAGTACTTGTTATATGTTTATTTTAATTATTAAAGAAATAAAAACTTAATCAAACTTAAGCAAACAATCTGGCCCTATATAGAAAAAAATTGCTTCCTAAACCTAAACAATTAAGGCGTGCAATTCTTTGGATATTGTTCTGGGTTCTTTTATGACCTCCTGGATGAGTTGTCCCTGCCCTTTTGGAGTACATTCTCTAGGCCAATCACTCCTGAGAAGGTTCACCAATGTGCTGCTTTTTAATGAGACATTCTAGCGTATTTCATGTTGCCAGGAAGGTTTTATTTTAAGTGATTTTTTGATTGTACAGGTCTGGCAGTAATCAGACCTGGTTGAGGCTAGTGACATTGGACTTGGAGTTAATTTATGTGTTCAATTACTTTTTCACATAGGGCCAGATTGGTTTGGAAAGCATTTTTTCCTTAATAAATAATTAATCATTTAAAAACTGCGTTTGCACTGCAAAAATCCATTTAGAACTACAAAAAAATGGAAGGATATGTAAAATATATATAAATTAAGTAATATATGCTTACATTAAATTTAAAAACTCTGCCAGTGGAGTAAGCAATTTTTTTTAGTGAGATTTCTTAAAATAAGCAATCGCAAAATATTAAAATGAGTGAGGTAAAACTTAAATCAAGCAAAAAGGACTGATTAAATCTGGAGACACGAATCAGAATAACTTGATCTGTGACTTTTTGTGGTTATTTTAAGTTTAGATTATTTTTAAAGCAAAATAATCTTACACTTTTTACACTAAGAAAATATCTTATCAGAAAAAAATAAGAATTATTACCTTGAAATTAGATAATTTCACTGCCTAAAATTTTGAGTTTTTTTTTTTTTTGGCAGTGTTCACATTTACACAGCACTGTATGATCCAATCTCCCTTGATTTCCATATACGTTTTTTGGGGGAAAAGAGGAAACCAAAGCACCCATAGAAAAACCACACAAACATGAGGAGAACACAACCAAACTCCCCACTTAATAGTGACTTAAGTGAGGTTTTGAACCCCCAACCTACATAACGTGCCATAGTGCAGAGTGTATTCTTGCCTTGCACCCAATAATTGCATGTAGGTTCTGCACCCATTGCAGCCCTGACCAAGAAAAAGCAGATAAGGAGATGAATGGAGGAATGAATAAGTATATAAAAGCAGGGATGACAAGGGATGGGAATACTGATAGATCAGACGAAAGGAGAAAAACAATGCAGATAGCTAAGGCCAGGCACTCTTGTAGTTGTGGGTTTGAGGGTTTTCTCTTGTTCTCAGTTGTGGTTGTGGAACATGGTGCTGCTGTGCCTCTGCTTCTGTGGGAGAGAATGTGTTCATGTGTGAAAATCCTCTCTCTCTCTCTCTCTCTCTCTCTCTCTCTCTCTCTCTCTCTCTCTCTCTCTCTCTCTCTCTCCGAGATCAAAGCATGTGAAGAGAAGGGTCATGTCATTGCCATCCTCTTACAACCCACATTTCCATATTTGTGGAAAGGAAGGACTTTTCTCCTCATCCTTCTTCTGTTTGACACTATTTTTCATTCTGGCCCAAAGTGTGCACACTGTTTACATATTTATAAAGTAGGAATAATGCCCAAGATAAACTAAAGGCTGATCTTTGATGTTTTTACTTGGACCCAGTTGGCCTTCTCAAATGGTTCCCATTGTTACAGCCCACCATAATCTCACATGGATCCCATTTAGGCCCAAAATCGCACCTTGTGTTCTCAGCTTAATTACTCAGAAATCCCTTCACACATAAACATAATCTATATATGGTTAGAAAGGGCGGAACTGACACTTTCTAAAAAATTGCGGTAGACATCCCAGTGCTGTAAAGCATCTACAAGAAACCCATTGTGAAAAACACCTAAAAAAGTGAGATCTCCTTCCCCAACCAATATTATTTACCTTTAGTGCTTTAAACATATTTATATGATGTTTCAAACCAAATAATATCAGTAAATGACTCAAAAGTTTCCTCAGAAAAAGTCAGAAACTACCTGCACTCAAACTAAAGCTAGGTATGCTGCGCACTACTTTATATAGTTTTTATTTTACTTCCACATTTTTACTAAGTAGTTATTTTGCACTAAACATTTTTAGTTATTTAGACTAAAAAGTTAAAATTTTTGTATGTAGTTTTCTTTGTGTGTCCTGATCAAAATACTGAAAGTCATACGCTGCTCTGAGTGTCAGGTGGTTTTTAGTATCTACATGTATCCTAGAGGTGTGATTATCAAGAAAAATAACTCCGCCTGATGCTCTCTGTGTATTTTGCCAAAGTAATAATGAATAAGCCATGTAATGAACTATCATCAATATTCTTATGGTTTTAACTCATATACACTCTAATCTAACTTTTGAAAAGATATCTTAGGTGTGAATATATTTAAAGTCTATACATTCAAAAATAAGTAAAAAAAAACCAGACACTCTGTAAAATTTTGACCAAAACATGATCAGTTCCAAAGAAATATAACAATTCTGCTTCCTTTTACATTTTAAATGATTATATGTTTGAGCAGCCGTATGGCTTCTGGAGTAAAAGAGCTTAGTGCATGAAGCTGTCTGATATAATTACTGTGTTATAAGACCTGACAGAGGAACTGACAAAAACGGAGAAAAAACACACCAAAACAGCCTTGGGTTCAAAGGGTTAACCATTCCTGATGGCCACAAAGAGTACCGGAACAATTCCTGGTGGGATGCTCTGTGTGTGGGCCGCTGGTCAAAGGACCAAATATGAAAGTTCAAGCTTTACTTCTAGAACTTTACTAAAACAGAAATAGTAAAGAAAATCCATTAATAAACATTGGAGTTTTTTAAAGGTAGATTGATACATACAGGGCTCATTGCTATCTTACATCCCATCAACACTTTGTTTTCACGCCTTGCACACGCTCCATAAAAACATTGTTGGAATACAGGAAAATTGCTACACTGATGAATGTGGTGGTCTGGAATTGAGATGTGTTTTCAGGTAAATTTCTGGCGTGCTTCTATTTTGGCGAAGAAAAACACAGGAGCTCCACTGACTGATTAAAACCCTGACAACAGTCAATCGTCTGCAGAGCACAAACCTGACTTTAAACTCGACAATAAACAGAATAAAAAATACAATAACATTGCTGTTCCCTTAACTGAGCTACTAGTGTAGCTTCACAGCTTTTTGAATGCGCAGGTCAGTTTTCTCTATTGCACTTTTAAGATACAAATGTGTCAAAGTCAGAGCTCATCTGGCTCTTAAAGGGAATGTAAGGCAAGTGACACACTGATTTATTTTATGGCTTTATTTTATGTTATGCCCAAAACACTCCCAAGATTAATTAAAAGGATTAGTTCATGCCTTTGTGCATTTCAAACCACACAGCGCATATTTTTTGTGCCCTCACGATACCAAAGATATACTGATACACCCTAAATCAAGCTGCATCTTAAATCCAGATGCGCAATTGACCAGTGTGCTATAGATCACTAAAATAGGGCCCAGAAATGGATTCCAAAATGCAGAAAAGTTTTTGTATTTGTATTTGGTTCCCAGACCAGCCCCACCTATCACTGACTTCCGTATGTGAGGCCAACCATACAGTGCCATGTTACCAAGATATGTTATTAATACGAATGACTGGGAGTTCTCATAAAGCCAATCAGGGCATCCGTTCAAGGATACAATACCACCTTTTAACAAAAAGAGCCAATCAGCTTGCTCGACATGAGTGGTTGTAGGGAAGCTCTTACTAGGAGATCTGCGCAGGTGCAGCAACCATAACAAGAAATAATCACAAAAATATCATATTTGACTAGATTATAGTTTTTGGCTCAACAATGAACAAAAAACATGATTTTTTTTTTGTGATTATGTCTTGTGTGTGTATATATATATATATATATATATATATATATATATATATATATATATATATATTTCTTTCAAAATGAAAGTAGAAAAGAGAAAGAGAGTCAAAGAGAGACAGAGATATAGAGGGGCTGCAGGGTTCAATTTCAATAGAAATGTTGAGACTGTTTCTTAATATATCACATGCATCTTAATCAGTGTCACAGTCAAAAGGTTTTACTTCATTTGACGTAGAGCCCTTTCCCCACCGTGCTCGTCATTCCTTCTCGCTCTACACAATTAAATGGCATTCATTTGTAATGAACTGCTATCGGTGGAACAGTAAATTCAGTACAGCTAACTCCCGCAGGCTCTACAAATAATGGTAATGTGCGGTGGGTAATGTGTACACACTTAATATTCAGATTTATCACCGGCGTGGCCCCCCTACCTCACCTTTCACTCAATTCACACTGATAAATTATACCCCTGCTACTGCCTCACCTTCAGATAAAGAAACAGAGATGGATGGATTGCTAGATGTTAGCATAAATGTATATGTTGTTGGACAAACGGATAGATGGACAGATAGATGGAAAGATACAGTAGATAGATAAATAAATAGATGAATGGATGGGTGATGGTTTCATGCTTGGTAGATACATGGACAGATGTATGGATAAACAGACTGATTGGATATCGGTAGATATATGTGTAATGGATGGACTAATAGATGGATGGATAGACAAATAAATAAATACATAAATAAATAGATGGGAAAGGCATAGAAACAGATGATGGATGGATTGGTGGAATGAAGAATGGATAGGTAGATGAATGTGTGGATGGATGAAGGTATTGATAGGTCCATAAATGATGAAAAGATGGTTAGATCGATGGGTGTATCAATGGTTGGGTAGACAAATTAAAAACAAAATAGATCAGGTAAAGCTTGAGCATTGATGGATAGATGGATGGATGGATGGATGGATGGATGGATGGATGAATGGATGGGTAGAAGAGACAGACAGACAGATAGTTGATGAATGGATTGGTGCAAGGAATTATTATGGGTGGAGTAATGGAGCATTATATAGGGGTTGGTAGGGGAAGATAGGGGTTGGAATAATAGATTATGGGGAAAGGGGTGGAGTAATCGATCATTGTGGAGATAGGGGTTAGAATCAAGGATTATGGGTGAAGTAATGGAGCATTAAGAAAATAGGGTTAGGAATATTAGATTATGGGGGAAGGGGGGAGGAATAAAGCATTGAGGAGAAAGGGGTTAGGATAGTGGATTAATGCGGCATGGGTTGGGTAACGGAGCATTGAGTAGATAGGGGTTAGAAAATGGATGGATTGGTGGAAGGAAGAAGGGATAGATGAATGGATGTGTGAATGGATATAGGTAGATCTATAAATGGAAAGCTGGAAAGATGGTTGAATCAAGGGTTGGGTAGAGGGGTAAAAGAATAGATAGATAGATAGATAGATAGATAGATAGATAGATAGATAGATAGATAGATAGATAGATAGATAGATAGATAGATAGATAGATAGACAGACAGACAGACAGACAGATAGACAGATAGATAGATAGATAGATAGATAGATAGATAGGTACATGAATGGATGGGTAGATGGATGGATGGATGGATGGATGGATGGTTAGAGATATAAAAAGATCTATAAATACTGGAAGGATGGTTGGATTGATAAGTGAATCAATGGATGGATAAACAGATGAAACGATAGATAAATCAGATATAGATTGAGGATGGATGGATGGGTGGATGGATGGATCTATAAATGATGGAAAGACGGTTAGACCGATGGGTGAATTAATGGTTGGATAGGGAGATGAGAAGATTAATAGATTAGGTATAGATTAAGGATGAATGGATGGGTAGACCAGACAGACAGACAGACAGATGATGGATGGATTGGAGGAAGGAAAAAGGGATAGGTGAATGGATATGTGGATGGATGGAAGTATAGATAGATCCATAAATGCTGGAAGGATGGGTGGATCGATGGATTGACAGACAGATAAAAGGAAAAATAGATTAATGGGGTATAGGTTGATGTTGGATAGACAGGTAGAAGGAGATAGATCAGATATAAGATTGAGGATGGATGGATGGATGAATGGATGGGCAGGAAAGATGGTTGAATCAAGGGTTGGGTTGAGGGGTAAAAGAATAGATAGATAGATAGATAGATAGATAGATAGATAGATAGATAGATAGATAGATAGATAGATAGATAGATAGATAGATAGATGGATGGGTAAATCGTTGGTTGGATGCAAATGATGAATGATAGAAATGAGAAACAGATGAAAAGATGAATAGATCAGATATGGATTGAGGATGGATGGATGGTTATAAACACAGACAGACAGACCCATGGATTGGTGGATAGATAGGTAGATGGATGGAAGGATGGATTAATGGATGGATGGATAAATCAATGGATGGGTCAATGGATGGATGGATGCATGTATAGATAAATAGATTGATGGGGTAAAGATTGATTGGGTATAGATTGATGATGAAGAATAGATAGATAGATATATAGAGACAGACAGACAGATAGAGGTATAGATGGATCTATAAATGTTGGAAAGTTGGTTCAAACTATGGATGAATTGATGAAAAGATAAATCAATTAATGGGGTATATAGATGCATGATGGATAGATAGATATAGGGAGAAAGTGAGAGAGAGAGAATATGAGTAAACAGAGTGATGGACAGACAGAAAGTAAAGAGGAGGGAAGGATGAGTCAGAGAGTAAAAGTGAAGGCTGTCTGTATCACTGCACGGGGCAGAGGAGGCAAACGTACAGAATAATTGGACGAGTTTCTTTAGTGCCAGAGATCCAAAGCAGTGAGACATCCTAACTAAACCCGGGCTGGATGACCTCACCAGACCTTCCTGCCAAATGAGAGATGACTTGTGAGTAACAAAACTAGAATAAAAAAAGAGCAGAACAGAAAGAAAACCTGTTTACTGAAAGCTAAAAGTGGACGGGGTCGCTGTACAAACAAGCCAGGCCGAGTCTGAGGCAGAGGCAGACTGTAGAAAACTGTGTACGAGAAGTGAAAAGTCATCCACTTAAAAAATAGTTTAGTTGAGGTGAATCAAATGTTAAGAACACCTCCTCTTAAATACAAGAAATGGAAGATGTTTGCTTATATATAGTCATTCATTTATTGTATAAATATCTGCCAGTCCTGAGAGTCAGGATTCAATACCATGGGCTATATGTAATAGTAATGGCGCATTGAGAAGATTGAGTGGAGTGACGGAGCATTGAGGAGATTCGGTGGAGTAATAGGCAATCTAGAACATGGGAGTGAAGTAATAGGGCTTTGAGAACATGGGGTGGTGTAATGGCACAGAGATGGGGAGGAGTAACGAAGGATTGAGGAGACTGGGTAAAGTGATGGAGTATTAAGGAGATTGGGTAATCGGGTAAAGTAATGGGGCTTTGAGAACGTGGGGTGGAGTGATGAAGCTTTGAGGAGATTGGGTCGAATAATAGGCAGTCTAGAACATGTGAGTGAAGTAATGGGGCTTTGAGAACGTGGGGTGGAGTGATGAAGCTTTGAGGAGATTGGATCGAATAATAGGCAGTCTAGAACATGGGAGTAAAGTAATGGGGCTTTGAGAACGGGGTGGAGTAATGAAGCTTTGAGGAGATTGGGTTAAGTAATAGGCAGTCTAGAACATGGGAGTAAAGTAATGGGGCTTTGAGAACGGGGTGGAGTAATGAAGCTTTGAGGAGATTGGGTCGAGTAATAGGCAGTCTAGAACATGTGAGTAAAGTAATGGGGCTTTGAGAACAGGGGGTGGAGTGATGAAGCTTTGAGAAGATTGGGTTGAGTAATAGGCAGTCTAGAACATGGGATTAAAGTAATGGGGCTTTGAGAACAGGGGGTGGAGTAATGGGACATTACAGAGATGAGGTGGAGTAATTATGCATTGAGGAGATGGAGTTGAGTAATAGGCAATCTAAAACATTAAAGCTAAGTGATGGATGGGGCTTTGAGAACATGGGGTGGAGTAATGGAGCATTGAAGAGATAAGGTGGAGTGATGGAGCATTAAGGAGATGTGGTGGAGTTATAGGCAATCAAGAACATGTGAGTGAAGCAATGGGGCTTTGAGAACAGGGGGTGGAGTAATGGGACATTACAGAGATGAGGTGGAGTAATGGAGCATTGAGGAGATGGAGTTGAGTAATAGGCAATCTAGAACATAAGAGTGAAGTGATGGGGCTTTGAGAACAGGGGATGGATTGATGAAGCATTTGAGGAGATGGGATGGAGTAAAGAAGCATTGAGCAGATAGGGTCGAGTAACAAGCAATCTAGGACATGGAAGTGATGTGATGGGTCTTTAAGAACATGGGGTGGAGTAATAGGACTTCACGAAGATAAGTTGGAGTAATGGAGCATTGAGGAGATTGGGTGGAGTGATGGAGCATTGAAGAGACGGAGTCAAGTAAAAAGCAATTGAGAACATGGGAATTAAGCTATGGAGTATTGAGGAGATGGGAAGAGGTAATGGAGAACTAGTGAAAAAATAGGTAATTACGAACATGGGAGTGGAGAAATGGGGTAAGAAGATGGGGTGGAGTAATGGGGTGAGAAGATGGGGTGGAGTAATGGGGTGAGAAGATGGGGTGGAGTAATGGGGTGAGAAGATGGGGTGGAGTAATGGGGTGAGAAGATGGGGTGGAGTAATGGAGCATTAAGATAATAGGGAGGAGTATTGGGTATCGGGTGCAATAATGGAGCATTGAGGAGATAGGGGTTGGAACAATTAGGCATTAAAGAGATGAGGTGGTATTAAAAGATGGTGAAGTGGGTTTTTGCCAAGATAGGGTGGAGTAGTGAGGCACTAAGATGGGGAGGAGGAAAGGAATATTGAGAAGATGGGGTGGAGAAACGAAACATTGAGGAGATGGTGTGGAGTAATGTAGTGTTGTGGATATAAATGTTGGAATGAGATGTTTAAGAAAGGTGTTAGAGTAATGGAGCATTGAAGATATGGGTTGGAATAATAGATTATAGGGAAAGGGGTGGAGTAATGGAGCATTTAGAATATTGGGTGGAGTAATGGAGCATTGAGAAGATAAGGGTTGGAGTAATCTGGCATTAAAGAGATGGGGTGGTATTGAGAAGATGAGCTGGAGAAATGGGGCTTTGCAGAGATCAGGTGGAGTAATGGGGCACTGAGATGGAGAGGAGGAATAGAATATTGAGAAGATGAGATGGAGAAACAGGGTTTTGAAAAGACAAGGTGGAGTAGTGGGGCACTAAGATGGGGAGAATGAATGGAATGTTGAGAAGAGGGGGTGGAGAAACAAAACAATAATGAGATGGGGAGGAGTTGTGGATATACATGTAGTAATAGGATGTTTGGGAAAGGTGGTAGAGTGATGGAGCATTGAAGATAGAGGTTGGAATAATGGATTATGGGGAAGGGGTGGAGTAATGGAGCATTGGAAATATTGGGTGGAGTAATGGAGCATTGAGAAGATAAGGGTTGGAGTAATCTGGCATTAAAGAGATGGGGTGGTATTGAGAAGATGAGAGGGAGAAATGGAGGCACTGAGATGGACAGGAGGAATAGAATACTGAGGAAATGAGAGTAGGGAAATGGGCCATTGTGGTAATAGTGTGGATTAATGTTGTGTTGTGGAAATAGATGTAGTAATGGGATGTTTAGGAGATGGAGTAATTGGAGGAGATTTATTTCATATTTCATAGTTTTTAAATAAGCAAGAAACTAAAGTGAAAAAGTTAAATAATGCTTTTAAAAAATAGATTAAACAGTGCTATGTTGGTGCATGAGTTTTTATGAGGGTGTATTCTCAGTACTTCACAGTACTTCATCCTACCATTCAGCTATAAACATCACCAGCTTCGGGGGCGACAGCAAAGCCATCGAGGTCTTTCCGGAGAAGATCACTCATGAGCTGAAGAAGTGCAGCTAGTGCTGGTGTGTGTTAGACATGCTTTGTGGAGAACGACACACTATTCTATTATATTCTCCAGTACTTATGGACCATTAAGAGGAAGGTATTTTAGGACTGTAAAGTAGTGGAGTTCATATGTAAGTCCATTAACTCAGAGATCTAGCCAGAAGGAGGAGAGAGGAGAAGTTTTTTTTTTTTTTTTTAAATCTAAGACATTTTTCAAAAGAAGCAGTTTTCAAATGTTAGACGTTAATTAAGATTTCCATACCTTTTTGTTTGCGCGCAAAGATTTAATTTTTAGCAAAAGGTGCAAGATGAAATAAACGTTAATGTAAAAAAAAATGAATGCAGTCCTTACGATTTTTTTCTTTTTATATTAAAAGCAGTAGTATATATAGTGTTGGAAGGGATAAAAATATTGAAATATTATTTTGCTGGCTCAACCACATATAGTCATATATAGCCAATTATAGTCATTTTAAAAACAGAAAGATCTGGAAGGTTTTCCCTACAGTTTTTCTGGCCATGTCACTTATTTCTGACAGATTTTGCTGAATAAAAAAGCAATCACTGCACTGCTGATGGCACTGATACAAGAGCTACTGCGAACATGGAGATATTTTAGCACAAAATACCATATTTTCTACACTATAAAGTGCACTTAAAAGCCTTTAATTTTCCCAAAAAATCATCAGAGCACCTTATAATCTGGTGTGTCTTATGTATAAATTCTACCAGTCAGGTTGTAAGGAGCAGTAAAGCCACTCCACTGAAGTGTAGTGTTATACAGGAGTTTCAGTGAAGTTTCTCCAGCACCAAGGCTGGAGCAGTCTTAGCATTAGCCGCTAACCACAGCACTAGCTCTTTTGCCATTTAGAGGTGAGTATATCAGACTGTAGCCTACGTTTTTACCATGTTAAAACAAGCTACATGGGACAAACCGCTATCTGATAGTACCCTGGGTTGCCGGAACACTTGGGGTTCCTTAGTATAGTGCTGTTAGACAGCATTAGCTGCTAACCGCTAGCACTAGCGGCTAATCCTAACGCTCCAGACCTGTGCGCTGGAAAAAATTGGAAATCTAAGCTTACTGTACATAAATGGAAGCGCTTAACTCACACAAATAAACAGTTTTCAGGAGAGAAATCTGTGTAGATTAACATCCAGTGCTCATTTGACTTTGAAAGAAAGTGTTTTTCTTATAGTTATTATAGTTATAGTTTTGTTTACTTAGCTTTACCTAACTTAGTTAGACTGACCAATTCAGACAGCAACCATTTGGAACACCATAGTGACTGCTCAGCAGCACCTCATAAACCAATTGAAACAGCATAGCAACCACCTAGCAGCCTTATAGGAACCATAGGCAATAACTTAGCAATAGTTTAAATCACAAATTTTCACTTGCTTACTGAATTAAAATGACAAAATTTTCGTTTTCATTTAATATCTATATTTATTTTCATTTTAATACTGAAGTGTGGAAGTGTGCCCATCATCTATCTTGGTTTTTCAGATTTTATAGACACACTGCCCTCAGAAATGACTGCAATATGACTTAAGTGTGAAGGTGGAAAAAATATGCTCAGAAATGGCTTGGGGCTTTAGGGATTAACTAGCAATATTATGTGCATATTTTCCAATTCGCCATACCTTTATGTTCATATTCCCAGAAAGATTAGTCAGAACCGTGAAAGAAACAGCATGACCCCAGCACGTCCAAGCTGCAGGCTGACCACCACTCTATTCACATTTACTAATCAATCCCAGCAGAGCCACAGCTGTCGTCACCAAGATCCAGTCATTAGTATGATACTGTTAAAAGACACAAATAAAGGTGGACTGAAAAAGTTGGGCTCTAGTTCTCTGCAGAAGTTCTTGCAGCACACTTTCATTAGCGAGGCAGCGGTGAGAGGAGCTGTGATGGTTTATAGCACGGTGGAATCTGCTGCGGCGCCGCGGCCGCTGTAATTCTGCTTGCTTTATTTAGACGCTTATAAAAGAAGCAATCGGCTCTTTTAGCAAAGCCAATTTTCTGACAGCAGCCGTTACATTCCTTCCACTCACAGTTCTGGGACTGGATTAGATATCTTGGCAAAGCTGAAATCTGTAGCTGTAAGCTGTGTGGTCTGCTAAAGCCCTGGTACAGTCAACCATACAGTCAAAAATCCTGAAGAAAAATCTTTGTAGAGTGTAATTAACAATTAACATTTTTTGTGTAAGAAAAGTTAGGACATCTCAGCATTTTACTGCTTAAAAGAGCTAAAATCCCATGCCTTTCCCATTCTATTTATGTACCAGACATGTCTTCCTCTCCTTTGGTTACCTTCACTGTGTAGTCACTCCCCATGTGTAGGCCTACTAGTCAGAGTTGCCAGGTTTGCTGTTTTCCCGCCAAATCGGGATTGTGGTGAAAATTTAAGGATGCAGCGTGTGTTTTTTTGAGATACTTTTAAAAATTACGGAGGCCGCCAACATGCAGGGCAAACGTATAAAAGTTGACACTAAAATCAATCTTTCTTGGAAGATTGATTACAACAATAAGAATTCATTCATTCATTCATAAGGGTGGACAGTATGAAAATGAGAGCAAGAGAGAGAGATTTTTTTGGTTTGTTTTGCTAATTATGTTACTATTAAATGTTTTGACAGTGTTTTGTTTTGATATTGTTTTTTTAAATATATATAATAAATAAATAGCAATAAATAGCAATACTGATAATAAATCTCTTATAAACAAAAGTCGTATACTCATAGTTGTTTTGTCATTTGCTTCAACATGTGACAGACGTGTGATTTTTGGCTAGTTTAAGCTTCTGAAGGACATGTTTTAGACTGGCTGCTTCCTGCTTCTAGTGCACTCAAACAATTTAAATATCGTTGAAAAGTAGATTTATTTCAGTAATTCAGTTCAAAATGTAAAACTCATATAAACATGTATTACACACAGAGGGATCTATGTTAAGCATGTACTACTTTTAGTGTTGATGATTATTATGGCTTACAACCAATGAAAACCCAAAAATCAGTGTCTCAGAAAATTTTAATATTATATAAGACCACTTAATACTTTTGGCAGTGTTTGCAGTGTGCCAAGTCCTGCTGGAAAATGAAATCCACATCTCCATGAAAGTTGTCAGCAGAGGGAGCCATGAAGTGCTGTAAGATTTTGTGGGAAAACGCTGCACTGACTTCAGACTTAATAAAACACAGTGGACCAACACCAGCAGATGATATGTCTCTCCAAACTTGGCAAACTGCCGACACTGTCGGTAACAATTGTTCTTATATAATATTAAAATTGTATGAGACACTGATGGGGTTTTATTGGCTGTAGGCCATAATCATTAACAATAAAAGAAATAAAGGTTTAAAAGAGATAACTCTGTGTGTAATAAAAGCAGTGTGTAAGACTGGTGGAGGAGAACATGATGCCAAGATGCATGAAAACTGTGATTAAAAACCAGAGTTATTCCACCAAATATTGATTTCTGAAAACTTTATGAATATGATCTTGTTTCTTTGCATTATTTGAGGTCTGAAAGCTCTTTTTTTTTGTTATTTCAGCCAATTTTTCATTTTCTGCAAATAAATGCTCTAAATGACAATATATGTATTTGGAATTTGGGAGAAATGCTGTCTGTAGTTTATAGAATAAAACAACAATGTTCATTTTACTCAAACATATACCTATAAATAGCAAAATCAGAGACTGATTCAGAAACCAAAGTGGTCCTCTTTTTTTTAGAGCTGTATATGAGTCACATTTTGATCTGAATTACTGAAATAAAGTAACTATTCAATGATATTCTATTTTTTAGATGCACTAGTATATTTGGCATTTAAATATTGTGCTTGTCTTGCCTTAGTTTGCAAGGCCATGAGAGATAGTTACGACTTATGACTTTATTTTGATGAAATGCTACACTCAAGATCACTCATGCTGTAATGCAGAATTATTCAATCATCATTTCACTGACGGTGATAATTTTTAGAATAATATTGGCGTCACATACAAATCACATACACTTTGTTAATTGTTAATTTCTGAAGTTGTGGACAACTACCACTGTGTATAGTAAATTCAAAAGGCAGAGGGCAAGGCAAAAAAGCGTAGTCTAAGTACAAAAACGGGCAGGGAACAGAAAACAAACGATAGGAAAGGTGAGACAAAAGAGTAGTCAAAAATACAAAAAGAAGTTGGTGACAACTTAGTAGAAGAACTATCAAGCTAGATTCAATATCCGGTGAGGGAACAAAGGTAACAGGGTGGGGTATTTATACAAAGCAGTCCAGGTGTAAGCAATCAGAAGCTCGGCGAGCGTGATCAGGGAAGTCCGGTGAGTCAGCATGCTGGGAAATGGAGTCCTCATTGTGAAGGACTGATAGCTTTATCAGTTGGTTTGCCATCATTGTCCTGGATGGAGTCTTTGATAAGAATCTCTTCCCAAAGGTCCACAGTGGAAAGACAAAGCTTCAGAAATGCCCCCTAGAAAGCATCTTTAGATTTAGATTTGGACCTCAGTGAAAGCCTGGCTGGATAAGGGTTCCAGAGCCAGTGTGTAAAGCTTATCAGACTGAAGCTAGTGAACTGGTCTGCAGTCGTTATGTTTCATTGTATTAAAGAAACCATACAAATCAAAAACTAGCAAAGTCTGCTGGTTGGTGCTGGTCTGCTGGATTTTTCACTGAAACCTCTATTATCTATTCTGTGGAAATGGAACAGTTTTATATCCCAGGGTTCTCTGCAACAGGGCTGTGGAACAGAGGGGATTATTGCATGCAGTGAAGATGTGGTTGACACATATTTAGCCCATACAGTACACGGCTTGCTTTTTAATAATCTACATGTGTGGAGATAAGCTGGTAGCTGGAGGGCTGCAGTTCTACACACAGCAAGACATTTTCCACAAAATGTAGCTTTTTTAGGTTCACTAATTGGTGCCAAGCTGCCTTTTAGAGACCAGGAGGGAAAGCAAAAGTCCTAAAATGTATGTTTTGGTGTATTGTATAGTATTGGAGATGTCACCAATTCTAAATAACTATCAGGTTTCTTATGATACTTATTTAGATGCAAAGCTATAGAGAGGAATTAGTGGCAAAAGTGGAAAAGCAAACAACTACTGTGGACAAATGTGGATACAATCCACAAAATACATTGCTTTTTCTTATTATCATGCAGAATATGTGTCGAAATTAAATGCAAAACCACTATGACTTTATATTTTACCGCACTTGATCTCTTTATTGAAAAAGACTAGACAAGAATTTATATTTTCAAATTCAAACACTGATTTCGTGTCAGAATTTTACTTAGAATGCAATCAGCTCAACTGCATTATATTCCATTTTGAAGTGCTGCAAAAGGTCAAAGGCAAATCACAATGCACAGGATTGCATTTCGTCTAGGAGCAGTGCGGTATTCACGCAAAAAAAAAGTTATGTAATCATTGCCCAATCAGAACACACTGACATGGACGAGGCTGAGTAAATATTCATATATGTGTTCAACACTTTTGCATGTGTAAATATTAGATATACAATGTAAAAAAAACTAGAAAAGGTGTGGAAAAAGGCGGGAAACAGAACAAAGGAAATGCCACAAAATGGCATGTACAAACAAAATACAGCTTTCAGCTTCCAATAAATCCTTTAACTCCTTGTCTTGGTTTCTTTTATGATTTTCTTTTCTCTCACTTGGGGTTATTATATTATCTTCTTTTCTTTTTCCTTTATTTCTTTAACTTTTTTCTTTTGTATTTTCTTTTCTTTTTTCTCTTTACTCTTTTCTCTTTTACCCACTGCTACTGGTCACCCCTCTACAAAGGTGCGACTGTGAGGTCTCGTTTCACTGAGGTTTATATAGCGTGCTGTACAGGTGCAGCTGGTTGATACTAATCAACGCCAGGGATTCTGGGAGTTGGAGTTTTGAGATCCATTTTGCAGCATGGGATGCAGCACTTCCCATCACACATTGGATAAAGAAAAAATGTTTTAATTTTAAGATTTCTAAAAAAAATAGAAACATTTTAAAAGTCAAGGTAAAAAGCTTGTATTCCAAATGTTCCTTTTTTTGAGCATTTCTATTGGTCCGTACATCAGGAAAATTTGAATGTAACATAAAGAACAACAGCCAGAATCAAATTGTGTCAAAAAGTGAAAAGCATAAAAATCGAGATACAGTTTTATATTTAAGAGACAGTCACAATATATTTGAAAAGTTTAACAGTCTAAATTGATGTATTGGTTTTGGCATCTTCAGATTGATGAATCGTGATGCACTAATGCCTTTCCACATATATTTTCACATAAAAGAACTAAGAAGGGTTTTTTTTTTATCAGTGCAAGTAGATATCCGTCTGCTTATTTACATCCCCGGCCAATTCAGAAGACGCCGACGTGTCACAGGTGCGGAGAGCTGAAAACAATAGATTAGAAAAGAAGTAACTGCAGCAGCCTACTCACTGTATAACCCTGCAGGCCCAGATGCCTTTCCAAATCAGAGCATTCATTTCTGAAATTGCATGGTGGTAGAAAATAACAGCGCAGGGTGCACAGGGTGCGCTGTGAGGTTAAGATCATATTCTCTTTGTTATTATTTTCTCTGACAGTCTGCAGTGTGATGTGTAGACAGCTACTTATCTCCTCCGTGCTCTGACCCCCGGTGGCTCCGGAGTGGCCCTCGGGGGGGCATTATAGAGCTAGTTAGGGTTTAGGACCCGGCTGTGCGGCTGTGTGTTATGAGCTGTGTAACTCCCCTGCTGGTTAGCACTGCTGGTTTCTCTGTGCTCAGCAAGACAAGTGATGACGTGACCAGTGGCAGCAGCAGTGGCAGCGGTAGTGTAGTCTCCTACAGTGTACTGTATACACCAGGCACATGCACAGATAGAATACCAGGGGGTCTTCAGCTTCAATCTTTTTTCCTTTATGCTATAAAATAGAATTTATCTGAGCAGAATTAAGAATTAAGGTTTGAGTGTTTAGTTTATCTAACTGTAGATACACTAGTATCTAAGCTTAATAGGTTTGTTCTTTTCAGGAGACTCCAAAGGCAACTGTGCAACACAAAACAAATTTGTCTCAATTGTTTGATTAAGATGATAGAATTATTGTTAAGTTAAAGTCTTAGGTTAATCCTTTAACCTTTTCAGACCTGAATTATGTGCAGTTTTCGAAAAAAATAAAATAAAAATAATAATAATAATGCTGTTTTCTGTCTGCAGTGCACACAAAGAAAGACTCTAATATTATAATGAACAATCGATATTAATATTAAGTTCAATTAAGTAAAGTAACTGTTTTTGTATGTATATAGGGATTGGAAGCCTTTTTTATTTGGCACTAGTGCTGGAGTGGCAATCCATAAACGGGCATACAGGCATAGAAACATTCATGTACATAGCGAATTTAGAGCATGTAGTACACCTAATCTCCATGTTTTTGTACTGTATGTGGAAACTGAAGTTCCTAGAGTTAACATTTAAACCCATCCAGAAACAGGGAGAACTTTTAAAATGTGCCCATATGGGGACTCAAACCCAAGACTTCAGCATTGAGTAACAAGCCACTGTTACACCTAGAACTTTTTGTCTAGAAATTCTTATTAGAACAAAGCGGTTTTAGTAATTAAGTAAACTGGTTGGACATTAGAAAGCTGTCAATTATTGTCACCAAAAAAGTCCCAACCAATAAAAGAGCTTGCTTCCCCATAATATAGAACACTTAAAAATGTGGCTTGTACAAGGCTTGTACTATTATGATAATAAAAAAATAGGTGAACTCTTTACTTTCTTGACTAGATTCTCAACATGCATTCTGAAAAAGAGCATATCATCCAACCTAACACCCAAATAATTGTAGGATGAATTTGTTCTGTTTTCTCCTTTCTATCTTAAGAATTAAATTATGTAGCAGTTTGGACAAATCACAGGAATTCCCCTTTAAAATCTCATTTATATTTGAGATACTGTTATATTTGCTAGCCTGCAAATGAGTAGTTAGCTCACCGCTAGCTAACCTTAGCGGTGAACTAGCTAAAAAACTAATGTTACCGGGGAGAGAGCTACCGTTAGTGACCGTGGAGAGAACTAAAGCTATAGACGAGTTAGCTAACCTTAGCAACAAGCTAGCTAACAGACTAATGTTATCAGGAAGGGAACTGAAGCTTGTGATGAGCTAGCTAATCTTAGCAATGAGTTTGCTAAACTTTGCGATGAGCTAGCTAACACACTCATGTTACCGGGAAGGAAACTAAAGCTAGAGATGAGCTACCTAAAGGCTATGCTTAGTGATGAGCTAGTTAACCTTAGCAATGAGCTAGCTACCCTTAGTGATGAGCTAGCTAAAATACTAATGTTACCGGGAAGAGTACTAAAGCTAGAGACGAGTTACTTAACCTTACCAATGAGCTAGCTAACACACTTACTTGAAAGAGAACTAAAGCTAGCGACAAGCTAACTAACCTTAGCAATGAGCTACCTAAAATACTATTGTTGCCTGGGAGAGAACTGCCGTTAGGGGCTAGCTAGCTAACCTTAGCAGCCAGCTAGCTAACCTTAGCAATGAACTAGCTAAAATAATACTGTTGCCTGAGAGAGAACTGCCATTAGGGGCTAGCTAGCTAACCTTAGCAGCCAGCTAGCTGACCTTAGCGATGAGCTAGCTAAATACTATTGTTGCCTGAGAGAGAACTGCCGTTATGGGCTAGCTAGCTAACCTTAGCAATGAGATAGCTAAAATACTATTGTTGCCTGAGAGAGAACTTGTTAGGGGCTAGCTAGCTAACCTTAGCAGCCAGCTAGCTAACCTTAGCAATGAGATAGCTAAAACACTATTGTTGTCTGGGAGAGAACTTGTTATGGGCTAGCTAGCTAACCTTAGCAGCCAGCTAGCTAACCTTAGTGATGAGCTAGCTAAAACACTATTGTTGTCTGGGAGAGAACTGCCGTCAGGGGCTAGCTAGCTAACTTTAGCAGCCAGCTAGCTAACCTTAGCGATGAGCTAGCTAAAATACTATTGTTGCCTGCGAGAGAACTTGTTAGGGGCTATTTAGCTAACCTTAGCAGCCAGCTAGCTAACCTTAGCGATGAGCTAGCTAAAATACTATTGTTGCTTGGGAGAGAACCTGTTAGGGGCTAGCTAGCTAACCTTAGCAGCCAGCTAGCTAACATTAGCGATGCACTAGCTAAAATACTATTGTTGCTTGGGAGAGAACTGCCATCAGGGGCTAGCTAGCTAACCTTAGCAGCCAGCTAGCTAACCTTAGCGATGAGCTAGCTAAAATACTATTGTTGCTTGGGAGAGAACCTGTTAGGGGCTAGCTAGCTAACCTTAGCAGCCAGCTAGCTAACATTAGCGATGCGCTAGCTAAAATACTATTGTTGCTTGGGAGAGAACTGCCGTCAGGGGCTAGCTAGCTAACCTTAGCAGCCAGCTAGCTAAACATAGCGATGAGCTAGCTAAAATACTATTGTTTCTTGGGAGAGAACTTGTTAGGGGCTAGCTAGCTAACCTTAGCAGCCAGCTAGCTAACCTTAGCGATGAGCTAGCTAAAATACTATTGTTGCCTGGGAGAGAACTTGTTAGGGGCTAGCTAGCTAACCTTAGTGATGAGGTTTTGGAAGAGGTTTTAGAAGAGACACAGATTAAACATCATTTTGATAAATGATGTGATGTGTTCTCTGCGCATACAAAATGTTTCTGATTGCTACCATGCTTTTAGCATCACTACAGCACCAGCAGCATTGCTAAAGCACTGTGAATATGTTAGTATGGCTATAGATGTTTGGATTTTTTTTATATCTTAGTGATTAAATTATGTAGGAATTTTGACAAATCAGAAGAATTCCCCTTTAAAACCTCATTTGTATTTTTATTACA
This sequence comes from Astyanax mexicanus, assembly GCF_023375975.1. Taxonomy (NCBI): domain Eukaryota; kingdom Metazoa; phylum Chordata; class Actinopteri; order Characiformes; family Acestrorhamphidae; genus Astyanax; species Astyanax mexicanus. The sequence continues at coordinate 33,036,668 of NC_064412.1, forward strand.
CTGTTATATTTGCTGCTAATGAGCTGCTATTGATTGATGATACAGACTAGTTGCTGGCTGATCCTCTGAACCGAGGTCAGCTGAGATGACACAGTGAGACAGACAGGTGTGAGAGTGTCAGTGAAATGGGTCCGTGCCGCAGTTCCCACAGGTCCTCTACAGAGCTTAATGTGTCTGCTCTTCTTTGGGCGCGCCATTAGGGCCGAGGCGGCCGGTTACTCTGCTCCAAACAGCGCAGATTAAGTGGCATTAAGCCATTACGGGCATTAAGGCATTAAGGCTCCGGCTCTCTGGGCCTTTGCTGTCTGATCTGATAGATCAGCTCGGTAAACTGCCTGCTCATCTTCAGTCTGACACAACAAAGTCACCAGCATGTGTTTCTTTAACTCTGAAACATTCACACTTCTTCCATTTCTTCATTTTTGAATTAATATGAAACAAGTTTTAGATACCGAATACTATACCGTATTTTTTACAATATAAGGCGCACTGGATAATAAGGCGCACTATCAATAAACATCTATTTTCTGGTCTATTTTCATCCATAAGGATTATAAACAGATTAAAAGGCATGTTATGCAACACTAGTAAGGAACAGGGGTGTCGCCATGTTTTACTGCTAATTTAGCAGGTCTGGCCGCTGGGTGTTGGGTTTGAAGATAAGCTAAGTTAAACAAACAAAATTATAATTTTTTAAATAAAAAAGAATTTCCTTTTGCTGGATGTTAATCTACACAGATTTCTCTCCTGAAAACTGGGTGAGTAACTTATTTGGATGAGGTAAATGCTTCAGTTTATTTACAGCAAGCTTAGACTTTCCGATTTCCACTAAGGCTCGATGCAGCATCATCATCATTAGCAGCTAAATGCTAGCGCTAGCTGCTAATATCGCCCAACAGTGCTACCTTGAGGAACCCTCAGTGTTCCAGTAAGCCAGGGCGATGTTAGCTAGCAGTTCCCAGATAGCTTGTTTTAACACAGTAAACACACAAACTACAGACCGATAAAACTCACCTCTGAATGACAAAAGAGCTAGCGCTTAGCGCAGTTAGCGGCTAATGCTAATGCTCCTCTAGCCTCGGTGCTGTAGAACTAAACTGAAACTCCATTATAACACTGTACTTCACTGGAGTGGCTTTAATTATGAATACTCTGACAGAAATGCAAAGCTAGGCAAGGCGATGTGCAGTGGGGTGTTTAGGCTAAAATGAAACGCTCTGATTGGCTGAAAACACTTCGCTCAACCAATCCTAAACTTATGGTTTTCATTAAATATGGCCAGTAGGCCCTAATCATTGAATGGATGGGCCCCAATGCTGCAGCCTATGGTAGCCTGTGCATTAGTCTGCTTCTGACTAGGCCACATTAATGTAATTATATTAGGAATACTAGTGGGTTTAAAAACAAGCTGATGAAAACATAACCTAGATGAAGAGGCCTTGTTATATCTGTTTGAATAAAGTCACTTATTATTATGTAGTCACGTACAATTAGGTGTTCAACAACATGTTAAAAATACAACAGAATGCAGGAAATGGCATCTAATTCATTAAAGTTATCATAAGGAACTCTTTGAAAAAATGAGTAATCAGTTGGCATTCGAAGACCATGAGTGACCTTGGTCCTAGCACAGGGAAGAGTCGGGATATTGATTCCCTGTGGGTTTTGAGTGATGGTGGTTCGAGCCGAGCCGTACTGGAAGCTCTAAGAGCTCTTGGTATAGATCTGGCTTTGATCATTGCCATCTACTTGGAAGGAGCTGGTCCATTTTGTTGGCTTTGTAGGCCAGCATCATGGTTTTAAATCTGATGACTGGAGGGAACGCAGCAAAGGAGTCACATGACTAAACTTCGGACGATTGATGGATGACGAGTCGTGCTGCTGCTGCATTTTGAACTAGTTGCAGGGTTTTGGTGGTTTGCAGTGGAAGACCAGCTACAAGAAAGTTGTAGTAGTCAAGCCTTGAAATGAGAAGGGACTGCACAAGCATTTGAGTGGCTTCCCGAGAGAAAGTTCAAATTGTCCAAATGTCAGATTTGCAACATGGCTTGAGAATAATAACTGGTTATCCATTACCATTATCCATCAGGTGATGGGAAGTCATCCATGATGAGACATTAGCGAGAAATGCTGAGATTTGGGATGAGACATGAGTGTCGGAAGGAAGGAAAGAAAGGCTTAGCTGAGTGTCATTAGCATAGCAGTGGTATGAAATTAAAAAAGCTTCTGATTGCTACCATGCTTTTAGCATCACTATAGCACTGGTAACATCAGTACAGCACTGTTAGCATCACTACAGCACTGGTACTATCACTACAGCACTGGTAGCATCACTACAGCACTGGTAGTATTGGTAATGCAGTGTTAGCCTTGCTTAATATTGCCACCACAGTGTTAGCATCCCTATTATGGCATTAGCATTATAACTGCATCAGCTATTGCTATGACCTTGGCCATTATTTTAGCATTACAACATAAGTTTTTACACTTTTTTGTCCCTACGTTAGGAAATATAAACATATATATTAATTTGATATTAAATCAAATTGTCACCTTGTTGGCTGGAATCTAATTGAGTCTGCTAATCAACAGTGATAGCCATTGGAAACGTGGAAACATCTACGGACATTTGGACATGTAGTCCGTCTATCAGAAGCTGTTTCAGACGCTGTTCTACAGTGTAACGCTGTGTGCAGGTCGGAGGCTGTTTCCTGTGGAAGCTTTGATCCGGATGAACGTGTGATTTATCAGCGCTGTGGTTGTGATCACAGTCACTGAGGGATTCTCTTTTATATGCCCATCTTCTCTCATGAACACAGGAGCTGTCAGTTATTCATAGCCGCCAGATGTCGATGCATGAAGATAATGATGGGTGATTATTATCTCAGAGTTAGTTAAAAATTAAACAATGTCACAACACGAGGCTTTGTGTAGGACTACACAATATGTATGCATGCAGTGGGTTTTCATTGTGGATATGCAGGTGTTTTGCGACTAAATAGAGAGAGATAACTGGTGAAAAGCAACAGTTGTATGGATGCTACGTATCTATAATCTAAAGCATGGTGCATCCACCCCCATGCTTCACATATGTCATTCACAATTTGTATTCTAGTTCTTTTCAAATGTGGTTAGTGTCCTTAGTGTTGCCGAAAAGTCCACATCACTTGTGTTGATAACTAATTCCATAACTCCATAACGTATCTAGATGTTTTCTAGAATACTTCAAACTATGGCTATACAATAAATTGTATTTTAGCGTTATTATGCTTTGAGATTTTTACAGTAAACACAAATAAATAGGTGAATGAATAACAGAAGGCTATGCTTTATGTAGCAACAGAGAGAGCTTTTCATGAAAAAAAAAATATTAATGCTAAGAGCCGAAAACAAATTTGTGGAGGATACACTAATTTTTCACACTATAAGGTGAACCTAAAATTCTTAAATTTTCCCCAAAGTCACCAGTGTCCCTTATAATCCAGTGCGTCTTATGTATGAATTTTACCAGTCAGGTTGTAAGGAGCAGTAAACCACTTTGCTGAAATGCAGCATTATAAAGGTATTAGCTAACCGCACTAAGCACTAGCTCTTTTTTCGTTCTGAAGAGACTGTTATTGGCCTGAAGCCTGCTGCTAACCATGGCTAGCATTGCTGGAGCAGCATTAGCATTAGCCACAAACTGCACTAAGTGCTAGCTCTTTCGTTGTTCAAAGGGGAGTATATTGGACTATAGTCTGTGTGTTTACCGTGTTAAAACAAGCTATATGGGATGAAACGCAAGCTAATATCACCCTGGCTTACCAGAACACTTAGGGTTCCTTAGTGTATCGCTGTTGGGTAGCGGTTAGCCGCTAACCCTGGCTAGCACTAGCCTTGGTAGAAATCTGTGAATCTAAGCTTACTGTAAATAAACAAAGGTTCTTTACTCACCCAAATAAACAGTTTTCAGGAGAGAAATCTGTGTAGATTAAGATTCAGCCCTTGTTTGACTTTAAAAGAAAATGTTACTGTTTTCTTTACTTAGCTTAGCTTAGCTTATCTTAGCCACCCAGCAGCGAGACCTGCTGTATTAGAAGGAAAACATGGCGACACTTCTGTTTCTTACTAGTGTAACATAATGTGCCTAATAATCTGATGCGCCTTATGTATGAAAATAAACCAGAAAAAAGCTGTTTATTGATAGTGAACCTTATAATCTGGTGCGCCATATAATGCAAAAAATACAGTAGTTATTTTCACATCGATATCACAATATACAACAGCATCGCAGTGCATCCCAATTTTTTTCTACAGCTCCAGAAAAAAAAACCCTTCTCATTCAATATTTTTTATTATTATTATTTTTCTTACATTGTAAATCAATACTTAAGTCATTCAGACTATGAAGGAACACATAAGGAATCATGTAGTAACTTAAAAGTGATAAAGAAAGCAATATTAAACATAACTCTTAACTTGCAGTTTCTGAGGCTGGTAACTCTGATGAACACAACCTATTTAACAGAGGTAACTCTTGGTCAGATTAATTTCCTGGAACAGTCCTGATGAGAGCCAGTTTCATCATAACATTATTGATAGTATTTATGACTGCACTTGCAGATACTTTCAAACTTTTTGAATTTGTTTGTTTATTAAACATTTACAAAGGAACACTCAAAATGAAGTGTTACAAGGCATCTGCAATGTGATTGGTTGAGAGGCGTTCAATAAGTGACATTACCAGCCGGTAATGCACTGTAACCGAAGCTCTCCGTGTATTACTCCGCCACATACAGGTAACCGAGCAACGATGCAGCGCTTACAAGCCAAACAGCGCAGCTACAAACAGAGCAGCAATGGAACTAAACAGATCTTATTTTATCATCCTATTTAACTCAAATTCAACTTTCATTAAACAGTGATTATGGAACTGTGGTATAATCATAATGATATACACTGCATATATGACACTTTATAACAAACTTGTGTGTTTATCTGTGTGTTTTTACAGGTATGCGCATCCTGGTTAACTTGCTGCTGGACACTCTGCCCATGCTGGGAAACGTGCTCCTGCTCTGCTTCTTCGTCTTCTTCATCTTTGGCATCATCGGTGTTCAGCTGTGGGCGGGGCTTCTGCGCAACCGATGTTACCCTGAGGATAATTTTACTCTGTGAGTTTAAATCTTAACTCTGCTTAAGGCTACATCTTCCAGGAACACTGTAGTGTTACTGTCTAAAAGCCATAAAAGAATTGTACAGTGCCAGTCAAAAGTTTGGACACACCTTAAATATATACCAATTCTACCTCTTTACAGCACAACTGATGCTCTTAAACACATTAAGAGGGCAAGAAATCCAAGCAATTAACTCTTAAAAAGCTTATCACCTCATAAAACTGACAGAGAAGATGCTAAGATGTTGTCACATGGGTCAAACCAAGGACAGACACTCGCAGATACCAAATACACAATTTATTAACAAGAGGGCTAGGCTTACAGGGGTTGTTAGGGACAGGCAGGGTCATTAACAGTAAGGTAACAATAAAAAAACAACATATCAGAGTGTGAAACACAAAATGGGGTCATACACAGGTAATCCAGAAGGACAAAAAGGGCAAGAGTAGGCAAAAGTGTAGTCAAACAAGGCAAACAACAAAGGAAATGTGTTGTAGAGGAGCGAGCTAACTAGATTTAATACTCAATGAAGACCTAAGGGAACTGAGAGGCAGTTACACTAAATTAGACCTTAGATTCTCTGCCGGAACCCAACCCAAACTCTATTTTTTTTATATATAAAGTTATTGAGTGATAATCACAATAAATCAAAGTAACAAATGAAACTAAACAAATTAAATTAAACACTTGACTTGGAGCACTGTGCACTGCAGTGCATAGCCTTATTACTGTTTTTTTTGCACATAAATTATAAGCACAATATAAAAAAATAGTTAGTTTAGAAATTGTTTTCTATTCTTAAACCATGTTAAATTTTATTTGATTAGAGGAAAGTCATTCAGACATCATTCTTGTAGCTTAATTTACCGAAGTCTAGGCCTCTGGATCATTGTTCGCATTGTTTATGTGTTAATCTTTCCAAGATCTGTTCTTAATAATAATAAAAAAATCTTTAATAATTGGTCTTCTTCAGTGCTGCATTATTCCGAACAGATTTCGCTCATACGTACATTTCAAAAATGTTTGTAAAAAGCTACGTTTTAATGCTTTACTAAAAAAAATGTTGGGTTTAAATTGGGCTCGTGCAGGACATGCACGGGCTTGGGCGGAGTCGGCTGGATAATTTGGGCCTGATCTAAATTCTGTATTAAAACAGACCACATGTGAGCAATCAGAAGCTAGGAGAGTGGGAACGCCATAGCATCCCATGATTATCAGAGTCGGGAAAGTCTAGTGTGAGTGCATGCTGGGAATTGGAGTCTTTGTTGTGTGAATTTTGTTTACCCATTTTCAATAGCATCGACTCTATGTGGTATAAGCATTTACTGGCCTATTGCAAATGTCGATTTGTCATAAAAAGTCATAAAAGGCTCATGAATGTCCTTCACCTCGAAGATAAGAAATCTAATGTTATAAACTTTTAAATGAATAGTGAAAAACATTCCAAAGACCCCTTCCTCCTCCAGTTTCTTCCTCCTCTCTTTATACTCCGCTTCTCTTCTCCTTCTCTCTGAGCTCAATAAAGCCTGATTATGAATCTAAATTTGAAAAATGCAAATGTCTTTGTCTTCTAGTTGAGCTCACCATTTCATTAAAACTTGCTCTTCTCTTTTTGGCTGCCTTTCATCAATATTAACTGCCCTCCACACACACACACACACACTCACACACACACACACACACTCACACACACACACACACACATACACACACACACACACACACACACACACACACTTCCCACAGTTCTCTGGGGTTGCTGTTCTGCGGTTTTAACAGTATCCTAATGAACAGTGGGATTGTAAATACTGTACACTTCTACACAATAAACCGTCTCCAAATTCTCCATTAGCATATAGTTAATATTAACATCTGTACACGAGGTCAGTCGTATCCTGAGGTAAACTGAGGTTAAACGGTCAGATCAGTGTGGTGGACAGGCAGTATATGTTTGGCTCAGTGTGTGTGTGTGTGTGTGTGTGTGTGTTGCAGCCTGGGGCTACTGGTGTCTGTGGACTGTGTGGGATTTGTATTTATGAGTTTTGTGACATTTTTAGCCTGGAGGGTGAATCCTTTACCACCTCACAGCCATCAACTCTCACCCCCACCTGAGATAAACTTATACTGAGAGTTTAAAAGCCTTTAAAGCCAGAAAATTACAAATAAAATTATTAATGCTGAAAGCGTGAAGTATAAATAAAACATTTTTGCTAAGATAATTTTAGTAAACCCTCTCTTCCGCTCACTAGCATCAAGCTTAATGGAATAATGTATTTATAATAAACAGAGATAACATTAATCAATAAATCAATCAATCAATCTTTATTTCCATCGGGAATACATTGAGGGTGACCCCTATTTACAATGTCGCCGAACATTTACAGTATAAAAGTGACTGAAAACATTTAATAATAAATTTGAAATAATAAGGAACAAAATAGTAAAAAAAATACAAATTTTAAAACATTTAATATAAATGAAAAAAATATATATGGAAAAAGAAATTCTAAAATAACAAATTGACACATGCAAAGTTAGGCTGTTATATTCAGATGTGCCGATTGTCATTAGCCACACACCCATAATGTTGCACATATATCTCTATAAATCCGGTCAATCCATAAATCCATCTTTCTGCCATCCTCCGAGTTACTGACTGCCCATAAAAAATAATATTTAAAAACAAATAACAAGCTAAAATTAACCTTAACTAATGTAATATAATATATAATATAAGTAAAATATGCAAGGTAGAAAAAAAAACAAAACAAAACAAAAAATAGATCTGTAAAAGTCTTTAAAATGAGAAAATAATATATTATTATTATTATTATTATTATTATTATTATTATTATTATTATTAAAACAATTTTAGTATCTTATCAAGTCCAATGGAGCCAACTCTTATGTGTATATATATATATATATATATATATATATATATATATATATATATATATGAAATACTATACTAATTTACAAGAAAAAACACTTTTTAGTTTTGCTTATTAGTATTTATTTTACTTATTACTTTTAAATTTATTTATTTATTAATTTAAATGTAAATATTGGTGTCAGGTATTGGTTCGATTTGTGAACCACTATCTGTTGAAACTCCGCCCACTGTATAGTAGTGTTGTACTTTGTCATTAAATCCCACTGTTCTGATTAGATAAAATGTAAACTAAATTTTACTCAGACTGTATAAATATTACAGTGTTATTTTTACTATCACAATTTTCAACATGCGATTTAAAATATATCAATATTTCACCTTGATTACATATCACAATATAGTGTAATTCAATTGTAGCATCTATCGTATCGCCAAGTTGTTGCCAGTACTTTTTTACCCTTGAAGCTATTTGTGTAATTTGTGTCATTGCTTTAAAGGCATTCCCATTAATGAGATTCAACCTGAAAAAAAAAAAAAATAAATAATGAAGAACTGCATTAAAGTGTTCACATTGCTCTTTGTCTTTGTTTATCACAGCTTGGCGGTTGGTGAATTTGTTCCTGTCTGAATGAGAGCGCTGTAGATCTTTTGTAGCTGTAGATCAAACTGCCATTAGGAGGAACACGGCTCAGGTTGACATAATTAGCATGTAGCTTTCGTTTGCTGTCTGTTTCAGCACCTGTGCTTTGAGGTTCTCTGCGTTTGTGTTCTGTTGCTGCGTTTGGTGTGTGTTTTTTATCTGTATGCATTCATTCAGGAGCTCCGATCCGTTCTGATCAGCGCATCTAATCTACGGTCTGATCTTTGCACGGAAAGCCCCTCCCCCACCCCCAGCCCCAGCTGAGACAAATGATGAGGATACAACAGTACCGCTTGTTTAAGTAATTGAAAGGGAAATTTCGGTCCAAGAGCAGTTCTGTTTCTGTGATTTCTGAAAGTCGGGGACAGAGGGATTTGGAATTTTGTCGGTCTTCTTAAATTTGTATGTTTTATAACTGAAAACCAACATCTTACTTTGTTTTTTAATGATAGAGTTTTTCACTATTCTTCCAGAAATGTATTTGTCTTTTACTTGGAGCGTTTTCTCCCTTTGTTTGGTTTGGTTTCACGCAGGCATAAACCTAAAACGCACCAAAATGCGCACCAATAAACCACGCGAGCAGACTGTGTCCTCTGATTGGTCAGAGCTGTCTGGGGTTGAAGTAAATATAAATATATGAAAAAAGTCACGCGGCTGCGAGCAGTGAACGCAGCACAGACCGTTCTCACCACAAGCGAAGCGCTCCAGAGTTTGTTTGGGACCACCTCCTCTAGGTGGTCTTGGTCCGGTTCTTTTGATCTGCACGAGTGCGATTACTGTTTTCACACCTGCTCAATCGAACTGCATTAAAGTTACAAAGGGACCAGAGTTCGTTTTAACCGGACCAAATAGTGCTGCTGTGAAAATGCCCCTTAGTTCTGAAGCAGAGGTGGTCTTGAACCGTTTCCAAACAAACTCTGGAGCGGTTTGCTTCTGGTGAGAACATGATCTACTGGTCTCGATCTAACCCAGCTATTAAATAAACTCCTTTTATTTGTTTAATCTGATATATTAGACAAATAACGCTAATTATTTACCACAGCTATAAACAGACGCTGTCTCTGCTGCTGCTCCATGCTGTTTACACACCATATGAATGCCACATGTTCAGTATTCACTGCTCATAGGATATCTGAGCTGCAGGTCCTATTAAAAACACTGTGATTGAAAGCACAAAGGCAAGTTTTCAGCATTCTGTGCTAAAGCAGCTTCACACTGCACAGATATACACGCTGGAACACAGAATCTTCTCGCTACATTTACCTTCTGTGTGAAAACAAACCAAACAGAGGGAGAAAACGCTCCAAGTAAAAACAAACTCACCAACTGATTTGGAGCAGAGAAATGAAACTACAGGTGTGAGTACTTAGATAATTAATCCCAAAGGGGTTGAGGTCAGAACTCGCTCATCTTTATAGACCTTGCTTGTGTTAGACGTTTTCTTGTTGTGATGTTTTCTTGTCTTGTTTTCCCCTCAAAGGCTATTTTTAATGACATGTTAGATAGTAAAGACAGAAATTACTATTTGTATTATTTTGATTATTATTTTTTATTTAGTTGTTTTGCTTTGTAGCTATGAGATTAGTTTCCAGACCCTCACCCATCTCATGAGAGGAGCCATTGGATTTGGGTCTTAGCACATGGGTAAAATTCTCAGCTGACAGCTGCTAATTACAATTTTTGACCTGCTTTAACAGTCTTAATGAGTCAACTGAAGTCCAGCAGGATAACTTTACAGAATTGGTGTATAAACTACTATTTTACTTTATTCATGGTTTTATTGATTTATCAAACCTAAATAAAAAATTGCATTACCTCTTTTAGTTTCTGTTGACTTTAATGGCATTTTAACACTTGTCCCAAATAAATAAGTCCACATCCAGAGCTGCTTATGGGCTTGTTTGGAGGAGAGACACATTATATATACTGTACATGTCGTTGCTGAAAAAAAAAAACCTAAACATTTTATTCTCCATTTTTGTCGATTTTTAGTTTACTACATAATTTGAACAGACAAACTTTTCCTTACACTGTGCCAAAATTTCCTGATGAACAGACCAATAGAAACTCTTTAAAATTACCTGAAATAAACTCTTTTTACATTTACTTCCATTGAAAGTTTACAAGGTTTTTTCTCTCTCCTGTAAAGTTTTGGAGATAAGTGTTTTTCATTGGACAGCGACAATACACACTAATGGTCAAAGGTTTTAGAACACCCTAATTGTTCTCTTTTATTTTGGCCATTAAACTCTTCAGGTCCAATCAATATCTGGAAATAGTACAATAATAATAATATAAGTAAACTGTCAGGGTTTATTAAGAAAAAACAAGTGAACTAAAAACAGAAAAAAAGGTTTATCTCAGTTCTCAGGCCAGCATGAAATGACCATTTACAATTTTGCTGTCAGGACCCGCACTCACTCCACAAAGCTGAGCTTACTACAATACCCTCAAAAGAAATAATGTGATAATTTAAAGCAGTCAAATAAAACAAAAATGAACCACTCACGCAACCCCATGTGCAGCACCGGGAGCAGATAGCTTCTACACCTGTAATGGACCAAATTAGGCTTCCCTTGAAGGGAATTTTAACTAGTGATAGGGATTGCTTCTAGGCTTAAAAACAGCTTTCACACTTGATCAATGGAAACAGCCCTGCAAGGCAAGCACACCTGGGTTTGAAAAAAGCTAATGTGAACACATTTGTTGATGTAATGTGAGGTTGTGTTTACTTAAAAAAAATAATTTGACTTGAGGTCAACATTCTTCGTCATCTTCTTCATCTTCTTCTTCTTCTTCTTCTTCTCCTCCAACTTCTTCTTCTTCTTCTTCATAAAGCACAGGCATGCTGTTAGCAGTTAGGGGAGGATATAGGGGACAGTAGGGAGGGTTGGGTACACCAGGGAGTAATTGTTGTTTCTTTTGTCTGTGCAGCAATTCATTGACTCTGAGACTGTCACTCCAGGGTAGGGACCCAAGCTGGTATTTCCCAGGGTAATTAGACCTTAGAGAGCTCATATTTGTTGGGGAAGGAGATGTTGTGGTGGTGTCTGGCTGTTCGTGAAAGCCTAGCAGGGAGTCTGAAGACTTTAGTGCATGAAGTATCTATTTGTACGCTATTTGCACTCAACGTTTTGTCACCTCACCAAGAAGGAGTAGTTATAATAGAATGGAACTTTATACGTGTGAATTTAAAATAAATTCCAAATAAAAATATTGTCACTTAGAGCATATATTTGCTAAAATAAGAAATAACAAAATAATAATAATAATAATAATAATAATAATAATAATAATAAAACAATGCAGAGCTTTTAGACCTCAAATAATGCAAAGAAAACAAGTTCATATTCATAAAGATTTAAGAGTTCAGAAATCAATATTTGGTGGAATAACCCTGTTTTTCAATCACAGTTTTCATGCATCTTGGCATGTTTTCCTCCACCAGTCTTACACACTGCTTTTGGAAAACTTTATGCCTTTACTCCTGGTGGAAAATTCAAGCAGTTCAGTTTGGTTTGATGGCTTGTGATCACCCATCTTCCTCTTGATTATATTCCAGAGGTATTCAGAGGTATATTCAATTAGAGAAACTTATAATTTTTTAAGTGGTCTCTTATTTTATATTATACATTATATTAGACTGAAATGACAAGTTAATTGGGGGAAACTGTACAATTGAAAGAAGGCTTATATACGATTTGGCCCCTATATTTTGCTGGATCTGTAGATCATGCACACTCATAGAGTGGGTTGCCAAAGCTGGTTTCCCTGCTTTTCATACAAATGCTTGATTGGTGATTCATTTGGCAACCAGGAGATCTCACCAGCTCTATTCTTGCCAGTTTCAGACCCTTGCAGAATGAGCCGTTTAAGGGCTCTGTCACTTTTGCTGACTGTTGCTGACCACACACCCCATGTTTACAAAGTTTTTTACCACACCTTATTGTTAGCTTATTGCTGCTAAATCGCAACAGTGTTAGAGACTCACCTAGGTGGTGTTCGAAGCGGAATAGCCGATGGTTTTAGTGGCTTACCTGGCAGCACCTCTAGTGGAATAGCTGAGCTCCTCTATTCGCTGACTTGCCACAAACAGTAGGTATAGATCCCTCTATCAGACAAAGTCCGCTGGCTAATCCTGCTGTGTACTGTTTGAGGTTTTCAACCCAAAAGACCAAAATGCCGGTCCGTCAACTGATGTAGTGGGTGATACTCTGGTGGGGGTTGATGGGTGAGGGGTGGTGCCTGCGCACGCATTTTCTTATTGTGACATCACAATAAGGGAGGCATGCAAACGGCGGATCGAAGCATATGATTCCTGACACCAAACTCTTTCGACTGAGTTTCAGAAAATCGGCAGATGTATTTATTTATTTATTTTTTTCCCCCACATTTTTATAGGGGCAGTCAAGACCCGAGCCAAAATAAAACTTACTCACAAACTCACAAAAAGTTAGTTTTTTTAATAATATTTCCACTTTAATACAAGTTTAAACCTGTTTCCTTTTCTTCATTCCTGTCTTTGTGTTCTTCATGCCTGCCAGCGCATTATAAAGTTTTAACATGGTGGAAATTCACTGAAATTGGTTTTCTCCTAAAGACGCTGCTGTTGTTTATGTTGCTGGTCTTGTTGCTCTGGTGATCAGTCATTTCTGTAGCTTGCTTGCGTCTGGTGTTCGGTCTGGAACAAAGTTATGGAAATCGCAGTGAAATCGTGGTCTTTTTTGCTGGAATTATCTTTTTCCTGTCTGTGTATAGGGAGTAGCAATCAGACAGGAGATGGGATGTGAGAAATTGAATTTGTGACATTACTGTAATCTCTTGACTGAATGCAATAAAGCATTCAGAAATCATTTTTTTTTCTCTTTTCAGAGGAAGACTGCACTTCTATCTGTGATGCGTTTAGTCTTCCATTGGCTGAGATTAGTTGGGACAGTTCTTTATGCCTTAGACAAGCCCATTCCACCTTAAAACATGTAACTCTATGTTTGGGCCTGTATGATGAGGTGTAAAACCTTGCCGTCATCTTTTGAAGTGCAGATTTAAAGTGACACACAGCACACACTTAATGCTTTTCCTGGCTGACACAGCACACAGTTACACAAGTAAACACAGTCGTGCCAGGAAAACTCCAGAAACAATAACATGCAATATAAACAAATTGATTGATTGATATTTATTAGGCTATTTGATAGTATTTCTATTTATTTAAAAAGAAAAAGCTTAGTTATTTCAATGAATTAAATGATTAGGATTAACTGTAGTTAGGGTAATTGTTAGGCAAGGTTTAAACACAATATTAATGTTTATGAATATAATAATGAATATAATGAATATGTTTTAATGTGGACTGTGCCTTCCGCCAAAAAGTAGTTCCAAAAGAAGAGAACTGTAACAGAACTGTAGCTACAAAACGGTGTATGGTTTATGGGTTAGCATGAAATCAAAATTGGGTATTAAGGAGGTTAGTAAACGTTAGGACTGTATAATAACGCTGAAACTCTCCTCTCCTGCGCCGCGAAGTCGTCTTTGTGTGAAAGCTGCGCATTTGTGAGCATTTCTGCCTGTTTGCTAGGTGGTGTTGGTTAGCTAGTCAGCTGGACTGTGGTAAGGTTAGCGTAGCTTGCTTTCCATCCAAAATCGCACCTTGTGTTCTCAGCTTAATTACTCAGGAATCTCTTCACACATCAACATAATCCATATATGGTTAAAAAGGGCGGAACTTACTCTTTCTAAAAATAGTGATAGCATCTCAATGCGGTAAAGCATCTGCAAGAAACCCATTGAGAAAAACACCTAAAAAATGTGAGATCTCCTTCCCTAACCAATATTATTTACCTTTAGTGCTTCAAACATATTTATATGATGTTTCAAAACCAAATAATATCAGTAAATGACTCCAAGTTTTTCCACCACGTGTCTCATTTGTAGCTCCGCCCCCTCCCCAGGTGTTTCCACTTCTAGTGTGTTTCCTGTTCATATAAATAGATCCCCTGTGCCACTTTGTCTTTTTCGGTCTTTGCGCCTTCCTCTGTTGTTTGTCTCTCTGTGTCTCTTTGTGATTACAGCCCTAACCCTAGTTCCTTGTTTATATCTTCTTGTTTATTTCTTGTTCCCTTTAGTTCCCTGTTTTGTGTTTATCTGTTTATTTCTAGTTCCCTGTTATTTTCCTTTGTTTTCTCCTTGCCCTGTTTAGTTTATTTATTCTTGTCTAGTTTAGATTCTTGTTGTTTTCCTTGTATGTATCCCTGCCCTGTTTAGTTTTGTTTTATCCTCGGTTATTCCTGTTAGTTTCTAGTTTCTTGTTTATTCCTTGTTTATGTTCTTAGTTCTGTTAAGTTCTTCGTTTATTAGCCTCCCTCTTTGTTTATTATTATTATTATCTCTTGTTTGTTTTGGTTTATTTCGTTGTTACGTGTTTACTTGTCTCTTTGTTTATCTTTGTTATTTATTTATTAAATTATTCGTTTCGCCCTTACCTGCTCTCGCGTCCGCTTTCCTCGTCTCCCTGCCTGGGTCCAACCTGACAGTCCTGATCTAAATACTGAAAGGTATAGTCTGCTGTGAGTGTCAGGTGTTTAGTATCTACATGTATCCTAGAGGTGTGATTAGCAAGAAAAATAACTCCTCCTGATGCTCTCCATGTATTTTGTCAAAGTAATTGTCAATATTCTTATGCTTTTATCTCATAAACACTCTAGTCTAACCATTTTTGAAAATATATCTTATGTGTGAATATATTTAAAGTCTATACATTCAAAAATATGTAAAAAAAACAAACAAACAAACAAAAAAAAAAAACAATTCTGATTACGTTTTTGAGCAGCCGTATGTCTTCTGGAGTAAAAGAGTTCAGGGCATGTGTCTGTCTGATATAATTACTGTGTTATAAGACCTGAAAGAGGAACTGAAAACAAAAACGAAGAAAAAACACACCAAAACAGCCTTCAAGGTATTCGAAGGGTTAACAGTGAATAACATACAATCAGTAAAAAAAAAAGAAATAAAACACCAAGAAGGAGTTGTTGAAATTGGAAAATCTTATACATCCCTTATTAATACAATACCAAAATCATTTTGTGGTCCTGACGATATTTAACCCTTGAGCCTTTTGTTTGACACATGAAACTTAGATCATTGGTTAACTCATAAAAAGATCTACGGATTCTACTTCCGACTTCCACTCCTCACTTATTTCATTTCAGAGCGATTCAGAAAGTTTGTATTGTTTTCTATCAATGCAGTTTCTAAACAAGCCTTAGGATGTAATAAAGCAGGGAAGAGCTGCATCTTGGATGAGTATCTTACTGCAATGAGTCGTGATCACTAGCTGTAATTTACTGCATGGTCACGTAGGAAGTATCTGAAACATCTCGCTTTACACGGCCGAGTGGAGTTAACCCTGCGTGACTAAAAGCGTTTGGTTCCAGATCTTCCTTGGTTGTGTTTTTTACTCTCCTTAAAGTTCTGGCATGATCTGTTTATATGTATCATCGTCTCTTTGCTTTGATCTGTGCGCTTTGGCCTTTTTATCAGTTCTGTGTATAAATTCTTATCAGTTCTGATACAAACAGAGCATTAAACACATTACTAGCCCTTTGAAGTCACAGTAATCAGTAGTGTGTAGTGTAATGTGTATGGGTTATCTCTAGCTTATCATAAATAAAATATAGCGTCTGTGTTTGTAAGTGGAGAAGCATTTTATTATATAATTTTCTTATAATAATATTATTTACGTAAGCCAATACAAGCATATGTAAATTATATGTGTAAATACAGTGGCTTGCAAAAGATTTTAAGTGATGGACCAACACAAACTAGCACATATCAAAAATGATACATGTTTTTTCAAAGTTTTAATCAAATAAAAATCTGAAAAGTATTGTGAACAGCAATTTTCATGTTTTGCCACTTTGGACTTTGGATTGGTCCATTCTATCACATGAATATTCATTTATCTAAACCAGGGGTCACTAATAGGCGGACCGCGGTCCGTGTCTGGACCCAGACGTTGTCCAATCCGGACTCAAACCGATAAACTACTGAAAAGGATTTAATTCTGACAGTGTTTATTTAAAGCGGCGGAACGTTTATTGTATTTATGGTTTACGTGCTTTACAGCGCATTAAACTTACTGATCACCAAACTCTCCTCTGCCAATCAGATCTGTGCAGGTGCGAGCGCGCGGAGCCACACAGGCGAAACAGGCGGTGAGAAGTGGGAGAATAAAGCGAGAAAAGCTAATACAGATGGTGCGCACCAGAAAAAAACGTTAAAATACTACAGTTATAAAACATACTAACAGTAACATAACCTCACGGTGTTACTTGGAGGAATTAAAGAGAAACAATCGAGACAAGAGTGCAAAATATTCCACTTTACTCCACCTGATCAGAACTCCTCTCGAAGGCGCACTCTCTTTGCTCCCAAAACAACCCTACCTCAGAACTACAGCAACCCCCAGGGGAATTATTGAGGGTGTTTCCATTTATTTTATGATAGGTTGATAATGTAATTATTGTGACAGTCCTATTTAAAACAATAAATATTGTTAAAATATACTAGCATGTGTAATTTGTTTTGTCTTTCAGTTGTTGATAAAACACTGACAGAACTACTATAGGCTTCTTCAGTAAACAGAATAAAACACGGAATTATAACACAAGTTAACATTGGCGACGGTCCGGATCTTAGCCTGATTAAATTTTCTCTAACTGGACCAAACTGAATTCTAATTAAATACCCCTGATCTAAACCATTCCTCTGTAGCTCTGGCTGTATGTTTAGGGTCATTGTCTTGTTGGAAGGTGAAGCTCCTTCCCGGTCTCAAGTCTTTTGCAGCATCCAACACAGTTTTTTCTTTTAGGGTTGTAATCTATTTATCTTTATCTTATTTTCATTATCTCTAATCAGCTTCCCTGTCCCTGCTGAAGAAAGGCATTGTCACAGCATGATGCTGCCACCACCATGGATTTGGATATAACCACAGCACCTTCTTCCACATGTTTTGTCTTTCTTTCAACAATGGTTTTTCTCTTGCCATTCTTTCATAAAGACCAGATTTGTGGAATGCGTGACTGATAGTTGTCTTGTGAACAGATTTTCTAACCTGAGTTGTGGATTTCTGCAGCTCCTCCAGAGTGACCATGGGCCTCTTGGTTGCTTCTCTGACCAGTACTCTCCTTGCTCGATCTGACAGTTTGGGTGAATGGGCATGTCTTGGTAGGCTTTCAATTGTGGAATACTTTTTCCATTTTTGGATCTCAAAATAATGACTTAGTATCTCAAAGTAATGACTTGCTATCTCAAAATAATGAGAAAGTATCTCGAAAGAATGACTTACTTTCTCAAAATAATGACTTAGTATGTCAAAATATTGGGATAGCAGTTTAACACGCCCTGGCCTGCCGGCTGACCAGAAATATGTCATAATTAATATCTGGCTGTGTTTATGAATAATTATAGGCTCAATATAAACATCCAAAAAGCCATTTTAAATCTTAGAATCTCTGCTTTTCAGTTATCTATTTAGCAGTATTTCCTTTCAGAAAAAAAAAAAAAAAAAAAACATTTAGGGTGAAATATATTTATTAAAAATATTATTTTTAATTTCCATACTAACGTAAGTTTTTTGTACATCCATATTTGATCCAATGCCGACATGTTATACATCATTCAAACCGTCTAACCCTCTGTAGGATGTACAGTTCCTGAAAAAGAGTGCTTAGAGTTTTTACCGCAGCTTTAAAAACAGAACTTTATTCTTATAAAGTTTCCAGTCCTTTGGAGAAATAAAAAGAATATCCCAGGTTCAGATCACTATAATATCTAACCGGTGAAAGGGAGCAGTTAATAATTGTACATGATAATTCTAAACACCGCAAAATAGCAAAATATAGAGCTGCAAAAAACACTTCATCCATATAAATATTTCATGTTATGGATCTGAAAAAAAAATATAGAAAATTTGAAAAGCGCCTAAAAATGTTAATTTTTTTACCATATTTTGACAATGGTTTTCCTCTTTCCATTCTTTCATAAAGACCAGATTTGTGGAATGCGTGACTGATAGTTGTCTTACATGTTCAATTGAATAATTTTAAGTGTTTCAATTAATTTTGTAAAGGCTTTTTAAAGTAATATTAATTCATAAAATTGCCTCTAAATTATTTAATATTAGAGTGAAAAGCCTTAAAAATGTAGTTTCAGGCAAAAAATGGTCAAATTGGCTTGGAGTTTAAAAGGCTAAAAAAAATATATATATATATATATAACATGGAGCTGTGGAGCAGTGGAACTGTGTTCTCTGGAATGATGGTGCTCCATCTAATAATTCGGGGTAGATGAATTGGGGAGTTGGGGATGAGGTGGTCTCTCTCTCTCTCTCTCTCTTTTTCTCTATGTGAGTGTGGCAGGGGAACAGGGACTGATGGGAAAATCATGGCCATGACCTTGATGTGTCGTGTGTAATGGTGATGAAGATGGAGATGTGTGTCTGTGTGTTGGTGTGAGTGTAAAATGATGGATAGAGGAGAGAGAGAGAGAGAGAGAGAGAGAGAGAGAGAGAGATGTAAGGACGTGAGTACAGTGTAGTGATGAGCTAACGGCTGGCTCTTATTACCCGATGGTGGCGTGAAGGCTGGAAATGTCAGTGTCACTGGAAAGGTCTCTATTACACTCCGGATACAGAGGGAAGCCTTTTCTCAGTAATAAGGGCAATGTGCTTACTTTGTTTCGAATCATTGTAAAGTTCACTGCAATTATGTAGGCAAGCGTGTCACCTGTTGGACGGGTGTTGAGTCCCCAACGCTTTCATGCTGTCAAATCAGTCATGTGAGAGTGAGGTCGCTTTGCATCTTGCTGCTTCAGCTTTATAGAGATCATAAACTTCATTCACTCATTTTCCCTGGCTGTTAAAATAGCGTCAGAGTTTTGGACTATACTGTATATCTATACTGATGGGAATGGTGGACTGGGCATTATGTGTGTTCAAGTTCATTCCTGGCATGTTTCTATCTTGGTGGTGGGAAATACAGGTGCGTCACTGACTGATTATAACTCTGACAACAGTAAAATACCGTTTTTACTTAAAAAATAAACAGAATAAAGAAAAAAATAACATTGCTGTTTCTGTACCTGCTGGCACACTTTCACAGCGTGAATGTACAGTTCAGTACAGTCCTCTGCTGAGTTGCATAAAAGCGCTGCGCCGTTAAAATATCAACACACACCAAAGTCAGAGCATACCTGGCACTTAAAGGGAATGACAACCGGCTCACTGATTAGTTTATTTTAGGTTATGTCCAAAACACACCCACAAATTAGCGTTTTGAGCCACCCTCACGATGCAAAAGACAAAAATTTCAAAATTGACCTAATCTGCCTAAATACACCTAGCACAAATTAAAAGATTGTATTAAAATATACAGCCCCTAAAAAATAAGAAAACTCTTCAAAATGATCAGTTTCTCTGATTTTGCTATTTATAGGTATATGTTTGAGCAAAATGAACATTGTTGTTTTATTCTACAAACTACACTAGGAAGATGGGTGGTCAGAAGACATAAGGTCACACAAAAGCAGTGTGAAAGACTGGTGGAGAACCAAGACAAGCCAAGAAAAGAATAAAAATCAGGGTTATTGCACTCAATATTGTTTTCTAAACTCTTCCTGAGTTAAAATATTAGTATTTTCTAAATTATGTTTTTACATTTTGGCCATTTCTCATTTTCTGCAAATAAATGCTCTGAATGACAATATTTTATTTGGATTTTGGAAGAAGTGTTATCAGTAGTTGTAACACATTAACAACACATTAATGAGAAAATGAGAAATGACTGAAATAACAAAAAATATGCAGAGCTTTCAGACCTCAAATAATGCAAAGAAAACAAGTTCATATTCATAAAGTTTTAAGAGTTCAGAAATCAATATTTGATTTTTTTGAATATTTGAATAACCATGTTTTTTAATCACAGTTTTCATGCATCTTGGCATGTTCTCCTCCACGAGTCTTACACACTGCTTTTGGATAACTTTATGCTTTTACTCCTGGTGCAGAAATTCAAGCAGTTCAGCTTGGTTTGATGGCTTGTGATCATCCATCTTCCTCTTGATTATATTCCAGAGGTTTTTAATTTGATGAAATCAAAGAAACTCTTCATTTTTAAGTATACAGAGCTCTATATACGGTATTAACATGATTACGTAAGAACACACAAAGCCCTAAAAACTAGGTTAACTAAAAGAAACTAGGTTATAAACATTGCTGGGTTATTTCTTTTAAGAGGGAAAGCAATTGTTCCTGCAGATATTTTAGGTTTTGGGGCATGGGAAAATATGAATTTATGTAAATGAGATGCTGATATTATGGCGCATGACTGCTGGGAATGTACAGTCCCGGGAGCTACAGTCTCAAACACTTTGAAATTTCGTGAGGCCAGAATCTGAAGTGCAACTCCTGAAACTTTAGTGGAAATGTGGGATCTTCTGGCATCAGCAACTAAAGTGACTTTTGCTCCCAGAACTCCTCCTCATTAGATTTGTATTTTGGGTTTGGGTTGTCGGGTGTGAGGACTGATGATGGTTGTTAAAGGAAGATGATGATCAGATGTTTGGTGTGGGGTGACAGGGCTAAGCCGCTGAAGCTGATGTCAACAGCTGCTAATGAGCGAAACACTCCAGCCTCTGGTAGAATGTTTAAAAAACAGTGCAGTGAGGATCTGAATGAGCATTATTATCATTTACTGCGGTTACCAAGCTTCAGAGTGATTGGTACAAATTGTAACATTCATAATGCAGTGTTAACCAGTGTTTAGAGGGGACATTTAGAGCTAACCATTGAAAAATTCATCTTTATTTTTTTTTTAAATCGTGTTTTTTCTTGCTTTTTAAACTGAATCTTTGAGATAATGGGTAAACACTGCTCAACAATTGCACATGGTCCATGCTTTACAATTTAACTGAGTTGCAAAAACAGTCCATTTTGAATTAGCTGATTTCGTGATATCACAAAAGGCAAGTGTGGCCCACAGAAGTTAAAATAAAATAATAGCCCAGCCATTCACATTAAATATTTAGGTCCAATCTTAATTTATATACATATATTTTTCCCAATTTTGCCTGGCAAAATATCCCACTCATTCAGCTGCTACTCAGCTGTATATCCACCAGTGAAGACTAGCATATGCCTCTTCTGACACATGCTTATGTTCGACACTTCTGGAGGAAAGCGCAGTGGCTCCGACTCCGTTCCGATACATCAGCTCACAGACGCCTTGTGCTGATCGAAATCACCCTTTGGAGTGATGAAGGGAAAGAGTGCCACCTACCCACCCAGAGAGAGCAAGACCAATTCCTTTATATGATACAGCTTTAACCTGCTTTTGTGGATTGCATGGTAATTGTGTTCAAAGACAGTGATTTCTGCAAGCGCCTTTCATCACATGCAGTTATTTCCAGTAAAAAATCATGCATGTTTCTTAATGTAGTGCCTCCTGTGGGCCTAAAGATCACCAGCATCCTACTGACAATACTGACTGTTGGGCTTGTACATTGTGCACTTTTGATGACACTATGTGCTCTAGATGGCACCTTACTTGATGTGGGGTACACTTTATCACACTACCAGTGTTGGGCACGTTACTTTGTAAATTAATTATTAAAAGTAAAAGTAATTGTAAAAGTAATTAGTTATAGTTAGTAGTTAGTAGTTACTAGTAGTTAGTAGTTACTTCTCCAAAAAAGTAACTGCGTTACTAACTGAGTTACTCCACTATAAAAGTAACTAGTAAAAAAAAAAGTTACCAGTAAAAGTAACTATTGCGTTACTTTTGTGTTACTCGCTCCGCGTTGCCTCGGTATGTAAACATCCAGCGCTCAGCCCAGGTATTTATATTACTTTATTAGCTGATCAGTTGGATCCGGTGGAAAACATACAATTGTAGGGCAGAGACCAGAGTTAAGAAACTCATTTAAACAAAGTATAGTACTAAATTCTGGCTATCCACAATATCCAGCTTCTATCCAACTGGTAAGCTAAATACATTTTCGTTAATTATAGCTTACAGCAATCCTGCAATCCTAAATTAATAAAAGCACAGTATTCATTTGAAAATGAAATGGCTATTGGCTGATCAGGTACATTCTCAAACCTTGATCTGTGTGTTTTGATTCAGAGACGAGTCTTTTTAATCAGCTATCAGAAACATCTCATCACAGTTTACATGGTTAGTTCAGTTAGCTTTCTTTTAGAAAAATCGCCGTATATCCAGATATGTTTCAACATCAACGCTGAAACCCTCAAAAATCCTCAAAAATCCTCCCCAGCAAGGTGTTGGGAGTGCTGGGGCGGGGGCTTCCCTACTAGCCCACCGCACTCCGCAAAACCAGCAAGCTGATTGGCTGTTTCTCCTGAAAGGCAGAACTTTATTCTTGAACTGGCTTCGTGATTCGCTTCAAGAGATTTTCCATTCACAGCGGCCTGTCTCCTCACTAACAATACAGCTGAGCTGAGCGAAATGATTCGGGGCTACTGGAAATTTATTCGGGGCTAAAGCCCCGGAAGCCATTTTGAATTAGCTGATTTCGTGATATCACAAAAGGCAAGTGTGGCCCACAGAAGTTAAAATAAAAAAATAGCCCAGCCATTCACATAAAATATTTAGGTCCAATCTTAATTTATATACATATATTTTTCCCAATTTTGGCTGGCAAAATATCCCACTCATTCAGCTGCTACTCAGCTGTATATCCACCAGTGAAGACTAGCATATGCCTTTTTCTGACACATGCTTATGTTCGACACTTCTGGAGGAAAGCGCAGCGGCTCCGACTCCGTTCCGATACATCAGCTCACAGACGCCTTGTGCTGATCGAAATCACCCTTTGGA
The DNA here is from genome assembly GCF_023375975.1 of Astyanax mexicanus. Lineage (NCBI taxonomy): Eukaryota > Metazoa > Chordata > Actinopteri > Characiformes > Acestrorhamphidae > Astyanax > Astyanax mexicanus. The sequence goes on from NC_064412.1 coordinate 33,060,251, forward strand.
GTGATGAAGGGAAAGAGTGCCACCTACCCACCCAGAGAGAGCAAGACCAATTCCTTTATATGATACAGCTTTAACCTGCATTTGTGGATTGCATGGTGAATTGTGTTCAAAGACAGTGATTTCTGCAAGCGCCTTTCATCACATGCAGTTATTTCCAGTAAAAAATCATGCATGTTTCTTAATGTAGTGCCTCCTGTGGGCCTAAAGATCACCAGCATCCTACTGACAATACTGACTGTTGGGCTTGTACATTGTGCACTTTTGATGACACTATGTGCTCTAGATGGCACCTTACTTGATGTGGGCTGCACTTTATCACACTACCAGTGTTGGGCACGTTACTTTGTAAATTAATTATTAAAAGTAAAAGTAATTGTAAAAGTAATTAGTTATAGTTAGTAGTTACTTCTCCAAAAAAGTAACTGCGTTACTAACTGAGTTACTCCACTATAAAAGTAACTAGTTACCAGTAAAAGTAACTATTGCGTTACTTTTGTGTTACTCGCTCCGCGTTGCCTCGGTATGTAAACATCCAGCGCTCAGCCCAGGTAATTATATTACTTTATTAGCTGATCAGTTGGATCCGGTGGAAAACATACAATTGTAAGGCAGAGACCAGAGTTAAGAAACTCATTTAAACAAAGTATAGTACTAAATTCTGGCTATCCACAATATCCAGCTTCTATCCAACTGGTAAGCTAAATACATTTTCGTTAATTATAGCTTACAGCAATCCTGCAATCCTAAATTAATAAAAGCACAGTATTCATTTGAAAATGAAATGGCTATTGGCTGATCAGGTACATTCTCAAACCTTGATCTGTGTGTTTTGATTCAGAGACGAGTCTTTTTAATCAGCTATCAGAAACATCTCATCACAGTTTACATGGTTAGTTCAGTTAGCTTTCTTTTAGAAAAATCGCCGTATATCCAGATATGTTTCAACATCAACGCTGAAACCCTCAAAAATCCTCAAAAATCCTCCCCAGCAAGGTGTTGGGAGTGCTGGGGCGGGGGCTTCCCTACTAGCCCACCGCACTCCGCAAAACCAGCAAGCTGATTGGCTGTTTCTCCTGAAAGGCAGAACTTTATTCTTGAACTGGCTTCGTGATTCGCTTCAAGAGATTTTCCATTCACAGCGGCCTGTCTCCTCACTAACAATACAGCTGAGCTGAGCGAAATGATTCGGGGCTACTGGAAATTTATTCGGGGCTAAAGCCCCGGAAGCCCAGGCAAGGCGACGCCCCTGTGTATTATCATACATGAACAGCTCTTACAGAAAATGCAGATTAAAAATTTTTTTCCGGCATCGATTTGGCGCCCCCTTTAGTGCAGCGCCCCTATGCGTCACATACGCTACATACCCCCTTTTTGCGACACTGCACACAATGCACACACACACACACACACTTGTGCCTTTGTCTGTATGCACAAAGTTAAACAAAAAAGTTAATTGAGTAGCTAAAGTAAAGTGCAGAACCAGGGTGTTGGAAATGGTAACGGCGTTATAGTTACAGTCAGAGTAATTAGTTAGATTATCAACGCCGTTACTCCCATCACTGCACACTATTCTACCTCTAATATGGCTCATCACCCAAATAAAGGTCTGGTTAGCAGCTCATGATTTGGTCATAAATTAACCATTCATCAATGCAGAAGAGGATGGTCTAGAATATTGTCTCTAAAAAGTATGTAGTCCCAACTGAGTAAAAGTAGAAAGTAAGAGATTGTATTTTCTCCATATTTGAGCATACTGCCATGGTACCAGCAGAAGCTGCTGCTCTTATAGATATATATAGGCCCACCATAATTGGTCACGGCTGGTCAAGTTTTGCTGCTCCGTGTTGCTGGAGAGACAAACAGACTGACCGGTCCAACCATCGCCGTAATATAGTGAGCTCTTCATGCATAGTTTCAGAAGAACAAAAGAGTGAACTATCCAAACAACGGTTTACATAACCGCTGCCAATGCTAGTAAACCCTGTATGAAAAATACCCTTCGGTTCTGCAGTTCCAGCGTGATCTGCTTCTCTATCTTCTCTTTGGCTTTCATCTGAGTGTTTGGCTCGTGCTATCAGAAGTGTGTATGTACACACATCATCACTGATGCTTGTGCTGGCTGAAAAATACAGTTACATAGAGTTATGAGAGTTATAGTAGAGCCTGAAGGGTTCTGGGTCTGCTACTCATCACTCCAAACTGTGTTTAGGAGCCTGCAACAAGCTTTCTGTGCTTTGTGGACTTGAACAAACGTCTATGCTACTTTAGATTTTTTTCAGGTTGGTCAGCCACATGCTCAGACTGTAAAAGGAACTGAGCTTCTGTCATTTTGCCAAGATGTGTGTGTAGATTCATGGCATAGTGGCTTAACTTTGTTTGGTTGGTTGGTTGGTTAGTTGGTTGGTTGGATGGATGGATGGATGGATGGATGGATGGATGGATGGATGGATGGATGGATGAATGTAGTGCTATGCGATATGACGATAAATATCGTGGGGACGATAGAGAAGTGTCTATATTGCTACTTACCTTCTATCATCAATTATTCATGCAAATATATAAAGTAGGCTACGATGAAATGTATTGGTGTGGTCACTTTGCATAAACTCGGTTTATATAAGTGATAATAAAGTAATCTTCACAAAAAAAACGCTTCATAATGAGGTTTTGCGACATGATGCTGCTTTAGCTACTGCATCTACATCATTTGTTTTCATTTGACACATATATATTGCTGCACTAAAAGTTAGTCATTCTCATTTGTGAAAGTTTGGTTTAATGTCACTTTGAAATAAAGTTGGAAAAAAGTAAGCAATGATATTATTTGGTCATATTTGTCGAGGAATAGCTGAAAACATACTCAAATGTGGTATATCATGATATATATCGTTATCGTGATATAAAAAAAATCCATATCCTGATATATGATTTTTCCCATATCGCCCAGCACTAGATGAATGGATGGATGAATAGAGGAATGTTGGTTGGTTGTTGGATGTATGAATGGATAGACGGATAAATGGATGGATGAATAGAGGAATGTTGGTTAGTTGGTTGGTTGGATGGATGAATGGATAGACGGATAAATGGATAGATGAATGAATTGGTTGGTTGGTAAGTTGGCTGGCTGGTTGGATGGATTAATGGATGGATTGGTTGGATGGATAGATGGATGATGAATTAATAAATTAATTAATAAATTAAACCAGATCATAATTTCTTCACATCAGACTTCATTTGAATTTGTGAATTTAGATCTTGGTTCTGGCACTGACATCAACCATGCACTGTACAGCATTGTGAGTGTGTCTTCGCTATCATAATGATGGGAAAAGTGTGCTGTGCACAGCTCAAAACACACAAAAGGGATGTACCAATTCTCTTAATTAATCACGAGTGCTTCATACTGAGCACTCTTTCTCCACGTTAGGATGTTCTTAATGGTAAGAGGCTTTAAGGAAACTGGGTATTACTTATTTACACTGTAAAGGTGCACAAGCAGGTAATTTAAGGGATCAGCTATATTATTTTATTTTGTATTTTGTTTATTGCTGATGAAAAAGTTGGGTTTTTGCTCTGCTGCTTGCCTCTCTTGCGAAGATTGCAAATGAATGTTTGACTGTCAACATGTATCTATCTGCATGTGATCAGAAGCACTTCCTGTGCAGGTTAAAGCTGTATCATGCTAAGAAGAAGCCATATGTCCACACCATCCAGAAACTTCAACAAATCTCTAGATGAATCTTTAAATCTGTTTTAAACATTTTAATGTTTCTTTCTTTCTAACTCTTTCTTCTCTATTTTTCTCTCTCTCAGCTCTTCCGGCATGGCCCTTCCTACCCCGTACTACTCTCCGGACGAGGAAGACGAGCGACCCTTCATCTGCTCTCTGCCGCAGGATAACGGGATCATGTCCTGCAGTGATATTCCGGTGCGGAGGGAGGGAGGGCGGAACTGCTGCCTGGATGTGGAAGATGCTCTGCACTGGCAGGCTCTGGGTATGGCTGCCGAGCCCATTTTCAACGCCAGCGCCGGCGCTGTCCCGGGACTCTGCGTCAACTGGAACCGCTACTATACCCGCTGCCTCACAGGCTACAAAAACCCACACAAAGGTGCCATCAACTTTGACAACATTGGCTACGCCTGGATTGTGATATTTCAGGTGTGTAGGTGAAAGTTCGAAAGTCAAACTAAAGTCACAATTTACTTTTTTTTTTATCAAATGGCATTTTTGACATACTTGTTTATTATGGAAACTTCCTTTTAGAAGCCCAAATCAGAAAAAGCCTGGACTGTATGGAGTATATATGGTCGCTGTCCAATGAAAAACACTTATCTCCAAAACAGCAACTTTACAGGAGAGAGGAAAAACCTTCAATAGGGATCAATGTAAAAAGAGTTTATTTCATGTAATTTTGAAGAGTTTCTATTGGGCCGTTCATCAAGAAATTTTGGCACAGTTTGTCAGCAACAATAAAAAAAAAAAATTACATTTTTTACAAATCTTTAACTTTACTTTAAATGCAGACAGTTTGAACCCAAGATATTTTTAACCTTCATCGCTTGGTATCCTCAGTGTTAAATAACTTGTGAGTTTTGTAAAAAGGGAAAGCTATACCGTCACAACTTGGAATGCGTTGCAGGGATGGAGAAAATGGAGAAATTAATTCATATTACTAAACGAAATTAAGTTGAGCAGACAAAACATAATACATATATATTGCATTTATATTACCTGCAATCCTTACCTTTTCTGATTTGAGGTTTAAAATTACAGTGACTTGCAAAGAATATTCATACCACTTGAATTTTTACCAATTTCTCACCTTACAACCACAAACTTACATATTTTTTTAGATTTGAATTTATAGATCAACGCAAAGTACTCGCCAAATAGGTCAAAGATAAAATTTGATCCCAAGCTTTGAGCATCCTAAGTAGCACTATTTAATCCACCATCCAAAAATAGAAAAAGTATTTTATAACTATTTTATAACGGTAAACCTTAAAAGACATGGCCGTCCACCCAAACTGACAGGTCGGGCAAGGAGACCACTTGTCAGAGAAGCAACCAAGAGGCGTATGATCACTCTGGAGAAGCTGCAGAAATCCACATCTCAGGTGGGACAATCTGTTCATAGGCTAACTATAAGTCATTAACTCCACAAATGTGGCCTTTATAGAAGAGAGGCAAGAAGAAAACCATTGATGAAAGAAAAACCTAAGTTTGTAGTTTGCAGCCAAAAGCTATGTAGGGGACACAGCAAACATGTGGAAGAAGGGAACACTGCTCATCACCTTTAGGACACTATTCCCACTATGGAACATGGTGGTGGCAGCATCATGCTGTGGAGATACTTTTCTTCAGCAGGGACAGGGAATCTGGTCAGGATTGATGGGAAGATGGATGGAGCTAAATGCAGGATACAATCCTGGGAGAAAACCTGTTGAAGGCTGTAAAAGACTGGAGACTGCGAGTCACCTTCCAGCAAGACAATGACCCTAAACATACAGCCAGAGCTACAGTGAAATAGTTTAGATCATAGAATATTCATGTCTTACAATGGCCCAGTCAAAGTTGGTGAAGAAATTCCAGAAAAGAATTTCAGTTGTAAATGCAGTGAAATTTGGTTCTACAAAGTATTGATATAGGAAGGCTGAATACTTTTCCACATCACACTTTTCAGATTTTCTTTTGATTAAAATAATAATAATAATAAAAACATTCCATTGCATTTCACAATTATGTGCTACTTTGTGCTGGTCTCTCATTTATAATCTCAATACAATATATTAAGGTTTGTGGTTGTAAGGTGACAAAACATGAAAAAGTTCAAGGACTATTAATACTCACTCCTTGTGTAAAAACGTATTAATAATGTGTTACGCACTTATTTTATAAAAGCTTAATTTGAGAAATCATAGCTGCATATTATAACGCATTATACCAAAATATACCAAATCTGTGTTATAGTGCATTACAACACTACATTATACAATGCTCTTATAAAAACAGATATTATAAGTCATTATGAGCCCTTTCTTTATAAACCCTTATACTTGTAGTTTATAATGTGTTATGGATGGCACTGTAAGTACTTATGAGTTATTATACAAGCTTATTTCAGTCCATATAAGGTATTATGCATGTCATATAATGCATTTATAATACATTATGAATACAGGGTTCTTAGGAAGTGTTATCAAGGTTTGTTCTAGTAAGGCATTGAATGGAAGCGAGTCTTGTCTAAAAGCATGTTTTAAAACATGTATCTTCTGTTTTTAAGTGGCCAGCAGATGTTAAATGTTGTTCGGTTAATTACAAAACAATTACACACCGAGCACTGAGCGAATGATTTACGCTGAGCATCAGGCTGCTCAGAAAAGGCCTCCTGTTGTAAGTAAAGGCCTACTAATCTCCTACTGTTAATGAATAGAGGAATGACTGGAGAGCAGCTGGGCAATGCTGCATAGAAAACTAGTGCAAATATTTGCACGATTCGCACTAGAGGATGTCAGTCTGCAGAGCACACAGGCTGACAGTGCCTCTCGCAGGAGCGCTCTGCAGGAAGGCTTCAATTTAGACACAGACACAGCCTCCAATTTGAAGCTTTTTGCTCTGTGATCAAAGCCCTGGAAACACATCAAGTGCATAATGATTTCATTATGATTTCTGAAAGTGAAATAAATAAGGGGCTATGTTTACTTGACTTATTTTCATATGATATGGTTGCCAAGTATCCACACACATTTGCCCTGCTGTTGACATCCCGATCACAATATTTGGTTTATGTTGACGGATACAGTCCCCATGAAAAGATGAATATGAGACAAAAAAAAACAACATATCAGTTTCAATTTCCAGGTTTTTACAACTGGATCTGATACACCATTTACCTCTGTCTGAACCCACCCATTTTTCTTGTGAGCAAAACTAAAATTCACTTTTTCATTTCTTGTTCTCTGTAAAATACCATAGGTCTCTCTGAGTTGTATATACATGCTGCATATGAAACTCTTCCTCAACCTCCATTGTCTGCAGTAGCTAATAAAAGAAAATACTCAGAAAAACCGTCAATCAGGAAAAGCATCTGTGTCTACGTCAACCTGTGAGTTCATGGCTTCGCCCACCTCGGCTCGGGACCACCCACAGACAGAGCTAAACAGCAGAGACGACGTTGTCGACTAGCTAAAGAACTTACAGCTTCTGTTTTGTTTACACCAGCTGGTTAGTGTTAGCTATATTGTGTAAGTAACTATAAGTTTAAATCGGATCTCCGGTTGATTCTGTGTTTTACGACTATTATGACTTTCTTCTTCGGGTCATTCCAAACAGCTGTTCTGGCTATAGGCAACATTTGTGCAATGGTTCTGATTGATTTTCTATCTTCTCTCAGCTTCACAGTTGCTTGTTTTTTTCACCAATTGACAGCTCTCTGCTTTTCATGTTGGTTAATTTTCTATAACTATAAATGCACAGTCTGCACAGATAAAACCCAAATCTGAAACTGAGCATAGACATTAAGCACTACGACCTGACAGTCACATGTTCCAATACTTTTCCTCAAAAGAAAAATGGATGGGTTCAGACAGAAGGTGATATCTTCTGAACTGTGTATCAGATCTAGATGTAAATGAAATGTTGGTATTTCGTCTCATATTTATCTTTTAATATCAATTTCAAATGTTTTCAGTCTACAGTAGAAATAAAGGGATTGACCTCACTGTTCCAATACTTTTATAGGGGACTGAATATTTGAAAATTACTGATAAAAAGTTGTGTCTATAAATTTTTGAACATTATTCATTCAGTTCTTGTGCCTACATATTTGGGTAAAATGTACAATAAGTGTATTTTTGTGTCTGTATGTCCAGGTCATAACTCTGGAGGGCTGGGTGGAGATCATGTACTACGTGATGGACGCTCACTCCTTCTACAACTTCATCTATTTCATCTTGCTTATCATAGTAAGTGGGGCTACTTTGGCTACGCTTCAGCCTTTCATTCGTATAGCGTTGCAGAGATGTCTGGTACAGAGATACCTGGGAAACCCTTGCTGTGCGTGGGTGAGCATTATCCTGCTGAAAAGAAATATTGCTGAGCTGTTAATGTTCCGCTCATCACTACTAGGGATGACCAACTGTCAACTTCGATGCCTCGCTAGGTAACCCAATGAGAAGTTGCGGCAGTGAGTAGCTACATAGCAAAGGCAGGATTGAAGTTCTCACCATGAGACCACTTTACTCAAACCCAACTGTTTTCAGATTCCAAAGAGAACCTAGATTGGTTGTAAAAATGATTTGGCTACATTTCATAGCACTCTAGGCAATGGGAAGGCAAATAAGTCAAAATTTATTTAGCAATTTGTCAAAACTACTATCTCAAAGTCTGTCACCAAGGGCAAAATGTGTTAAATTGCTTTGTAGATTGTAGAGGCAGCTCTACAAGGTTCTCAAAGATCTCTCACCTAGAGGTACACTACCCAAACCTAGTTTCTGAGGTTCACTTCAGTTTCTGAAACTGAGGGTTCAGACACCAGTATTTGGTGAAATAACCGTGGTTTTTAATCACAGTTTTTTTCATGCATCTTGGCATCATGTTCTCCTCCACCAGTCTTACACACTGCTTTTGGATAACTTTCTGCCTTTACTCCTGGTGCAAAAATTCAAGCAGTTCAGCTTGCTTTGATGGCTTGTGATCATCCATCTTCCTCTTGATTATATTCCAGATGTTTTTTTTCAATTTGGTCAAATCAAAGAAACTCTTCGTTTTTAAGTGGTCTCTTATTTATTTATTTTTTTCAGAGCTATATCTGCCTGAAACATAAACACCTGTTGAGTTTTGGGTCTTTTTTGTTGCTTTAGAGCAACTCTGCATGTTCTACTAGGAGATCCTGGCACTCCGGTGCTCCAGTCTCTGATTTTAGACCTGGCGTTTTTTTTGTTCTTGGCTGAATATTTTTAAATTGAAAACTCTCTTTCTGTTCCAATTTGCTGAGAGGTGAATATTAACATGGTTAAAAAATGCATTACCTTCCACACACACAGACACACACACACACACACAAATACACACACACATCATACACACACTTACACACATTTACACACCATGAGAGAGACTGAGAGCCCTTGGAGCTTTGTAGTTGCCAGGGTAGAAGATTAGGTAGGATTTTGATGCCAGGGCATTTAAATCATGAGAGAAACTGGCAGAGTCCACCTAGCTAAGGCGAGCTTCCAGCAGCTCTCTCTATCTCTCTCTCTTTCTCTCTTTCTCTCTCTCTCTCTCTGTTTGAGAGTGTGTGTTGGTGTGCTCAAACGTGTGTATAAGTGATCTCAAAGGCATGGCACCTGCAAGCCTGTGTTATGTAAGGTGTAATATGTATACACACACACTGAAACACACTGAAAGGCAATACAAATAAGAATTCACATTTACATATAAAGCATTTTTAGACACTCTTTTTCAGAGTGACTTACAGAAATCCACTCAGAAAATATCCCTGGTTAGTGTGAAAAGATTAGTGGCAAAAAATGTAGGTGTAAGTGTCCCGGACGTTGAGGGATGAGAGGGTGGATGTAAACGCAGGTAGAATATTTATCAAACAAGCGAGTAAACGTGTTGCGATGCTTATTGCTATCTTGGTAAAATAGAAAGGAAGTAAAGAAGAAGGGAAGGTTTGTTAATGATCTCAAGGGAGCTGGGAGACCAGTCACTAGGAAATTCATTAGTAACATCCTTCATCCACTACTTTCTAGTTACTTAATTCTTGTTACTTTTTTACAGGTAGGTTACAAGTTATTTGACAGCTACCTACATATTCACTGCATTTAGAAGCAGTTAATAATGTATTTATAAAGCAATATTTGGATATTTATGACCAGCTTATGCTCCAACTTCCAACATAAAAGGGAGCATTGAACTAAAATGATAATATATTGTTAATTTATAGTACATTAATTTATCGAAATTCAGCAGACATATTTTAATGATTTGATACTCTAGAATGTTAATGTAATGTGGCTGAATATATGTAAAGCTTCTACCAGTAAAATAAACTGGTTTGTGTCAGTAACTGACTGAATATAAAATGCTTCTACCAGTTGTTTATTTTAATGTACAATTAAATACATGTTATTAAAAAGAAAAATTGTGATTAATTGTGATAAATCCCAGCAAATTTTATGATTTATTAGTTATTTTAAAATAACATTGAGGGTGGATTTAAATGCAGGTAGAATATTTATTAAACAAACAAGTAAACGTGTTGCGATGTTTATTGCTATGTTATACCCCGTCAACAGTCTATTTTTACACCTTGTGCCCACGTCATTAAAATAGCTACGGAGTTTACGGAATGTATTTACGCTGTTGAGCGTGGTGGTCTGGAAATAAGGTGTGTTCAAGTACAGGTGCGCCACTGACTGATTAAAACCGTGACAACAGTCAACAGTCATCCACCCAATCCTATCTGTACGCCCTCTGCTCGTTACACACACAAATAAAGCTGATTGACTGGCTTAACAATCAAGCCTGTTTTACTGAGTAAATAAACAGTAAATAGCCAGATAAGGAGTAAAGGAGTAAAAGTCGTAAAAAAGAATGGAGGTACACAAGATAACTTCAGTCATCATCACTCTGGAGCTCCATGCAGGATCTCATCTTGTGGATTTAAGATGATTCTGAGGAAGGAGGGAAGATTTGTTAATGATCTCAAGGGAGCTAGGAGACCAGTCACCAAGAAATTCATTAGTAACATACTTCATAAAGGAGTAAAGGAGTAAAAGTCGTAAAAAAGAATGGAGGTACACAAGATAACTTCAGTCATCATCACTCTGGAGCTCCATGCAGGATCTCATCTTGTGGATTTAAGATGATTCTGAGGAAGGAGGGAAGATTTGTTAATGATCTCAAGGGAGCTAGGAGACCAGTCACCGAGAAATTCATTAGTAACATACTTCATCCACTACTTTCTAGTTACTAAATTCTTGTAAAAAATTTTTACAGCTCACAAGTTACAAGTAATTTGAAGGCTACCTACATATTCACTGCATTTATACTATAAATATATAAATATAAATAATCTGGTTTGTGTCAGTAACTGGCTGAATCTAAAAAGCTTCAACCAATTGGTTCTTATTGGTTTAATACATATTATTTAAAAGGAAATTTGTGATTACTTGTGATAAATCCCAGCAAATGTTATGATTTAATACTTATTTTAAAATTAATTGACTACCATAACTATCAAGCCTGCCTTACTGATTAAATAAACAGTTAATGACCAGATAAGGAACTTTAAAAAAAGTGCTAAAAAAAAATGGAAGTAGACCAGATAACTTGCCATCACTCTGGAGTTCCATGCAGGATGATTCTGATGAAGGAGGAAGGTTTGTTAATGATCTCAAGGAAGCTGGGAGACCAGTCACCAAGAAATTCAGTAGTAACATACTTCATCCACTACTTTCTAGTTACTAAATTCTTGTAATTTTTTTTTACAGCTCACAAGTTACAAGTAATTTGAAGGCTACCTACATATTCACTGCATTTATAAGCAGTGTCTTTAAAAGGAGGTAAACTAATTAAGTAATAATTCTTTGCACTGCACATTATACTTCCGAATATACGTAAAGCCAGTAAAATAAACTGGTTTGTGTCAGTAACTGGCTGAATCTAAAAATATTCTACCAGTTGTTTCTTTTAATTTACAATAAAATACATATAATTACAAAGGAAAATTGTGATTAATTGTGATATATACAAGCAAATTTAGGGTTTGTTAATGATCTCAAGGGAGCTGGGAGACCAGTCACCAATACATTCATTAGTAACATACTTCATCCACTACTTTCTAGGTACTAAATTCTTGTTACTTTGTTTACAGTTCAAAAGTTATAAGTTATTTGAAGGCTACCTACATATTCCCTGGTTTGTGTCAGTAACTGACTGAATCTAACAAGCGTCTACCAGTTGGTTCTAATTATTTAAAAGGAAAAATGTGATTCATTGTGATATACACCAGCAAATGTTATGATTTATTAGTTATTTTTTTAACTGATTGATTGGCTTAACTTTCAAGCCTGTTTTACTGAGTAAATAAACAGTTAATGGCCAGATAGGGAGCTTTACTTCTAAGTTTTTTTTTTTTTTTTTTTTTTCAGAATGTAATCCTGACTGAGGGGCATTCAAAGAGTCTTCAAAAGCTTACCTTTCTTTGGAAATGTCCCGTTTTCTGCATGGTCTGGCAGTATCTAAGCAACAAACGCGTATACAAGCTTTGAACAGTGCATGTACTGGTTTATGAAGAGTTTGCAGGCTTTAATTGATAGGTGCATTAAAGAACACAGTTTGCCTGGGGCTGGTTGGTGGTCATTAGCGTATGTTCTTTGCTACTGACATTATCGCCGGTGCGGAATTGTGAAGCAGCAAACTTTAAACACTTGACTGCGTTTGAGGTAGGCTGAAGATTTACTTTAAAGCCTCGGGGCAGCGTAAATCTGTGTTTTCTTTCCAATTAGGTTAATCGCGCTCCGGTGGGCAAACAAAAGTTACTTTTTCCTCAAATCGTTTGGATTTAGTCACAGTTGTAGTTTCTTCACATGAAAATGTTAGATTGATTGTTTTCTGTCTATTTCTGGTGGCTCTAAAATAATATTACAATTCTTGGTACTATGAAAGAACACTGCAAATGTTTTTGGACATTTGGACATTGCAAAGCATTTGGGGGGGCCAAGCCTTCCTCTTTCTCTCTTTCCTTTCTTTTCTGGCTTCTTGTTGGATTACTCTGCTTCACGATCGCTGAACTTCCATATTTTGCCGACTGCAGGAACCACGAACCTGGCTTGGAACAACTCTACCCCACTTTTTTACTTGACTTTCTTTGTTTTTTCTTTAACCAAACATGGATATACAGGGGTTGGACAATGAAACTGAAATAATTAGACCACAATAATTTGGAAACAAGGAGAGTTGAGGGGCACATTAAATTCTGCCATGATTTGGGATACAATCCAGGTTAGCACCTGAATATTCCTTTTGCGTCCACAGTTAATCCTGTTGGATGTGGTTCATCCTTTTTGGTGGTATGCTGTTATTGATGTAGACTTTATTATAGACGTGGGAAGTCTGCACTAGTGTATTGGCCCCTCTTGAGGGGGATTCTGATAACAGTGTTGTTGGACAATCCTGTATTCACTATGCACAGTTTGTTGTTGCTTTTAATTCATAACCCATCGTTGTCTGGGGGCCCCAAGGCATTTCGGGGCCCTAGGAAAGTAATTGGTTTGCTTGCCCTGTTGTAACAAATTGATTTTTAAACTTTTCATATATGTAGCTTAAATAAGTAACAGTAAGAAACAAAAGAGGTAGAAACAAACAAACAAAAACTCTATAATTTTTTTTGGTCTAGTTATCAACAGTAATCAACAATGACTTACCAAGACTCGGATTTAATAAAAGCAATAATAATAATGTAGCAAAACATATAATGTGACATACAAAAAATGTAATATGACAAGAAAATCTCAAATCTAAAAAGGGCATGATTTTTATTGAATTCATATAAAAAGAGGAAACATACACTTTATAAAGGCTTTAGAAGACTGTTATTATTACAATATGGATTTGTTAAATCTCTGTATTGTGTACAAAACAGCATTACACACCCCTACTATGAATTGTGTTGTAAAAAAAGAAGAATACTAATTTAAACAACAGTTTAAATTAGTTTAAACTTCCACATTCAAGAAATGAACTGGTTTTTAAACATTCCATAGTTAAATCTAAGTGGTTTGATGTACCGTTTGAAGTTTTTTCATGAATTGCTAACACACCAGATATTGTTTGTGTGTCCCAGAGTCAAAGGACGGCTGTGCTGTATGAAATATCGTGTGCATTTGATCTGTATTTGGAAGAGTCATATATCTCAAAAATGAGGAAGTACCAACCTCTGGTTAGTGTTATTGAAAATGTAGGACTTAAATGCTAACTGATAGTCCTGGTGTTTGGGAGTCTTGGTCATGTGCATAGATTGGCAGTGCGTGGTCTTGGTCTTGGGGGATTAAGTAGAGTAAAAGCTAAAAAAAAACTAGTAAAGTTTTGCTCTATTTCAGCCATCACTGGGAGTATACATATTTGGAAAAGGCGCTGTTTTCTTTATCCATAAATAGAGAACACAAGAAACGCTGTAACACCCTGTATGAATTGTATGTGACTATGTTTGGACAATTTTTTCTGAAATATTTTGTTTCCTTATTGTTTATTGAATTGTATATGGAAACTAAATAAAGTATAACATGTGTGTGTGTTTATAGCTAACTAGATAGTGCTGGTTTATTCAGTGCAGAACATCGGGTAACAGCTAGACTAAAGCAGTAGTACAAACTGTGCTGAACAGCCTGTCAGGCTCTTGTTTTTGGACAGATTAAACTAGCGCTGTGTACCTGTAATTTAGCCGTAAGTGAAACGTCCAGTCAGGGGTTCAGTTTCCCCAACCTGTGTGATTACGTCTAGTGCTGCAGTAAACTGGGTTTTTATTTTTTTATTTTTTTATTTTATTAAACAGCTTGAACAAGTCTAAGGACCGTGGACCAAACCAAGGGTCATGTGTTTGCTACATTGTATATATTTGGTCCGCTTATTTTTGTTTTCACACTGCAGTTTAGGGAGCGCACCAATCATTTTTCCTGCTTTTCCAGTTATTTTTCTTTATCTGCTGCTGTTGTTAAGGTTCCTGTTGCTCAGCTTCCTCTAATTGGTCCGAAAGTTTGAACCATCTACAAAAGCGCTTTCACACTGCAGGCGAACCGGGCCATGGTTCAGAAGATCCAGACCGAGACCACCTCTCTTGGTCGGACCAAAATCGGACCAAACTGAAAAGTCCGAAAGTCCGCACCAAACGAGGCAGGTGTGAAAGCACCCTAAGTATCCTAAGTATACTAGTAAGTCTGAAGTTTAGCTACCAAAAGCTGTTTCTGGCAAGTATAACCTCCCAGACTCTTAAATATCCTAAAGAAAAACCTCTAGAAAAGTTTCTTTCCAAACAGACATTGCCCTAAAAAGTTTTGTTAATTCTGGTGCTATCCTAAATAAAAATGTAATAAGATTTTCTAAATATATACTACTTAATAGTAGTATATTCTATTTAGCCTGAAATACCATCTACCAGTCCATAACATCAAGTAGGAGAAAGTTTTTCCTACTCCTCCTTGCAGAATTCTTTCAGCTGTGTGATGTTTAAAAGGTTTCTCGCATGTTGCCCAACATGTTTCAAATCCTCATCCCATAGCTTCTCTGTAATATTAAGATTTGGACCTTGAAACTCTCAATTTCTATGTTTTCAGACATTTCTTGGTGTATTTACTGGAATATTTCCAGTCACTGTAATGTTGCATGCTCCACCTTTGCTTGAGCTTCAGTTTTTTACAATAGCTTTCGCTGGTTACCTGAGCGAACATGGTGCAGCCAGTGGTGCTAAAACAAGAGCTACTGCTAACATGAACAGCAATCTTTATCTTAGCAGGTCTTTATCTGTTCATTCACTCATCGTTAAACCAAAGAAACACAGAATTAGAACTAAAGTGAGCTTGTAGGATTAAAATAGAATGCAAGAGAATTTGTGCTAAAATTACTAAAATTATTCAATCTGAAAAGTGACTGCACCACAATGCATGTTTTAAAAGTACTTTTTTAACATGCTTGGTGCAATTACACATAACACACAAAAAATACAATTTGATTATTTTTTATTTAAAAAAAAACCTTATTGATATTTAAATACAGTTGTGTGAAAAGGTGTTTGCCCCTTAATTTTTTTGTGTGTTTGTCATTCTTAAGTGTTTTAGATCATCAAACAAAAATAAATATTATATTAATTTAAATATTAGTCAAAGAACACCCAAGTTAAAAACAAAATGCAGTTTTTGAATATGAGCTTCAAACCTACATGGCCCTGTGTGAAAAAGGGTGAAAAAATGTGAAAAACAAATCACCTCTAAATAGTTATGTCATGGTGGGGATGGAATACAGACACTCGCAGGAACGAGTTTACAGTTTATTAAAACAGAGTTAGGAATGGGGGTAGTCAAATACAAAAATAAGGCAACACCAGCAAACAGGAACCATGAAGATGAGACCATACCATAAACAGGAGACAAATAAAAAAATGTAAACTGTCCAAGTAATACACAAAAAAATCCACAATCAGAGGCAGAGGCAAAAATCGGCGTCGAGAAAACAAGGTCATACAGAAAAAAATAGTAACAGAGAAAATAACACAGGTGTGCGTGGAGTGTCCTTTTATACTGCTAGAAATTAGAACTCAGGACTTCCTGGACGGGGCAGGTGAGGCGTCACGTGTTTGGGAGTATGTGTGATGTCAGCGGGTGGTGCGTTCTGGGTAGTGTAGTTGTCTAACTGGAAACCTCCGTTGGAGTTAAGTGTGGGGGTAACAAAAGCCCCTACAGCACCAGACGTGACAAGTTAAGATGAGTGAAGCCAAAATTCCTCCACAGAGCTATGAAAGACTCATTGCAAATTACTGCAAACACTTGATTATGTTTGGGGGGCAAAGGTTTAGGTTGATTAGGTTTTGGACACAAGAATCAGAATAACTTGATTGCTGCTTGATTGTGCTTATTTTGAGTTTAAATTACTTAAAATAAGGTACAAATTCTAAGTAAGAATGATTAAGATAATTATCCCTAAAATAAGTAAAATAATCTAACACTTACTATGCTTAGTAAGACAAAAAGTCTTATCAGAGAGGAAAATAAGATTTACTGCCTTAAATTTAGAAAATTTCACTTGCTAAGATTTAGTTTTTTTGCAGTGTAAGACTTTTTGTCTTACTAAGCATTGTAAGTGTTAGATTGTTTTGCATATTTTGCATGTTATGAATAATTATCCGAGTCAGTTTCACCTCATTTTAAGTAATTTGAACTGAAAATAAGCATAAGAAATCTGGATTCAAGTTTTTCTGAGGCTTGTGTCTAAAGGCAAAAAACAGTTATCGTTGCTTGATTTAAGTCTTACTTTACTGATTTTGAAACTTTTTGATTGCTTTTTGTAAGAAATCTTAATAAGAAAATTTTGCTTACCCCATTGGCAGATTTTTATGTGCTTAATATACATATATTTGTCTTAATTTGCATATATTATGTCTAGATTTTGCCAATGGATTGTTGGATGTTTTGCAGTGTATTAGTATGATGTATGAGAGGTTACTTGATGCACATCCTGTTTCAGTCTAACTTTGCATTTAAGGAACTTACTACTACTTAGTAGATGTTTAATATAGTAGCTGTTTATGGTGCCATACGTAGTTTTTTTTTTTTTGTACGTTTTACATTGTGAAACTACATTGTGACTGATGTCAGAAATCAGCCATCTGAGCAGTTTCCTGTAATCATTCTTACTTAGAATTTGTACCTTATTTTAAGTAATTTGAACTCAAAATAAGCACAATCAAGCAGCAATCAAGTTATTCTGATTCTTGGGTCCAAAAACAGTGACTTTTTTTGCTTGATTTAGGTGTTACTTCGCTAATTTTGTAGGAAATCTTACTAAGAAAATTTTGCTTACCCCGTTGGCAGATTTTTTTGCTTAATATACATATATTTGTCATAATTTGCATATATTTTGTCTAGTTTTTGGCAATGGATTTTTTTGCAGTGTGGCTGCTTTAAACACTTATGCTGGAGGTTTGAAATTGAGCACATCGGTTATGTTTGCATCAGATACTACATGTGTGGCAGAATCAGTCTAGAAGCCCAACACACACACACACACACACACACACACACAAAAGCCTTCACACTCCCTCGGTCTCAGCCTGCGGCCACTCTCTGCCGCATTGTTCACCTGGGAGTGTTTATCAGCAGGATTGAATAAGTGTGACAGCAGAGCTCCACTGCTTCACCTGCAGAAAATGAAGGAATAAACTCGGGGTCCGTGGTCAGATTGGAGGAAGGGCAGAGCGTCACTCTGGAGGAATGATAGAAAAGTGTTAAGGGAGATAGATAAGCAATCAGCAGGGGAATACATTTTATTCCGTTCAGAGAAGAAAAAAACGAAAGAAATAAAGAAAGAAAGAAGAACAGGTGGTACATTGTCTCAGATTGCTATTCTGAATGCTGGAACGCTCGAAACGCTCGAAACGCTCGGAACTCTGAAACGTGTGTCGGTGCTGAAGGGCCGTTACGGCATATTGCAAATGACTATGTGCTACAGCAATATTCCAGGTTTCTGGTATCCATGACAATCTGTGAAAAGAGTCCACCCACATCAGTACACTGATAATGAGTTGCCACAATTTTTTTTCTTCTGCAAAAAGTACTTTAATAAGAGTAAGAGTAATATATTGTCACTGTCATGCAAAAAAGCTCATCTCTAAAAAGGTAATTTTACAAGAACAGCAACATAAAATAACTTTATAATCTTTCAGTTGAGAAACAACAAACACCAAATACCAAATTTACACTATGCCCAAACTGGAAATTGGAAAAAAAAAATGTAGAATGGAAAATCTAATAGAAAAAGTATTTAAAACTTCAGGATAACTATGTACTAGGATGGTTATTTATGGATGTGTCATGCTCAACTAATATTAAACTAACATTCAACCGAATTTCAACTAGAAGCAATTTAACTCGGATGATTCTGGATGGAACCTAACTCTAAACCTAAGCCTTACTTCATCCATGTATCAACCCTGAAATCTAAACATAACCCAAACCTTATCCTTAACCTTAAATCTAACACTAATCCTAACCATGAATCAATCCTAAATTCCAAACCTTAAATCTATCCCTAACCATAAATCAACCCTAAAACATAAACATAACCCAAAACTTATCCTGACCCTTAAATCTATCCCTAATCCTAACCATGAATCAACACTAAAACCCAAGCCTAAACCTTATCCTACCCCTTAAATCTAACCCTAAACTCAACCATAAATCAACCCTAAACCTAAACCCAACCCAAACCCTATCCTAAACCTAAAACCTAAAGCTCCACTAGGTAGGATTGAGATTTTGTGCTCGTGGGCTCCCCCTACAGTTGCAGAGTGTAATAAATGTTTCAGGCGGATTAGTTTCTCTTTCTCGTTTTCTGGCTTTCACAGACATATTCGGACTCTTTCCAGCTTCTGCCAGAGTGTCTGTATGTTAGTTTGTAAAGAATGAACCAGTAGTCCTTGTAGAACTGTTAGAACTAAAGGTCGGAAAGCAGGTCGCAGCGTTGGTCGCGGCCGCCTCGGAAAACTTACAGAGTCTGGTTTGAGCTCAGAAGAGCCTCGGCACAGACACGAGAGGGCCGCTATTCCTCCAATTACACCTCAGTGGAGCGCTGCAGTGAGTTTCAAGCTGTAATTTTACTTTTTTAAAAAGATTAAAAATCAAGGAAATCCTACCTAGTGCTGCTTTAAATCTAACCCTAACCATGAATCAACCCTAAAATCTAAACCTAACCTAACCCTAAACCTTCAATCTAACCCTGAAACTAACCGAAACCTCAACCAATAACCAACCCTAAACATAACCCAAGCTTAATCCTAAACCTTAAATCTAACCCTAATCCTAACCATAAATCAACCCTAAAACTTAAACCTAACCCAAACCTTATGCTAAACCTTCAATCTAACCCTGAAACTAACCCTAACCTCAACCAATAACCAACCCTAAACATAACCCAAGCTTAATCCTAAACCATAAATCTAACCCTAAACCTAACCTTGTCCTAAACCTTAAATCTAACCATAATCCTAACCATAAATCAACCCTAAAACTTAAACCTAACCCAAACCTTATGCTAAACCTTCAATTTAACCCTGAAACTAACCCTAACCTCAACCAATATCCAACCCTAAACATAACCCAAGCTTAATCCTAAACCTTAAATCTAACCCTAAACCTAACCCTAACCTTGTCCTAAACCTTAAATCTAACCCTAATCCTAACCATAAATCAACCCTAAAACTTAAACCCAACCCAAACCTTATGCTAAACTTTCAATCTAACCGTGAAACTAACCCTAACCCAAACCTTATCCTAAACCATAAATCAACCCTAAAACCTAAACCTAAACTAAACCTTATCCTAAACCTTAAATCTAACCCTAATCCTAACCATAAATCAACCCTAAAACTTAAACCTAACCCAAACCTTATGCTAAACCTTCAATCTAACCCTGAAACTAACCCTAACCTCAACCAATAACCAACCCTAAACATAACCCAAGCTTAATCCTAAACCTTAAATCTAACCCTAAACCTAACCCTAACCTTGTCCTAAACCTTAAATTTAACCCTAATCCTAACCATAAATCAACCCTAAAACTTAAACCTAACCCAAACCTTATGCTAATCTTCAATCTAACCCTGAAACTAACCCTAACCCAAACCTTATCCTAAACCATAAATCATCCCTAAAACCTAAACCTAACCCAAACCTTATCCTAAACCTTAAATCTAACCCTAAAACCTAAACCTAACCCAAACCTTATCCTAAACCATAAATCAACCCTAAAACATAAACCTAAACTAAACCTTATCCTAAACCTTAAATCTAACCCTAATCCTAACCATAAATCAACCCTAAAACTTAAACCTAACCCAAACCTTATGCTAAACCTTCAATCTAACCCTGAAACTAACCTCAACCAATAACCAACCCTAAACATAACCCAAGCTTAATCCTAAACCTTAAATCTAACCCTAAACCTAACCTTGTCCTAAACCTTAAATCTAACCATAATCCTAACCATAAATCAACCCTAAAACTTAAACCTAACCCAAACCTTATGCTAAACCTTCAATTTAACCCTGAAACTAACCCTAACCTCAACCAATATCCAACCCTAAACATAACCCAAGCTTAATCCTAAACCTTAAATCTAACCCTAAACCTAACCCTAACCTTGTCCTAAACTTTAAATCTAACCCTAATCCTAACCATAAATCAACCCTAAAACTTAAACCTAACCCAAACCTTATGCTAAACCTTCAATCTAACCCTGAAACTAACCCTAACCCAAACCTTATCCTAAACCATAAATCAACCCTAAAACCTAAACCTAACCCAAACCTTATCCTAAACCTTAAATCTAACCCTAAAACGTAAACCTAACCCAAAACTTATCCTATACCTTAAATCTAACCCTAATCCTAACCATAAATCAACCCTAAAATTTAAACCTAACCCAAACCTTATGCTAAACCTTCAATTTAACCCTGAAACTAACCCTAACCTCAACCAATAACCAACCCTAAACATAACCCAAGCTTAATCCTAAACCTTAAATCTAACCCTAAACCTAACCCTAACCTTGTCCTAAACCTTAAATATAACCCTAATCCTAACCATAAATCAACCCTAAAACTTAAACCTAACCCAAACCTTATGCTAAACCTTCAATCTAACCCTGAAACTAACCCTAACCCAAACCTTATCCTAAACCATAAATCAACCCTAAAACCTAAACCTAACCCAAACCTTATCCTAAACCTTAAATCTAACCCTAAAACGTAAACCTAACCCAAACCTTATCCTAAACCATAAATTAACCCTAAAACCTAAACCTAAACTAAACCTTATGCTAAACCTTAAATCTAACCCTAATCCTAACCATAAATCAACCCTAAAACTTAAACCTAACCCAAACCTTATGCTAAACCTTCAATCTAACCCTGAAACTAACCTCAACCAATAACCAACCCTAAACATAACCCAAGCTTAATCCTAAACCTTAAATCTAACCCTAAACCTAACCTTGTCCTAAACCTTAAATCTAACCATAATCCTAACCATAAATCAACCCTTAAACTTAAACCTAACCCAAACCTTATGCTAAACCTTCAATTTAACCCTGAAACTAACCCTAACCTCAACCAATATCCAACCCTAAACATAACCCAAGCTTAATCCTAAACCTTAAATCTAACCCTAAACCTAACCCTAACCTTGTCCTAAACTTTAAATCTAACCCTAATCCTAACCATAAATCAACCCTAAAACTTAAACCTAACCCAAACCTTATGCTAAACCTTCAATCTAACCCTGAAACTAACCCTAACCCAAACCTTATCCTAAACCATGAATCAACCCTAAAACCTAAACCTAAACTAAACCTTATCCTAAACCTTAAATCTAACCCTAATCCTAACCATAAATCAACCCTAAAACTTAAACCTAACCCAAACCTTATGCTAAACCTTCAATCTAACCCTGAAACTAACCCTAACCCAAACCTTATCCTAAACCATAAATCAACCTTAAAACCTAAACCTAACCCAAACCTTATCCTAAACCTTAAATCTAACCCTAAAACGTAAACCTACCCCAAAACTTATCCTATACCTTAAATCTAACCCTAATCCTAACCATAAATCAACCCTAAAACTTAAACCTAACCCAAACCTTATGCTAAACCTTCAATTTAACCCTGAAACTAACCCTAACCTCAACCAATAACCAACCCTAAACATAACCCAAGCTTAATCCTAAACCTTAAATCTAACCCTAAACCTAACCTTGTCCTAAACCTTAAATATAACCCTAATCCTAACCATAAATCAACCCTAAAACTTAAACCTAACCCAAACCTTATGCTAAACCTTCAATCTAACCCTGAAACTAACCCTAACCCAAACCTTATCCTAAACCATAAATCAACCCTAAAACCTAAACCTAAACTAAACCTTATCCTAAACCTTAAATCTAACCCTAATCCTAACCATAAATCAACCCTAAAACTTAAACCTAACCCAAACCTTATGCTAAACCTTCAATCTAACCCTGAAACTAACCCTAACCCAAACCTTATCCTAAACCATAAATCAACCCTAAAACCTAAACTAAACCTTATCCTAAACCTTAAATCTAACCCTAATCCTAACCATAAATCAACCCTAAAACTTAAACCTAACCCAAACCTTATGCTAAACCTTCAATCTAACCCTGAAACTAACCCTAACCCAAACCTTATCCTAAACCATAAATCAACCCTAAAACCTAAACCTAAACTAAACCTTATCCTAAACCTTAAATCTAACCCTAATCCTAACCATAAATCAACCCTAAAACTTAAACC
Source organism: Astyanax mexicanus (assembly GCF_023375975.1). Lineage (NCBI taxonomy): Eukaryota > Metazoa > Chordata > Actinopteri > Characiformes > Acestrorhamphidae > Astyanax > Astyanax mexicanus. The sequence continues at coordinate 33,083,340 of NC_064412.1, forward strand.
TAACCCAAACCTTATGCTAAACCTTCAATCTAACCCTGAAACTAACCCTAACCCAAACCTTATCCTAAACCATAAATCAACCTTAAAACCTAAACCTAACCCAAACCTTATCCTAAACCTTAAATCTAACCCTAAAACGTAAACCTACCCCAAAACTTATCCTATACCTTAAATCTAACCCTAATCCTAACCATAAATCAACCCTAAAACTTAAACCTAACCCAAACCTTATGCTAAACCTTCAATTTAACCCTGAAACTAACCCTAACCTCAACCAATAACCAACCCTAAACATAACCCAAGCTTAATCCTAAACCTTAAATCTAACCCTAAACCTAACCCTAACCTTGTCCTAAACCTTAAATATAACCCTAATCCTAACCATAAATCAACCCTAAAACTTAAACCTAACCCAAACCTTATGCTAAACCTTCAATCTAACCCTGAAACTAACCCTAACCCAAACCTTATCCTAAACCATAAATCAACCCTAAAACCTAAACCTAACCCAAACCTTATCCTAAACCTTAAATCTAACCCTAAAACTTAAACCTAACCCAAACCTTATCCTAAACCATAAATTAACCCTAAAACCTAAACCTAAACTAAACCTTATGCTAAACCTTAAATCTAACCCTAATCCTAACCATAAATCAACCCTAAAACTTAAACCTAACCCAAACCTTATGCTACACCTTCAATCTAACCCTGAAACTAACCCTAACCCAAACCTTATCCTAAACCATAAATCAACCCTAAAACCTAACCCAAACCTTATCCTAAACCATAAATCTAAACCTAACCATGAATCAACCCTAAAATCTAAGCCTAAACCTTATCCTAAAATTTAAATCTGACCCTAACCATGAATCGTCGTAATAGTCGATTGAGCCACGCCCGGGTACGGCACGGATTGCCTAGTGTGAGGACACACACTTAGTGTCACTAAATGTAAGACGTCTTTTCCTGCAGTGCAGCTCTATCCACGAGGAGCGAGCATTTTTCTTCTTCACTACATTAAGTCCACACACACTGCAAAAACTAAAACCCTCAGGTCACACATCAGGGGGGCGGGTTAAGCGAACTTTTTCTGCCTCAGTTCCTAAACAATGCGAAATGTCAGCTCGGGAGCCGGCGCCTCGCTTCACAATTCCCTCTGTGGAAAAGTAATACCACTACAGCCTCACACTATTGCCGTCGCAAAACAAAAGGCCCCGGCGTGTCAACAACTACACTTATTAAAAGGACCCGAAGAAAAAAAAAATGCTAAAAAAAAAAACACGGATGCCCTGAGGGCAGCGAGACTGTGAAGAGTCTGTTAGATCAGACGTTTCTCCAAAGACCTGATGTTTACAGAGCTATAAAATGATTTCGGGGCTTTTTCTGGACGTGCGACTCGAACGTGGAAATCAAGCCTCAATCCCCTCAGAACCCTTAAAGACACACACACACACACACACACACACATTTATACACACACATACACTCACACACAGACACACACACACACTCGTGCAAGCAGTGTAGTCTCCCTTCATAATTGCTGCCATTAATATGAGGAGCTTGCAGGTTGGATGTTTTAAATGCACATGCAGGGAGGTTGAAATTGAACACATCAGTCATGTTTCCGTCAGCTGCTGCTTCTCGTCGCGCAGAAATGGCCCAGGGGCCCACACACACACACACACACACACACACACACACGCTCAAGCTTCCAGAGTGTATCTGCCCACGGATGCTCTCGCTCGCCTGGATCGCCCGGGAGTGTTTATGTGCAGGTTTGAATAAGAATGATATAATCGCCTGGCTCCTTTTTCAGTGTGTCATTTTCTTTTATGAGTGAGCAAGTGTGAGGCAGCCTCAGGCAGTGTGTGTGTGTGTGCTCGTGTGTGTGTGTGTGCATATGTTTGTGCTGGGTTGTGTGCATGTATGGGGTGAAGCATTTATTTATTTTTTTGCTTTCTTAAAGCAACAGTTTGCCCACAAAATAGAGCAAATTCAAACCTATCAAATCTAAAATGCCAAAATACTGTGTTGTGTTCTACTGCATAGATCATTGAAGCAACCGCCAGACGTTCATTGCTATCTTGGCAATGTGTTGTCAACAGTTCATCCCCAGCACATATACAGCAACACTGGTTACACAAAACATAAACACACCCCAGTGCACAGTAATTAGTAATGCTTGTAATTAGCATTTAAAACCCGGCATATGTAACTGGCTCAGCCCAACGACACATGAGGCTGGCAGATGCATTCTGGGAATTGTAGTGGCGAAGTAGAGTTTTTCCTTTGGGGTTTGGGCTAAAGAGACTGTATTAGGCATGAAAATGGTCTGTGATTGGCTGAGATTAGAGACGTGACATGGACAGATGCCTTCTGGGAACTGCAGTGCTGGAGCAGTGTTTGTCCAGTCGCTATAAGTGTAAAGTGCATTTATTGGACTTCAACGACTGAATCAGGCAAGACAGCTGAAGGAAAAATACCAGAAAAAATGAAAAAGACATAAATTTATCTAACTAATTGTTGACAAGAAGAGGAGGGGTTATGTCCTCCAGGTCCTGAAATTTCAGTCATCAAACTAAACATTATACCAAACGTTTCCTGTAGTTGCAGATCAGACCTGGAATTTTGAATCATTCCTCTTCACAAAACTTCAGTTTCAGTTCAGCAATATTCTTGGGATATCTGGTGTGAATCGCTCACTTGAAATCATGCCACAGCATCTCAATTGAGTTGAGAAGGTCAGGACTCTCCAGAAGGCGTATTTTCTTCTGTTGAAGCCATTCTGTTGTTGATTTACTTCTATGTTTTGGGTCGTTGCATCATTAATTCTCTGTTGAGCTTCAGTTGGCTGACAGACGGTCTTAAGTTTTTCTGCAAAATGTCTTGGTTAACTTGGGAATACATTTTTTTGTTGATGGCTTCCTTCTTGGTGTCCTCCCATGGCGTCCTCCATTCTTGTTTAATGTTTTCCTTATTGTAGATTTGTCAACAAAAATTTAAGAATGTGCCAGAGATTTCTGTATGTCTTCAGCTGACACTCTAGGATTCTTCCTCACCTCATTGATCATTCTGCGCTGTGCTCTTGCAGTCATCTTTACAGGACGACCACGCCTAGGGAGAGTAGCAACAGTGCTGAACTTTCTCCATTTGTAGACCGTCTGTCTTACCGAGGACACATGAAGATCAAAGCTTTTAGAGATAGTTTAGTAATCTTTTCCAGCTTTTCCAACCAAAGTCAACAATTCTTGAACGTAGATCTTCTGAGAGCTCTTTTGTGTGAGGCATGATTCACATCGAACAATGCTTCTTAAGAACAGCAAACCCAAAACTGGTGTGTGTGTGTGTGTGATTTTTTATAGGCAGCTTTAACCAACACATCCAATCTCATCCCATCCTGGCTCCAATTAGCCCTTAGAAAAGTCATTAGTCTAGGTCTTCACCCCCCTTACTGTGAAAGTTAACATGCTGTGTTCAATAAAACCATGCAAACATATATATTTTTTGTGTATACGTTTAAGCAGACTGTGTTTGTCTTATTGTTGTGACTTAGATGAAGATCAGAACACATTTAATGACCAATTTATGCACATATTCAAGTATAATCCCAAATGGTTCACATACTTTTCCTTGCAACTGTATATTAAGAATAAACACTGTGTAAAAAAATAAATACATCATAAAAAGGTTGAGAGCTCGGAAGCTCGGACACAGAAATATGGCAAAACAATAGATCTCATCACTGCTCTTATATACAGTGATGTGTTTTGTCATTGAAGCTAGCATGAAAGGCAATCAGAGCTTACACACTTACACACAAAAACACACACATGAACAAACACACACACACACAATGTAAACATCTCACAATGTAAATGAACTGAATGATAGCACCCAATCAGGGCTTCCTCCCTCTCCAGTCGTATCGGGTCTGGTATAAAAATGTAGAGGGACAATCACGGCACACAAACACACATTTAAGCAAATACATGCATACACACACACACACACACACACACACACACACAGTGTGCTGCTCGTTATACCTCATTCCGGCTTCATTTAGTCTCAGGAACCCCAATCAGAGGTACTTCACTTTAGCGTCCATTGTGCAGTTGCTGCTGATTGTCCACTCTAGCCCTCAGATGCCTGTTGAAGGCTCTGAATGGCGAGTTGATGCTTATGTGACTCAATGAATCCATGTGCAGTAGTGTGTGTGTGTGTGTGTGTGTACAGAGACAGAATTAGTCATGCAGGTACCCAATCAGAGCTTTGTAAGCATTTAAAGGCTTCAAAAAGGAAGGACCCCCTCTTCAAAGACATGTACTAACAGTGTTTATTGTATTAATCAGTATACTGGTTTAATAATACAGCTATAATTAATAATACAGTCAGAGTCTGCATTCTATTTTATGTTTTCTCATCTTCTTTTTTTAGGATTTTTAAGATTTTTATCATTTCATAATATGTAGCATTTTGTTTTTACAAAAATGAAATCCATTATTTTATTCTGGTCGTGTTCTTCTCCTTTCAAGGAAATCATAGGGCAATTTAGAGAATTTAGTTTCCTGGCATGGAAATTCCTGGAAAACACTCTTGGCCCTATTTTTCACCCTGTACCATCATCGTCATGATGCTTGTTGCTATCTTACAGTCTATAAATAGCTGAAACTGAGCTTGTGAATATGTATCTATGCTGATGGTTGTGGTGGTTTGGAAATGGGGTGTGTTTAGGTAAATGTCTGGCTATAAATTGCTATCTTGGCAAAGGAAAACACAGGTGTTCCACTAACTGAATGCAACCTAGACAACAGTCAAACAACCATCAGACGTTCATTGCTATCTCGACAGTGAATTGTCAACACAAACGCATCCCCAGTGCATGTACAACCCCACTTGTTATGCACACGCGGACACGCAGCAGTGCATAAACCCATAGCATGTGCCTGTTTGCAGCTATGTAAACTTTTGCATCAACAATAAACAGAATGAACAGAAACAGAATGTGTTAGACACATCCAGGTTGCTGCATCCCAGAAATAGCAATCCGCTAAGGTCAGAGCGCATCTGGCTTTTAAAGAAAATAGCAAGTGACACAATAATAGGTTTATTGCACGTTACGCCCAAAACACACCCAAGATTTATTCAAATAATTGAAGCAGAACTCCGTGTGAAATTGACTTTGGGTGTAGTAAAACATGATAAAGAGTAGTAGCCTTTGTTGAATATCCCACATCTGTTTTCCTGCAGCTTTCTAAAATCCAGCAATTTTATTCTGTTTGTACAAACAACCTTTAGACTGGGTGATATGGGGCATATTCTTGCCCATGCAGATAAATTGCTTTTTACACCTTTAAAAGGTCAAGCTTATGAAAACTTAAAACACTGTTTACAACCAGTTTAACCTGTTTATCATGATGTTCTACACCTACAGTAAATTTCACGCCGGAGTTCTCCATTAATACATGCCTTTTGCGTGTTTCGAGCCACGCAAGTCGTACTTTTCCCATTGTTATGATAGCAAAGACACACTGACGCCTTAAATCAAGCTCTGCGGCATGTGGCTGGCAGCTCGCCTGTAGATCGCTAATATAGCGCCCTCAGTTTTACAGTGTTTGATTACAGTGTTATAAATTGAGATGTAAGCCCATTACTCATCGTGAAAAGCATGTATATAAATATATAAATATGAATATAAATATAGAGATGTGTCGTGTCGGAATCAGACATAGATACAGCACAGCGAATGAGATAAAATTCGAAATAAATTAAGATGCAATACAAACTGACATGAACTGGAGTTGTGATGGAACATATAGAGGGGTTGGACAATGAAACTGAAACACCTGTCATTTTAGTGTGGGAGGTTTCATGGTTAAATTGGTGCCTGGTGGTCAATCTTCATTAATTGCACATTGCACCAGTAAGAGCAGAGCGTGAAGGTTCAATTAGCAGAGTAAGAGCACAGTTTTGCTCAAAATATTGCAATGCACACAACATTGTGGCTGAAATACCAGAGTTCAAAAGAGGACAAATTGTTGGTGAACGTCTTCCTGGTGCATCTGTGACCAAGACAGCAAGTCTTTGTGATGAATCAAGAGCCACGGTATCCAGGGTAATGTCAGCATACCACCAAGAAGGACCAACCACATCCAACAGGATTAACTGTGGATACTGTAAGAGGAAGCTGTCTGAAAGGGATGTTCAGGTGCTAATCCGGATTGTATCCAAAAAAGATTATAACCACGGCTGATCAAATCACGGCAGAATTCAATGTGCACCTCAACTCTCCTGTTTCCACCAGAACTGTCCGTCGACAATAAATTGTTGTGGTCTAAAACCAGGTGTTTCAGTTTCATTGTCCAACCTCTGTATATGTTATTTAGCATAAAAGAAATATAAAAAAATACCTTTCAAAAACATACCACCCTGCACATCCAGCCATCTCAAAGCACAGATAGTCCTCAATACACTTGAACTGAGCTTTAGGTTAAGAGACCAACAGTGCATGTTGATTCAGTCATCCATACAGAACTCAGTGTTTTGAGCAGTGAAGGAAACAGCGTTGTGACTAGAGCAGGGCCTGTAATGAACCTGTCAGGGTTCTGTCCGAGCTCCATGACACTGCTGCTGATGTGTGAGTGGGTGGCAGAGAGAGAGAGAGAGAGAGAGAGAGAGAGAAGAGATATATAGAGGCTGGCAGTGTCTGAAAAGATGCCCTGAAAAGACGGGGAGGGTGATTTTCAGTAAGAGACTGGTTTTGAGGCTTTTTTTTTTATCAGTGATCTCATCCCTTCATCATTCAAGACCTTCACCACGAAGCCCAGGAGCAGCTCTTAGTGTGCTGTTGATGACAGGGTCCATTTCATGGGATCCCAAATTCAACCGACACATTGTAAAAAACCTTTGCTTTTCCAGTATGTTTAAAAATATAGATATTTGATCTTTATTTTAAAAGTATGAGGAGATGGAAGTTATATAATTAAACACATAAAACTGTTTAAAACAAGTAATGTCCTTACTTTCTGACACTGACTGGCAGAATGTTTTTTTTCCCCACTTCTCCATGCAGAATTCTTTCAGCTGTGTGATGTTTGACAGTGTTCTCGACTGCTTGACCATTTTAGGACTCTCAGGTTCTTCATTTTAAGACATTCTTTGGCGAAGTTCCTGGAACAGCTTGGGTCATTGTCATGTTGCATGGTCCACCTCTGCTTAAGTTTCAGTTTTTACAGTACAGATGATCTTATATTTTAAAATCTCAAACACCTCAAACATTTCTCCTCCATTCTTTCGTACAGTTTGTTTTGCCACAAGGATGCAACTTACTTTAAAAATCAAGAGCAGATCAAATGTGTGTCCAAAGGTCTAAAGGTGTGGCTCCTCCAAAATCTTCCCTAACTTTGTTCTGTCATCTGTAGAGGTGGGGATGTTCATTATAAATTTTTTCATTATAAATTATCTCTAAATATATATATATATATATATATATTTGTCTTCAGTTTTATTTTTAATTTTTCCAAACATAATCTTATTTGTTTTAAGTTAGTTTATTTTAAGTGCCTTCATAAATTAAGACTATCAGATCTAAATAAAGCAGATTTAAGTATTTTATTGTAACAAAAAAAGCTGTTGAAATACAACAGTATACAATATAATATACTGTTTATCCAAAAAAATGGAAAAATAGTTGTTGGACAGGCTTATTTTTTAGTGCTAATACCTTAATTTCCCAATATTATTCTAATAAAGAGTTTTACATTCTAATCATCTTTCTATCTCTATTGTGTTTGAAAGGTGGGTTCCTTCTTCATGATCAACCTGTGCCTGGTGGTGATTGCGACTCAGTTCTCGGAGACGAAGCAGAGGGAGCATCAGCTGATGCAGGAGCAGCGGGCGGCCTGTCTCTCCTCCAGCACGCTGGCCTCTCTGGCCGAGCCGGGGGACTGTTACGAGGAACTCTTCCAGCTGGCCTGCCACATCCTCCGGAAGGCCCGCCGACGCTCCGCCGCCCTCTTCAGAGCCTTCCGGCGCCGCCCCCGTGACCTTTCACCCACCCGACCTCAGAAAAGCAGAGCCAACATCAACGGAGGAGAGAGAGTTCAGAAACATCATCAAGGTCAGAGAGAAGAGTGGAGAGATGGATGAGTGAAGGAAAGAGTAGAGAGATGGATGGATGGATGGATGGATGGATGGATGGATGGATGAGTGTAATGATGTAAGCATAGACAGTTAACAGGCACAGAAAAATACTACTAGTACTATTACTATGACTACTACTACTGTTACTACTACAGTTAATACAGTACATTTACTTTAAACATGATTTTTACGTCTACTTCTGTTTTTACTATTACTCCTAATGCTGATACTACTACTATAATTACTACTAACACTACTACTTCTGTTACTACAACTTTCTCTACTACTACTACAACTACTACACTGTAAACAAAAAAACTGTAGTTTTTACAGGAAAACGCTGGCAGCTGTGGTTACCAGAGTTTTCCTGTTAAAATTACAGACGATAAGTAAATAACTCTACTGAAATTTTTTTTTATTAATTTACAGTGATTGAAATCACTGCTAAATTGCAATAATAATCTGTCAAGTTTACACAAATTAAATGTTAATTTTGCATAGCAGTGTTCTACATAAAAATACCCTTTCCTGTATTTTTTACCTCTAACAAAATCTTGTCAAATTTACGGTGAAAAACTGGCAGCTGTGGTTGCCATTTTTTCACCGTAAAAAATACAGTGATCTTGTATATGGCTTCACGGTAAGGTATATTAACACTTGTAAAACAACTGTTTGAAAATGTACTAATAAAGAGGAGTTACTGTTAAAATAACGGTGAAAGTGTATATAGGCTCATGGTATAGCTGTATAATTCACAATGTAACCCTGTTGCTTTTTAAGTGAAAAATGATCCATTCCACAGCATTTATTGTCCAATTTTATGGCAAATTTTTGTGGTTGTCCAATAACTTTGAGTCACGCTGTAAACAACATACAGTTTTAAACAGCATTATCTTTTTCAAAAGCGCTTCATTAACTGCTCACTTACAGCACAGAGATGTGCTCGGAGAGTGAAATCACTTATATACACATAATGTAAAACCCAGGCAGGTGGATAAAACCGCTATGAAACTACATCATGGTGATGTCTCTGAACTAAACATCTAATTAACATAGCCACGCCCCATAGACAGCTGCATTACATCCCATTCAGACCCTGCTTTTCACAATGTAATATACTTTTTTTCACAAGAATATACTGTAAACAAAACGGTTTATCAATATGAAATTTACTGTTGACAAGAATTCAACTGTAATATCTTATACATTTGCAACTGTTTATTTTACTGTGAAATACTGGCAGCATTTTCAAACTGTTGTTTTTACAAGTGATAATATACCTTACCGTGAAGCCATTTACAAGATCACTGTATTTTTTACTGTGAAAAAATGGCAACCACAGCTGCCAGTTTTTCACCGTAAATTTGACAAGATTTTTTTTTTTTACAGTGTATATTTCACATCTTAAAATGGTAAAAAATATAATTGACGGCATGTTTTTTATTGAAGGTTTGTACACCGTGAATAATACAGTAATGTGCTATTTTTAATATGACTGTCCAATGCTGTCACCATTTCAGCTTTTCACCATATATTTCACATGTTAAAACAATTAAAATTAACATTTTTCACAGTTTTTTAATCTATGGTAATTCAATGTTTATTCTACAACAATAAGCTTCTTCTTGCTTTACGGTTTATTTCTGTTGCCATTTCACAGTTTTTCACTGTAATTTTCACAGACATTTTTTAACAGTGTACTGCAAACAGTATAACTTCAAACATACTACATATTACTGTCTTCACTTTGAACATAATTGTTACTACTGTTACTCCTAATGCTGATACTACTACTATTATTACTACTAACACTACTACTTCCATTACTTCAACTTTCACTACTATTACTTCAACTACTATACTACTGCAAATAATATTACTAACAAAATTACTGCTAGGCTACAGCTACTACTACAACTTCTACTGCAAACAGTATTACTTATACTACATACTACATATTACTGTCTTCACTTTGAACATAATTGTTACTACTGTTACTACTAATGCTGATACTACTGCTAGCAGTATTACTTCTAACACTACTACTTTTATTACTTCACCTCTTACTACTATCACTACTACTACGATTTCTATTGCAAATAATTCTAATTTTACTACCATTAACATCATTCTACTATTGTTACTACTACAGTTAGTAAAATACATTTACTTTGAACATGATTGTTACATCTACTACTGTTTTTATTATTACTCCTCTACTACTGTTACTTCTAATGCTGATACTACTACTATTATTACTACTAACACTACTACTTCTGTTACTACAATTCCTACTACTACTACTACTACAACAACTTCTACTGCAAACAGTATTACTTCAAACATACTACATATAGTAACAGCAGTACTTCACTTTGAACATAATTGTTACTACTGTTACTACTAATGCTGATACTATTACTAGTAGTATTACTTCTAACACTACTACTTCTATTACTTCACCTCTTACTACTATCGCTACTGCTACAATTTCTATTGCAAATAATTCTAATTTTACTACCATTAACAGTATTTCTAATACTGTTACTACTGCTACTACTGCAACAACAACTTTTACTGCTAATTGTATAACTACTACAGCCACAACTACTATTGTTATTACTACTACTACTGCAAATAGTATTGCTACTAAAATTACTACTACTATTACTATTACTACTAGTAGTAGTACTACAGCTACTTTTATAGCTACAAACATGACTAATACTTCTACTAATGCTACTGCTACAACCTCCACAGCTGCTACCTTTATTACTACTTTTCTATATTTCTACTACTACTATTGCTGCTACTACTACTACTACTATAAACAACAACTTCTACTGCTATTTTGTATCTATACAGACAAATAAAGATGCAAGCTTATAGGTGCAATATGACTTTCAAGGTCTGATAATGTACTTAAACCATTTAATGTCCTCACCAAGTAAAAAGCAATTGATTTATTTGCTAAAAAAAAAAAAAAAAAAAAAAACAGAAATGGTACAAATTCCCAATTAAAAAAGACGGGGTGATTTTTAACAAACATTTACTTGGTACAGGAAAAGTCAGATCTGGCTGACCCACATGGAAATGCTTTTAGCTCAGCTCAACACTGTACTAAGTCTCAGTTTCAGCAGTGAAGAGAAGAATTAGAGGTCTGACAGGTGAAGAACTGCAGTAATAAAGTCACTGATAAGACGACAAAAAAAAAACAGCTTTGTCTGGGCCATACAGCACTGCTAATGCACAACTAATAAAGAGGGGTGTTCTAAAATGTAGTGTTAGTGTGCATAAATATACTGAAAATGACATGCTTACCTCCAAAAAATCAACCAAATCAATTAACATATGTGTAGTAATTTATGGATTAGAACTAAAAAAAGACATAATACTGAAGGACATAATGACATCTTGGTGCAGGTGGCGCAATCAGGTTTAAGTTCAACACCTTTTTCATTGAGACTGTGACTCTAAATATCTTCTACCAAATGGTTGAGCAGGACAGTAAAGGGTTAAAGGTGTTTTATAATGACTAATTATACTGCTGCTTGTATAACTACTAGTATTACTCTCAGTTTTACTATTATTACTATTACTATTTCTACTACTGCTGCTGCTGCTGCTTTTCTCACAAATGTATAAAACTAGGTACTGTATTTTTCGGACTATAAGACGCACCAGATTATAAGGTGCACTATCAAAGAACGTCTATTTTCTGGTCTATTTTTATACATAAGACGCACCGGATTAAAAAGTGCATCAAAGCCCCACTAGGTAGGATTTCCTTGATTTTTGATCTTTTTAAAGAAGTAAAGTTACAGCTTGAAACTCACTGCAGCGCTCCACTGAGGTGTAATAGGAGGAATTGGGGTTGCTCTCGTGTCTGTGCCGGAGCTCCTCTGAGCTCAAACCAGACTCTGTTAGTTTTCAACGCTCACAAAAACTGCGACCTGCTTTCCGACCTTTAGTTCTAACAGTTCTACAAGGACTACTGGTTCATTCTTTACAAACTATCATACAGACACTCTGGCAGAAGCTGAAAAGAGACCTAATATGTCTGTGAAAGCCAGAAAACGAGAAAGAGAAACTAATCGGCCTGAAACATTTATTACACTCTACAACTGTAGAGCACAAAATCTCAATCCTACCTAGTGGAGCTTTAAGCAACATTAGTAAAAATGTCTACATCAAAGTGAGCAAGGGTGTAGCTATGTTTCCTTTCCAATGGGGGAGTGGCTAATAAAAAAAAACTGTAATTCTTAAAAAAAAAAAAAAAAATCTAAGTCAAACGAGCTATGGATGTTAATCTACACAGATTTCTCTCCTGAAAACTGTTTATTTGGGTGAGCAGAGCACTTTTATTGATTTACAGTAAGCTTAGATTTCCAATTTTTTTGTCTAAGAATGAGTTTTTCAGTGAAGTTTCTCCAGCACTAAGGCTAGGTGCAGCAGCATTAGCCGCTAACTGCAGCACTAGCGAGACGTAAACGCCGCTCGATAACGCTATCAGCTAGCGATTCATCCCACATAGCTTGTTTTAACACCGCTCTCAATTTTTGGGAAAATTAAGGATTTTTCAGTGCACCTTATAGTTTGAAAAATACGATATAGAATCCAGAAGCTATAAACACTTTACAGTAATATCTTTCTTCCAGTTAATTAGACCATACCAATTCCTTCACAGCACCCCACTGTCCTCATCACCAAACATCTGACCACGCCCCTCCCGAAGGGTCCGCTGCTCTTCCCGTCACCCCCAGCTCCGAGGAATGTCCTGACTGCACCAAGGCCCTCATGCTCACCGACGGGGCGGGACCAGTGGGCACGTCAGCCAGTGAGGAAGCAGAGGACGGCGCGGAGCAGAAGACGGATGAGCAGGCCGACCAATCGGAGGAGAAGAAAGAGAAGGGGGCGTGTAAAGGGAAGTGTAAAGAGCTGTGGATAGAGATGAGGATCAAACTGTGGGGAATTGTGGAGAGCAAATACTTCAACAGGGGGATCATGATCGCTATTCTCATCAACACAATCAGCATGGGCATCGAACATCACGAGCAGGTACACACACACACACACACACACACACACACACACACACACACACACACACACACACCATTCCCTTGATTGTAAAAGTCTTCAAGTGGATTTCTGCATGATGAAAACAGAGCAAACAAACTCCACCTGCTCCCTCTCATGAGACCACAGAGTAGAGCACTCTCAGAAAAGCAAAGCACACACACACACACACTTTTATACACACACACACACTTTAATACACACACTCATATTTTTTCTGTGCCAACATCACCCAACCTTTCTTCCCTGCATCTTTCTCCAACTCCAATGTAGCATGTTATAAGTCTGAAAGTTCAGAAAAATATATGAAAGGAAAACAACAACAAAGTGTAAAAGAGAGAGAGAGTCAGAGAGAGAGAGTCAGAGAGAGAGAGAGAGAGAGAGAGAGAAAGAGAGAGATGAAAATTCTGTAGGGTCTTTCTATCACAGTTTCTCCGAGGAATGACATCATCATAAGCTCAGATTAGATTCACAGATCACATAAACCCCTGTGTAGAGAGTGAACACAGGTGGTTGCTGTAACGTTGTGAAGTGTTGTAATCATGTCGGAATGCTACATAGTTGCTGTGGTGTTCCAGGTGGCTGCTATAGTGTGTGTCTTTGCATGTTGCTTGCTATCGTGTTGCTATCAGTGGTGGCTAGGTGGCTGCTTTGAAATGTCTTGGTAGTTAAGATGTTTGAGTTGCTTTGTTATCTCAGGTGGTCATTACGGGGCTGTAAGCCAATCAGAGGTGATAGGTTTGCATGTATGAATATTCATGAGCAAGAGACGAAATCCTATCGTTTCTGCCCCCCACTCCTCCACCGGACTAAAGCAGCGTTACACCGGATCACTTTTTTCACACAAAAAACAGCTCACATGACATTCATTCATACTTGAGAGCACAACTAGACATTTTAAAAGTAAATTATAAAAAACAATAGAATGAGACCTTTAACGTTTGGGAGCTATGCTACTTAAATAGAGCAGTTTGGTAGTCGAAACACAGTCAAGTATGTTTACAATGAAGGTAAACGTCTAAAGGTAAAGTCTCTGAGCTTTTAAAGATCACCAGAATTCAGTGTAAATACACAAGGATTCATTTATTCAATTAGATCAGATACGACTGATCCATTTTAACTTCTCCATCTAAAATCTTTGCCTCAGTTCTTTTACCTTCCTTCTCTGACAATCCACCTGCACTGTTCCATGCACCTGTATAAAATGTCATGTAAAATAAGTTATAAGGTATAAGTATAATGCATCATAATAAATGATCAATGATATATACATTTTATTTCAGTTTTCTTCATAAATATTTATATGATAAAAAAATAACTTAATCTGATCCCTGTCTTGACTCAAACTAAACTTCTAGAAGTCTTGATCTTACCTTGAACTCTCATCTCTTGACTTCAACACTACTGCCAATGTCAATGTCATTACCTAATAACCCCTTAACAACTTCCTGGGATGCCATAGCAACCACATAGAAACAACCTACGAAGCGAAGCAAAATCCACCGGAGATCATATTTAAACCTATGTAAACACACAGAGGTGGGTAGACCAGGTCCAGAAAGTAAAAATCCACCCCACGGTTTTGTTGGCGGATGGAGGGGTGGATTTGTACTTTTAACTAATGTAAACAGAACTGTTTTAAAAATACACCTACCTACATATCTCAATTTACTTCGATAGGGGTGTTCCATATACAAATTCTAACCATTTGTTCCTTAGCTCTGATTTACTGGGCAAAGCATATAACATTGATGTGTTATTTGCACAAATAATGCAGGAACTGACTGCCATGCTGTGCCTAGTGCTGCTAGCTTCTGCAGTGCTACCTGTGGGCAGTCGAAGCCAAGGTGGGCGAGGCTATGAACTCACAAGTTGACATAGACACGATGCTTTTCCTGATTGACTTTTTATAAGCATTTTCTTTTACTAGCTACTGCAGACAGTGGAGGTTGAGGAACAGTTTCATTTGCAGCATCCATATACAACTCAGTAAGACCTATTATATTTCACAAAGAACAACAAATAGCGCCACGATCTCCCCCACCCCCTCACCAAATAGCGCCATGTTCCCCATGTAAACAAATAGCGCTGCAGTTTCTCCCCATCCACAAATAGTGTGGCAATTCCACCCAGGTCAACAAACTCTTGAGTTTCAGCAGGGTGGGATCTCCAAAGTAGATCAGACCAACACTGGGCTTCCACTAGATGAGATAGAGTAGTCGGATATCTGCAGATAGTCTAGTTCTAGTGATATTTTTAATGTGAACTGCTTGTCCTTGCAGATCATTCTTGGCTTCTGTTATTGGGTGTGAGTAGTGTGTACAAAAGGCTAATGCAAATGTAAATCGTGAGGCTAGCTGACCACATTTTAATACTAAAATAATTGCTGATTTGTGGTAACAGACTGACACAGTAAAGACAAAGTGATAGTTAAATATTGTTTATTCTTCGCTTTGGCACAGTATGATATGTATATTATGTCTGTACGTTACACTGGTCCTCAGTTATGAAGCTCAAAATTGCTAGCATTTCGCTAGCTGGCTGCTAGCTCAGTCCTGCCCTCACGTGGCTTCTGATGGATATTGAAATCCATAAAAAATGTGTTTAAAAATCATGTTCCCTTTAATAAAACCTTTTCTATGACAATATGAATTATTGATTATTGTTGATGATATTATATGATATTGAATTATTGTTATACCCTAACCAGATGATGCCTGAAGGTAGGATCCTCCACAGCAGGTTCTTTCCTACTTCCTCTGTGCTGCCATCAATTCCCAAATGTGTGCACATGTGTGTGTGTGTGTGTGTGATTGTGTGTGTGAGGGCACACTGTGACACTGTTAAACCTCCGCTCTGCTGGATCGATTTAGGGCATTGATCGCAGCGAGATTGAATTGGCCGATAACCACACAAAGAGGAGACGAGGAAGAGGGAGGGAGGGAGATGAAGATGAAAGCTCAGATGATGCAACATAAAGCCATGATTTTGTTTTATTTTTTCCTTACTTGTAGAGTTCTTTTGTTTTCTTTTACAGATTTTGTTCTATGTTTTTTCCCCAATTTGAAAGATAATCACAACAACCATGAATGGTTTTAAAAAAAAAACATTAGTTGTTTAATAAGTGCAAACTGGAAAATTGTCCAAAAAGCCAAAGGATAAGAAAAAAAGGAGCACGACATGAAAAGAAGTAGCTGCAACAAGAGGAAGGAAAATAATTAAAACTGCACTGTTTTCTTTTTAGCACTTTATTTGGACTGTCCATAACAGATACTCAGCTAAAATTCAACAAAAAATTAAAAAAATTAAGCGTGTTATGTATGTGTTCATTTGTTAGCCACTTTCCTCTTGTCTCCTCACTCTCAGGAATCTAATAACCCAGTGCGTCTGTCGAGAGGTACCCTCTGGTAATAGTTCTCTCTCAGACTCCGGCTACTGTTGCCATGTGGCATGACTGAGGTTGAAGAGTCCCTCTCTTCCCTCCAACACTTCTTTACGTCGCATGTGAGAATGTGGTCTGTTTATTCGTTTCTTAGCCACTTTTCTCTAGTTTCTTTGCATTCGGTAATCTAATAATCCTGTGCGTCTGTTGAGAGGTACGCTCTGGTAATAGTGTTCTCTCTGACTCCGGCTGCTGATGCAATGCAGCATGACTGAGGTTGAAACAAGAATCCCTCTCTTCCCTCCAACACTTTTTTTCCGTCCCATGTAAGCGTGTGGTGTATGTGTTCATTTGTTAGCCACTTTCCTCTAGTCTCTTCACTCTCGGTAATCTAATAACCCAGTGTGTCTGTTGAGAGGTCCACTCTGGTAATAGTGTTCTCTCGGACTCTGGTTGCTGATGCCATGCAGCATGACTTAGGCTGAAAAGAGAGTTCGTCCCTTCTCTCAATACTTCTTTACGCCACACGTGAGCGCTTGGTGTATGTGTTCATTTGTTAGCCACTTTCCTCTTGTCTCC
The DNA here is from genome assembly GCF_023375975.1 of Astyanax mexicanus. Taxonomy (NCBI): domain Eukaryota; kingdom Metazoa; phylum Chordata; class Actinopteri; order Characiformes; family Acestrorhamphidae; genus Astyanax; species Astyanax mexicanus. The sequence continues at coordinate 33,100,525 of NC_064412.1, forward strand.
TCATACTCGGTAATCTAATAACCCAGTGTGTCTGTCGAGAGGTACCCTCTAGTAATAGTGTTCTCTCGGACTCTGGTTGCTGATGCCTTTCACCATGACTGAGGATGAAAAGGGAGTCCATCTCTTCCCCACAACACTTCTTTACGTCGCACGTGAGTGTGCGATGTATGTGTTCATTTGTTAGCCACTTTCCTCTTGTCTCCTCACTCTCAGTGATCTAATGACCCAGTGTGTCTCTCAAGAGGTACCCTCTGGTAATAGTGTTCTCTCGGACTCTGGTTGCTGATGTCATGCAGCATGACTGAGGATAAAAAGGGAGTCCATCTCTTCCCCACAACACTTCTCGACTGAGGTTGAAACAAGAGTCATTCTCTTCCCTTCAACACTTTTTTTTCCGTCCCATGTAATCGTGTGGTGCATGTGTTCATTTCTTAGCCACTTTCCTCTAGTTTCTTCACACTCTGTAATCTAATAACCCAGTGCGTCTGTTGAGAGGTACTCTCTGCTAAAAGTGCTCTCTCGGACTCCTTCTGCTGATGCCATGCAGCATGACTGAGGATAAAAAGGGAGTCCATCTCTTCCTCACAACACTTCTTTACGTCGCACTTGAGCATGTGGTGTATGTGTTAATTTGTTTGCCACTTTCCTCTTGTCTCCACACACTCGGTAATCTAATAACCCAGTGCGTCTGTCGAGAGGTACCCTCTGGTAATAGTGTTCTCTCAGACACTGGTTGCTGATGCCATGCGGCATGACTGAGGATAAAAAGCGAGTCCATCTCTTCCTCACAACACTTCTTTACGTCGCACATGAGCATGTGGTGTGATGTGTTCATTTCTTAGCCACTTTCTTTTTGTCTCCACACACTCAGTAATCTAATAACCCAGTGCGTCTGTCGAGAAGTAACCTCTGGTAATAGTGCTCTCTCAGACTCCGGCTGCTGATGCCATGAGGCATGACTGAGGTTGAAACAAGAGTGCCCCTCTTCCCTCCAACACTTCTTTTTGTCGCATGTGAGAATGTGGTCTGTTAATTCGTTTCTTAGCCACTTTCCTCTAGTTTCTTTGCACTCGGTAATCTAATAACCCAGTGCGTCTGTCGAGAGGTACCCTCTGGTAATAGTGTTCTCTCGGACTCCGGCTGCTGATGCCATGCAGCATGACTGAGGATAAAAAGCGAGTCCATCTCTTCCTGTTAGCCACTTTCCTCTTGTCTCTTCACTCTAGGTAATCTAATAACCCAGTGTGTCTGTCGAGAGGTACCTGGTAATAGTGTTCTCTCGGACTCCTTCTGCTGATGCCATGAGGCATGACTGAGGTTGAAAAGGGAGTCCATCTCTTCCCCACAACACTTCTTTACGTCGCACGTGAGTCTGCGATGTATGTGTTCATTTGTTAGCCACTTTCCTCTTGTCTCCTCACTCTCGGTAATCTAATAACCCAGTGCGTTGGTTGAGAGGTACGCTCTGCCCCACACAGTCAGATACGTTCCCAGTAATGAAAAGCTTATTACAACCCCACTGGCTGAGAGCGGCGTGTCGGAGAGAGAGTGCGTATGCGTGCGTCTATCCACATTTTTCTGCGCCTGCAGCTTTACAGCAGTAATTAAAGAGGATTATTGTCATTTTTTTTCTCTTAGACATGTGTTCTGCTGTTGTTCTCTCTTCCCCCTTTAAACGCTGTGTGTTCTGCCCAGTGATTCAGCTCCCCGCGGCTCTGCTTCTCCTCGATCTTTTCCTCTGCTAATCTTGCCTAATAGTGACAACTCCCCGTCAAGGGTCAATTTCTTCCCAAAGCAGTTCTGCTCATTGCCAACACTGCCATTGCAGTTGTCCTCCATCTTGCAAAGGGTCCAAAAAAGAAGTGGTTTTGAATTTCGAGTGCTTTTTGAGTGTCTTAAGAGTTGTGTGGGATAATGAGAAAAAAGGAGGAATTTAACTGGCTTTGATATTGTTGGATTTTTGTTTCAGAAACTTTAGGAGGAGATTCAAAATGAATACTTTGATATCAATAATTTTAGATATAGCTTAAGCACCCATTCGCATCCTGTCACCTCCTGGCCCTGTTCCGTGTCTTTCCTCCTCTGTGACGTGTCACTGTGTCGTTCTCCACGTGGTGTCATGTCTCTTCCTCCTGTGTCTCTGCCTTAAGTGTTTTCACCTGTGTTTCATTTGTAGCTCCATGCCCTCGTTACCTGTCCTCAGGTGTTCCTTGTTTCATTTCCCACCTTGTATCTATATTTATAGTCCTGTGTTTCCTGTTTCCTTTGTCGGCTCTTGTACGTTTTACGTTTCTTAGGTTGTAGGTTTTCTTTGTTTTCCCAGTTTCTATGTACTATGTGTTTCTTTGATTATTTAGTTCTTTGTTTTTTCGTTTTGTATTTTCAATAAATTGCTTACATTTCCGTCTTCTCTACGTGTCCTCTCCTTGGTCCTGCTGCACCCTGACACATCTGGTATTTGATGTTTTAGTAACACTTTATAAAACTCTTCCATAGTTAATAGGTAATTAAGCAGTGACTAAGCAGTAACACACAAATATTAGCTATAATATTACTTTATAATTTTTTTCTCCCAAAAACAGGGGTTAAGCAGACTACTACACCCAGTAGTGTTTTACTATTTTCAAGTTGCTAATATTTAGATACTGAGAAGATAATGAGGATGATTGGGTAATTAAGGTTACTACTACTACTACAAATGGTGTCACTGGATTTATTTAATAATGCCTTTAATATCACCACTGATCAAATAGTTGTTTGTGTACACTGATTTAGATCTATAGTTCCCTCAGTGGCATGTAAGGGTTTTCAGCTGAGGAGTTAATGTTTGTTTAAGATGTAATTATTGAGTAGTTACTATTAAGGAGACATAATTAGTAAGTAGTTCTCCAGGAGATATGTAAGTGTTAATAGTGAACTACTATAATCATTGGTTCAGTACTATCTACTGGGTAATTACTCAGGACTTCCTGGTAGTTGATAGGAGAGATTTAGGTGTTAATGCAGCACTGTTAATTAGTTACTGCTTAGTTTCTGCTTAGTTACCTCTTAATTATGGAACAGTATTTTGTGTTGAAATTTGTTAAACGTTTCAGCAGTTTCTATCGTTTTGAAGTGAAAGTGAAAGCTAGGAAAGCTAATTGGAGAGCATGGGAGAAATATTTGGTGACTAAATCAAACATTACTCAACTGTTATAAATTAGGTGAACATTTTTGGAACATATACATTTAAACTGAGTTTAGTCTTTTGCTATTAACAGCTCCTTTTCCATTGGCTTCTGAAACAATTCATTTGCATACTGGGTGTGTCCCCCTGTTTCTGACACTCACCATCAGTGTGTAGTCATTCCCTCTGGGCTACCTTAGGTAAACTTATAGATCATATATTACTATGTGATTAACTGTCTGGTCTATATATTGTTGGCTATAAGATCAAGCATCATTTTTGAGCTGCTAACTCTGTATTGGCTGTGCTCTCAATGCTGTTCGTTCTATAGCGTTTTCTTTCTTCATCTACTTTTCAGTGGGTAATTTAAATCTTCATTTAAAGTAGAAATATTAAGTTAAATCAATTACAATTACAATACAATACACTCAAGTTTTAGTAAACACTACTTAATCTTATTATTATTTTTTTTTAAATTACGTAAAGCAACCGGCTTCCTTAAACATTTAAGTAATTTCAACTTATCCAGGCTTACAGCCTATAAAACTGAGATTAGGCATTGATTCTGATTTATTCATGATCATTACTTGTTGTAAGAATATTGCAGTTACAAGAGGCATGCCTGTTTTATTTCAAGTTAATACTGTTGACTTTAAATAAAACACAAATAATGTTATTGTTGGTCTTTTTTTTATATAAATATTTATTAAAAACATATTTAAGTAAATGGTATTAAAATGAAAATGGTATTAAAATCAATAGTTTTATTTAAGTGGAACACAATATATTAAACAAAACTGTCGGATAAATTAATTGGTATAACAAAAATTCAAAATTCAGATCACTGAATTAGAGGGCTCTGCAGAAAGACAGGATTTTGGCATTTGCTCATGATTGGCTAACAGCACTGCAGCAGTGAACACCTACCTGCCTTCCTCTACAGTCAATTTTACAGCTCTAAAAAAAGCTCAAGAACAAAATGTTTTCAGAGATACAGCCTTAGTTATAAAGACATAGCAGTGTAGTAGATAACCAGTGTAGTACAGTAAAGTAGTAGATAACAACCACAAAGATCTAAAAGGTCATTTAAGTTGCATGTTTTTCCTCACATGCAAATCTCTTGTTCCATCTTTCAGCCAGAGGAGCTGACCAACGTTCTGGAAATCTGCAACATTGTGTTCACCAGCATGTTCGCTCTGGAGATGATCCTGAAGCTGACGGCGTTCGGCTGCTTTAACTACCTGCGCAACCCCTACAACATCTTTGACGGCATCATCGTCATCATCAGGTAAGAAAGGTCTTCATACTATGATGTACTACAATAACATGGAACCACAAGGTGTTCTTTGAGGGATGCCATAGAAGGCCCACTTTTGGGTCCAGATAGAACCATTTTTGTCGAGATGTGTGAGTGTGAAGAACCTTTAAATTGGTAAAGAACATCAAGAGAAGGTTATTTAAACCTATATTAGTGTTCTTCATACTCTATATTACATATCTGTTACATATCTGTTGTTTCTCTTGGTATTAAAAGCGATTGTTTGTGACATCCTTCACAGTGTATACAAGAAATATACTGTATTTTTCACATTATTTTCTGGTCTATTTTCATACATAAGGTGCATTAAGCGACACTTGTAAGGATGCCTACATCAAAGTGAGCAAGGTTGTCAGCATGTTTTCCTTCTAATGGGTAAACAAAACTGTGATTCTAAAAAAAATAGTCAAGTGAGTGCTGGACGCTCTCTACCAAAAAAGTTTATTTGAGTGACTTAAGCACTTCTGTTTATTTACAGTAAACTTAGATTTGCAATATTTTGTCTTAAGGTGTGTTTTCAGTAAAGTTTCTCCAGCACTAAGGCTGGGTGCAGCAGCATTAGCATCAGCTGCTAACTGCAGCGCTAGCGGGACGTAAATGCCACCTGATAGCGATAGCCTGAGGAACCCTGAGTGTTCTGAGTGTCTGATAACCCAAGGCACTATCAGCTAGCGGTTCTGCCCACATAGTTTGTTTTAACACGGTAAACATGCCGACCACAGTCCAATATATTTACTCTCCTCTGAACGGTGAAAGAGCTAATGCTGCTGCACCAAGCCTTAGTTTTTGGAGAAACTTAGCTGAAAGCATACCCTTATAATGATGTACTTCAGCAAAGTGGCTTTACTTCTCCTTAAAACCAGGGGCCAGTTGTTCAAAAAATGTAATCCGGATCCAAATTATCCAGATTTGGTAATCACATTTTTTGCTATCCAGGATCAGGTGATCTGTCTTACTTTTAAGCCAGTTTTTCAAAGCAATTTTGGATTGGATCAACCTGATCCAGAAACACAGTTTTCAGGATTACCTAATCCGGATTACTAGCTATGTAAAAAACAGATAGAAGAACCAACAGGGGTTGATGACTCCTTTTCTTGCAGTAACAAGATACTGCTTATTGCAAAACAATACGAGCAATTGAGCGTTCTGCAGAGACGCTTTGCATGCCTTAACTATTTGCGAGTCGAACCACAGGGAGCATGCAACATAACACTTGCATGTATTGTCCTGCACAACGTTGCTACCAGACGCAATGTCCCTCTCTGTGATGTTCATGATGCACCTGAGCCTGTTGAAGAACCAGAACAAACTCTGGTGTTCTTTTCAATTGTTCGAAATTATTTTTGACAGCTTCATATCTGATGAATGTTTCCTTGACATTAATATACAGTGATGAATGACAGTGACGTAGATGAAAAAATGAATGTATTATTTTTGTTTGTTATTGAAATCTTTTGGGGGGTTTATTTCATGGGGTCAAGATTGTTTTTATTTTTACGTTACTATAGTAAAAGGCTTAATTGGTAGCCAATGTCTACTTTATCACTTTAACGGTTAAACAGGTCAAGTGCAAAATAGAAATAAAAGTATATACACTAAATTGTACAAATACATTTTTTTTTACTTTAAAACTTTGATTTTAAAGTTTTACTACATTTTCTTCCTGAAATCCCCCTTGAAATCCTACCCCTTGTTGGGATCAGGGTAATCCTGTTTTTTTGGATCAAAGTTATCCAAATCCTACTGAAAAGTTTTGAACAACAGAAACTGAAGGTTTGATCCATTAACAAACTAGGATTGGATTACATGATCTGATCCGATTTCAGATTGCTTCTTTCCCTTTTGAACAACCCGTTTTCCAGATTTGATCCAATCCGATAACCAAAATCCGATCAGATTACCTTTGAACAACTGGCCCCAGATTATAGTCCGACAAATAAGGTTCAAATTGACATTTGATTGCAAAAAAATGCTGTTTTCCCAAGTTCCCAGTTTAATTAAGCCATGTGTTCTTTTTAAAAATTAATACTAATTAATGTAGTAAGGTTTTTAGTTTTCTCTTTGGCTCTACTTTTTGGCTGTAAAGAGCTCCTTCCCTCTTCACTTTAGTTTATATTTTAATTTATGTTTATATGGAAACTCCCTACGCTGTTTTTTACACATGCACTTTTAGTTAATGTAAATTTAAGGTAATTGGATGATTTTTATCCTAAATTAGGATCATTTTCACTCTTGGTGTAATGTGTGCAGGTGTGAATGAATGCAGTTATCTAAGTTAGACTAAAACATCTTCACCAATACCCTTAAAGCAGAGGCTGAACAGATGTAGTTTAAACTGGATTATTTATCTATATAATAACTACTGCTATGAATAAATTTCATCTCTACTACTGCACAGAAATATACACTAGTCCAGAACACAGGACCGTCTTCCTGTATTTACCCTGTTGCACAAATAGGAAAACTCAGTCCTGGTTTACAAACTTATTAACTGCCTCAAACTAAAACAAATCAGCTATAGGTGTGAAAAACCCCACTAGGAAGGGGTTATTCGGTTGTTGTGTTGTATAGATATGTATAGAGATGGTTTTAAAGTAACTATCTTAGTTCTTATGAAAAAAAAAATATTGTTTTTTTTTTTTTGTCTTTAAAGCTGCCTTTAATGAACATCAGTCAGAAACGGATGCTGTAAATACTGTGTATTTCTTACATTTTTTACGCATCTTTATTTGCCTAAAGATTAAAAACATATATAGAAGAAAGTCTCACAAATTCCAGATGTTGTTTTCAGGAGATTAAAAATTAATCTCTTATTTACATTAATAGCAAAAACATGTTGCTCTATAATAATAAAATAGACCAGCCCTGTTTAAAACTTTACAAAATAAGATGCAATTGTTAACAGAGCTTATATTTAGATATCAGGCCTTATTTTAAATGGTCCAAAATACTCCAAATAAAATAATAGAAAAAAAAACTGTTTGTATGTTATTTTTTATTTTATTTTAACTATACCTCATTTCATTAATATGGTCTGGCATTTGAAAATATTTATTTTGAAGACCAAAAGGATGGATTAGCCACCATGGCAATATGTTTTCTAAATTGGATTAATCACTAATGTTTGATATCAGATGGATGACACAACGCTGGTTGGATTATTATACTGATTTGTGGTTTGATATGATATGATATGATATGATATGATATGATATGATAGGTGGTTTATAGCTGTAGTTTACTTGAGACTGGAATGCAGCTGGCGGCTCAATGCTAGCTAACAGCTGAAAAGATTGGAGACTGTTAGCTAACTGTTTTCAGAGATGAATTGGTCATGGATTCTTTCTATGGTAGATATGGTAAGTTCTGCTGTTTGATATGATATGTATATGATTTCAAAGGGCACCAATTTTAAAATGTCCTTTCAATGTGTTATAATTTAGTATATAATAGTATTTTTATATATATAAAACTGTTTGATTTATATCCTTTTTATCGTAATTATGCAGAATTTGTATAGTTTGACAGCTTTTGAGATATTGATAAAGTTCTCGGGATAAAAAAAAATCTATTAAGAATAAAAATGGGGTGCTACTATGTCAGGGCAGCTGCTTGAGAAGACATGTACTGTCAGCACTCAGTCATTTGTAGTTTTATTTTCATCCCCTGCTATTGCTATTGGCCATGTTCATTTACACACATGCCCAAGCCATAGACTTTCTGCGTTCCGACAGCTGCCAAACTTAATGTACCAAATCAACAGGTAGTAACTGAGCTCTATTCTACAGCCAGGTGGTTATATTTCTCCCCCTTTACTCACCATCAGTGTGTAGTCATCCCCCCAGCCTTCCTTTCCCTGTGTGTTCAGTTATAATACTGTATATTCTCTAATCAAAAAAACAAGCATCTGTGAAACAACCACTTTACAGGAGAGAAATGAAACCTCCTTAACTTTAAATGGATGTCAATGTAAGAAGAGTTTATTTCAGTAATGATAACAACATATCTCTCTCTCTCTCTCTCTCTCTCTCTGCAGTGTGTGTGAGATCGTAGGTCAGTCTGATGGTGGTCTCTCAGTGCTGAGGACCTTCAGGCTGCTGCGTGTGTTAAAGCTGGTGCGCTTCATGCCGGCTCTGCGGCGGCAGCTGGTGGTGCTGATGAAGACGATGGACAACGTGGCCACGTTCTGCATGCTGCTCATGCTCTTCATCTTCATCTTCAGGTGTGTGTGTGTTTGTGCGCTGAAAATACTCGTTCTGTACACACAGACTTAAACACACACACACACACACGCACACTTGTTTGTTTTTAGTAGAGTGTGTGAACACTGTATGTGTGTGTGTGTGTATGTGTGCGTGTGCTTGTGTGTGCAATGAGTCTCGATGCTTCTGGGGCAAATATAATATATTAATAATCACATGGGTGTCTCCTGTGTTGTGTGTGTGTGTGTGTGTGTTGTGTGTGTGTGTGTGTGTGTGTGTGTGTGTATAAGCCTGCAGGAGTGATGTAAGCTGGTGCTCAACTCTGATCATGCCTCTCTGAGTCTTTGCACTCTATGATCAATAAGAGAGAGAGAGAGAGAGAGATGAAGTAAGAAAGAAAGAAAGAAAGAAAGAGAGAGAGAGAAAGAAAAGAAAGGAAATCAGGAAAACAAAGTGTGAAAAAAGAGAGATGAAAGAGCAGGACAGGGAAACAGATGGGATAAAGAAAAAAGCCCAGAGAGAGAGAGAGAGAAAGAGATATGAAAATGTAAAACAGTAAAAAAAAAAAAAAAAAAAAAAACTAGTGAAAAAGAAAAGAATAAAAAAATCTAAGGGGGAGAAAAATAGAGAGAATAGACAAAAAAAGAAGAGAGAAAAGGAAATAAAAACGAGAGGAGAGAAAGAAATGGAGAAAGACGGAGAATATAGATATGAAAAGCAAAAGAAGAAACGTTAGAGAAGCATTGGGAATGGAAAGATAGTAGAATAGAGGGAATAGTAGAGAGAGGGAGAGATATAGAGAGAAAAAAGGAAAAGAAAGAAGAGAGAGAGAGAGGAAGAGGAGGAAAAGCTGTGGGACAGGTGAGCTGCAGCAGAAGGAAGAACAGGACAGAAAAAAAACAGAAGAGATGAAGAAAGAAGGCCATAGAGAGAGAGAGAGAGAGAGAGAGAGAGAGAGAGAGAGAGAGAGAGAGAGAGAGAGAGAGAGAGAGAGAGAGAGAGAGAGAGAGAGAGAGAGAGAGAGAGAGAGAGAGAGGAGATACAGAGTGCTGTGTCTGGGTGAGCTATGAAGACAGATGGAGTGCATGTTCTTCTCCATTTGTCTCAGAGCATGGGGCACGCTTACACACACACACACACACACACAAACACACACAGACCTCTGGCTGAGCATATTTCTACTATTACACCCAACAGCTCCGTCACTCTGACCCAGAAACCCAGAAGACAATAAAACACAGTCTGTTCATTTATACTAACAAACACAACATCATGTTCACACAGCTGGACACGCACGCGTGTGCTCTAAATTACTTGTTTTGGGGTGGAGTAAGAAATGAGATTACTCTCTCTCTCTCTCTCTCTCTCTCTGTCTCTCTCTCTCTGCAGTATTCTGGGAATGCACATATTCGGCTGTAAGTTCAGTCTGAAGACAGACGCCGGGGACACGGTGCCAGACAGGAAGAACTTTGACTCTCTGCTGTGGGCCATAGTCACTGTGTTTCAGGTACAGTGTGGTAGATATCTGTAAGAAAGGGTTGAGACTTTCAGTCCAAACTAAAATTGGTTATGTAGTTATGCTTACCAATGGCAAAATAGTGGCAAAATAGATTGAGACTGAGTATCAGCGTTGGCATTCAATGTCAATGCTATAGAAACAGGTGAATATCCATCCATCCATCCATCCAATGTCAATACCCGCCTTATCAGTCAGGGTTGTGTGGGGCCTGGAGCCTATCCCATCCGGCATTGGGCAGAAGGCAGTATACACCCTGGACAGGCCGCCAATTCATCACAGGGCAGACAAACGCAGACAGACACAGACAGACACACAAACACATAGGGGGCAACTTGGACTGGACTGTGCTGCCGAAATACATGAACAGATTCAAAGAAACAACTGGAATCCACACACTGAAACATGTATCTTTCATGCTCTAATTAGCGCTGTGGTTCTCAGTCTTTGTCCTGAAGTAGCACTGTCCTGCAGATTTCAAACTAACATAGGTTTAAATTAATTACAACACAACTAATCTAACCAGTGAACTGGTAGAACTTACTGTGTTACAGCAGGAAAACAGAAAGCCAAACATCGCAGCAGTAGAGCAGATCCAGGATTCAGAGCCACTTTTTTAAGTGTATTTCCCTGGCAATGAAATTGTATTTTTAATAGGTTTATGTAGAGCTTGATTCACTGCCTGTTTGGCCATTTTCCTTGAAAGTCCAGACCAGAATGCACACCAAGGTTTGTGTCTTTGTGACATTTGGTCCAGTTAGTTTTGGTTTCACACTACAGTTTAGTGAACTAAAGAACTTTGCAGTGTTCTGCTCTTATCAACTAGTCCTTATAGGGTGCGTCTCTCTTTGGGGATCCCTGTTGATATACCCATAAAAAAAAATTAAGAACCACAGCTTCAGCAAGATTGTCTTGTTATGTAACTGCATAATGTTGAGCCTGCTCGCCAAGTCGGATTTCGGCACAACACCAATTATTTTTCTCTGGTTTGTTTAAAGACAAACTCAGCTTCCTGTAATTGGTCTAAATATCTGAGCCATCTAGAAAAGTGTTCAAAGACTGTAGGTAAACCGGACTATGGTTCAGTAGATCTGGACTGAAACCACTTCTTTTGGTTTGACAAAACTCTGGTTTGTCAGTGTGTACCCTCTATGTACAAGACATACAGTAACTTAAACAATGCCACTCAGGATTGGGTGGAGTCAGCTAAAATGGGACATTTAATTTAATGAGCCAGTAACATGCAACAATATTCTAAAGCCCTGCCACTATGATTAGGAGATCACTGGTTCAAATCCCAGTCATGCAGCTTGCCCTCGACTGCTGGAGCCCTGAGAGAGCACAATTAGCCTTGCTCTCTCTGGGTGGGTAGATGGCGCTCTTACCCCTCATCACTCCAAAGGGTGATGTTAATCAGCACAGGGCGTCTGTGAGCTGATGTATCAGAACTGAGTCGCTGTGCTTTCCTCCGAACATGCTGGATACTCAGCAATGCTACATCAGCAGCAGTTCGCAAATAGGTGGTGGCTGACTTCATATGTATCAGAGAAGGAATGTGCTAGTCTTTACCCTGCTTGTGTTGTGGCATCACTAGTGATATGGGGTATACAGCTGAGTGGCAGCTGAATGAATGGGACAATTGGCCTAGCTAAATTGGAAAAAATGGGGAAAAAAATAGAAATTTAGTAAAAGACAATTCAAAAACATTTATACTTTCTACTAGGCTGGATGGTAAATAGAGTATATGCAGCTTTAGTTATAGTAAGATATGTATATGTATGTGTGTGTGTTTGTGTGTGTGTGTGTGTAGATCCTAACTCAGGAGGACTGGAACGTGGTCCTGTATAATGGCATGGCCTCCACGTCTCCTCTGGCTGCTCTCTATTTCGTGGCTCTCATGACGTTTGGAAACTATGTGCTCTTCAACTTGCTGGTCGCCATCCTGGTGGAGGGATTCCAGGCAGAGGCAAGGCAACCCCACCATCCATCATCACAATACACACCTACACCCTACACTCAGTCACAGCTCACACTTCCTCCTGAGATGTTTCTCTGTGAATTAATTCTGTTCACATGTGTTACCACATTCGGTTCCATAAAGAACCATTTTTATATGTGTTTAACCTCATGAGACCCTATGTCCCCATATGAGGACAATACATTTCAGCTTTTCTGCACTATAAAACTTAACATTTTGACCTCATATGAAGACACTGCCCATCCCATCCAGTGATCACATGACAACATTAAGCTCAATTGATTAAAAACTAGATGATGAGAATCCCAGTCAAAGGTTTCTACACCAATCCAGACAGAAACATGGGCTAGGTAAACATTTTTATGCAATTTTATGTTTATTTGTTTTTTTGAGTTTATTTGTGTACCGTATTTTTCGGACTGTAAGACCTAAATTAAAGTCCTTTTATTTTCCCAAAAATCGATGGTGCTCCTTAAAATCCAACACACCTTATGTATAAATTCTACCAGTCAGGTTGTAAGGAACAGTAAAGCTACTCTGCTGAAGTGCCAAACCGCTAGCTGATAGCACTCAGGGTTCCTCAGTCTACCTCTATCGGGCAACATTTACTAGCACTAACTGCATCTGGCTTGCGCTGTTACCTGTGGCTGACTAGCGCTGCTAACCGTGAATGGCTAGCACTGCTAGCCGGGGCTGGTAGCGATCCTAATCACGGCTGGCTAGCACAATTAACCATGGCTGGCAAGTGCTGCTAACTGTGGCTGGCTATCGCTGCTAATCGTGGCTGGCTAGCCCTGGTAAACGCGAAACGCGATTGGCTAGTGCTGCTAGCTACGGCTGACTCTTGCTAAACATGGCTGACTCTTGGAAAAAATACTGGATTTCTAAGCTTACTGTAGGAGAGGAATCTATGTAGATTAACATCCAGCATTCGTTTAAAAGTTTAAAATAAAGTTTTTTTCTTTAAGCATGGCTAGCTAGCGCTGCTAACTGTAGCTGGCTGGCACTGCTAACCACAGCTTGATAGCACTGCTAACCACAACTGGCAAGTGCTGCTAACTGGGTCTGTCTATCGCTGCTATCGTGCTGGTAAATGTGGCTGGCTAGCACTACTAACCACGGCTGGCTGGTTCTGCTAACCACGGCTGGTAGCACTGTCATAGTAGAGCCCCCAACATTCATTTAAATGTTCCTAGTCTCCCAAAGCAGGGCAACTTTCATGAAATGGAAGTTGGTGTTCTTTTTTATGGCGTACATTTGGGGAGGATTTTAACAGCAAGTATAAACAGAACACAGTCAAAGTAAATCCCTAATGAACATTCCCCTGATGTCAAAGTTCACACAGTATTCAGTCACACACCTCTGTTCCTTTAAATAACAAAAAATAGTTCTCTTATGAGCCTATTGACCCTCCAGTGCCCCTTTTGAGAGTGTAATTGTTGTTCTCTTTTTTCACTAAATATGTTTCATATTTCTCACTTCACTTCTCACTTCTCCATCAGGGTGATGCTAATCGCTCTTACTCAGACGAGGATGGATCCTCCTATGATGAGAGTGAGAAATATAAGGACTCCCTTCAGCTCTCAGGTAAGAATGTTAATGGGAACAAACAGCTTTGATAGTTAAGAAACCCCTTTACTCTTACAATAATAAGTCCACTGTGGATTTAATACAGTTTTGATTATAAGTTAATTTTAGTTAGTTAAAGTTTTTTTGTTTTTTTTTTATACACAGTAAGCACTTTGACAAGAGCCAAAAGAAACAACTCAGCTAACGATTTTTGGTTAGTAGAATGTATTTTAAATATAACAATTCATGTTCTTAGAATATTTAGTCTTTTAGACATCTTGGATGAACATCACTTGTGTCAGTGCTTTTAACATTTCCATAATATTAGTAAGCTGGGAAGTGAATAAGGTGTCCATAACATAATGTAACTACTTATGGTCTATTCAAAAGCTATTCAGAGTCCAAAAAATGTGAGTAAAGTTTTAAAAAACACTAACACTCATACATGAATAACACCTTTCACTCCTAATCTGTAACTGATAGACTGTAATACTGTGTCTTTTGTTTAATTGGACCATCATTGATTTTCTGTGTTATATGTCCAGCATTAGAGTGAACGGACTTTCTAACATCAGATTGATGTCTGGTGTCTGCTGGGAGGGTAGAGTTGTCCAGTATGGCTGAACATACAGCAGAAAACACCGAGAAACTAAGAAATCAGCCTTACTTTAGAAACTTTAGATATTTTAGACTGACTTCTAATCATAAAAATTTCAGACCTCCTGCAAGGCCAGTCTGAGGGTCGACAGTTAGTGATTCTCCTCCAATCAAAGAAAAAAGTGTTTGGTTTAATATAAATCATTAATCACTCTGGGGATGGACAGACTTGAGAGAGAGAAAAAAACAAGAGCGAGAGGTGAGAAAGTGAATGAAAGAATATAAGTGTCAAAGAAAGAAAGAAAAAAAGAGAAAGATAAAGGAGAGAAAGAAAATAAAAGAGAGACAGAGAAAGAAAACATGAGAGAAAATGATAAAGAAAACAAGTGAGAGAGAGAACGAGAAAGAGAAAGAGAATAAGAGAGAAAGAAAGAAAAGGAAAAGAAACAGCGAGGTAAAAAAGAAAGTGAGAAAGAAAGAAAGAAAGAAAGAAAGAAAGAAAGAAAGAAAGAAAGAAAGAAAGAAAGAAAGAAAGAAAGAAAGAAAGAAAAAGGAAAATGAGTCAGATATAAAAAAGAAATAAAACAAGTGTGAGAGAGAGAAAACAAAAAAAGAAAGAAAATAAAAGACAAAAAAGCTGTGAAAGAAAGAAAGAAAGAAAGTGGGACAAAAAGTCAGAGATAGAGAAAAAAGTGTGAGAGAGAGAAAGAGAGAGAGAGGGAGGGAGAAGGAGAGAGAGAGAAATACAAAATTGTAAAAGAGATAAAATAAAAAAAAATAAAGAAAAAAATGAGAACATGAAAAAACGTGGAAGAAAAAGAAAATGATCCAGCGAAAGTAAGAAAATGAGTAATAGAGTGAGAGAGAAAGAGAAAAAAGAGAAAACTAGTGAGCGAGAGATACAGAAACAAATAAACGAGTGAGAAAGAAAAAAGAGAGCAAGAACCAAAAAATCTGAGAGTGAGAAAGAAACGAGAGAGAGAGAGAGAGAGAGAGAGAGAGAGAGAGAGAGAGAGATTCTGGGCATTGAGGAAAATAATGAAGGATGAAGATATGACTGTCACCCAAAAGGTCAGGCAATTACTAAGACAATCCTCTCGCGCTGGGAGATAAGACACGGCTATTGAGTCTCGGGGACGCTGTCACCTCTCGCGCTTCATCTAACTGGCCTAAAGGCTTGCATGATCAAAACATGATTTATACATCATAGGGATGGACTGCGCTCCTGAGTCGAGAAGGTAGAAGGTAGAGCGAGAGCTGAGAACGAGTGTAAGTGGAAACCCTGATCTGGTTCAGCTGAGGAGAGAGAGAGAGAGAGAATTTTAGAGTGGAGAGGATGGAGGGAAGGTAAAAACAGGTGAGACTGTGGGGTTGTGTTGGGTTAAGAGAGGAAGAAAACATTTCTCTGCCTCAGGTCAGCTGAGGAGAGGGAGAGTATGAGTGCTAGTCTCTAGTCCAGAAGAAGCACCAAGGAAAGTTTATCTGGACAAGGAATGAGAGCACGGGAGCAGTATGGATCCTTTGAATAAATCATGCATTAGATTTAGGATTCATTACAATGGGAAAAAAAGTTCTGTTAGACCAACCAATAAAGTATTTATTATATCAGTTTTCTGTAATTATACTTAAATGTTAGTTAAAATCTAATGTTCTGGTTTAAAATCAATCAAAATATAAATTTACCCAAGGACAAAAAAATTAATTACATCAAAACAAAGTTTTTTTTTTTACATTGTTACAATGTTTGGCATTTTTTTTTCTCTTTGTTGTTAATGTGTTTTGTTTACTGCAGGTTTTTATATCTTAAATCTTAATTTTTCTACCTAGATATTTTGCACATTTGAATTTTTGCACTTTAATATTGTGTGAGCAGATTGTTGTTACAAGCATTTCACTGCAGGTCATACTGTGTATTACTATGCATGTGACAAATAAATTTGAAATTTGAATTTGAAATTTGAAATTTGAATTTGAATTTGAAAGTTGAATTTGAATTTGAATTTGAAATTTGAAATTTGAATTTGAATTTGAAAGTTGAATTTGAATTTGTATTTGAATTTGTATTTGTATTTGAAATTTGAATTAAAATTTGAATTTGATCTTTGATTTTTTTTTTCATACCTTAATATATTTTTATTTAGTCAGTCTAAAAGGTATCACTTTAAAATAACACTGCCATAAATGCCATAAATACCATTAATAAACAGTTATAACACATACGTAAAAATTACCTGTTGTTTGTCAAATAGTGAACCCACAGCCATCTATATTCTTGCCCTTTCTACGTATGTACACTCGGGCCCTGGGTAGTCAGGTCCTTTTTTCCCCCCACTACCACGCCCATGGTACACACTAACGGTTATATAGTAGGGGAATGTTAACTTAATTAAACTTAAGTTAACTTATTTTTTTTATTTTATTAATTTTTTTTATTTTGAATAAACAAAAATAAATCACTGCAATTTGGTTTGTTAACGTAATAAACATTTTATAAGTAATTTGTCTAATTCTGTACAAACTAAAAATTATAATCATGTCTAAAGTCTAAAACTTACTACATTACTTGAATAGAATAATTCGATTTGATACTTTTATAATTGGATCCTTTTACATATCCCAAACTGCAACATAAGCTAAAAATTCATGCAATTGTTTAACATTTAATTAAAGTTTTTTTCATTAGTTAATTGACAGTGACAGTATAATTTAACTGATTAATTTAAATTAATTAAAATTATTATTTTTTATTTTTTTTAAGTTTTTTTTTTCAAATAAACAAATAAAATCACTCTAATTATGACCAACCTCATAAAGTGGTCAGTCTGTAGATGCTCCTTTTTTTTTAAGTAAAAGTGGAAAATAGCTGACCACTAATGAACTCTGTTTCCCCACAGATCCCAAACTGTGTTCTTTGACACCAAACGGACATCTGGAGCTGAGCCCTGTGGGAGGAGGAAGGATGAGTTTTGAAGAAGAGTCCCGTAAGAGCAGCGTCACCAGTCTGGGCAAGACTAGCCTGGAGCAGCGCTCTTTTTCACTGGTAAGAACGTGATCATGTTCATCTTAATTTTTACTTACATTTTTCTCCCCAGTTTAGATAGGTCGATACACTCAGCTGTATATTCCCCATCACTAGTGATGCTACAACACACTGATCAACATCACCCTAGGAGTGATATGAGGAAAGAGAGCAGATTTCAAACCGTCTTCTCTGATTCACTGCATCTGGGAACAGTGATAAACAATAATCTTTCAATTAAAGCTGGTACTTTACAGAGTTTAACCCTTAGAACCCTACAGACGGATTTTCCATTCAACATCACACCTTGTGTTCTCAGCGAATCCCTTCACACATAAACATAATCCATATATGGTTAGAAAGGGCGGAACTTACTCCTAATAATGATGACATCCCAGTGCAGTAAAGCATCTACAAGAAACCCATTGAGAAAACCACCTAAAAAAGTGGGATCTCCTTCCCCAACCAAAATTATTTACCTTTAGTACTTCAAACATATTTATATTATGTTTCAAAACCAAATAATATCAGTAAATTTTATAAGACCTGAAAGAGGAACTGACAAAAACAGAGAAAAACACACCAAAAACAGCCTAGGGTTCAAAGGTTTAAGGCAGTTAATGGGTCTGAAGTCAGTGCTGTTCTCTTTCAAAAGTCAACTTCTCCTTCATGTGGATTAGAGCAAGAACATCTTGTATTGGGAGAATTCACGAAAATCCAGAGGATCACAGCGGGCCAAGTGGCTTAATGTCTTTAACTTAAATTGGAGTTTTGTGGAGTTTTTGGGACTTTTCTCGAGCTAGTTTTCAGTCTGCCATCCTGCTTATTTGCAAAGAATGGAGAGAGAGAATGAATGAAAGAGAAAAAGAGAGAGGGAGATACTTGTCTATGAACAATATGCATGTACATCGAACTTATCAAAGCTCAAAATGTTTTCACTGTTTTTGACATATAAAGATAATTCTTTGTGAAGCGAAAACAATAACTTTACATTGACTTCCATTGAAACTTTTGTATCTTATCCTGAATTGTTTATAATTTAGAGGCCTAACAATATGTGCCAAATTAATATGTGATTATTTTACATATACAACTCTGGAAAAAAAGTAGGAGACTTAAAAATTATGAGTTTCTTTGGTTTTACCAAATTGATGGAAGATCACAAGGCATCAAACCAAGCTACGCCGCTTGAATTTCTTCACCAGGAGTAAAGGTATAAAGTTATTCAAAAGCAGTGTGTAAGACTGGTGGAGGAGAATAAGACGCCAAGATGCTTGAAAACTGTGATTAAAACCAGGGTTATTCCACCAAATGTTGATTTCTCTTAAATCTCTTAAAATTTTATGAATATGAACTTTTTTTTTGTTTGTTTTGCATTATTTGAGGTCTGAAAGCTCTGTATTGGCTTTTTTGTTATTTCAGCCATTTCTCATTTTCTGCAAATAAATGCTCTAAATGACAATATTTTTATTTGAAATTTGTAAGGAATATTGTGTGTAGTTTACAGAATAAAATAACAATGTTCATTTTACTCAATTTTAAATATAAATTTTAAATATATTTATAAATAGCAAATTCTGAGTAACTGATTCAGAAACTGAAGTGGTCTCCTTCTTTTTTCCAGAGCTGTATGTACTGTATTTGGGCATATATCAAATTTCAGTATGGGCAGTGTGTGTTAGTGTTTGTGTGTGTGTGTGTGTGTGTGTGTGTGTGTGTGTGCGTGTGTGTGTGTGTGTGTGTGTGAAGTCTGCTTCTATTGGGAAATCACACATCACTAATGAGTCAATGAAACATTTTGCGATAATTATTGCTTTGATTAGAAACCGCTCAGCCAGAGACTGCCCCAGTGCTTCTTATCAATGTCCAGCATGTGTGTGTGTGTGTGTGTGTGTGTGTGTGTGTGTGTGTGTGTGCACGCATGTTTGCAGGACCAAAAATTCCCTTGGTAGGGTGCCAAGCCGAGCGATGGCTGTGAGGTTTCCATAGCAACTCCTCTTTAATTGAGGCAGCCATGAGATCTGTGAGGGTGAAAAAAAAGAAACGAGTGAGCGGGCGAGAGATATATAGAGTGAGTGTGAGAAAGAGCGAGAGAGAGAGAGAGAGAGAGAGAAGGAGCTGGATGGTTTAAATATAGTGGCGTGACGCACCATGCTTGGGAGATCACGAGAGTTAGGCAGGGAGTTGCTCGTTTCTGAGCTTTTTGAATGCCTGTGAATAGCGAAAGTGTGCGTGCAATGGAGCGTAGAACCGCACACACACTTATACACAGACACACACAGAGACACACACACACACTGAAATGGCAGCACTGAATGGCTAATCAATGGCAGTATCTGCTCCATTCATGGTGCATGAGTCATTGTGCAAAACCTCCCCATGTAAAAACTGCACTCCTCAGCCCAGGAACCTTCTTCACACTGTTTGTTTCTCGTGCTGGTGGTCCGACTTCCCTCACATTCTGACTGCGGTTTCCGTAAAACCCAGCGAGCGCTAGTGATTCACTTGTTTCTACAGACATTATCCATTTTTTCAGCTCCACTGATCATAAAGGAGAACTTTGTAGTTCTATAAATACATGCTATAGACCTTCTCTGCATGTTTCTCTGCAGACTTTATCAGTTTACGTTCACACTGTTCTTCAGTGGCCACGACCCTTACGGATCACCAGAGAGCAGTTTTTATTTAGGCAATTTGATTTGAGTTTATTTGAGTATTGGTGGATCAGATACAGCAGTGCTGCTGCAGTTTTTAAACGCTGCGTTCACTCACTGTCCTCTGCACTATTTAACACTCCAACCTGGCTGGTCCAGCTAGCAGATAAAAAAAATCACAGATGACAAAACTACAGATGACAAAGAAATGGTTCAAAAAAATAGGTTTACTTGTAAAATCCATGATGCGAATCTCCCGTTTCACCTCCACATCCCAAAGGTGCTCTACTGGAGTGAGATCTAGTGACTGTGGAGGTCATTCGAGTACAGTGATCTCTCTCATTGTCGTGTTCAAGAATTCACTCTGAAATGATTTTGCTTTTTATGACATGGCACATTATCCTGCTGGAAGTAGCCATCAGAAGATGGTACACTGTGGTCATAAAGGGCAAGTTGACACGACGCTCAAATGGTACTAGTGGGCCCAAATTGTGCCAGAAAAATATCCCCTACACTGTTGCACCACCACCACCAGCCTGAATCGGTGGGATACGTTTGAAAATCATCAAGTGGGTGATAGATACAAATCTAGGTGTGCAACGTACGTTTCAAAATCATGAGGGGGGGGGGGGGGGGGGTTGGGGTCCAACGTATGTTGTAAAATCATTAAGGGGGAGGGGGTGGAAGGTACGTTTTAAAATCATCGCCAGGGGTGGTTGCAACGTACATTTTAAAATCATCATCGGGGGGAAGGGGGGGGGGATGGGGTTAGTCCCATCATTACTAGCCCACCGCGCTCTGAAAAACCAGCAAGCTGATTGGCTGTTTCTCCTGAGAGGACATTTATTTGGGGCTTTGATTTGGCGCCCCCTCTAGTGCAGCGCCACTATGCATCGCATAGGCTGCATATCCCCTTTTTGCGCCACTGAAGACAGATAAATACTTCAGAAATGAGTAGCGTTTTCGGATATTTAAGATTTAAAAAACAAAATCTCTGTGTGTAAAATCTTGATTCGTGATTCGAAATTGACCCAAATTAATTGTGAAAATCACAGCACTAAGATAAAGTATAGTCACAGACAGAAGCTCGGAATGTGTTGCTGCACAGTTTGTGTTGGTCATCCTCTGGTTCTTCATCAGTGTCCAGAGGATGCTGACCAAAGCGTGCTGTCCACAGAATGCAGTTGGTGGCCTATTTATTCTTAGTTTAATCTCCAGCAGCTCTGCTGTGTCTGCTCCTGGCATCATTTATTTACATAATGGCTTTCTAACTCCAACTCTAACTCACTATCAGTGTGTAGTCTTGACCACCAGAGTGACTTTCCCTGCTATTTCATTGCAAAAGAGAAGAAAATGTTGTAAACAGTAACCTGCTTTTAAATAACCCAAGGAAGCAAGGAAGCCATGGTGGAAAGGCTACACACTAATGGTAGGTGAGAGTTGTGGGGATATCTAATACTTTTTCACCAATACTCCATATTTTCCAACTCCAAAAAATTGCTGTGTAGCTTTCTGAACTCACATTTACACATCGCTATGTTTAACATAGCAGTAAATGCCGCTGCTGAGGCTTAACATCCTCCTTTCTCCTGCTTTAATATATAAAACGATGCCCCCTCCACCATGTTTCACAGTTGGATTGAGGTTTTGATGATGGTGTGCTGTGCCTTTTTTTTTCTCCACACATACTGTTATGTGTTCCTGTTAAATGACTCAGTTATGGTTTAATCTGTCCACAGTATATTAAGCCAGTACTGCTGTGGAACATCCAGGTGCTCTTTTGCAAATTTAAAATGTTCATAATTTTTTATTATTTTTTTTACAGCAGTGTCTTCCTCCGTAGTGTCGTCCTATGAACTCCATTCTTGTTTAATGTTTTCCTTATTGTAGATTTGTCAACAAAAATATTAGCATGTGCCAGAGATTTCTGAACATCTTTAGCTGACACTCTAGGATTCTTCCTCACCTCATTGATCATTCTGCGCTGTGCTCTTGCATTCATCTTTACAGGACTACCACGGCTAGTGAGAGTAGCAACAGTGCTGAACTTTCTTCATTTGTAGATCATCTGTCTTACTGTGGACACATAAACATCAAAGCTTTAAGAGATACTTTTTTAACCCTTTCCAGCTTCATGCAAGTCAACAATTCTTGAATTCAGGTCTTCTGAGACTTTTTTGTGCGAGGCATGACTCATAACAAGCAATGCTTCTTAAGAACAGCAAACTTAAAACTCATGGTAAGTGAGAGTTGTGGGATATTAAACACTTTTTCACACATTTTTTTCTAACTCTAATTAATATTCCAACTCCAAAAATTAGCTGTGTAGCTTTCCGAACTCACATTTACACATCGCTATGTTTAACATAACGGTTAATGCCGCTGCTGAGGCGTAACATCCTCCTTCCTCCTGCTTTAATATATATCTAGATGTCTTAATTACACCTAACAGTTAACTAGGTTTCTATGGTAGCAACCTTTTTACCTCCACTGTGGCTAAATATGGACAATTGTCCTCAGTTACATCCAACATATGTAGCCTGCAATTATCTTAGCGCCACACTATAGCCTACACACACACACACAGTCCCACACTCCCGCTTAAATAAAACTTATTATCAGAATACTGTGCTTTTTCCCTTTAAAACTAAAAACATTTATTTTTTTTTTTTTTATCTTTTGACTATGGGTCATATTTAGAACACATTTAACCACCAGAATAGATAAACATTAATATATATTGGTTGTGTTGTTATTGGTTGTTATGTTGTTACATGGTTGAATGTTGGTTAGGATCTAGTAGAGCTTAGATTCTCTGCCTGAACCAGACCCAACTCGACCCGACCCGACCCGGCGCCACCTTTGAGCGTGATGGGCAGAGAGCGCCATCTACCCACCCGGAGGGAGCAAGTCCAATTGTGATCCCTCTGGGTGCCGGCAGCTGATGGCAGAGCTACATGAACGGGATTCGAACCTGCGACCTCCTGTTCATAGTGGCAGCGCATTAGACCACTCGCCGCCCCCAGGCATCTGTTTTTCTAATACTATTTTTATTTTATATAAAGATATGGCATGATAATCACAATGCAGCAAATTAATAAATCAACAAATCAGCATTACGCACTTGACTTGCAGCATTGTGTGTAGCTGTTCCTAATAAACATTTGAATTAAATAATAGGTCTATGCTTCTTCGGTGTTGCAGTGTTAAAGGAGTACTCAGGTGTAAAATGGACTTTTGATGTAGTAAAACATGATAAAAAGTACTTACCTTTGAAGAATAGCACACCTCTGTTATCCCATTCCGAGACCCAGAAATTTTAACAGTTTGTCCAAACATCCTTCAGACTGGGTGACACAGGGCATAGTTTGCCACGATAAATCGCTTTTTCCACTGTTATCCAGCTCAAAGTAGCTCCACATCTCCTTGCTAGAATCCGGAGAGCCCTGACATTTAAAACAAGCCATTAATAACTTAAAAGTGCACAAGCAGCATACTAAAAACCTCTGTTTACATCCCGTAACACAAGCTTCAGCGCCAAGCGCCGCCATTACTCCTGGCGCCGCTTGCTACACCATGCAGACTATACATAGCCTTTGCATAGTGTAGCAGCCGATGCCAGGAGTAATGTGTCACCCAATTCTGGATCTCGGAACGCTGTGGGAGAACGGAGGTGTGCTATTAATCGAAGGTAATTAAAAAGTCCATTTTACACCAAAGTTCTCCTTTAATAAACATTATTGTTAACAGATTTCGCTAATTCAGTTTTAACACTCTACTTGGGTGTCGCTCTAGGCTCTAGGATCTAGCTATGTATATCTGTATATCAAAACATTGCTATCTTGATTACCCAGCTGCATGCAGAGTACTGAAGTATGAATGCATGACTGAAATGCCTATTATCTAGCTAGCTATAGTTATGGCTAGGCCTCAGTGTTAATCTCTTCAGGAGAATATTTGTCTTGTAGTCCTTCTGGGATCGAAGCTGTCTACTTCTATCAAATGCATTGTCCATATTTACTATCTTTTTGCCTGCTATTGCGCTTCATGCTTGGCAACCCAGGGTGTGGAAATAGGACTGGGTGGGTGGGATTGTGCACATACTGTACCATTACTTTATACATGTTGAGACGAGAGTGTCATCTTTAAATGAATTTCAATGTTGATGTACATCTTTGAACGTCTTTCTACAAAATATATTTTTTACAAAAATATTGATCTTGTCCCCTCTCTCTTCCCCACAGCGGCACGGACGCAGTTCCCTCTACCGCCACTGGGGGCGCCCTCACCCTCAGTCTGTGTGGAGTCGGCGCTCCAGTTGGAACAGCGTAGGCCGTAGCTCACGTGGGCTGACCGTAGGGGGCAGTCTGAGAGTCCGTGGCCCCCATTCCCACCCGGCTGAGCGTGAGTCCCTACTGCCCCCCCCTCCCCAGCTCTCACACCCACCCCCTCTCCTGTCCCGTCGCCTGTCCCCTCGTCGGGACCGCCGCGCTCTCTCCCTGGAATTACCTGAGCGCTTTCAGCTTCCTGGACCCCCCCTGCAGCGCCCCCCTCTGACTAGGATGAAGAGCTTTGGCGTGGACCACGGCTCCGGAGAGCACCAGGACTGTAATGGGAAGACCCCCGGCCTGAGGGCCCCTCTGCTGAGTGAAGTTTACCCCCAGCTTAATGCCCGTAAGGACAGACCCCATCTGGACGAGGAGACTGACTATGTGAGTTTGATTGAACTTTTATTGCAGATCAGATTCCATACATTTTTAATGATGTATTGACATAATTTTGCGTCATTTCGGTATTAAAGTGTATTATAAACTTCATGAAGTAAAGGGTTAATCACATATTTAACTGTTACTTTAGAGTTCAACAGTAGGGGGGAATATAGCAAAAAAAAAGCCAATTCTTGCACAATAGTGTATAAATTAAGCAAAGAGCACTTTACAGGTTAAAATTGCTGAGTTGAATGAGTAACAAACCATTCTGTGCTCCTGGGCTCCCCCTACTGGTTTAATTCACTTTTACACCACTGCAGTTAATAGAAATCACATTATAAAAAAGAGCCCACTTGTGAACAGCTTTACACATGCATTTGTTGACAAGCTTAGCGATATAGACCCAACATATAATGTAAAAGATACATGTAGTCTGAGGCAGTAGAGGAATATTATTGAATTTTATCCAAATATCACTGACGTTACTCAGCTTTACACAGATTTGGGCAAGAACTAGTTAAACAAGTTCATATTACAGTAAGTGTATTATTAGCATGTACCTGATTCTGCTATTTTTCACACTATAAGGTGCACTTAACATTCTTTAATAAGCCTTTTAATCCAGTGTGTCTTGTGTAAAAAATTTAGCAGTTAGGTTGTAAGGAGCAGTAAAGCCACTCTGCTGAAGTGCAGTGTTATACAGGAGTTTCAGTTTAGTTCTCTGGCACTGGGGCTGGAGTACTAGCATTAGCATTAGCCGCTAACCGCTATTTCCCCTTTCAGAGGTGAGTATTATTGGCCTGTAGCCTGCTGCTAACCGTGGGTAGCACTGCTGGAGCAGCAGTAGCTGCTAACCGCACTAGCTCTTTCTTCATTCAGTTGGGAGTATATTGGACAGTAGTCTTTGTGTTTACCGCGTTTACGTGGGACGAACTGTTAGCTAATATCATCCTGGCTTTCCAGAGCACTCAGGGTTCCTCAGTGTAGCTTACTGTAAATAAACGAAAGCACTTTACTCACCCAAATAGACTATTTTCATGAGAAAATGTGTGTAGATTATCATCCAGCGCTCATTAGACTTTAAAAGAAAGTCTTTTTATTACAGTTTTGTTTACTTAGCTTAGCTATACTTAACTGCTTTACGTAAATGCGCCTTATAATCCGGTGTACCTTTTTTATGAAAATAGAGCAGAAAATAAACGCTCATTGATAGTGCGCCTTATAATACGGTGCACCTTATAGTGCAAAAAATCCAGTAATTTATATTTAGATGGGGCTCAATACACAATCATTTTTTTTTGCTAAACTACTGCTAAGCCTTTACATGTAGAACAAATAACTATTTTGGATGGTATTTTTACTTATTATGCTAAGTAGACAAGATACGACAAGACACGACAAAACAAGACAAGACAAGGCAACCATAAACACCCTTCAAAAGGTGTGTTGCGATGCTCACTGCTATCCCACACTCCACCAACAGTCTATTTTCACATCTTGCACTTAAAATAGCCATCAAATGGTGACATAGTTTTCAAATATGTCCAAGCTTTATGGGTATGGTGTTCTGGAAGTGAGGTGTGTCCAGGTGTATTGCTGTCTTGGCAAAGATAGCAATGGAAATCACAGGTGAACCACTGAATGATTTAAACCCTGACAACAGTCAACTGTCAGGCGTTCATTACTATCATGGCAACACAGGCGACCTTGCTCGTGTACCTTTACAGCATGAATGAGCAGGTCAGTTTCCTCTACTGAGAAGCGCAGAAACGCTGCGCCATTAAGATAGCAATCCGCCAGCCAAGTCAGAGCACACCTGGCTCTTAAAGGGAATGTGAGGCAAGTATGCCAAACACACACCGACATGCCCTAAATCCAGCTGCATGGTGCACGATTGACGCCTCGCCTAAAGATCGCTAAAATAAGGCCATCTGTGTCCACCACTGGTTGATCCAGTGGTAGTTCTATAGCATAAATTGAACCAGTATGTACAGCCCCGGGCAATGCGGCAGTGTTTAGCTGTGCACTCTTCTGTGTAATAAAAGCGTTTCTTATGACTGTAAGGCAACGATCAGATTTCCCTGTCAGCGCACATAATAGCAAATCATTACAAACACTCAGGCAGTGATCTGCTGTGAAAGGAAATTATTGATACTGACTAAGACATTTTGGCGGAAGTGAAAATTGACTTTTGGAGAGATAATGGAGCATTATTAGCGCCCGAGATTGTACTTATAAATAGGAGTGTTAGTAGAAGACTGTGCTTCTGACTTTCTGACATTTGTATTGAAGCTAATGGAATGCGCTGTGCAGGAAAATGACATGTTTGTGGAAAGAGAATTGCCTGCCGTTTGCTTCGCTCAATAGTTAATCATAGTTTTATGCTGTGTGTAATAATGTGTGTGTGTGTGTTTGTGTGTGAGAAAGTTTACTGACTCATTCTTCTCCTGATCTTTCTGTAGAGCCTGTGTTTCCGGATCCAGAAGATGATGGAGGTGTATAGGCCGGACTGGTGCGAGACGAGGGAGAATTGGTCTGTCTACTTGTTTTCCCCACAAAATAAGTGAGTCTGAAATATCAATTCTCCTCAGTGGCTGTTTTCCAAAAATACCTAAATAATTGAAAATCTAATTGTATTAATTCTTTCAGACCTACATTTTGTGCCAGTTATGGAAAAAAAATAATTAAAAAAATAAAATAATAATAATAATAATAATAATAATAATGCTTTCTGTCTGTAATGCACACAAAGAAAGAATCTAATATTAAAATATAAAATCTATTTTAACATTAAAATTTAATTGAACAAAAAAGCAACTGTTTTTATGTCTATTGGACTGGAAGCCATCACAAGCCATCAACACTAAAATAAACATGAAAAAAAGGGTTCTAAATCACATTCAGTTAGTAAAAATGAACTATTTTATTTCTATCGCTGTTTTTTTTTTTCAGAGCAGTGCACAGGGCTAAGCTATTGTTTTATTGGCTTATTTATAGTCTATTCTGATTAACAAAAGGTCTCAATTTGTGTTATGTGCAACAAACATTTGAAAAATGGTATGGATGATATGGACTCTACACAGTGCTAACTGGTTACAACAAGCATTAATTACATATTAGCTACATTAGCGTCAATGCAAAAAATAAAGAAGCAGTGGTTTGATACCAGGGAATCCGGTGTGAAGTGAAAGGTTGTGTACATCCAGAAACAGGAGCTGCAGTGGAAGCGTAGTCCTCCTGAGTGTTTGGGATATTGATGGTGCGGCAGGTCTGGCCTTGGCAGTGAAGGCTTCTGCGGCTTGATTAGGGTATTGATCGGGCCCTGGGGGGAACAGGTGAAGCTTTCAGTCACTGCTGTCACACCCTGCGGAGTCCTCAGAGAGTGGGGACGGGAGGCTCAGTCCTACGAGAGCACGCTGGAATACCTATGAAGTGCTTACCTTTATTGTGTGATATCAAAGAGGACCGTTCTATAATAAAAGGCAGTGTTTATCAGGCTTGATCCAGGAATAGCTGTGTCTGTTTAATCAAATTTAAAAGCCCTAGCCTGTTTTGGTGTGTTTTTTCTTCGTTTTTGTTTTCAGTTCCTCTTTCAGGTCTTATAACACAGTAATTATATCACACAGCCACATGTCATAATCTCCTTTACTCCAGAAGACATACAGCTTCTTAAAAATATAATCTTTTAAAATGTTAAAGGAAGCATAATTGTTATATTTGTTATATACTGGCCAAATATAACACTGGAATACTGGAATTGTTATACTGGCCAGGTTTTAGTCTAAATTTTACCAAGCGCTTGTTTTTTTTTTTAACTTATTTTTGAATGAATATACTTTAAATATATTCACACCTAAGATATATTTTCAAAAATGGTTAGACTAGAGTGTTTATTAGTTGAAAGCATAAGAACATTGATGATAGATCATTACATGGTTTATTAATTATTACTTTGACAAAATACATAGAGAGCATCAAGCGTATTTATTCTTTTTGATAATCACACCTCTAGGATACATGTAGATACTAAAAACTTGACACTCAGAGCAGCCTATGCCTTTCAGTATTTTAATCAGGACACAAAGAAAACTATATACAAAAATGTAAACTTTTTAGTCTAAATAAATA
Organism: Astyanax mexicanus; assembly: GCF_023375975.1. NCBI lineage: Eukaryota > Metazoa > Chordata > Actinopteri > Characiformes > Acestrorhamphidae > Astyanax > Astyanax mexicanus. Next base: position 33,129,381 of record NC_064412.1, read on the forward strand.
AAAATGTTTAGTGCAAAATAACTACTAATTAAAAATGTGCAAGTAAAATAAAAACTATATAAAGTAGTGCGCAGCATTCCTAGCTTTAGTTTGAGTCACTTTTGAGTCATTTACTGATATTATTTGGTTTGATTGAAACATCATATAAATATGTTTGAAACACTAAAGGTAAATAATATTGGTTGGGGAAGGAGATCTCACTTTTTTAGATGTTATTTTTAGAAAGAGTAAGTTCCACCTTTTCTAACCATATATGGATTATGTTGATGTGTGAAGGGTTTCCTGAGTAATTGCGCTGAGAACACAAGGTGCGATTTTGGGCGTAAAATCCGTCTGTAGGGTTCTAAGGGTTAAAAGCTCTTCAAGATCCAAGATTTCAAGACCTAGACAATGACTATACAATACAGCTTGTATTATGAAGTTATGGAATATATCATATAGTCAGGTATGACCCAGGCAGGGTGACGAGGAAAGCGGACACAAGTGCACGTAAGGGCTAAATAAATAAATAATTTATTAAACAAATAACAAAGAAACAAGGAATAAGTAACACGAAACAAAGATACACAAATAACCATTAACCAAAACAAATCAGAGAACATAAACTAAACCAACTAGAGAAAAAGACAATAAATAAACAGGGAATATATACAAGGGAAATAAACTAGAAAAATAAACAAGGAATAAAACTATAAACGTGAAAACAAGAAATAAACGAGAAACAAAGGACTAAGGCTATAGAATACAAGGAAACACTGAGAGAAGCTATGGAACACTGAGAGAGACAAAACAACAGGGGAAGGTGCAAAGACCGACGGAGACAAAGTGGCAGAGGAGGGCTATTTAACCAAACAGGAAACACACTAGAATTGGAAACACCTGGGGAAGGGGCGGAGCTACAAATGAGACATGTGGTGGAAAAGTACTGAGACGGGAGACACAGGGGAGCACAGGTCACGTGGGGAAGACACACAGAGACATGAGACGGGGCTAAGACGTGACACATATATTATGGAGTTGAATGAAGGTGACTTGAAATGCTGTGTTAGTAAATAGCGGTTTCATCATTGAGGCAAACCTGTATATCACCAGATTATTACAAAAGACATGCCTTTTTTTATATTGTTGTAGTTTAAACTCTCCAGCTCTAGTGAATAACCTGAAATGGTACAAAATCCAGTGAACCTAAATGGCGCAGGCATTAGCAGTAAACTGTCAGAGAAAACGAAAGAACTAAATAATGAAAACAACTGTATATTTATCGACCATATCAGAACGTTCTTGTAATAGCCCTCTTTAAATCATATATATATTTTCCCACCTATAATCAACTTTCATACAAGCATATTTCCGTTTATTATTTTACATATTGCTATAATACAACAATAGAAATTGAGCTTTAGAAAATGCTTGAAATTGAGCTTTAAAAATGGTTTCAAAAATGACAATTTACAAAGCCTTTGTCTGTAGTAAAGCAGTATTGCAACAGCCCATGTTATTGCATTCTCTTCTGCAGCTTTTTTATACACTTACTTTTAATTATTTCAAGTATAAAAGCCCTATTTTAGCAATCTATAGCACATTGTTATTTGCACTTTGCACAGGTTGGTTTAGGGGCATGTTGGTGTGTCTTTGCGCAGCTCAAAAGACGCAAAAAAGCGTGTACTAATTTTCTTAATTATTAATGGCCAATCAACCAATCAGTGTGCCAGTAGTCTTTCCCTTTAAGAGCCAGACGTGCTGTGACTTTTCTGAATAAAATACATTTATGTTCAGTCAAAGTGCTTTTTCTCTTTTCTTTTTTTTTATTTCCAAAACTGCAGGGTTTAATAGAGAGAATGAGTGAGCATCTGTCAAATTATCAAACAACACAATGTCTATATCTGCTTTATTAAATTACAATAATTAAGTCTGTCTATTGAATATAAATATAAATCATTTTAAATGTCAGGAGAAATAAATATAACTAATAATAACGTATAGTTACTGCGCAAATTTTAAGTATATTTTATTTTATAGTGATAGATAGCTGAAGGCTCTGGGTGAGGAGTTTTTTTGTTGTGGTAAAGAAGTGATGGTATGTGGTATAATGCTTGGGGTGTGCAGTGCACATGGTGATCCAATCATGGATGTGTGGCTGACTGTTGACTGTTGTCAGGGTTTTAATCAGTCAGTGGCGCACCTGTATTTCCTGTCGCCAAGACAGAAACACGCCAGATATTTACCTGAACACACCTCTCTTTCAGAATATTATGCCCACCAGCGTTAATACATACCTAAACCTAAACATGTAAAAATGGACTGTTGATGGGTGTGTTAGATTTCATCGAACATCGAGATGCATCTTGTGCAGGGTGTAGGATAGTAGCCTAAATCATTTTTTTTTTAGAGAAATTACAAATAAAGCCAGAGAGCAGTGTTGTAAGTATTGGTTTCTAAACCTTTAAAAGACTCTTGAAAACTGGTACAGGAAGAGTGAGGTCTGGCTGAACCACATGGCAACAACACCTTTAGCTCAGCTTAACATTAGACTTAGGAGCCTATTTTACCGATCTATAGTTGAGCCATCAATTATAGATGGCAAGAGCCAGATGCACTCTGACTTTATCGAATTGGTATTATAACAGCGCAGTGCTTCTGCACTTAGCGGAAGCATGTTCAAGCTGTGTAGGTGCTGATGTAAAAGTTGTTTGTGCACTGCTGTGTGTCCTTGGTCACATCCTCCGGTGATAGCAGCACAACAGTCTCATCTGAGTTCAGCAGCTTCTTAGGAAGAAGCTGTTTCTGACTTTATTTAAGTCTGTGTGTGTGTATTGATCCGCCTGATTGGAGGAGCTTAAACAGATGGTTTCTAGGGTCTTTAATGTCTTCTGTGACGTTTTTAGCCCTCCTCACACAGCGAGCGCTGTGAAGATGTTTTAGTGATGGCATCTCTATGCCAACAATGTCCTGTGCTGTTTTCACAACACGCTGGAGGGCTTTTTGTCAGCTTTGGTGCAGCTGCTATATCAGACTGTCATGGAGTTTGTTAGGATGCTCTCTGTGGTGCATCTGTAAAAGCTGACAAGCTGCTTTTAAGGGGGAGGTTTGCTCTTTTTAGCTTTCATAGAAAATCAAGGCTGAGCAGTGCTTTTCCTACTACTATTTAGGTGTTGTCAGTCTGGTGGAGGTCCTCAGGGATGGTGGCTTCCAGGAACCTGACTCCCAGGAGCCTTGAATGGCGATTTGGTATCTTCTTCTTGGTCATTTTGGTGTCTATAACCTCACTTAGAAGGGTTTTTTATTTTTTTAAAAAGGGGAGGTGGGGTTATATAATTATTACCAGAGTGTTTCTTAGTGATTTTAGTGTTGTCAGTTATTTTTACATGTACTAAATTATCAAAATTATTCCCTAAACCATCCAAATTATTGAACTTTCAATCACTTTTATGGTCACAGGTGTATAAAACCAATAACCTACTCTTGCAGTCTGCTTTTACCTACATTACTAAAACGAATGGGTCGCTTTCAGGAGCTCAATGAATTCCAGTGTGGTACTATCATAGGATGCTACAGTCGTGAAATTTCCTCACTACTAAAAATTCCACAGCCAACTGTCAGTGATATTATAAAAAGCAACTGGAAAAGAAAGCAGCTTGCAGAGGTTTCAGAGTGTGCAGAGGTTGCCAAATTCAAGTCAATCGCTACGGACCTCCAAACTTCATGTGGACTTCAGATTACAGTTTAGACTCGCTGCCTGAATATTATTTTTTATTTTATATACATCTACAGCTTGATAATCACAATATAGCAAAGAAACAAATTACACTGTGATCATAAAAAAGTCCAGATGCTGTCAGGCTGTCTGTTCCAGACTCTGAACATTCTCTTTTGGACTCTAGTTCCCAGCATGCACCTACGTACACCAGAACTCTCACACTCCTCCGATCATGGACACTACGGCGTTCCATCTCAACCAACTACTGATTGCTCACACGTGTTTTCCTGTTAAGAAACACCCCAAACTTACTTCTTGTCTGTCCCGAGTATTGTATCAAGTTGTCTAGCTCTCTTACAACGCGTTTTCTTGTTTTGTCTTGTCTTTCAAGGTTGAGATTTTTTTTTTACTTTGTGGGGGGCACGGACGCGGCCACCAGACAAGACAGTGGAAACTTCTGGGGGCATCTAAAGTTTGTGTGCTTCTAATCCATGTTTTATGGTAGATACACAGTGGAGCTGGGGAAGAAGCTGCTTGTGGCTCTCATGAAGAGATTAAAAAAAAAAAGTTTTTCTTTTTCAATTTTCAACAAATATACACCAGAAAAACAAATACATCTCTGTAGCGAGTTACCATTTTGAAAATGCAGACTTTCTCTTACTAAAACTAAAATAAATCTGTTTTCTGGTAAATCACTATATTTTAAACAAATGTTATGTAGAAACCACAAAATGAAGTCTTGTTATAGAAGAACATCAATATGTTATAAAATGACACCACTGATGTCTTGAGGAACCACAGTATCCATAGTTCTACTCATGTTTAATTATATTATTTCTGGAGTTATGGGATGGCTAATGTAAGAACAAAGCCTATTTGGTTGTACAGTACAGACACCTTCTCTTTTTCAGTGCGTTTTCTTTATTTTCATGACTATTTACATTGTAGATTCTCATTGAAGGCATCAAAACTATAAATGAACACGTGGAGTTATGTACTTAACAAAAAAATATATATATTCTTGTTTCTTCTTTGATAACTGCTTTGCACACTCTTGGCATCATTCTCTCAATGAGCTTCAAGAGGTGGTCACCTGAAATGGTTTTCCAACAGTCTTGAAGGAGTTTCCAGAGGTGTTTAGCACTTGTTGCTCCTTTGCCTTCACTCTGCAATCCAGCTCACCCCCAACCATTTGGATTAGGTTCAGGTCTGGTGACTGTGGAGGTCATTTTTTGTTATGTACATACAGTAACTCCACATGTGTTCATTTATAGTTTTGTTGCTTTTAGTGAGAATCTACAATGTAAATAAAGAAAACGCATTGAATGAGAAGGTGTGTCCAAACTTTTGGCCTGTACTCTAATGAGTTTGGAGTTTGGAGACCTATAAAACATGGAAATAAAAGTGTTATTATATCACAACACTAAATTCAATTTTCTATGAAAGCGCAGCGTAAGTTCTACTATAGACTCCAATGCTACGTCACCTAATTACCTATCCAATCAGATTTTCTCTTCTGCTTTAAATAACGATCACTCATTCAGTACCTTGCTGCATTTCAGACGCTGTTGGTCGCTCTTCCTGACGTTGTCCGCAGTTCTCTCGCTTATGTCCCGTTCTCGCTTCTAGTGTGTCCGACCGGCGTCTCGTGTTGGCCTCCTGTTGCTAACCTCCTACTGCTGGCCGCTTTGTCGTCGGACGCCTCCCGCTCCTACTGACGGCTGCTGCTCCCCACGTCCGGTCGGCTGTGCACGGAAGACGCAATCTGCTTGCCACGCGCCGCGCCGTTGGCTGGCGGCCCGCTACTCTACCCCCTCCTGCTCTGTCCCGCCGCCGCCCCAGCCCACTGTCGGAGATAAGCCCCGGCTGTCCCGGTCCTTCAGGCGGTCGCTGTCTCGGCGTGGAGTTCGGACTCTGGTTTGGTCGCTGTCGAAGAGCGCTGTGGATCTGCTTCCGGGTTGCCTCTCCCTGTAACGCAGTGTTCTGTCGTATTGTGCGACCCGTCGTGATGTGCTTCTCGACGCCAGTGCCCATGCGCGGGGCCTTTGTTTGTTTTCTTATTTCGTGGTTTTCTGTTAAGTTGTGGTCTCCCCTCCTTACTCTTAACTGTCCTCCGATATTTTGTTTCGGCTTTATTGTATTCCTGCTGAAGCATGTTTGACTATGGGGCTTTTTCTAGCGTTTTTACTTTATTTGTGTACTAGAATAGCGCGGTTCGATAGGGTGGCAAGTTGTAACTGAGCACCGGTTCACCCGGCCCCTCTGCCTTCGCTCCGCCTCCCCTGGCCTCTGCTGCTGCTGCGGCTGGCGCGGACCTGCCCGTATCTTTCTCCTCTGGCGCGCTCTCCCTGGAACTTTGACTTTTGCTGAGCTGACTGGCGCGCTCCTGCCTGGATCTTCTAATGTTGCTGTGCTGCCTAGCGCGCTCCTGGTTCGTTCGCCGCTACTGCGCTGCTGGTGCGCTTCTGTCGGATCTGCTGCTGCTGCTACTGCGCTGCTGGTGCGCTTCTATCGGATCTGCTGCTGCTGCTGCTGCTACTGCCCTACCTGGAGCTTCTGCCGGATCTGCTGCTGCTGCTGCTACTGCCCTACCTGGAGCTTCTGCCGGATCTGCTGCTGCTGCTGCTGCTGCTACTGCCCTACCTGGCGCTTCTGCCAGCTCTGCTGCTGCTGCTGCTACTGCCCTACCTGGCGCTTCTGCTGGATCTGCTGCTGCGCTGCCGCGTGTGTTTCTGCCTGGGTCCTCTGCTGCTTGGCCTCTTCCTCCTCCTGTTTAGCTACTGCCGTGCCTGGCCCGGCTTTTGGTAGGCCGTTTGTTTCTGCTGATGCTGCTATGGTTTTCCCCGCGCTTGCGTGCTGTCATCCTACAAGGTAAGGTTCTTCTTTTGCCTTCCTTCCGAAGCCCGTTTGCCCCCGGCGCGTGGATGGTCCTCGCGGTCTTTTGACCTTATGGCTGGCCGCTCTTCTACCTCTTTTCTTTTTCTTTTTTCTGTTCTGTCTTCTGTTCGCTGTTCTGTTGATTTTCCGGACTTTTGACTACATTCTAACATTCTACCGCTCACTGCTTCCTTCTTCCGTCGTCTCTTCCCCGACCTCGCCTCCCTTACTGTCACGTGCAGTTACTCATGATTGGGTTTTCACGTATTCGCTTCTTCGTCATATTTTGTATCATGTGCATGTTTGCGTTTCTCAGTGCTTTCAGTCTCTTGCGTTCCATGTCATTGCTCCTTGCACTTTGCTCCGTAAATTATTGATGGCAGTTGGCACCATCTACTGCTCTGCCTAGTTTACGGTATTCATAATGGTAATAATATTGATAGTACTAATAGTGGTAATGGTAGTAATATTAGTACTAATAATAGTGATATTGATAATAATGATGCCGATGTTACTCTTTATTTTGAAGCACCTTCATACGTTTCAATGCAGCTCATCGTGTGCTGTACGTGGAATAAGCACAAAAAATAAATGTGTAATGGTTCATAATAATGCTAGTGGTGCTAGTACTAATTAGACATAATGCTAGAATACGAACTGATGTACAATGAATTGTCCAACTGTAGTATATTATTTATTGGTATATTTATTTATATAAACCATACATAATGATAATAATAATAATGGTACTGCTGATACTCTTACGAATTATTGTACCTGTAAAATGGATTAGTTGTTAAAGCTTAGTTTAAAGGAATATGTCTTCCTCTGCGTTTTTAAAACTGTTTGCTGCTGACCTGCTTCCCGGCTTATCTTCTTCTTGCCTTTTCTTTTCTATTTAATCTTATCTTTTCTGTTCTTCTGTGTTTTGATCCGTATATAGTGTGTTTCTTTATTCTTACTGTTCTTTATTTCTTATGAATCGTGCTGTTGCTGCTGGATGTCTACATTTCCTTAGGGCTATTTCATATCTATGTATCTGTATCTTTATCTGTCTCTGGGTTCGCGATTTCGCTCGGGTGCTTTTCGTGTGTTCTCTGTTTGCTGTGTCGTTCGTGGCTTTTCTAGTCTCGCTTTCTTGGTTGTGGTCCGGTATTTCTCATTGTTCTCCTCGGCGCCGTTTCTTCGGCTGCGCTCGGTGCGAGCGCCGCTCTGTTTGTCGGTTTTGGGTATTTATTTCCAAGGGCGATAGTTTGCCGACTGTTGGCTATTAATTTTGACCCTCGCCCCTGGATCTGCCTCTCAGTTCTGTACGAAATGATCGGTGGTGATCGCGTGCGTTTCATTACTTTTTATTTTCTCTGAAATTATTAATAAAATACGTTGTGACCGCGAAGCTGTGATCACGATCCTCATTTAAGTTGTTCTTTCTGCACTCCGATTATGTCATTGCTCAATTTAATTACCTGGGACTCAGTAATTATAAATTAATTTCATAATTGGTAACAAACTTTCTCTCTACAAAATTATTGATGCCAATTAATAAGGAACGTCGTAATAGTCAGATTATCCGAGTTCGTTTTCTAATCCAGCTATATGCTTACTCCTCAAAGGCATTGCAAAAATCCTCTTCCTCAATTTAATATAGCTTGCCATTTACAGAAATAAATCTAATTTACAAGTCTTATATATTCTCCCTATGTTTCCACTGCATACGGCAGCTTTTATGGATTTAAGCGCACAGGCATTTCACGAGCGCGCGCCGACAATATTTATTTGATCAGTTCAATGCCTCACGCTGTCTGATTTAAGCTCTACTCCTTCCTTCATTTCTGTTTGCGCGAAACATTCTGTTGCAGATAACAGGGCCCTGTTTTACAATTAAAATACTAAAAGTGCACTTCTATTTCTGTCTTCACTTCTGGGGCAGCTATCTGCTTTCACGCTCTTCTAAACTTTATGCGCCTCTGTTTGGTTTCACCTAATAGCTACCCTATGGCGAAACAGTGGTCAGATTTCACCTGTCAAATGTCAATTAGGAAACGCTGACCATCTCCTTCCTGCTACGCTGGTCGCTCTCTTTAGGAACGACGCAGCCACATCCTCAGCGAAGCTGACGTCACCATTTGCTACTTGAAGAAGACGGGTAATTTCAGCACACCTGTCACACACTTAGACCAGAACTGGACCTACTGCTGAACGCTCAGCAAGCTCATTCAACACTGTCTAAGTAAGTATTATTTATAAGCAAACACTGGAGGCGGTGGAAGTACTACATACTTTAGAGTATGTTAATTTGTGCATCAATCCGGCGATTTAAATGATCTATTATACATCAACATTTGCTTTTGTTTCAATGCTTCACTAACAGTATTAACCAGTATTAAAACGATCTGTGATGCTCTCCCAACACTGCTGATTATCACATGTCTATACCTATAGCTTAATGCATTATGGCCCGTGGTCATTTACATCAACACATGCCAGGAGACAATCTCCTCTTTATCTTGGGCTCACAGCCCAGACGACATGACATGAGGATTATTGCATGTTACTAACAGCATGTTTTTTCAGGGGTCGAACCCCGCGCTCAGCGTTTTACAGGGCGCGCAGCCCGTTACTAACAGCAACGCATGCTTTGGGGGCGGTCCCCGCGCATGAGGGCTCAACGCCCAACCTAGATGCATGTTTTGGCCCTTGGCCCTCACTAACAGCAATGCATGCTTTTCGGGCTCGACGCCCAAGTGTATGAATGTAGAGCCCGTGGCTCGACTGCTCGAGGGCGCACCCCTCGCATAACCTCTTCTCTTTCTTTCTAACCTCATTTTCCTTCTCTCCTCCTTCGCTCCTCTATCCCGTTGTTTCCCTCTGACCTCCTTTAGGCCCTATTGTATAATGTTTTCCTTCTACTATTTCTGTATTTATCTTATAACATATTCGTGCTGTATCTTAGTCGCTTCAGACAAAAAGTCGGCTAAACGTAATTTAATGCAAGGTAATATTATGATCGATGAATACAGAATGAACAAATGAACGAAATAAATAAAAGAATGAGGTAGGCACGCAGCCTACATATTTGTGGCATTCCCCGCGTATGATCGGATGAATACAATGAATGAACGAAAGACTGAAAGAAGGCATGCTACCGTATGTCTTTTGGGGACGTCCTCTACGCATAAAAGAATAACGAAAGATGAAATGAATGAATTATAAGGGCTCACCCCGCTCGAGCTAGTATCTAGAGTATGGAAGAGGGCTCGCGCCCTTGCGCTTCGGGGGCGCTCCCCGCTCAAGGCTCGCAGCAAGCGCATGTATGAACGAGGGCATCGGCCCATACTAACAGCATGGAAAGTTGGCGCGATCAAGCGCATCACTGGGCACTACACTCATGTTAACTCTGCTTGTTATTGCACAGAACACCCACATTTAGATGCATCCAGCATGTGCTCACATTACGCAATTCACAAGTTAAATGATAAATAAACTCACTCATGCATGGGGATATTCATGGTATAAATAAAACACACCACTGTCCACAATCTCGGTGCAACATAAAATCGTAACATTGTATTATGCTATTATTAATTAAACATTTTTTTTCTATTACAGGAAGTAGAAACCAGGTAAAGATCTGCGGTGGGTATATTTATAATTTATACTTTTGGGGTTGGCTCCGCCCTGTCTTCAGTGTACGACAGGATCTGCAGAGCCCAGATGTATCAAGCCCTGGGCCGATGACGGGCCTACGCCAAAGACTCTAATACATGAAATTGTTTCTATACGACTTTCACGAACATATACGTGTACTTGTTTCGCCTACAAATATTTTGTTCAAACATTAAATAATTCAACTAACTAAATTTGCTTCCGGAGTCGTAATAGTAGAAATGAAAGCGCAGCGTAAGTTCTACTATAGACTCCAATGCTACGTCACCTAATTACCTATCCAATCAGATTTTCTCTTCTGCTTTAAATAACGATCACTCATTCAGTACCTTGCTGCATTTCAGACGCTGTTGGTCGCTCTTCCCCTCCTCCCTCCCCGCCGCCTCCAGGTTGGTCCCGTTTGGTTGCCCGGGGGTTGGCTCCGCCCTGTCTTCAGTGTACGACAGGATCTGCAGAGCCCAGATGTATCAAGCCCTGGGCCGATGACGGGCCTACGCCAAAGACTCTAATACATGAAATTGTTTCTATACGACTTTCACGAACATATACGTGTACTTGTTTCGCCTACAAATATTTTGTTCAAACATTAAATAATTCAACTAACTAAATTTGCTTCCGGAGTCGTAATAGTAGAACATGTATTTCTCATGTATCAATGTGTATGTTTTAAGTGAAATTACTGTAGCATTTTGGAGTAATGGGAAGTCAATCATAGGAAAAATGTCTATTCGGTTTTGCATAAACCAAAATTTGGAGTCCTATAAAGCCAGCAAATCAATTTCTTATCAAATGACACCATTAAGTTTATTAAGAAGCATCTCCTATACTATTTCTGGAATAAGTATCAAGTGATATCACTGTAGCATTTTTTAAAAACGGGAGTCAAACTTGGTTTTGCATAAAGCAGAATTTGTAGTCGTATAAAACAAGCAAATCAAACTGTTATCAAATGACACCATTAAATCCTTGAAGAACCCTTTCCATACTATTAAAGATATAAGCATCAAGGTAATATGCTACAGTAATATCCATCATATTACTGTAGCATTTTTGAGTAATAGGAGGTCAAACTTTGGAAAAAGGAGGGCTGGGGTCACTACAAAGCATTTGGCTAGCGCTGGCCCTGAGTATATGCATGCTGCTTCACCGCTGTCTAAAATGAGCACTATGGACTTTCTATAGTAGTTTTATAGTTTTATAAAACTATATATATACTCTATATAGTTTTGAATTGTGGAAGGGTCATACATAAAGAGATATGCATAAAGAAGAGGGCACAGCACACAACCCTGGGGGATGCCTGTGCTCAATGTAAGGAAAAAGCTTGTGTCTGGGTGACGGTGACAGTCTGGGTGGGCAGATAAGGAAATCCATTATCCAGCTTCCTATAAAGAGAGTTGTTGGTGTTAAACTCCAAGCTAAGAGAATGTACTTTCACATTGATTTAAATTTAGATCCCAAAAAGCAGGGAACTTAGTCTTATACCATAGATCACCCTGCTCTGTATTTATTAAACTTCCTAAAGTGCTGATCCTGAAATGACACTTCTACTAAAATGTTCTGACCTCATTTAACACTCCTTCTTCTGCCCAACTTAGCTCAGCTAATTAGCGAGGCCTTCATGAGTTGCATTCAGAGTGTTAGAGGAGGGAATACACCAATCTCAGCAGGGCTGTGACCCTCCAGGACCTGCCTTTGATGCAATTGCTGGTACTGTATATTCTGAGCAGTTTACCTGAAGGTTATTTTATTTTTGTTGACTTGTTTATTGAATTTTATATTGACTACATATTGATATTTCTTGTACCACTACTTCAGTTCTGTTAAATGTGTTTACTTTGGGTTTAGGCTTCTCTCACCTGAACTCATTTTTGACCATAAGCATCTGCCACATATTTTTGGTTGAGGTTTAACCATAGACTGTGTATAGCTGGACAGGGCATCGTCTCTCAAAATTGAAGCCACCACAGGTTGGGCGCCCCCTGCTGTCTGGTTGCAGAAAGCTGTGTAACCCCACTCATCCCCATAGGTTTCAATGGCAAAACAGAAAACTTTCAATAACGTTTTTTCTAATATACTGTATTTCTACCTCCATTATTTAAATGGAACAGCTAGTATAACCTCTGCTTATAATGTCAATTTTTTTATATCCCCACAGAATTCATTTTTTAAACGATATTCAGCTCTATTCAAAAAGGTGTGATTATTGTAAAAGGGCTGGGTTACTCCTAGCTGGAGTGGGACCAGTGTGTGAGCTCTGTGGAGGCAGCCCTCAGGGGCGGGGTTATTTAAATGAGTAGGCTGTCTCTCCACAGTCTTTCTGCCTCCTCTGGTCTCTACTGCACAGACTCGGGTTTCAGGATCGCCAACATGGCGGAAGATTTTGGCTTTATTTTCATTGAATGAATGGGAACGACGACACAGTGTCCACATTTTTTACAGTCTCTGGGTTTAACTAATTTCATTTATATTATGGAATATGATGCTTTCTTTCCTTGGTAGGATTTCCACACCAGCAGAAGCACAGGATTAATGATGAGTAAGTAAACTGTGCTTAAACTTAAGCTGGAGTGCAATAAAGTGAAAATTTAAACAACCCTAAATTAGAGTTGGGACAATATAAAAAATGCTAATAAAAACATTGTTTCTTTCAGTAATCTTAACTTTTATTTCATTGGAAATATTATGAACCCAAGATATTTCATGTTTTGTCTGGTCAACTTTTATAATTTTATTAGTTTAATATTTGTACATTTCCCCATATTGCAGGGCTGTGAAAGATTGGTAGACATGGATTCACAAAAGGATATTTCTTCCTCTGTAGTATTTTTTTTTAAGTTCATCAAATACTTAAAATAATTGTAGGAAATCAACGCATAAATACATTAAGACAATAAAAACATGTGCTGCACACATTACAGAAGCATGGCTGTGGGGAAAAAAGGGGAACCTGGACTGAACTGCCTAAAGGAAAACACTATACTGTTGAACACTGGTGGGATTTAAGTGTTGTGAGAAGGAATGGCAGAGTTCAGCCAATGTAGTGTTAGGAGTCTTGCCCAAGGACTCTTAATGGTGTAGCGCTATATAGTTACCTAGGGCGGGAATTGAACCGCATGATACGGAAGCACACCTGGCAGGAGATTGTGTTATCCACTGCGCCACAACAACCACAGTTATACTGTATTATAGCGATTTACTTTAAGAATGACATAACTTCAGGAACGCACATTTTCAACTTACCCAGGTGGTTTATTGTGTCAATAAATCAAATAATCAAAACGACAATCTAATTTTGGGAATATTCTTAAGGATGAGATTACAAAGTACTTAAAAAGCCTTAAAAATGTTTGGGAAACGCACCCCTGAAATGCAGGAGTAGCTGTAGTAAAGGAAACAAAGTTGAGCTAAAAGAACATTAAAAATACATTGGGTTTATACGGTCTGCAGTTAAATGAAAGTCAAAGTAAACATAGTAAACAAAGGAACACGATGTATGTAAACTGAAGGGCATTTTTCCTTCCTGGGGTCAACCTATGCACGAATATGGTTATCTAATCCCTTTCTTTTCTCTCTCTCTCTCTCTCTCTCTCTCTCTCTCTCTCTCTCTCTCTCTCTCTCTCTCTCTCTCTCTCTCTCGCTCTAGGTTCAGGTTGACTTGCCAGAAGATCATAGCACACAAGCTGTTTGACTATGTGGTGCTGGCTTTCATCTTCCTTAACTGCATCACAGTGGCTCTGGAAAGACCAAAGATTCACCAAGGCAGTTTGGTAGGTTCAGTCTACATTCAGTCTTAAACCATGGGTCTGTTTTCCTAGACAGGGATTGAGCCTAGTCCTGTAAAATGATTTAATTTTTAAGGCCTCATTCTATCGTTTTTTTTAATCAATTATAAAATGTCTAGTTTTTGGACTCTAGAATGAATGAATGTCCTGTGAGAAAAAAAAGTGCCCCAGTGATCCAGTATAACACTGCTTTAGTTTGGGGGGGGATGGGGGGGGGGACAAGGGAACGATAGGATTTCAGCTTTTGCTCATGAATATTCATACATGCAAACATATTGCCTCTGATTGGCTAACAGCACTGCAAGGCAGAGAGACAAAGAACCAACAGTTCTTATAACAGTAACACTAATAACAGTCTTTACAATGTCATATGTTACTTTACAACATGAGTAACGCTCTGCTAAGAGCAGTTCAGCCACTGGTCTAGTCTTAGAGTCGCTGTAAAATGCCAAATCCACTGGAGATTGTTGGCTGAGCCGCAGCAGAGCCGCCCGCCCAGGCAGCTGGAAAAAAAAAACCCAGGGATGGATTTGTACTTTTAACTAATGTAAACATAACTGTTTTAAACATACACATCTACCTTTCTCAATTGTACTTCACTAGTGGTGTTCCATAGACAAATTCTAACCATTTGTTCCTTAGCTCTGAATTACTGGGCAATGCATAAAACACAGATGTAATATTTGCACAAATAACACAGGAACTAACTGCCATGCTGTTCCTAGTGCTGCTAGCTCCTATCTGCTTGCGGGTGGTCGCGAGCCAATATTTTAACAAACTGAATAAGGTTAAGCTATCAAAACATGAAATATTTTGGGTTCATCTTGTCTGCAAAAAAAAAAAGTAAATATAATTTCTATAGTGTTTCTATCGTACAATATTATATCAGTATCTGTAGATAACTCTCAGATAATTTTCAATCTGTACAGAATTTTGTTTTATTATTTTCTTAATTCTAAACTAACAATGTTAACCACACGGAAATCTGTTTATTTGTTATTATAATGTTGCGCCGATTTCTCCAGTTCAAGGGAAAAAATCGTCTGAGCGAAATTCTTTGGCAGACAGATCTAGAATTGTGCGGTTTAGTCGTGCTCTGACTGGAGTGACGGCTCCACTTGAGCGTGCTGACATTTACACACTCCCTAATCCTGAGTAATAAAGGCAGGATATTACTCAGAACGGGCTCAATGGGGTTTCATAGCTCGGCTATTTATTTGATAGGCTGCTATTTTACTGTTCTTAAGACTGTGGAAAAGAACATTGACTGGGTGAAAGAACAGATAACTCTCTTTTCTTTCTTTGCTCGATTTCTCTTTCTCTCTATTTCTGCAGGAGCGAGTCTTTCTAACCATCTCCAACTACATCTTCACTGCCATCTTTGTTGCTGAGATGACGGTCAAGGTAAGCTCACGATTGCACATGTGCAGATGTCTATCAACAAATGCAAATGTCTTTTTTCCATGTATACAGTGGCTTGCAAAAGCACTTGAACTTTCTTTTACATTTTGTCAGCTGACAACCATAAATTAAATATATTTTCATGAGATTTTAAGCGATAGACCAACACAAAGTAGCACATAATTGTGTAGTGGAACGAAAATGATACATGGTTTAAAAAATATATATATATAAATAAAATCGGAATAATTTGTGATGTGCAAATGTAAATAAAATCCAATGCAATCAATTGCCTTCAGAAGTTTCTTTATTAGTTAATAAAGTCTATATCTACAGGGGTTGGACAATAAAACTGAAACACCTGGTTTTAGACCACAATAATTTATTGTCCTGACGGACAGTTCTGGTGGAAACAGGAGAGTTGAGGTGCACATTGAATTCTGCCGTGATTTGAGCAGTTTTTTGGATACAATTCAGGCTTTGCACCTGAACATCCCTTTCAGACAGCTTCCTCTTGCGTCCACAGTTAATCCTGTTGGATGTGGTTGGTCCTTCTTGGTGGTATGCTGACATTACCCTGGATGCCCTGGAACCAGGCTGCTCCAATTTAGCCGTGAAACCTCCCACACTAAAATGACAGGTGTTTCAGTTTCATTGTCCAACCCCTGTATATATATTTTTAATTCAGTTTGAAAGCAAGTCCTTGTGTGCACGTAAAAGGGTTAAACAAGGTTATCTCCTGAAATACTCTTACGTATGAGACTCATCCTGAGGTAAAGTACGAGAAACATTTATCGTAACTTTTCACAGACTATGTTTTATCACTCCGAAACTGATTTATTCATGCCTTATATCTGTTTCATGCTTTAAATATCTCTTTTAATAATCTAGATTCATGTATAATGTAGAAATTCTGTCACACTCTCTGGTTTCTCGCGGTCATGGACTTCTTTATGGATGAATTCTCACAAATAACAGAGAAAATCTTTTCTTTTTTTTTGCGGAAAATAAGCCGATTCTAGTTTTAACGTGACACTGTGTGCTAAAGCATAGTCTTTTACGTACATCATTAGAAATGTTTGTGCACGCTCTGATGGTTCAGCTCTCCAGGGCTAGGAAATGATCTTGAAGAAGCTCAGAAAATAACACTTTGGGGCAGTTTCCCAGACAGGGATTAAGCGTAGTTATAGACTGTATTTTCTTTTCAATGGAACATTTTCTTTCAAAATGCTGTGTGGTCTGAGGCTAGGCTGAATCCTTGTCTGGGAAACTATCCCATTGGGTCAATGGCTTTTTTGCCATATTGGCTTTTTTCAGATTATCAAATAAACTTTAAAATCAGACAAAGAAAATCTACAGTAAATACATTTATTAATGGAATACAATTATCCAAACAAACCTTCCGTTGTAAAAAAAAAAAAAAGTGCATTTAAGTATATTTTTTAAAAGTATACTTAACTTGAAAAAGTACATACTTTTAACATTAAAATTAATACGTACTTAAATATATACTAAATGTACTAATTCTCCAGCAATTTATTTAATTATTTCATTTTTTAATTATTATTTATTTTTTTCTTTTCTTTCTTTTCCACCTCATAATTTTTTATAAGAAGGAAGGTTTGTTAAAGTGTTTTGTGTTTAGTTTTATTTTAAAACAGTGTTGTGAAAATCTAATTGTGATAAAACAATAAAGATAATGTTGGTTAAAAAAAATAACTATTTAAGAACAACTTACAGCAATTTCAGTATATTTCAACTATGGTTAAAAAATATTTAAACACAATATAAAAACAGTAGGTTGTGCTTTTGAGTGCTTTTTTGTATAACTTCTGCAAACTTAAATAGATTTAAATATATGTTTTTTAAAATATAATTTTAATACACTTGAAGTTTATTGTAAATGTACTAATTTGCGTATTGATGAAAAAAGAAAAAAGTGTACTTTAAGCAGTTTTTAATGCTACTACATATATTTGCTTCAACATACATTTTATAGAAATACAGAGAATGTATATATAATGTGCATTTTCAGTAAGTAATTTAGATAGAAAATTTATTTTTTGTATTCTTTACCTATTTTAAATATACTTTTAATGCTCTTAAGTGTACTTCCTTTTTACAAGGGTGGCCCTGTGTCAAAAAGTAACTGCCCCTCATAAATCAACTGTGATTAATCGCTGATTACTGCTCAACCTATAGAATCAAGAAAAATCACTTAAATAGAACCTCCCTTAAATCAGCTAAAAGATCTTAAAAGCAACACATTATTCCCCGATCTGAAGAAATTAAAAAACAAAGTAATTAATCATCTATCAGTCTGGAAAAGGTTACAAACTAATTTCTAAGGTTTTAGACTCCATCAGACCACAGTGATTCACAAATGAAGAAGACATGGACCACTGGTGAACCTTCCCAGGAGTTACCAGCCCACCTAACTTACTGCAAAAGGGCATGGACAACTCATCCAGGTCACAAAAGAACCCAGAACAACATTTAAAGAATTGTAGGTTTCACTTGCCTTATTTAAGATCAGAGTTAATGATTCAATAATAAGAAAGAGACTCTGCAAAAAGAGTCTCCATGGGAGAATTTCAAGACAAAAATTACACCTCTGAATTGGAGTGGCCTAGTCACAGTCTGATTAAGATGCTGTGGCACGATTCTAAACAGGTTGTTTATTCTTTTTTGCCAGTTCTCTTGGTTTATTGGTATGTGAATGACCAATCAAAGACTGAGTTCGCCAGGTTCGCAGTAGATCCTGGATTAACATCATTAGCAGCACTGCGGTTGCTAAGGAAACCAGTAAAAACTGGCATAGCAAGGAAAACACCCAGGAGGACCTACCAGACACCCTGTTTTTACAATGAATATATTTAACTTTGCAAGGGGGTCACAGAAACATATTAATGCCATTAATTATAATGAATACATCTGCTGGCAAAAAAAACAAAAAAACAATATGAACTTTAAGTATGAACTTTAAGTAGTTACACAAGTAAAATATATTTCATAGCAGCATTATACGAAATTGATGGCTGTTGTTAATAAATGTTTGTTCCGCATGCATGTGGGTATAGATATGGGAGTATATAGGTAGAGTATTTACATTAATTAGAGCATAAAGCTTATTGGCTTATTTGGCACAAACAACACAGAACAAATAACTCTTTTTGTATTAATTTGTGAAGCTTTTTTCTATAACTAACTTAATCAGTATTCATCTTACTTAAATTACTTTGCATAAACTTTACTCCCCAGAATCTATACATATTGGATCCTTACAGTACAATTATAATAATTTTCCTCTTTTTTGTCACAAAGAAAAAAACAGTTTTTTCCTTGTTTGTCCAACTTTATCTCTCTTTCTCTCTTTTTCTATCTATCTTTATCTATCTTTCTCTTTCTCAGTCTTAATCTTTCTTTCATTCTCCCCACCTCCTTCTTCCTCTCCCCCCATCCCTCCATGCCCCAGTGAGTAATGGGCCCTTTTCACATTTCCGGGTTTGGAATGCGGAAGTAAAAAATAGCAGGGTAAACAACGCGTGTAGAACGTATAGACGAAATGGAGCAGCATAGGAAATGCTACTGCAGCGAGCCTTTCTGCTCAAACAGCAAACGCAAACAACCAAACCTGAGTTTCCACGACTTTCCAAATGTCACACGTTTACGCGGTAAATAGATAAGAGCAATTAGGAGAGAGGAAAATGCCACATTTACGGTTCTGCGCGGCAGTACATATGCGTGTAGCCAGCACTTCAGGCCGGATGAGCTATATGTCAAAGCGGGAGGGAACAGAGCCAGGAATCAGTTTCAACACGATTCGCCTGGAATAATTTTGGGAGTCGATATGAAAACCGCCTGACACCCTACGAGAAGGCAAGTACTCGTCTCGGTTTGAACACTGAAGCTGCCATGGGACAGAGAGACGAGGAGGACCTGAAGCTATGCTAACCGAGCCAAGCACGATTACTGCCGTCCACCGTCTCCTGGTGAGTAATTTTACAACTCTTATATCCATTTACACAATAAATACACAAGCCAGCTACCTAAATGTCCATTTGAATAATTAATAATTACCTGAGTAATAGTCTCAAGACAGGATACCTACCAAAATAACATTGGAGATACAATATATACTGAATAACCGTATAAACTTACAATTCATAACTGAATAAAGTCTTAATATGATATAATTATTTGGATAAAGTCTTAATATGCAATATTTACTTGAATAAAGTTTAAACTTACAATTAATACCTGAATAAAGTCTAAATATGCTATACTTATTTAAATAAAGTCTTAATATGCAATACTTACCTGAATAAAGTCTACACCTACAATTCGTACCTGAATAAAGTTTAAAATTGAAATACTTATTTGAAGTCTAACTTGCCTAAATAAAGGCTAAATATTCAATATTTACCTAAATAAAGGGTCAATTTGGCATGTTTACCTGAATTACTGACTTGTGTCCGAGATATCATTTGTTGTTTAAAAACTTTCCAAGCACAAGTATGGTTTATGTATTATACCAAAGAATACCAGTATTTGTTAGCTAAACATAGCACAGTAAAATATACCAGTTTACCTAATTAATAATTGGTGTACAATATAGGTCAATTCAGAGTTTGACTTAAATTTTGTCAGAATATCTGTCAATATAAAACTAAGCTAATGTCTTTTTTCCCCCCTTTTGTCGCAGGCAAAGTGGACGCTGCAGCTGCACGAATAAGGGAGCTGGAGCAAAAAGTGATTGAGCTGGAGAATTAAATAAAACAGCTTGCAGACCAACCTAGGCTTAACCATTTCTGCTCAACTAAAGAAGAGTTCCACTTTTTCCACACAATTTCCCTTGACTCAGTACAAAATTCTGTCTAAATATTTTAGCTTTAACTTACCATGTGAGCTTCATTTGTTTTTTGTATTTTTAGATTTTTTTTAATTTGAGTGTTTTATAAATATAATAAATGAAATACATTTTAATCCTCTTGTCCCAGGTGCTTTGTATTTGTTTTATCTGTAGACAGTCATAGATGATTTGGTTACGACTGTATTCACTAGGCATACCATTGCAGGAAATACAATATTCTAAATATACAGTTTAAACAATATAGCTAGTTGTCAGAAATTATGCATTTTTTGAAGCACAACCAAAATGTTATGTTTACCCAAAATATCCTGATTTTTAAAGTTAATTAAAATGTAAAATAGTTCCATGACACCCAATACAAATAGATTGATTCAGTAAACAAAATGTCAATGAACTGAAATGTTTTCTTGCTTGTTGCTGGCTCTGCGCTACATAAAAAGACAATTCAAGCAAAGAATACAAGTTTATTTAGAAAATTCCATATTTCCACAAAAAACAAACTATAACAGAACATGCTGCTGGGAGAGGGACTGTTTTAAAGCCCATGGTGCTTTAATGGGCAATCTGATAAAGCAGAGCAATAGTATGATTGGAAAAGGCCTTCCCGGCAACACTTGCACGATGTCTTTATTACCTCCACAGGATCTGGGTGGTATGAAGTCACCTGTAATGCAAAGCACAGACATACTGTCAGCTCTGAGAAACATTTTTTAAACGGTACAAAAAGCACCAAATGTTCATATCTATATTTAAGCCATTCACAATTACTACTACATCTTTAACCTCTTGGCTAACCCTAAACAATCTACCTGAATAAGTTAACCTCCTAAAAACCAAGCAAAAATTTAATATGATGGACAAATTAACACTTGACCTTCACATTCTACAAGTGGTTGGTATATCTGCTTCACTACAGACGACTAACTTTGGCCACTGGCTTAACCTACCTAGTGGGAAGCTAGCAACACATAGAATCATCTTAGGCTTACCTGAACTGTTTCACCTATGTACAAGATAACTAGGGTTAAATGTGGTTTAATATTTTTTTTCTCCCTGTCGATTAACTTTCCTAAACCACCTGCACTGTGTTTGAAACTGTATATACAAGGGTAAAACAGTTCTGTCTTCTATCCAACTCAAAGCCTTAAATAAGCACATCAGATCCTGGGCAGTAGCTACAGTAATTGTTAAAACAGAAAAGAAAACATTAACTAAACAGCTACTTAGCATTACTTGACGTACTGTTGTCTATCTAAGTTAGCAAGCTCGCTAGTTAGCGGTAGCTAACCTAACTGAATTGGAAGCCTCGCTAACTTGTATAAAAACAACTACTTACCCTCAAAATTAAAGATGTATTCCTCGACAAAAAGCTTGTAATCCTTTTCAACCTTCGATATTTTCGCTACTGATACCTCATCTATAATCAGTGAGATGTCGGAGAAAGAAATCAATAGAAGTTTGTGCAGAGACAGCAGTGAACTCCATTCTAGCGCCGCTGTGTTTACCCTGCTAAACCAAACCGGAAACACGTCATCAAGCTCTGTGAAAAGGGCCCATTAGCTGATGATGATATTAATTACTGTGAATTGCTGATAGGCAGTCTGTCATGTGCCTGTCCTGGATCTGTTCTCAGGGTCTCTCTGATTCTTCCTTCACTCCATTAAGTTGCCCAACAGGGCCTGTCATTTACATATTAATTCAGCCCTGTGAGAGAGGAAGAGAGAGAGAGAGAGAGAGAGAGAGAGAGATTTTTATCCACTTTTATATTATGATTAAAATTGATTGATTAAAATTGGCTGACCGCTGTTTTTGTTGTTGTTACAGGTGTTGTGTATTATAAATATGTTTATTAAACTCATTATTGGTAATTATACTTGATATCAGGGCTGGCACTAGTAATTTGGGTGCTCTAACCACAAATGCTTTGTGCTTATTTTTTATGTTTTATAGTACTTTGGTGTATTGGTGTATATACCACCAAACCCATACATTTTGGGTTAATAGATTAACTTACCTTTTTTTTCGCACTATAAGGGGCACCAGATTATAAGGTGCACTATCAATATACATTTTCTGGTCTATTTTCATACATAAAACGCACCGGATTATAAGGCACATTATGGGACACGTTATCTAAAATGTTTTACACTAAAATATAGTTAAAACATAGTTCCCCTCTAAAAAACAGTAGATAACATTAGCTAACCTAGATAACTGTAGCTCAAACATTTCCCACTGAAATACAGTAGATAACATTAGCTAACCTAGCTAACTTTAGCTAAAACATTCCCCACTGAAATACAGTAGATAACATTAGCTAACCTAGCTAACTGTAGCTAAAAGATTCCCCACTGAAATACAATAGATAACATTAGCTAACCTAGCTAACTGTAGCTCAAACATTCCCCACTAAAATACAGTAGATAACATTAGCTAACATAGCTAACTTTAGATAAAACATTCCCCACTGAAATACAGTAGATAACATTAGCTAACCTAGCTAACGTTAGCTAAAACATTCCCCACTGAAATACAGTAGATAACATTAGCTAACCTAGCTAGTTTTAGCTAAAACATTCCCCACTGAAATACAAAAGATAAAATTAGCTAACCTAGCTAACTGTAGCTCAAACATTCCCCACTGAAATACAGTAGATAACATTAGCTAACCTAGCTAACTTTAGATAAAACATTCCCCACTGAAATACTGTAGATAAAATTAGCTAACCTAGCTAACTGTAGCTCAAACATTCCCCACTGAAATACAGTAGATAACATTAGCTAACCTAGCTAACTGTAGCTCAAACATTACCCACTGAAATACTGTAGATAACATTAGCTAACCTAGCTAACTGTAGCTAAAACATTCCCCACTGAAATACAGTAAGTTAGATAACATTAGCTAACCTAGCTAACTGTAGCTCAAACATTACCCACTGAAATACTGTAGATAACATTAGCTAACCTAGCTAACGTTAGCTAAAACTTTCCCCACTGAAATACAGTAGATAACATTAGCTAACCTAGCTAACTTTAGATAAAACGTTCCCCACTGAAATACAGTAGATAACATTAGCTAACCTAGCTAACTTTAGCAAAAACATTCCCACTAAAACACATTAGATAACATTAGTTTACATAGCTAACTTTAGCTAAAACTTTCCCCACTGAAATACAGTAGATAACATTAGATAACCTAACTAACATTAGCTAAAACATTCCCCACTAAAACACAGTAGATAACATTAGCTAACCTAGCTAACTTTAGCTAAAACATTCCCCACTGAAATACAGTAGATAACATTAGCTAACCTAGCTAACTTTAGCTAAAACATTCCCCACTGAAATACAGTAGATAACATTAGCTAACCTAGCTAGTTTTAGCTAAAACATTCCCCACTGAAATACAATAGATAAAATTAGCTAACCTAGCTAACTGTAGCTCAAACATTCCCCACTGAAATACAGTAGATAACATTAGCTAACCTAGCTAACTTTAGCAAAAACATTCCCACTAAAACACATTAGATAACATTAGTTAACATAGCTAACTTTAGCTAAAACTTTCCCCACTGAAATACAGTAGATAACATTAGATAACCTAACTAACATTAGCTAAAACATTCCCCACTAAAACACAGTAGATAACATTAGCTAACCTAGCTAGTTTTAGCTAAAACATTCCCCACTGAAATACAATAGATAAAATTAGCTAACCTAGCTAACTGTAGCTCAAACATTCCCCACTGAAATACAGTAGATAACATTAGCTAACCTAGCTAACTTTAGATAAAACATTCCCCACTGAAATACAGTAGATAACATTAGCTAACCTAGCTAACTGTAGCTCAAACATTACCCACTGAAATACTGTAGATAACATTAGCTAACCTAGCTAACTGTAGCTAAAACATTCCCCACTGAAATACTGTAGATAACATTAGCTAACCTAGCTAACGTTAGCTAAAACTTTCCCCACTGAAATACAGTAGATAACATTAGCTAACCTAGCTAACTTTAGATAAAACGTTCCCCACTGAAATACAGTAGATAACATTAGCTAACCTAGCTAACTGTAGCTCAAACATTACCCACTGAAATACTGTAGATAACATTAGCTAACCTAGCTAACTGTAGCTAAAACATTCCCCACTGAAATACAGTAGATAACATTAGCTAACCTAGCTAACTTTAGCAAAAACATTCCCACTAAAACACATTAGATAACATTAGTTAACATAGCTAACTTTAGCTAAAACTTTCCCCACTGAAATACAGTAGATAACATTAGATAACCTAACTAACATTAGCTAAAACATTCCCCACTAAAACACAGTAGATAACATTAGCTAACCTAGCTAACTTTAGCTAAAACATTCCCCACTGAAATACAGTAGATAACATTAGCTAACCTAGCTAACTGTAGCTAAAACATTCTCCACTAAAATAAATTAGCTGACATTAGTTAGCCTAGCTAACGTCAGCTAAAAACAGTTCACACTGAATTATAGTTAACATTAGCTAACCTAGCCTGCTAACAACATCATTTCACTGTGGAACAAATGCCAGTTTAAACTATAGTGGTGCTCACCACTTACTATCTGGTGCTCACCACTTAGTATGTGGTGCTCACCACTTTTGACGTAAAAAAAAAATACACCACGTCCCTTCAGGGGCCCCGTATAATCCTGATTAAAAAAGGAAAATGTGCAACTTATTTGTTTCTTTTTTAATTAATTTTTAATTAATTCTTTTTTCGTCTTCTTTTTTAAATTATTTTTTTTTTCAAATTATTTAACACTGTCAGATTTGTTCTGTTCAAGCTACACTATACAAACAAAACCTGCTATGTAATGCTATTAAGTGAGATTTTGTGTGTGTGTGTGTGTGTGTGTTTGTGCCATCTGTGGGTATGCAGGTATGCAGTGTTTGCCTGTGGAGGATGCGTTACCTCATTCCGATCCTGGATCCTCCCAGAGGTCTCTTTAAGCCTCTGGAATTTTCCCCTGCCACTGGCGCATTCGCGCGACTCGGGAGATCCTGCTGTGTAAAATGGCTTTTGTGACAATATCTGCTGGGAAAGCACTACACAGATAAATACGACTCAAATTGAAAGAGTGTGAGAGAAGGGAAAAGCTAAAAGATTCCCGGTAGTGTGTTTTGTGTTCACCTCTCGCCTCCCTGCGGAGGAAGATGTCGATCTTGTTGGCTTATTGACACTATTACGTGTTTGAATGGCAGAAACCGATTCCTGGCACTGTGCCCGCTTACTGCACCTTGGCAACAGTTGGCATGGCACCAGCGGTTTGTGAACCGCTAGTCAGTGTGGAGTCGAGGCGCGAGAGCGGAGGTGTTGCGACAGTGTCCGTGCGCTGCGGAGGGGTCTAGAGGTGTTAAAACCCATCAGAGGTGGCGTCTCAACTGCAAAGATTCGGGAATATTAGCATAGCATTTGATTTAAATGACATTCAGTAAAGGTGGAGCTATTTTTTGGGGGGCCACATAAAAATCTTGTTATGTAGGAGTCGACGAGTCTTTGTACAGAAAGTTATTTTTGCAAAAAAATATCTATTTTAGCTGTATGTAAAAAATAATAAACGAGTTTCAAGCATAAAATTTGATGAGAAGTTTTATCTTGCACAGGTTTCTGCCTGGACTGGCTATAGAAACCTTTGACTGGGATTCCTGCCAATCTTCTTTTCAATCTATTAAGTATAATGTTGTAATGTAACCATTTATTGGTACCAACAGGGTTTTCATAGTAGGCTAAAGGGTCAACGTTTTGAAAAATTAACTATCATGGTGCAGAGAAGCAGGAATGGTCCAGAGGTCTAAAGCACTGCCACTGTGATCGGGAGATTGCTAGTTTAGATCCTGGTCATGCAGCTTGCCATCAGCTGCCGGAGCCCTGAGTAATTGGCCTTGCTCTCTCTGGGTGGGTAGATGGCGCTCTTCCCTTCATCACTCCTAGGGTGATGGCAAACAGCGTCTGTGAGCTGATGTATTGGAAACCGAGTCACTGTGCTTTTCTCCAAGCGAGTTGTGATGCTTTTCAGCAGTGCTGTAGAAAATGGGGGAAAATTAGAAAAAAATGAAAAAAATAAGAATTGCTTCAAATTGACTTGAAATATAAAAAAATAGACTCATTTATATTGGAAATCCATTTTTTCCTTCTTATCACGCTGCTATTTTGGCAATGATTTTTTATTTTTTTTTGCATTGTCATATGGAATTTAAATACATGTTTGCATAATTCAGTTAAATTTTATGTATATAAAGTGTGAGATTTCATGATGCACTGGATCGTCTTCATTAAAGAGTCTTACATTAAAATGTAATGAATTCTTCATGAGGTCAGAGATCTACACTGTAAACTCACACATTATTCTAATACTTTCTTTTTCTCACCTCTCTCTCTCTCTCTCTCTCTCTCTCTCTCTCTCTCTCTCTCTGTCTACCTCTCCCTTTTATTCTCCCTCTCTTTCTGCTTCTGTATCCCTCCCTATTAGTTCCTCTCCAGCCCTTCCTAGAAACCCCTATGGCATGCTGTCAAAATGTGTCTGAAAGCAGACATGGCATTTTTATGCTCATAAAACCTCTCTTTTTTTTTGTTTGACTGAGGAAAGTCATGCTGGGAAAGCTCTTAGAAGGTGTAAAATAACCCTTCTACTTTTTTCTCTCTCTCTCTCTCTCTCTCTCTCTCTCTGCCTCTCTCTCTCCCTCTCTCTCCCTCTCTCAGGTGGTATCGATGGGCCTGTATCTGGGCGAGCGGGCGTACCTACGTAGCAGCTGGAACATTCTGGACGGTTTCCTGGTCTTTGTGTCTCTGATTGACATTGTGGTGTCGATGGCAGGAGGCGCAAAGATCCTGGGAGTTCTGCGTGTTCTCAGACTGCTCAGGACACTGCGCCCTCTCAGGTAGGGAGGGTCACTATGGGAATTGCATGATGATATCACTCTACAGTAGTTTGCAAAAGTATTAATACCCATTGAATTTTTCCACATTTTGTCACCTTACAACCACAAACTTAAATGTATTTTATTGAGATTTTAAGTGATAGACAAACGCAAAGTATTGCATTGCAAGTGTGAAGTGGAACAAAAACGATACATTGTTTTCAAATTTTTTATCAAATAAAAATCTGAAAAGTGTGACGTGAAAAGTATTCAACCCCCTTTACTCTAAAACCCCTAAATAAAATCCAGTGCAACCAATTACCTTCCAAAGTCACTTAATTATTAAATAGAGTCATACAGCTGTGTGTAATTAAGTCTTAGTATAAATACACCTGTTCTGTATCGACCTTAGAAAACACTAGTGAACAAACAGCACCATGAAGACCAAGGGACTCACCAGACAGGTCAGAGATAAAGTTGTGGAAAAGTTTAAAGTAGGGTTAGGTTATCAAAACACATTCCAAGCTTTGAGCATCCCAAAGAGCATTGTACAAGCCAAATAATTCTACACCTGCAAACTTAAAAAGACATGGCCACTCACCCAAACTGACAGATCAAGCAAGGAGAACACTGGTCAGATTGTCTGGTGGAAGAGTGTCGAGAAATCCATTGTAAAAGGAAATATATGAATTGTTGTTTTCAGTTGCAGCAAACATGTGGAAGAAGGGGTATGAATACATTTGCAAGCCACTGTATCTTACCTAAAACCCAATAATCCATATTTCAGGTCATTTATCCTTCTGTAGGCTCATGCATTATATACTCTGGTTTCCTTCAACTTAAGGATACCCCACAGGTGATCAATTGCATTTAGGGTTAATGGAGAAATACAATACTTGGCCAATCCATTATTTTTACCTTCAGCTTCCTCAGCATGGTTGTTGTTATATTGTCGGTTTGGTGTTTGGGGGCGTTATCCAGTTGGAAAACTATTATATCAGTCTGTTTTTCCAATTCCCAATAATCCATATCAAGGGACATTTACCTATTTATAGGCTTATTAGTCATATACACTGGTTACAACATACAGTATATAATAATATAAAGTGACCACTTCAGTTTCTGAATCAGTTTCTCTGATTTTGCTATTTATAGGTAAATGTTTGAGTAAAATGAACATTGTTGTTTTATTCTCTAAACTACAGACAACATTTTTCCAAAATTCCAACTGAAATAACAAAAAAAGATGCAGAGCTTTCAGACCTCAAATAATGCATAGAAAACAAGTTCATATTCATAAAGATTTAAGAGTTCAGAAATCAATATTTGGTGGAAAAACCCTGGTTTTTAACCCTTGTGTGGTGTTCATATTTTTGTTATCTGTTTACTTTGTTACTTGTATTTAATTCAGCAAAATTAAGCAATTTTACATTAAAATGTTTTACACATGCTTTCTTCACCTAAATTGCAAGCAATATAAACAGCTTACATGGTTAATATTTGCCCTTTACCTTTCTTATGTTACATTTCTTTCAAAAAGTGCTACTCTTTTTTTTATTAGTTTTTTAATAAAATGTAAAAGAAAATGAATTTAACTCAAGATATGAGTAGAAAATGTGTTTAGTTTCAAATGTACAAATGAAGCAATGTTTATTAGCCCTTGGCCAAACATACTATATGTAATATAAATGGGTAGGGGGGGAGGGGGGTGTACAGTGTGTCTTTATCAAAAATGTGTTTTGATATATGTTTTTCACAAAAAAATGAGCCAATGCCAATGAGTTTGAGTTAGAAAAAATATTTTTTTAGTATCATTTGATGAAAAATGAAAACGGGTCCCACAGACCCGAACACCACACAAGGGTTAATCTTGGCATGTTTTACACACCAGTCTTACACACTGATTTTGGGTAACGTATGCCACTCCGGGTGCATACAACATTCAAGTAGTTCAGCTTGGTTTGATGGTTTGTGTTTATCTATTATCCTCTAGATTATATTCCAGAGGTTTTTAATTTGGTAAAATCAAAGACACCATATTTAGAAATAAAGATCTGGATCAAATTGAGCTGACTAGATGACTGGGCCAGCGCATTGGCAAAACATCAGCCAAAAGTAAATCATGAAATTCACCAGAGATGCACAGGTTGGTAATGGAATCATCTTCCACTATTCAATGAAAACATGGAGACATGGAGCTGGGGGATGTTAGACACCTATGACGCTCCTCAACCTTATACTTGTGGGACACCTTTTGATACAGCACAAGGTTCATGGTTGCCAAAGACTCACTGCATAGGCATGGAAATAAAATCTAACCAATGTGATCCGATTCCACAGAAGAGCTAGAAAATGTAATGTTAATTTAATGCTATGGAAGATGTATGTATTGCATGCTGCTGGTGTGTGGTTCCACATTAGTAATTTCTGGGTCTAATGTGGATTTTCCATATGACAGAAAGAATGTTTTTCTATTTTTTTCCAATTTGCTGCTTTTGCATTCAGGATGCCACCGGTTTCGTGGAATTATGGGGTCGGTTGTTAATGAGTTGAAATATGAATAATGCTAAGTCCACGCTACAAGGAGGCTAACAGTCGTGCACATTAAACTGTCAGCTACGAAAGGTTAACCCTATTAGCCTATATGTAACATCAGTTACTTTAAATGTACTCTACTACTGCCAAAGAAACAGAACTATACTCTGCTGCTTTCTTTGAGGTATTCATATATACTACTCATAGTACTAGGAAATTATACCCTTGATACCCACATATCTATAATCGAATTAATATAATGCAATCTAATACAGTGCAACTAACTTTCTGTAATTTATTATATGTTTACTAATACATATAATAAGTTAAATACTTGTCTACTTCCCCACTGTAAACTGTTTTTAAACGCAATTCACTGCGGTGCTGTGTCTATAAAACGGACTCAAACTATTCACAAGCACTGTTGCTATTTACACAATGCAGTTAGCTCAGTGTTCTTTTAGCATTAATGATATCCTCTATAAGTTTAATTACCTATAAACTCATTGGCAAGCAGGCTTGGATCATTGGATAAATCAGGCTTCAGGCTAGTGGCATTAGCAATGCTGGTAACCAGCCTTGGAGCATTGGGCTTGACGCATTAACGAAATTGTGTATTTCCTACCTTGCTAGCTATACCTAAAGCATAGCTAGCTGGTTAATGGAGTTATGGAGTATGGTATTATATTGGTGGTTTAATACTTGTCTACTTCCAAGAAATTGCTGTTAACCCTTTTTTAAATATGATGCTAGCTACCAGGCTTGAAGTGTCTGACTAGCGACATTAATGATGAAGGCAACCAGGCTTGGAGTATCTGTCTAGTGGCATTAGGAACGCCAGAAACAGGGTCTGGAGCCTTGGGCTAGTGGCATTAGCGACACCGGCTAAGGTGGCTTGAACCATCAGACTAGCAGCATTAGCAAAATTGTGCATTTTCTAGCTTGCTAGCTATATCTACTAGCTACCTAACTACTAGCTTTAAGAAGCCACCTGTTAAAGTAGGTATTATTTTGGTGGGTAAAAACTTAAAGTCAGACTATTCACAAGCAGTGTTGCTATTTAAATGCTGCAGTTAGCTCAGTGTTCTTTTAGCATGAATGATATCCTCTATATGCTTAAAAAAGGAAAATGCACTGAGCTGTGTGGAGGGAGGTGTAGCTGTTTAATGTGAGACGTTTTCTGAAGTGCGTACCGGCGGCTGCTGTGGACATTCCGCCCCCACGGCTGGACCGTCCCTGTCTGCCTGCCTGCTCAGATGAAACGCTGGAATATGAAAGTTGTGTTCCAGCCTGCACCTGCTCCGGGTCTGTTTCTCTCAGTGTGTGTGTGTGTACGCTTGCGTGTACACACACCTGCTCTGAAAACGGCGGTTACTGGGCTCGAGCGGCAGTGGCTACGCTACGGTGCACAGGCGTTCAGGGAAAGCTTGAAGTAGGCCAGGCAGAAGCTGAGAGGTGAATGAATCTTGCTTGGGTTGAAGCACTCTATAATGTTGCATTCATATTCATGGGCTGCTAAATTATAGATAGGCCTGACGGATGGGTGGTAGTGTGTTAAAGATGTGCTGCGTGAAACTCCAGCCCTGGTGGGCCGCAGCACCTGCTGAGTTTAACTCACTGCTACAGGAATAAACTCCCCAGCAGCTGTTAGTTACATTTACTGTTTAAGAAGGAAAACATTTAGATGCAACACACATGTTGCAGAACTTGTTGAACCCGGGGCTTCATTTCCACACAGCGCTGGGCAGACCTTTCAGTGTCTGGCTGCTGTTTGGCATCCCATTATTCTAAAATGCTACATTAATATAATTTGATACTTATATCATAAATAGTATATAGAGGCCTCTTCGAATATTTATCTGTGTCATTTAACATTAGTTTAATTTGCTGGTTTTACAGCACTTCAAAATCAGGTTTATAAAAACCAAATAGACATTTTTCCTAGGTTTGGCATTCCATTACTCCAAAATGCTACAGTAATATAACGTTGATACTTATATTATTAATAGTATAGAAAGGCTTCTTCAATTATTTTATGGTGTCATTTAATAATAGTTTGATTTGCTTGTTTTATAGGACTTTGAAATCTAATCCATACACAACCAAATTGACATTTTTCCTAGGTTTGACCTCTCGTTACTCCAAATTGCTTCAGTAAAATCACTTACAATTGTTAATATCAATAGTATGGCATGTGTTCTTCGCGGAATTATTGGTGTCATTTGATAACAGTTTAATTTGCTTGTTTTATAGGAATTCAAATTCTGGTTTAGGAATAGACATTTTTCCTAGGTTTGACTTTCCATCACTTCAAACTGCTACAGTAATATAACTTTATACTTACATCATTAATAGAATGGAAAGGCTTGTTCAAGGATTTTATAGGACTTCAAATTCTGGTTTGTACAGAACTAAATAGACATTTTCCCTAGGTTTTGACGTCCCATTACTCCAAATTGCTACAGTAAAATAAATTGATACTTATATCATTAATAGTATATAAAGACTTCTTCAATTATTTTATGGTGTCATTTGATAACAGTTTGACTTGCTTGTTTTATAGGACTTCAAAATCTAATTTAGGTTTGACATCCCGTCACTCCAAATTGCTACAGTAATGTAATTTAAAACATATATATACCTTGAAAACATGATATTTTAAGAATTTGGTCTATTTACTCCAAATAAGCAATTTTCCTACATTTGCCATCCCATTAATTCAAATTCTTACAGTATTATTACTTGAAACATACATACTAAATACTATTACAAGTGGTATTTAGGACTTCAGTGGTTTAATTGGATAAGCCTTTGATTTCTTATTGTTAGGAGTCTAAACTGTGCTCTATAAACAAATATACTATTTTTCCCATTACTCCAAATTAATATAATTTGAGAGTTAAATGATTAATACTATGTAAAGTGTTTTTCAAGGCATAAGTGGTTTCATTTGATAATGATTTGATGTTCTTCTATAAACATACTTTAAGTTATGGTCTTTTAATAACGTAATATTAAAAAATATAGAGGATTCATCCTGAGACTTTTTCAAATGAGAAAGACCTGCATTTCCAAAATGTTACACTGTTCTACAGATAGATAGTTTTCTTTTTTTGTGTATATTTGTTGATTTGACCAAGTTCAATTATGTTTATTGAGCTATAAAATTAGTTTATTTTCCATTTTCAGTCTCTGCACTCTGCATGCAGCTACCATAAAACACAGTTTAGACACACACTCCAACTTTAGCACAGGAGATTCTTCTTTTTCTCATGCAAATATTTTACTTTTGTATTGCCTATGTCTATTAACACACTTTACACATTTTTATTTTAAATATGTCGTTTCATGATTACTATTATTATAGTGATTTTTTTTTTTTACTAGCCTGATGTTTTGGTGTCCCCCTGGGCACTTGGTGCGTTGTGTGTTGTGCAGGATATGTGTGGGATGGAGCGCTGACACTGGGCAGGGGTGAAAACAGTAACCGATCTTGGGTGCAGATAAAAAAAAAACAAATGCATTGAGACTGGTCTGAGTCTGGTCTAAAATGAACTCTAGATTGGTTTGCTGCGGTGCGAACATGATACAATCTTAATCGAACCCAACTTTTAAACATTTTTTAATTAAATGGCTGTTCAGGTGCAGTTTAACCTGATTGTTATTACCCATTTTATTACTACAGCTTCTAACCAACGCAATCTCTGCTGTTGCTCTATGCTAAATTACAGTATTGCTGCAATCCATGGTTTTCAGACTGTTGCTTTGTAATATCCTGTAAATATTGTGTTCTTTTTTGAAAATAGGGTGATCAGCCGAGCTCCTGGGCTGAAGCTGGTGGTAGAGACTCTGATCACCTCCCTGAAGCCCATAGGCAACATCGTGCTCATCTGCTGCGCTTTCTTCATCATCTTCGGCATCCTCGGCGTGCAGGTTTGGACCAGTGTAGCTCCCCAAACAGTCTGATATTTAATCATCTGTTTTACTCAGTCCCCCTGCTCTGTGTCAGAATCCATCAGTCTTCATACTGATCTCTCTCTCTCTTTCTCTCTCTCTCTCTCTTTCGCTCTCTCTCTCTCTCGCTCTGATCTCACTGACTGTAATGAATGCTGAAAAGCTCATCTCTGCGTTCTCTCGCACACTGAACCCTTTAGAGCTTCCCATTATTTTTTTTCTCTCTCTTAGTCTCAATATTTCCACAGAGGCCTTAATGAAACATTGACTAATGCAAATGTGTGTGTGTGTGTGTGTGTGTGTGTGTGTGTATATGTATCTCAGCTCTTCAAAGGGAAGTTTTACTACTGTGTGGGCCTGGATGTGAAGAACATCACCAACAAGTCCGACTGTCTCTCGGCTAAATACAAATGGGTTCATCACAAGTACAACTTCGACAACCTGGGGCAGGTACGGCATCGGCAGCGGAAAGTCGTTAAGAATCCATTCAAGCAAAGCTGAAGCAAAGCTCTTTGTTTGCAAATAAGCTCCACTGCTTGTCCTCTCCTCTGTTCTGCTCTTCCTCCAGGCTCTGATGTCTCTGTTTGTGTTGGCCTCCAAAGATGGCTGGGTCAATATAATGTACCACGGGCTTGATGCAGTGGGAATAGACCAACAGGTAGGAAAGTGTTACACGTATTGTCCCTAACACTCTGGGCTACATAGGTCTTCTAGGAAGGCTTGATGTCTAATTTGGCATTTATATAATTTTTTTATCTTACTTGATTTGTTTTATCCCTCTAAGTCATGATGATGCCCTAAACAAACTATCTTTTTTTTTTACTACACCATTTTACTCACCATTATGGGTGTATTTTTTTATATAATGGAACAACGGCCAATATAATGAGGGCTACAAGTGGGTCATAAATAAAAATATGTATATATGTGCAAGAATATCGTCGTTGTCCTATGAAAAACACTTATCTCCATTTTTGACGATTTTTAGTTTAGTACATAATTTGAACAGACAATCTGTCCCTTACACTGTACCAAAATTTCTTGATTAATGGACCAATAGAAACTCTTCAAAATTACCTGAAATAAACTTCTTTTACATTGACTTCCATTTAAAGTTTACAAGTTTTTTTTTTCTCTCTCCTGTAAAGATGCTGTTTTGGAGTTTTTTTCATTGGACAGTGACAATATGTAAAACATGTGTATTTGTCAGCTTATATTCTTACTATATTCTTACATTATTGTTGTAAACTTACTAAAACAAGTTTATTTCTTCGGGCAATGTTATTTAGATCACTATTGTTAGAGCCCATCATAATAAAGCATTGGCAATTCGAATAATGTGCTTGTTATCAAAATTAAACTGAAAAGAAAAAAATCTAAAAAAGTTCCCAAAGAAAAAATTCTCCCGAAGAGTTGTGGTGTCTTTTTTCTCCCCCAAAATATAATTCATGCAATAGACGGTTAATATGTCTGATATGTTAATATGTCTGAAATCTCCTAAATGTCTTAAAATGCTACAGAAAGTAAATATTGTACAATTTAGATTTTAATTTTCTGCATTGCAGAACGTTTCACAGTTTTTAATTGTTATATGCAAGTTAGCAAGTTGATTTCACAGCAGATTAAAATAAGAAGAAACAACAACATTATGTATGGCAGTGTTCTATATTAAAGTTTTAAAAATGTATAAAAAGTATTCAATTTAATTTCCTTATACCTGCAGATACAGATGTTTCTCTGTTTATAATATTTAAATGGACAATCAGAAGTGATCCAATCAATATTTTTTCTTTTGTGTGGTATTGGGTTTGATACAGATAAGCATGCTCTTTTATTTGTTAGACTTTATTGGGGCTGGACCGAAGAGTTCACACAGTAAATTACACCAACATAGTTAGTACTTGAAAAAAAAAAAACACTAAATGTATTTTGGAAGTTTTAGGATTTTATCTTTGACCATGATTATAAATGTGTTAAACAAACTGAAATACTCATTTAGCATTTAGCAGCTCTTAACGTGCTGTTAACTTGTGGCTTCTCAGGCTGATAACTTTGATGAACTTATCCTGTACAACAGAGGAAACTATTGTTCTTCCTTTCCTGGGGTGGTCCTGATGAGAGCCAGTTCCATTATAATGTGTTTAATGAGCTTTCAACTGCACTTGAGGATACTTTCGAAGTTCTTGAAATCTTATCATCATATTTTATTATCATTATTTATCAGCATTTCATTTACTATATTAAAATGTGCCTGAAATATTGATTGAACAGTTAAAATACCATATATCTCTTGATTTATAAAAATGTAAAATCTATAGCATTTTATAATATTATATAAGTGATTCTAAAATCCTGTTAATAAACAAACACATTTACACACAAGTGGAATGGAACCAATGGGTCCACCGAGCCTCATGTCTGTGCTTGTCTAAATTGTGAATAACATTAATAGATATGTTTAGCTGGCCCAGGAGAGGAGGAGGTGAGAGATCGGTGAGACAAGCATCACACCTACAGCTCCTTAATCATCATACACACCTTCCCAGTTGGTCGTTGTGTGATATGTAAGCAGAAAACCCAGTGGAATACCTTTAAACCCCTGTCTTTTAATAATCCAGCAATCCTTCACTGATTCCACTGATCTCACCTCCCTCTTCTCTTCTCTTCTCTTCTGCTTTTCTGCTCTTCTCTGCTCTTCTCTTCTCTTTTTCTCTTCTCTGCTCTTCTCTTCTCTGCTCTTTTTCTATTCTCTTCTCTGCTCTTCTCTTTTCTGCTCTTTTTCTCTTCTCTTCTCTGCTCTTCTATTCTCCGCACTTTTTCTCTTCTCCTCTCTTCTCTGCTCCTCTGCTCTGTTCTTCTCTTCTCCTCTCTTCTATTCTCTACTCTTCTCTTCTCCTCACTTTTATTCTCTGCTCTTATTATTTTCTTTTCTCTTCTCCTCTCTTCTATTCTCCACTCTTCTCTTCTCCTTGCTTCTATTCTCCGCTCTTCTTCTTTTCTCTTCTCTTCTCTTCTCCTTGCTTCTATTCTCCGCTCTTCTTCTTTTCTCTTCTCTTCTCTTCTCCTCGCTTCTATTCTCTGCTCTTCTTCTCCTCTTCTCTTTTCTCTTCTCTGCTCTTCTCTTCTCTGCTCCTCTGCTCTCTTCTCTTCTATTCTCCTCTGTCTTTTCTTCTCTGCTCTTATGGTCTTCTCTTCTCCTGTCTTTTACTCTCTCCTTCTCTTCTCTTCTCTTTTGTGTCTCTCAGCCGGTGATCAACAACAACCCCTGGATGCTGCTGTACTTCATCTCTTTCCTCCTCATCGTCAGCTTCTTCGTGCTGAACATGTTCGTGGGCGTGGTGGTGGAAAACTTCCACAAGTGCCGGCAGCACCAGGAGGTGGAGGAGGCCAAGAGGAGGGAGGAGAAACGACTCCGGCGCATGGAGAAGAAGAGGCGGAGTAAGAGACGAATGAGGAGAAATACAAATAAGATAGAGAGAAAGAGAGAGGGAAGACAGACAGACAGACAAGACAGAGAGAAATACACAGACAGAGAGACAGACAGACAAGACAGAGAGAAATACACAGACAGAGAGACAGACAAAGAAATAGATAGAAGCAGAAATTGAAGAGGGAGAGAGAGAGAGACAGACACACGGAATGAGTGAGAGAAAAGAGGGAGAGAGACAGACAGATAGAACAAGTGAGAGAGACGATGGAGAGAGAAACAGACAGAAGAAGTGAAAGCGAAGAGGGGGAGAGAGAGACAGACGGATTGAGTGAGAGAGAAGTGTGAGAGAGAGAGACAGACAGAATGAGTGAGAGAGAAGACCTTTAAAATGCATTTATTAAAACAAATTAAACATTAAATAGCTCTTTTTCAAACCACAAAAAAGAAAAAAACACAGAACATGAGAAAAAACTATACGTTTAACATTAGAAACCCATCCTCAGAAATAAAACACAACACCTCCCCCTTTCCCCAAACCTCAGAAAACTCCATCAGTCTGTGAGTCAATTTAAAAAAAACAAACTCGACACGGATCCTGGTCCGTACCAGCGCTTTAACCAACAGGACAGGATCTAATGCCCCTCTACCACCAATTTTGTTTTTTCTCGTGAGCCAGACAGCAAGCTTGGCCTGACCCACCAAAAAATTCACGAGACAGAGCGTGCCTCTCCGAGCAGCCACATATTTAGGACCAAAAATATAGAGGCTTTCAGTCCAACCCACCCCGAGCCCCCTACACCATTCTTCTACTAGTGCAAACAGACCTGCCAACCTTTCACACTGCAGGAAGAGGTGACCCAGCGTTTCGTCTCTGCCACAAAACGGGCACCCCCTACCTACACTCGGATCAATATGTGCCACATATCTGTTCGTGGCCACGGCCCCATGCAC
The DNA here is from genome assembly GCF_023375975.1 of Astyanax mexicanus. NCBI lineage: Eukaryota > Metazoa > Chordata > Actinopteri > Characiformes > Acestrorhamphidae > Astyanax > Astyanax mexicanus. Next base: position 33,167,447 of record NC_064412.1, read on the forward strand.
AATCCTCCACTGAAGGTCTGCCGTTCGCTTCTCTATGGGAGGCTTGTACAGGGACCTCCAGCACCCTCGTGGAGAAGAGCCTGGTGCCAACAACCCAGACCACTTGGACTCCGGTAGACCAAAGAGAGCATTTCCAAAGGCCATCTTTACGCTTGCTCCATATAAGGCTTTCCTAGAGGCATCTGCCAGAGTCGTCATCTCAGGAACCGCATACGACAGTAGCCATCCCCTCTCATCCAGGGTGTCCCCCGCAGCCATCCCTACAGACAGAGAGGGGAAAGGCAGGAGATCCACCCCATCGCCACGCTCCAGGGCCTCTCTAAACTGAGCAGGCATCGCTGACATCACTTCCTCGAGAAACCTCTGCACCAGACGATCAGACTGAAATCTCATCTCAGCCTTCAGAACACTCACAGTCTTCCAAGTTCCCGTGACCCTTAGGCCCCCAAGAGTGGTTATGTTTGCTCGTACCAAACAGCGCCGAATACTCCTTGATACAAGACTCCGGGTTTGGATCAGGGGGTTATAAAACAATGGCTCATCTTCCACACAGGTACAGGGTTCCGTTGCTCTTTCAATCACCAGCACAGAAGACCACGCCTTCAGGACAGACTGGTAGAAAGGAGTGGTCGCAGAAAAGTCCATGTCCTTGAGTTGCAAGACAAAAAGATGCTTGCCATAGCCCAAGTTCTCCACACGCTGTAGAAGTACACAGGCTGTAGCAGCCCACGCCATTCCTTCCTGGTACAGTAATCTCTGCACACTCTGTAGCCGAAACGTCCGTATGCGACAGTTCAAGTCAATCAAACCCTGACCCCCTTCATGTAATGGCAGATAGAGAACCGGGGCACGTGTCCAGTGTTGTCCAGACCAAAAAAAGTCCACAAGTCTCCTCTGGATCTCCTGGACTAGGGAGGCAGGTGGTTCCAACACAATAAACCGGTGCCACAACATGGAAGCAATCAGGTTGTTGGCCACCAAAACCCTCCCCCTATAGGACAGCCGCGGCAGGACCCAGGTCCATTTAGACAACCTGGCACACACTTTTTCCACTAGCCCCTCCCAGTTTTTGTTTTGAAATTCTAGAGGACCCAAGTATACTCCTAAATACTTTAGCCCGGTGGTCCCCCACTGCAAACCTGCTGGCAACACTGGGAAACCTCTGTCCTGCCACTGCCCTGTAATGAAACTCTCACACTTAGCCCAGTTAACCCTGGCTGAGGAAGCTCTTCCATATAGAGATAAGCTTTGTGTGAGATCTTGCACATCCTCTTCCCCTCTAATAACAACAGAAATATCATCCGCATAGGCCGAGAGCACAACGTTCTGTTGCAGCCCCTGCACCGACAGTCCTTTAAGCTTAGCTCTGAGTCTACACAACAAAGGCTCAGCAGCCAAGCTATACAAAAGACCAGAAATTGGGCAGCCTTGACGAATCCCTCGTGACATTGTAATAGGACGACTGAGTCCTCCTCCAACCTTAAGCAGCACTGTGGCATCAGTGTACAAGAGTTTCATCCAGGCCATAAAAACATCCCCCACACCAAATGCCTCAAGTGTGTCAAACAGGTAGGAGTGGTCTACCCTATCAAAGGCTTTTTCTTGATCTATGGACAATAAACCAAGATCACAAGAGGTAGTAGTACACAGATCAAGAACATCCCGAACAAGAAACAAATTATCCATAATTGTGCGACCAGGCACACAATATGTCTGGTCATGATGGACTATTGAACCTATATGTTCCTTCAGTCTGTTAGCCAGTGATTTAGACAAGATTTTATAGTCTGTACAAAGCAGTGCTACAGGTCTCCAGTTCTTCAAGAGTCCCAAATCACCTTTTTTAGGCAGCAGAGACAGTACTGCCCTAGTACAGCTGACTGGTAAAATCCCAGTGTCCAAAGATGACTTAAAAACAGCATACAAGTCAGTCCCAATTAAAGACCAGAAGGTTTTATAAAACTCAGCTGGAAGGCCGTCTATGCCTGGTGCTCGCCCATTCGAGAGCTGTTGGACAGCTGCTGTAAGCTCCTGCAGTTCAATTTCAGAGTCCAACTTTTCAGAACGAGCAGCCTCCAGCTTTGGTAAATCCTGCAAGAAGTCCTTCCTGCAGGGTAGGTCACATGGGTCAGTGCTGTAAAGATCCGTGTAGAAATTTGCAGCCATTCTTCTCATGGCAGCAGGTGCAGTGATGAGAGACCCGTCAGAATCACGAAGATACAGCATCTGGTTCTGATGCCTAACATTACGCTCCAGATTGAAAAAGAAGCTAGTAGGAGCATCCATGTCCTTAATGCTGGACATTCGAGCTCTAATCAGCGCCCCCTTGGCTTTCTCTTGGAGCAATGAGCTCAAAGTTTTCTTCTTTCTCACCCAAACATTCCTTCTACTCATATCACCACATCCAGTGATATCAGCCTCCAGTACCTCAATCTCCCTCTCAAGCCCCTGAACTGTGCTATTATAAATGGCTGCTGAATGCGCAGAATACTGCTGAGAGAAAATCTTAATTTGTGTTTTGCCCACCTCCCACCATGAAACTAAACTATTAAAATCCCCTTTATACGACCTCCACCCTTCCCAGAAAACCACAACGTTTTTAAGAAAAAACTCATCCTGGAGTAACTTCAAATTAAAACGCCAGTAACAACTGTATTTCCTAGTCCTGGATAACATTAAATCCATCATGATCAGATGGTGATCAGAGAAGCCAGAAGGGGTAATGTGAACATTAAAAACCATATTATTATTCATATCTAAGCAGTAGAACCTATCCAGCCTAGCTGCACTTATCCGCTCCTCAGTAATCTTTACCCAGGTGTACTGCTTTACTCCCTCATTCCTGTTTCTCCACACATCCACCAGCCCACACTCCCTGATTAACCCCTTCAACACTAAGGCAGACTGTGGATAAGGCTCCTCTCCAGTTCTGTCCAAGGTGAAATCAACAGTGCAATTCCAATCACCCCCCAAAACTACAATTGAGTTAGTACTATGCTGTTGAAGAGCTCTCTTTAACCTGTGAAACAGTTTTACTCTGTCACTTCCATTAGTAGACGCATACACATTTACAAAAAGAAAAGTAAAATCTTCTATATCCGCCTTTACCATTAAAATCCTCCCAGGTTCTACCTCAATACAATGAACATTAGACAAGTGTAGACTTTTTACAAAACATATGGCAAGGCCAGCACTAAGATTTGAACCAAAACTATTATACAAGCTACCCTGCCACCACATTCTCCACTCTGTCTCATCATCCTTATCACTATGTGTTTCCTGTAAAAACACTACATCCAAACACTTATGCCCAATTATCTCTTATTTGCATCTCTGCCCCCATTAATGTTTAAAGATCCCACCCTAAGCCTATTCATGCGGAAAAACAGAGAGAGAGAGAGCAGAAAAAACAAGAGAAAAGATACACAAAAAAAAGAAAGAAACACCCTTTGTGACCGATCCATCCACACTAACTTTTCACAGAAGCCTTACCCTTTCGTATACTTGTCACAAATTTTTTCAACCTATATCTCTTTTTCTTACTCAGTACATCATAGCTCACCGCCACTTGGATGTGTGCTACAGATGCCAAGAATTTGTCTAAATCCGGGAAATAATCACGGACCTCCACATGCTTTCCAAAAGTCACATCCAGAAATGTATTAATGTCTTGCACCGAGTACAGATCATCATCAGCTTGAAAAGCAACATCAGAAACATCTGAAAACATATCAACACTGAGGTCACCTGACATATCTGCCAGCTCCTCACCTGACACCAAACTACCCTCAGTCCCCCCAGAGCTAGCCATGACCTGAGAATCACCCTGCTCCACCATCTCCGCCCCATCACTCATAGACAGCAATTCAGCCACACCACACAGTGCACCACTGTCCCCACCTGGATTACCTAAACTCACCTCACCACCAAACCCCGCCTCAACCAATCCAGCACCAGCAACCTCACCTTCTCCATCTATAACATTCTCAACTTCATCTACACCCAGTACACCACCATCACCCTCCTCCAGTCTAGCTTTCTTACCTACAGTCTCCCCCTCACCTGTACCAACCTCTACATCGCTCTCCCCCTCCTCCACCTCCTCCTGCCTAGCTCTCTTTCCCACAATCTCACCCTTGCCTGTATCGACTGTACCAGCTTCCCCTTCCTCCTGCCCAACTCCTCCACCTACCACCTCACTGATACCAGACTCATCCCTGTTCATTTCTCCGTCAGGTGCACCTGTCTGTGCACTACCTAAACCGCTGCCACTAGGCCCCGCCTCTCCGCCGCCACTAGGCCCCGCCTCCTCGCTGCTACAGGACCCCGCCTCCCTACCAGCAGCGCTCCGGTCTGGGACCGTCCCCGCTGCACCCTGACTCCCCCCCCTGCTCCCCCCTCTCGGCCCCGCTGCCCCAGCGCTGTGTGGACACGCCAGTCTCTTGTGACCAATGTCTCCACACTCGAAACATCCCATGTTTCCAGTGCTCGCAAAAAGCATGAAAGACTTCCCCTCATGAATAACTCTGAACGAAACATCCAGAGTAGGCTCGTTTAACACCATCAAAACTCTGCGTCTGAATGACATCACATGTTTTAACCCCGGACTTTTGCAGTTTAACGGGATAGGTGAAATACTACTTACAATTTTTCCAAAGCGCGCGAGTTCCCGCTGGATCAGCTCGTCGGGGATGACCGGCGGCACGTTAGAGATAATAACTCTGTGATGCGCAGTGAAGAGCGGAGTAACAGTATAAAACTGATCACTTACCGTGATTCCCCGTTCAACCAGCCCGTGAACCAGCGCTCTGTCCTTCACAAACACCACCACCGCCCGGTACATCCGCGATGCAGACGCTATATTCTCACAGCTCACCTGCTCACCTACAGCGAGCAGCACGCTCTCCACAGACACCTCGGGCCCCACCTCACACCTCACGCCGTGGCGGAGCGTCAGGTGCTGGGCGTCCCCAAACGGGGCAGACGCCATCCCCGCGCCCCGCCACCAGGCCTAGTCGGTCTACTCAGAAAAGAAACAATATCCGTAAGAAAGAAGAAAAAACGCTAAAAAAAAAAAAAAAAAAAAAAAAAAACTACTTTCACTTTCACTATACACTAAAAAATACCCATGGATGGAACGGAAAAAAAGAAAAAAAAGGAAAAAGAACGGAAAAGAAACGACCCAAACTTTCCCCCAGTCCCGCTCCCACAGCACCCTCTACCCACAATCCCCCAGAGAGAGAGAGAGAGAGAGAGAGAGAGAGAGAGAGAGAGAGACAGACACACAGAATGAGTGAGAGAGAAGGGAAAGAAAGAGAGACAGACAGAGAACAAGTGGATGAGATAATGGAGAGAGAGAGAGAGAGAGAGAGACAAAACAAGTGAGAGAGAAGGGGGGAGAGAGAAAACCAAAACAAGTAGGAGAAAAGAGGGAGAGAGAGACAGATAGAACAAGTGAGAGAGACGAGGGAGAGAGAAACAAACAGAACAAGTGAAAGTGAAGGGAAAGAGAGAGACAGACAGAATGAGTGAGAGAAGGGTGAAAGAAGGAGGCAAGATAAAATAAGATAAGATTGGGAAAAGTTGCAAACAGAGAGAACACAGTCAGAAAAAGAAAGAGAGAGAGAGAGAGAGAGAGAGAGAGCAGGAGGTGTACAGGATAAACAACAATAAATGAATGTTCTTTCTCTGATTGCCTGTGTATTATTGGATTGTTCAGTAAATAAAAGCTGAAATAAGTTGCCCTTAATTCCGCATGTTGAATAGAGCAGGAGAAGAGCGTGAGAGGTGCTGGAAGTAGGTCAGGAGCTCTCTCAGGTGTGCTGGACTAAGAATGGGGTTATGAGTAATTTCAGCACATGCACAGCTTTCTCTTTCACTGTGGAGTATTAATCACGCACTCGTTCTTCTGCTCCTCCACCATCCTTCATTTTCTCTTAATATCTCAGCCCCGTATCTCAGCCTTCACCTTCTTTTATTACTCACTTCACTCTTCACCTGCCTTCTTCATTTATTTAGCTCACCTTATCTCTGCGGCTTACCCATCAGCTCTTCTTCTCGTCCGTGAGACGTACAATACAAAACACTGTGCGAAACGTTGTAGGCATTTGTGAAAATTACTATTTTAAAGCTGCTTTTCTGGGCAGTAAATGTTCATTCACTAAAGAAAAGTGATTTTACATCACTGTGTTAATTAAAAGGTCTCCTAGTATCATCATTTGAACTGGTTTAATGAATTTAGAGCTTATTGATGGTAAATCTGGTGACGCAGTGGTGGGTGTCCAGGAGAAATCTGGAACTCAACTTAGTTCTACAGATTAGCTCAAGGAGTACAAACTACTTTTATATTTATGTTTATTGGTCATTTTGATCAAGTAATATGTTGTGTTTCTTCAGGCAAAACACATAAATTACTGATACAAATGCTTTAATATGCATATGTGCACAATACATCTTTTGCACAATACTTTATGTATATCTGATATTTGTCTAAACAATTCACACTAGGTGAACTAAGTGATGTACATGCACTCAAGAGCAATGCTTCACGTAAAGTTTCGGTTTCATCTTTTTCTTCTTGGTTTTCAAGTAGACTTTCCAGTTTTACTGTTAGAAATTGAATAAGTGAATTATAATTTGGGTCAGTTTTAGTGGGATTTTAGTGTGGGTTCATTTTTCTGAAATGTAGTTATAGAGAATGGTATTTATTATAGTAACCTTACTTTAGTATAGTATAGTATAGTATAGTATAGTATAGTATAGTATAGTAACTAACTAGTTTAGTATAGTAACTACATTTTTATTCAATTATGGTGTATTTTAGTGAATTACATTTAATAAATGCTGTTTATGGTAAATATCAAGTTGAAATGCTATGTAAAAGTATTCTAATTTTAGTGTATTAATTACAGAAAATTCTAATGAATTATAGTTACGGTCAATTTAAGAAAGTTACAACCTTTTCCATTTCATTGGTCTATAGTAAATATAGTAAACTGTAAATCTTATTTTAGATCTTGTTAAATCTGCTGCTGCACTGTAGTCCTCTTCTGCTGTTTTTACCTCTTTGCTTGTTTCTTTAGCAGACTTTCCAGTTTCTATTGGATGTGTCACACTTTCTAATGAGTGTATGTAATAATTGTATAGTTAAACATCAATAAACCATATAATAACAGTGAAGCTATTGTTGAAGTACGCATTGTTACAGATTAATTACACTTGTGCAGGTTACATTGTTATTACATGAACTGTTAATGTGTAACTACACAGTTATTACATACACTTATTATAACGTTGGACCAAAAGTGCTTGTTTCTGCCATTCAGTCAGTCAGAGTGAAGTGTAATGATACTTTTCCCTCCTGTCTGAGTAAATGGACAGAGAATTGACTGACAGCACGATGTACCTGTGTCCTTTTCAGGTGAAGCCAGTTCTGTTTAGTCTATCAGTCCATTTCAGATCCAGTTTGCACAGTTCTTCCATTCAGTAGAGTCAGCTGACAGACCAGTAGTGGGAACATTTTCTTACATGGTTAGGATAGATTTTTACTGGTCATTATAGTTATGGTCAAATGGTCATATGGTTTAGTAAATTATCTTTATGGTAAATGTCAGACTCTACGTATAGCAAAATGTAAAAAGCTATGGCTTTTATAAATGCTAATGTACTAACTACAATACATTCTTGTAAATTGTAGTTAAGGTTAATTTTAGCAAGTTTTATCAAGTCATTTTGGGTAATTTTAGTGGAATTATGGTACATGTTATATTTACAGCTCTGGAAAAAAAGAAATGAAGAGACCACTTCAGTTTCTGAATCAGATTATCTGATTTTGCTATTTATAGGTATATGTATATGAGTAAAACGAACATTGTTGTTTTATTCTATAAACTACAGACAACATTTCTGCCAAATTCCAAATAAAAATATTGTCATTTAGAGCATCTATTTGCAGAAAATGAGAAATGGCTGAAATAACAGAAAAAAAAAGATGCAGAGCTTTCAGACCTTAAATAATGCCAAGAAAACAAGTTCAAATTCTTGAAGTTTTAAAAGTTCAAAAATCAGTATTTGGTATCACAGTTTAATGCATCTTGGCATGTTCTCCTCCACCAGTCTTACACACTGCTTTTGGATAACTTTATGCCTTTACTCCTGCAGTTCAGTTTGGTTTGATGGTTTGTGATCATCCATCTTCCTCTTGATTATATTCCAATATTTTTAATTTGGTAAAATCAAAGAAACTCGTCATTTTAAGTGGTCTTTTATTTTTTTCTGAGCTGTATGTCAGTAAATGTGCTTTATGTTAAATACAGCTTTTTAGTAAATTTGTAGTATAGTATATTTAAGCTTATTCAAATTGTGCAAGTTATGGTTATGGGAAATTTTAACAGGCTGTTGCTATGGCTCTCCTTTTTTTCTTCAATTAATTCCTTATGTCTTCACAACTAACTCTCTCTCTCTCTCTCTCTCTCTCTTTCTTTCTCTCGCTTTTCTCAGAGGCTCAGAAGTTGCCATACTACGCCGGGTACAGCCACATCCGTTTGATGATCCACTCTTTCTGTACCAGCCACTACCTGGACCTCTTCATCACCCTCATCATCTGCATCAACGTGGTCACCATGTCGCTGGAGCACTATGACCAGCCCAAGGTCAGAAAAGAACCCCTTCAGAGTCTTCAGAGTGACCCATTAGCTTCCTACTCTACACATAACAGAGAACATAACATTTTGTTAACAAAAAAATTAAAAATCTGATTATGAATTTTGAGTATTTGTTGTTACCAGGGCATTCTGGGACCTAATTGACTGCCTGTTCCATATTTATAACTTTCAGCACATTGTAGTGGAGAGTGGATGCACTAATTAAAGTAATGGCTGAGTGCAAAATAAACTGAATAGACTTGTTTATGTGTTTTTGGGCACTGTGAACTATGAAGAAAATGAAAAACTACTGATAAAGTTTTTTAGCAGTGGAACTTTGTTCTGTCTGTCATACAAACTTATTAGAGATTTAATGTTTACAAGGGTGTGAAAAAGTTTGGACACCCCCCGGATTTTTGTATGATTTTTCTTTCTAAATCATTGGTTGTTGGGATCAGCAACTTCAGTTAAATATATCATGTAACAGATGAACACAGTGATATTTGAGAAGTGAAATGACGTTTATAGGATTTACAGAAAGTGTGCAATAATTCTTTAAACGAAATTAGACAGGTGCATTGATGTGGGCACCGTTGTGGTTTTATTGATTTGAATACCTTTAGCACTACTTATTGGAACACAAAATTTGTTTTGGTAAGCTCATTGATCCTTGACCTCCATACGCAGGTGAATCCAATTGTATGAGAAAAGGTTAAAGGCGGACAATCGCAAGTTTTTCTCGTCTTTGCATCTTCTCTGAAGAGTGGCAACATGGGAGCCTCAAAACACAACTCTCAAATGACCTGAAAACAAAGATTATTCAGCTGTTAGTTTCCACTGTGATGAACAAAGTGAGGAAATGGAAGACCACAGGCACAGTTTTAGTTAAGGCGCGAAGTGGCAGAACAAGAAAAATCTCAGATAAGTAGAGGAGAAGGATGGTGAGAACAGTCATAGTCAAACGACATAATTTTTAGGGGGGACAAATCCACCTGTTTCTAATATTGGGTGAGACATGTCCCACCCTTCCCTCCCGGTTCCTACGCCAATGAAAACAACGACTCTTAACACTGCTCAAAATCTACTAAGGCATTGACGCATCTGGCAAACAGTCCTCGTGTGGATGGTGCTTCCAGAAGCAGTTTGAAACATGCTTTAGCACTTTGTGGTCCCACGAAATGTTTTGGTGTATCACCTTATGACTGAGCTATTATTGATCGTAGATGCTTCCTATGCACAGTAATGACACTTACAGTTGGCCAGGGTTAGTCTAGATGGTTTGCATAGCTTGAATTATATACCTGTTAGCAACTGTTTTTCCATATAGCGTACACCTGCTTTTGTAGCTCTGGTGCACTACTAAAGTGCTCAAGCATGTATTAGCTGATCCACTTCTCTTGAGGTAAGATAGAAATTGTATAAATTGGTTTTTTCGCCGATGTATTCCTTTTAACTGCAATGATATGCCTCTTACACTGTCAGTTCTCTCACCTCCCGCTATCTCCCTCTCTCTCTCTCTCGCGCCGTTATCTCTCCTCAGTCCCTGGAGACAGGTCTGAAGTACTGTAATTACTTCTTCAGCTCCACCTTCGTGGTTGAGGCTATGCTAAAGCTCATTGCCTTCGGCTTCCGGCGTTTCTTCAAAGACAGGTACGTCCTCCCTCCACACTAAATACTGGCAGGAGGGCAGTGAACATGCACACACTCAAACACTCACACACACACACTCTCTCTTCTGAGACAGTAATTGATGAAATACACTAATTACTCCCCTGCCTGCTTTCCCGAGTCACACTGTTTTCTCAATCTGATGGAGCCATGAGCGATTCTGCAGCCGTAATTATGCCAATTTCGCTGCTTAATGTTTATTAATGCATGCACCATCACGTCACTTTGGGTTTAATTGAGAAAAATGCTGCTTCAATTAGAAATCATTGCTTATGTAATTATTCATGCTCATTTCATGACGTGTGAGGTCAGATAGTATGGACTGTTTTTTCAACCTATTCATCCTATTTACATGACTGTTTCAAAGTATTAGCACTTACAGTTGGCTGGGGCAGACCTAGCAGGACAGAAATGCCATGACTTGAAGTAAAGCTGGAATCTGACATGGAATTGTGTCACAGAGCTCTAACGTTCCTGGGAAACCCTTTCAGTTTGTGGACAAGCATTATCCTGCTGATAAACAGCAGCTGGACTTCCAACCCTCGTATCACTACCGGGTATGAGCGAATATTGTAGGCAATGGCTGCCCAGATCATCACACTAACCCTTGGGGAAGTGCGTCACTCCTTAAGTGCCCCTTAAATCGGCACAAAAGATGATATGAATCCTGTCCATACCATTCTGATTCAAAGCCCAACAACTTGGAAAAATGTAATGTAAAAAAAAGAAATATAATGAGTGCATCGTAGAAGTATGTCTAGCAGTTAACCCTTAGAACCCTACTGATTGATTTTCTGTCCAAAATTGCACCTTGTGTTCTCGGATTAATTACTCAGGAATCCCTTCACCCATCAACATAATCCATATATGGTTAAAAAGGGCGGAAATAACAAATAACATCCCAGTGCAGTAAAGCTAAATCTACAAGAAACCCATTGAGGAAAACACCTAAAAAAGTAAGATATCCTTCCCCAACCAATATTATTTACCTTTGGTGCTTTAAACATATTTATATGATGTTTCAAACCAAATAATATCAGTAAATAACTCAAAAGTGTGTCCACAGAAAAAGTGTAAAACTACCTGCACTCAAACTAAAGCTAGGAATGCTGTGCACTACTTTATATAGTTTTTTATTTTACTTGCACAAGTAGTTATTTTGCACTAAACATTTTTATTTACTTAGAATAAAACATTAAAATTTTTGTATATAGTTTTCTTTGTCTGTTCTGATCAAAATACTGAAAGGCATAGGCTGCTCTGAGTGTCAGGTTTTTTTTAGTATCTACATGTATCCTAGAGGTGTGATTATCAAGAAAAATAAGTCCGCCTGATGCTCTCCATGTATTTTGCCAAAGTAATAATTAATAAGCCACGTAATGAACTATCATCAATATTCTTATGTTTCAACTCTTATACTCTCTAGTCTAACAATTTTTGAAAATATATCTTTGGTATGATAATATATTTAAAGTGTATACATTCAAAAATAAGTAAAAAAAAAAAAAAAAAAAAAAACAGGCACTTGGTAAAATTTTGACCAAAACATGCCCAGTTCCAGGAAAATATAACAATTCTGCTTCCTTTTACATTTTAAATTATACATTACATTATTATATTTTTGAGCAGTCGTATGGCTTCTGGAGTAAAAGAGCTCAGGGCATGTGACTGTCTGATATAATTACTGTGTTATAAGACCTGAAAGAGGAACTGAAAACAAAAACGAAGAAAAAACACACCAAAACAGCCTAGAGTTCAAGGGGTTAAACCCTTTGGTTGAACCCTGTTTTTCAGAGATGCTACAATGCAAATGTTATCTTCAAATTAAATCAATTCTATCTCTATTTTTTTTTATTTCAATTCTTAGCATAAATGAATAGTCTATTCTCTCCTCTCCTTGATCTCGTACGAATGGCCTCGTCGTGCTGTGCGTGCTGTATGTTTTAGTGTCGGTTTTGAATCTTGACCCATTTACGATGCAAAGAGATCCATGTTTCCCTCTGAACCCAGTGCTGTGTTCATTGCGTAACGGTGAGGAGAGGTGCAGCCTGCTGCTTCTGTTAAAAGCGTTTGAAAATTTCTAGGATTTCTAGGGCATGTTTTAACATATGATGTGTCTTGTATTTGTCTTGCGTTTTTGTATCAGTCAGTAAACATGCATTACTTTACCTGCTGCAATATTTAATGTGTAGGACCCGGCGGTTACATGTATATGGTGTCTAATGCTTCATTATTAATCACCTTGAAAGCTCATAATGAATAATACAGCTTTATGCACACAGAGTCATCAGATATAGATAGAGCCATATCGTCGCTGTCCAATGAAAAACAAGAATCTCCAAAACAGCAACTTTACAATAGAGAGAAAACACCTTCTAAACTTTAAATGGAAGTCAATGTAAAAATAATTTATTTCAGGTCTTTTTTCTATTGAACCTTCCGAGAGGTCAATTACCCCAACTATACTGTACCTCATAGTCTACCGAGGCTTATAGAAGAAGGTTTTAGAAGAAGTCCTGGAGGATTCTGGGGAGGTTATCACAGGCACAGCCTGTTTTGAAATCTATAGAAAAAAAAATGGAGAATGTTATTGTAACAGCAAAGCCCTAGAATCTAAGTCAACTTGAGGCGATGTATCACATTTCCAGCAGATCATAAAAACATAAGGGTGTTGTTATTTGTGTTTTTTCTATTTTATTGTTCATGTGCAAGCAGATAAAAGTTTGTACATTTTGCTAAAGAATCTACTTTGGTATATTCTGTATACAATATGCTATTCCACCCTATTCCCCTATCTGTAGGTGGAATCAGCTAGACCTGGCTATAGTGCTTTTATCTGTGATGGGCATCACTCTCGAGGAGATCGAGATCAATGCTTCCCTTCCCATCAACCCCACCATCATACGGATCATGCGGGTCCTTCGAATCGCTCGGGGTGAGTCACCCTCCCACACACACACAGACACACACACATGCTCCTTTCACCTCCTGTTTTATTATTTTTTATAATTTTATATATTCATCATTTACCCAATTTCCATAAATACATATTCTTTGTTTGTTACAGTTCTATAGGTTATATTCTTACTCTCTGTTCAGGGCCAAAGAGCCATTTAGTTGAGATTAATACTCTCTGTTTAGGTCTGAATAACCATGTAAATTAGATGCATATCCTCTGTTTAGAGCTAAATAACCATATAGTTAAGACTAATACTCTCTGTTTAGAGCTGAACAGACATGTAGTTGAGATTCATACTCTCTGTTTAGAGCCCATTAATCACGAATTTGAGATTAATACCCTCTGTTTAGGGCCAAATAAGCTTGTAGTTTAGATTCATAGTCTCTGTTTAGGGCCCAATAACCATGTAGTTAAGATTTGTACTCTCTGTTAAGGGCTGAATAACCATTATTTGAGATTCATACTCTTTTTAGGGCTAATAGCCATGCTGTTTAGATTTGTACTCTCTGTTTAGTGTAAAATAAGCATGTATTTTAGTATATATACTTTCTGTTTAGAGCTAAATAACCATGTAGCTCAGATTTATACACTCTGTTTAGGACCCAAAAAACATGTATTTGAGATTCATACTCTATGTTTAGGGTTGAATAACCATGTAAATTAGATGCATATCCTCTGTTTAGAGCTAAATAACCATATAGTTAAGACTAATACTCTCTGTTTAGAGCCGAGTAGACGTTTAGTTGAGATTCATACTCTCTGTTTAGAGCCCATTAACCATGTATTTGGGATTCATACTCTCTGTTTAGGGCCAAATAAGCTTGTAGTTTAGATTTATACTCTCTGTTTAGGGCCCAATAACCATGTAGTTTAGATTTATACTCTCTGTTTGGGTCAAATATCTCTAGTTAAGAATTTTCTTCCATTTTTGGTTTGGAGCTTGAAAGTTTAGATTTATTCTCTCTATTTGGGGCCCAATAAGCATGTAGTTGAAACTCATTCTCTCTGTTGAGGTCCCAGAAGGTCAGTAGTTTAGATTGATACTCTTGGTTTAGACTCATTCTCTCTGTTTATGGCTTGATTGCTCTGTAGTTCAAATTCATGTTTTCTGTTTATGGCCTAATTACTCGGTAGAAGTTTATTGTTGCTGTTCCAATGCTGCAGGTTCCATTTTTGTTGATCATTTGATTCACTTTTATTGGTTTTCAGCAGTGCTGAACCAGTCCTTTCATTCGGTCTCTGCATTTTATTTTTGTCATTCACACTCCTCGCTTTCTCTCCCCCCCATTTTCTCTCTTTGAGCCCCTGCTGTTCACCGGCTGAGTAACAATAGACGGCAGTAAGTGCCCTGACCCCGGCGCGAGTGGGCTATAATTACAGCCACGCGATAGGTACAATAACCAGCGAGCAAGGTGTCGGAAGGGAAAGAGTAGGGTACAATGCTAGAGTATTTTTTTTTTAAGGGTCTCTTTTCTTTGGGAATGCTAATGATTGCCTCCTTTCTGTAACATGTGAGAGAGTGTGTGAAGGGAGCGTTTAGGTGTGGAAAGGGCAGTGTGGTGGGTCACAGTGTTTCTTAGGAGAGCACTGATGGTAATTAATGGCTCTTATAGTCTCTTTCTCTCGCTCTCTCTGAGGGTTAGCCTTGGTTGCTGTGCTCCCACATCCTCGCTCCACTTCTGGGTCTGACATTTGGTATTTAATTTCTCACTTCGGCTGGAACCGCTGGGACTTCTATTAAAGAGTTGAATAGCTTTTATATATAATGTTGCTTATTCTTGTGATTTTTCTCTTTTTCCACAGTGCTGAAACTGCTGAAGATGGCCACAGGGATGCGGGCTTTGCTGGACACTGTAGTTCAAGCTTTACCTCAGGTACATGCAGGGCTGGCGCTAGTTATTTGGCCTTTTGTCTCCCCACACAGTAATTCAGTATGATTTGCTAGTTTTATAGGACTCCAAAATCTGGTTTATACAGCAAATAGAAATTGTTCCTAGTTTTGACTTTCCATTACTCCAAAATGCTACAGTAATATAACTTTATACTTATAACATGAATTATATGGAAAGGGTTCTTTAAGAATTGAATGGTGTCATTTGATAACAGTTTTATTTGCTGGTTTAACAAAACTCCAAAATCTGGTTATTTCAAACCAAAAACACATTTTCCTGAGTTTGACTTCTCATTACTCCAAAATGCTACAGTAATGTAAATCAATACTCATATCAATGATAGTATGGAAAGGGTTCTTTAAGTATTTAATGGTGTCATTTGATAACAATTTAAAAATCTGGTTTATGCAACACCAAATAGCCATTTTTCCTGAGTTTGACTTTTCATTACTCAAAAATGCTACAGTAATATAAATTGATACTTATAGTATTAATAGTATATAAAGGCCTCTTTAAAAATTAAATGGTGTCATTTAATAACAGTGTGAATTGCTGGTTTTATAGGACTCCAAAATCTGGTTTATGCAACACCAAATAGACTTTTTTTTTCAAAGTTTGACTTCCCATTACTCCAAAATGCTACAGTAATATAACTTGATACTTATAGCATTAATAGTATATAAAGGCCTCTTTAAAATGAAAATTTAAATGGTGTCATTTGATAACAGTGTGAATTGCTGGTTTTTATAGGACTCCAAAATCTGGTTTATACAACACCAAATGTACTCTTTAATACTCTCAAGTATTCTTTAAAACCTAAGTGGTGTCATTTGATAATCCTTTGATTTTCTTATTTTATAGCAGTCGAAATTCTGGTCTACATACAACCAAATGGGCTTTTTCCAATCCTGTGAGTCCAAATGGCTACAATAATATAAATTAAACTTACAAGTTTCAAAATCAAGAGCACCTTGATTTTCTTCTTTAATAAGACTTTTAATAAGAATTTGGGTCTGTACATAATGTTTAAAAATATATTGGTTTTAACCAAAAAACATCTTTTAATAGATATTTTATTTTTAATGTTCTACATGTTGTTGTCTCTTTGGTGTATATTTGTTGAGCAGACTTTATGTTTATTTTCCATGTTTCAGTCATTTGCATATAAAAGTGTGATCAGCTTCTCCCCAGCGCCGCTGTGCATGCAACTACTGTAATACACGGTTTAGACACACACTCCAATTGTCACACAGATTCATCATTTTCTCAAGCAAATTTTGCTACATAATGGAAAAGATTAGTTGACAGAAGGAAAGTTGGGCGATTTTGTCCTACAATAAGAAATAAAAGCAGAAGCTAAATTCCCCTAAATAAAAGTTAGTAATACAGAGTAACTAATAATAAAATAAATAATCACTGTCAAACATTATTCTCATTCCTCTTTTATTTTTTTGGGTAGAAGACACATTCAACATGCAAATAAATGATGCCAGGGGCCAATGGGAAATATACAGCTCAGGAAAAAAATAAGAGAGCACTTCAGTTTCTGAATCTGTTTCTCCAATTTTGTTATTTATGTTATTTTGTTATTTATGTACCCTTATGGGTTTATGTTTGAGTAAAATGAACATTGTTGTTTTATTCTATAAACTACAGACAACATTTCTCCCAAATTCCAAATAAAAATATTGTCATTTAGAGCATTTATTTACAGAAAAAGAGGAATGGCTGAAATAACAAAAAAGATACAGAGCTTTCAGATCTCAAATAACGCAAAGAAAAGAAAAGTTCATATTCATTAAGTTCAGAAATCAATAGCTGCGGTCCAATCTGAAGGGAGCTGCCCAACTAGGCAGCATTTTCAGGCAGCATAGGCGCGCTCCCGAGAAAAGGACTGTCCCATTCGGAAGGTAGCATGTGCTGCCTACCTGGGCAGCTGCCTTATTTTACCCCAATTCTGAAGGCAGCGTGAGATGTATCCTTCACGGCGAAGGCAATCCCATGATGCATTTCACCAGCTCAGAGTTCCAGCGCTCAGATTTAAAAACATGGCGGACGGAGCCGGCACTGCGAGGGAGTTTCTGTACAAATGTAAGTAATTCCCTCCTGTATTTCCACTCACCGCTGCGTGGGTTTATCAAACTAGCATATTTTAGACTGTTTTAAGTTGTTTTCCATCGTTGTTTTCGCCTGTACTTCATTTAATGTAAGACCTGACCGGCGGAAGCTACCGTTAGCTTATCGTGCTAATTTACCGGGTAAGCTAACACGCATCTAGCCGACTTACAGAGTACCAAACGCGGCTGCAGCGCTGAGGAAACCCCCGCTAGGAAACAAAGACACCCTGGCCGTCCAGTGTAAAAAGTTTTAACTGTTTTAAGTCACTGTTACGTATAACTAAGTGATTTACTGTGTAAATAGTGTAACACTGTAGAATAACCTGTAATTCAGTGATTTAATGCGTAAACAGTTTAATTGTTAGAGGGAATAACTAGAGTTACCTGTAACTGAGTGATTTACTGTGTAAATAGTGGAATTATGAGCGTGTTCTCCATAAACCGCTGTTACTAATTCAGATTTATTTTTTCCACAGGGATGAACGTGGGCCGGGGAAGGTGAACTCTGGTCAGACCGGCTGGAGGCAGCGTTAGCTCCCTTTATGAATATATATTTTTTTTCTTTGAATGTAATAAAGTTTTCTCTCTTAACATTATTATTTTTGCTTGCTGTGTGTTTATTGTCACTATGCTTATTGTAGTATCACATCTCAACTAGTGGGTATGGGTAAATTAAAAAAAATAAAGTTTATGAATCATGTGTTTTATGCAACTAAAAGATAAAGATATAATAAAAATTAGCTGACTGTGTATGAATGTACTATTGTGTGAAACGTAGCTTAGTTTGATAATTTAGCTCTGGCTCATACAAAATATTTATTATATTATGGTTTCATTACTCATGCATTTCTACAAAGCATCTAATCAAAAATAAAATAAATGCATACATAAAACTGACCATACTCTGAGAATGAAGTGAGGAAAAGTGTATAATTAAAGTAAATCATGAATATTTAAATATCTGTAATATTTGGATGAGTAAAAGAGAAATAGCTGCCGCTGCATTGAGATTTATCCCGAGGTAAGTGATCATTAACTTTAGTTATTTATAAACAAGCTCACGGGCACAGCGCGCTAGACGTGATGACGTATGCTGACTCCAGAGCGTGTCCCGAACGCGCTGCCTTATAAGATCCCTTATGGGTGAAAATGCTGCCGAACGAGGGAGCTGCCTTTGAAGGCAATGACTACCTAGGCAGCTCCCTTCAGATTGGACCGCAGCTAATATTTGGTCTAATAATCCTGTTTTAATCAATTTTTTTCATGCATCTTGGCATGTTCTCCTCCACCAGTCTTACACACTGCTTTTGGATAACTTTATGGCACCCCTGGTGCAGAAATTCAAGCTTTTTCCTTTTGATTATATTCCAGACATTTTCAATTTGGCAAAATCAAAGAAAGTATGGAGTAAAATCTGCTAAAATTCAGGGTTTATACACCTTTCACAAGGTAAAATTCAAGCAAAATTCACTCGCTCTTCCTTTCTTTATAATGTTATAGAATATTACATTTATTAAAAATTTAATTTAGCCGTATTTAGAAAAAAAATCTGAAGAAAACTATGTTGCATCTGGGGGAAAAGAAATGGTTCCTTGTGAGCCAACTGCTCTTGGATTACGAGAAAGAACTATTTTATTTATTTATTTAAGTAAATTAAAAATATATATATATTTTTTTTTTATTCAAGCAAACTTATTTAGTTAGATAGTTATTCATTGTAAAGTAAAGCAGTTATAATTTCAAGCTTTTTCAAGCACTTTCTCCAAAATTCCAGCAATTTCCAGGCCTGGAAAACGTTAAAACGATAAAATTCAAGCATTTCCAGGATTTCAAGCACCCGTACGAACCCTGAAAATTACAGTGTAATGTCCTGTACGCTAAACTATTTAATAATAAAAAATAAAAAAAAACACAGGGGTTCACCCAGCCTCAGCAGACCTGGGTTCCACATCAACAAGCTGACCTCCATCAACACAAGTGCACTAAAGTTGCACTAATGTTGTTGTGCTAATTAGAAGCTCATTAGGGGGAAGACGAATAGTGCTTAGCTCATCACTGATGATATCGCTGTCCTGTCAGTGATGAATACTGATCTGTGTCATTATGGTGCTCAGTCCAGGCCCACACCTTTCACGTCCAGTCACATGACCTGGCCTTATCACAAGGACGACTGACGGGATACAAAGGATAATTGAGGAGACCTTTCACTTTCTGACACTGCTTCCAAGAGATGACCGATTTCACAAATGACACGTATGCTACTGTCCTTCATTAAACATGCCATTCCATGAAATCACGTTGAAGGTTAAATTTTTTTCAACCTTCAAAGCCACGTGAGTTTACTTTCCAGAGGAAAAAGTAGGTTGCTAGTGCGTTTATTAGTTTGAATAGTTTCATAATCTCGTGTTAATACCATCGTAGGTATAGCACACCCACTCTGAGCTGTTTTTTTTAGTATGTCATAAACTGTGGAAAGTTAATTTGCTGCTCTCACATTCCTGTGGTGCTATTCTAACAGTATATAACTCATCTAAAGAAAGAAAATAGCTTTTGTAAATCATTGCTTTGCTCTCTAGGAAAGCACATCAGATGAAAGTCACTATGTACCTTCTTTATTCTGCCTCCCAGAATTTGTTCTTGAGGAAATGCCTAACAAAAAAAAGTCTACGTCAGATTTGTGATGTGTTTTTATAATCCACAAAATTGTTCACTTTTTTCATGATTTTCCTTTATAAATCATTGGTTGTTGGGGTCAGCAATTTCACTTAAATATATCATAAAGCAGACGAACACAGTGATATTTCAGAAGGGAAAGGAAGTTTATAGGATTTACAAAAAGTGTGCAATAATTATTTAAACAAACTCAAGCAGGTGCATAAATTTGGGCATCTTTGTTGTTTTATTGATTTGAAAGCCTTTATCACTAATTATTGGAACACAAAATGAGTTTGGTAAGCTCATTGACACTTGACCTACATACACAGGTGAATCCAATTATGAGAAAAATGTTAAAGTGGCCAACTGCAAGTTTTTCTCCTCTTTGCATCTTCTCTGAAGAGCGGCAACATGAGAGCCTTAAAACACAACTCTCAAATGACCTAAAAAACAAAGATTCTTCAACATCATGGTTTAGAGGAAAGATACAAAAAGCTCAGAGATCTCAGAGATTTCAACTGTCAGTTTCCACTGTGAGGAACATAGTGAGGAAATAGAAGACCACAGACACAGTTCTAGTTAAGACCTGAAGTCTCAGACCAAGAAAAATCTCAGATAAGTAGAGGAGAAGGATGGTGAGAACAGTCATAGTGAACCTACAGACCACAGACCAGCTCCAAACACCTACAACATCATCTTGCTGCAGATCACTGTGTCACTGTGCATATTTCAGGTTTTTAGCGCACTTTGCACAAGGAGAGGCTGTGTGGGAGAGTAATTAATGCAGAAGAAGCTTTTTTTCTGAGCACATGCCACAAACAGAGTCACTTGAGGTATGCTAAAGATAAAGCACATTTGGACAAGCCAGCTTCATTTTGGAATAAGGTGCTGTGCACTGATAAAACTAAAGTTTTGAGTTATTTGGAGGGCGGTTATTTATGCATGGAGGAAAAAGAACACAGCATTCCAAGCCAATCACTTTCAGTTTGTCTACCCACAGTAAAATTTGGTGGTGGTTCCATTATCCTGTGGGGCTGTGTGTTCAGTGCAGGTACTGGAAATCTTGTTAAAGTTGAGGGTCGCATGGATTCCAGTCAATATCAGCAGATTCTTGAGAACAATGTTTAAGAATCAGAGAGAAAGTTGAAGTTAAAGCGCCGGGGCTGGATACTTTAACAAGACAACGATCCTAAACACTAAATACTGCTCACAATCTACTAAAGCATTCATGCAGAGGATCATCTCAATGATCATCTCAGTCCCCAGACCTGAATACTATTGAACATCTGTGGTGTGATTTAAAGCGGGCTGTTCATGATCAGAAACCAACCTGACTGAACTGGAGATGTTTTGAAAAGAAGAATGATCCAAAATACTTTCAACCAGAAGCCTGACTCTCATTGGAAGCTATAGGAAGTGTTTAGAGGCTGTTGGATTGCCCAAATTTATGCACCTGCCTTTTTTTGTTTAAATAATTATTGCACACTTTCTGTAAATCCTATAAACTTAATTTAACTCTTCAAATATCACTGTGTTCATCTGCTATATAATATGTAACTGAAATTGTTAATTTGAACAACCAATGATTTATAAAAGTGATCAGGGGTGTGCAAACGTTTTAATACCACTGTATGCAATTATGCTGACATGGTCCGTATGTGGGTCTGTCTCTTGACTTTTGCCATGTCTAATAGAAACTAAAGAATTGAATTGTCCACTGTTGGTGATAATGCCTTCTATAATGTGCCACATTTAACACTGTGGATTAAGGAACGTTACTCTCAGGCCTCGCTCAAACTCCAGTGACTCACATTGCCTTGTCATGAACACGCTGACCAGTGTTCAACTTGTTCAGTCATACTCACAAGATAATACCTCACAATTTATACAGGCTGGTGTTGATTAATCAGATCTGGATGGACGCTCCAAGTCACCCTAAAAGTATTGAATGGACCACTGTTCAACAGACTGCTCCACAGAGCTCCGAGTGAGCCCATCGGGCTAAGCGCTGCTGCCACTGTGATTAGGAGATGGGATTAGGAGCTTGGTTCAAATCCCGGTCATGCAGCTTGCCATCAGCTGCCGGAGCCCAGAGAGAGCACAATTGGTCTTGCTCTCTCTGAATGGGTTGATGGCACTCTTTTCCCCACACCATTCTAAAGGTTGATGCCACTACGATCAGGAGATCGCTGGTTTGAATCCCGTTTATGTAGCTTGCCTAATGAGTGGGTTGGGTAATTGGCCATGTAAATTGGAGAAAAAAAGGGATAAAGGGATAAAAGGGACTGCTTCACAGCCTAATACTATAAGAAATCAAGGGTGTTAATAGGAAGATTGTTCAATTTATGTTACATACCTCTGATATTCTGAAAGTTAGGAAATGTGTTCTGTAATCATTTGATTGCATTAATCAGTTAGAGTATTACTGTAGTAAGTTCAGGTGCTGATGTTAGTTGTTTAGATCACTCCAAAAGCCTAATGCTATACAAAATATCTAATCTTCTCAAAAGTTCTTACATTAGATGTTGAAAAACTGCTGTGAGGACTTTGAGTTGCTTCCCAAAGGTATTTGATGGAGCTCCAGCCATCAAACTAGGGAATGCATGTCTCAATACCACAGCTCAATGCTTGATGTAGATCATATAAACTGTGTGAATGGCTATGTCAGCAAGTTGGAAACCATTCTGTGAGTTCTGTGACATTATTTAATATATTGCAACTCTTCTATGCTATGTTTTATGCTTTGTATTGTGCTGTTGTATTGAATTCTTTTACAGCACCTAAACCATTTACCATTGACTTCTCATGGCAATAAAGAAAGCTGCACGTATCTATGTACATATGTCAGATTAGATTAGTCCATGGAATGACACGATCATTCTACTGAATTGTGATCCCACCCTGATGGGGGTTATAAAGGTTTATAAAGGTTTACAGTTCAGTTTGGTTTGATGGCTTGTGATCATCCATCTTCCTCTTGATTATATTGCAGAGGTTTTCAATTTGGCAAAATCTAATCTAATTTTAAGTGGTCTTTTATTTTTTCCAGAACTGTAGATTTTTCAAAATGTGCTAAATCCATGCTTATGTAAAACCTGTGATGGGTTTCTTGTATTGCTAACATCATGCAATGTGAATTCCACATGAGTCGTTTTTTGTGAAAAAAAGTGCTCAGGTGTTTTTATTTAGCCCTGCTTTAGATCACTGAATTGGAGGTCTCTGGTGAAAAGAGAGGTTTTGGCTCTTCTCATGAATATTCATACATTCAAATATATTTTGCCTCTGATTGGCTAAAAGCAGTGAAGCAGAGAACGCCTACCAGCCTCCCCCCACATTCTGTCCAATGGCGTTAGCTAAGCCTTGACTACCATTAAGTTTTATGGTGTTAGCTTAGCATAGGTTCCAATTACATTTAATAGCATTCGCTTAGCCTCGGCTACCGTTAAAGTACATGGCATTAGCTTAGCATAGTTTCCCATTTACATTTAAAGGCGTTAGCTCAGCATAGGTTCCCATTACATTCAATGCAGTTAACTTAGCCTCTGCTTAATTTACATGTAAAGGCATTAGCTTAGCATAAGTTCTCTTTACATTTAATAGAGTTAGGTCTAGAATTTAGTCACAAAACACTAGTAAGTAAACAGCAAGTTATCAAGTAAAACAGTAATGTAACCAAAAAAAACCACATGTATCATGTATGTTAACATGCTAACGTGGAGAATATGAACATACTATTTAGTTACAAAACCATCAGGTATAAAAGTTGCTTTGTTACTTACAGGCTGTGAGATGCTGGTTGATCGTCGTGACGGTACAGATCCAGGTTTTAATATCAACCTTGAAGCAAAACCACTACTGTAGGCACCGGAGTTGGAGGAGTCAACAAATGTAAACAAATAACACAGAAACAAACTTGTCTCGCCTTGCTCCTTTAGCTCTGTTACCTCCTATCTGACTGTGGGCGGTCCCGAGCCAAAGTGGGCGGGGCAAGGAATACTCTTTCATCTGGTTGACGTCTGATCAGCTAATTTTTTTGAGGCTTTTCTTTTATTAGCTACTACAGACAATGGAGTTTGAGGTAGAGTTTCATATGCAGCATGCATATACAACTCAGAGGGACCTATAGTATTATACAAAGACCAAGAAAAAATTGATTTTGGCAGAATAAGGCCTTTAAAGGCATAGCAATCTTAGTAATAAAAATGCCTTAAAAATGATCTCTCTATTATTATTCTGGCTTTTGGCAAATATGAATGATTTTGGGAATCATTTTAAGAGTTCAGAAATCAATATTTGGTGGAATAACCCTCTTTTTCAATCCCAGTTGCCATGCATCTTGGCATGTTCTCCTCCACCAGTCTTACACACTGCTTTTGGATATATTTATGCCACTCCTGGTGCAACAATTCAAGCAGTTCAGCTTGGTTTGATGGCATGTGATCATCCATCTTCCTCTTGATTATATTGTAGAGGTTTGCAATTTGGCAAAATCTAAGAAACTCATCATTTTTAAGTGGTCTCTTTTTCCAGAGCTGCAGATTTTTCAAAATGTGCTAATTCCATGCTTATGTAAAACCTGCGATGAGCTCTATCATTATTCTGGATTTTGGCAAATATGAATTATTTTGGGAATCATGATTGACCTAAAACAGGAAAGGTTCGTTCTGATTTTATGTCAGACCGTGAGAAAAACATGTAAGTGTATAAGTGTCTTTTTGTTTTTATGTAGTGTATGAAAACGTCTGGTTTTAACTGTATTTGCTTAGTTAAACTTAGAAGAAGTGTACATTTATAAAATTTAAATAATTTTTAAAAGGAAATAAAATGTCAATATTTATTTTTTACCCAATGCACCACCATCACTAATTATGAATCCCAATTACTGTATTAAAAATAAATGATTTTTTCAGTTTTCAGTTTTAAATAGTGTAAATTGGTGCTTCTGAATTTTGTGTACTACTTTTGACATTTCAGGTCTTCTCTTTAGGGAAAAAGACAGGTCTTTGTTTCTTTGTTTGCATATCTGTATGAGTCATTATTTGCCTGTACCATATTTACCAGGCTGAATTCTTGTGATTACAGTAATTAGCTAATAGCGTGCTGATGAACTGTGTGTTCTGCAGGTGGGGAATCTGGGTCTGCTGTTTATGCTGCTGTTCTTCATCTACGCTGCTCTGGGCGTGGAGCTGTTTGGAGAGCTGGGTGAGAGGAGCTCTTCATGTAAACAGCAGCTGTACGACCTAATCGACTCTAAAGAGTCGTGAGGGTGCAGATTACTGTAGCTGAACTTTGGCACGCATAGTGAAAGTTTTGTGGAGCGCTGGTGGGTGTGCTGTAGGAGTGTATTCAAGTGTATTGTGAGTGTGCTGTGATGCATCATTCTGAAGACTGTGATTAAAATGCTTAAAATGTTTTTGAAGTGTAGAATGAAGTACCATATTTTTTGGACTATAAGGTGCACTTAAAATCCTTTCATTTTCCCAAACATTTTCAGTACTCCTTATAATCCAGTGCGCCTTATGTATATATTCTACCAGCCAAGATTTAAGAAGCAGTAAATTCACTTTTGCTGAAGTGTAGCGTTATACAGGAGTTTCAGTTTAGTTCTCCAGCACCAGCACTGGAGCAGTATTAGCATTAGTCGCTAACTGCACTGAGGGCTAGCTCATGCCGTTCAGAGGCAAGTATCATCGCTCTCTGTAGCCTGCTGCTAACCCTAGCTAGCACTGCTGGAGCAGCGTTAGCATTAGCTGCTAACTGTGCTAAGCATTAGCTCGTTCGCCATTCACAGGCGAGTGTATTGGACTGTAGCCTGCACATTTACTGTGTCAAAACAAGGTACATGAGATAAACTCGTAGCTAATATCACTCTAGCTTACTGGAACACACTGCCAGGCGTGATTAACTAGCGCTAACTGTAGCTAGCACTAGCAGTTAGCCCCTGATGCTAATGCTGCTGCAGCCAGCCTTTGTGGAAACCTGGAAATCTAAGCTTATTGTAAATAAACAGAAGCGCTTTTAAAAATCTTGTAATTTTTTTCAAATTGTACATGGAAAATATATACAATAGATATTTGCAGTGGCCCACAATTGGATCCCATTAAGCAAATCTGTTTTCTATTACTTTTTAAAATAATAATTAAAATAACTGAATTAAAAAAAATCTTAATACACCTCATTGTTCAATAATAATAATAATAAGGGTTGGATTTCTTAACAGTAGATTTTTCCACTTGTGTATACTGTAGGAGTTCCCATCTTTTATTTACCATCATCTCACCTCTTCATTTTTCTCTCTCTCACTTTATTTAGTGTGTAACGCGGATCACCCATGCGAAGGGATGAGTCGACACGCTACATTCGAGAACTTCGGCATGGCCTTCCTGACGCTGTTCCAGGTTTCTACTGGTGACAACTGGAACGGGATTATGAAGGTGAATTATAATAAAAGTCTTTTTCCTTCGGTACATCACAGGAAAAACAAGAAAAAAATCAAGAAGTAAGCACAGCACACACTAGTCTTTAGACTTTTATTATCCTAATTATAAAAATAGGTCAGCTATGCATTTTTTAAATGTTTAAAATGAAATTAGACATTATAGTGTGACGCAACATAAATAAAAGGTTTTAAAAAAGTGATAATTATATATAATTGTATAATTGTATACGTAAATGTGAATTTCACAGATTTTTTTTTTTTAAATCGTTGGGCAATTAATTCAGTGAGATATGATGTAGATCATTCAGTGGTTTTATGAAATAAAACAACATAGACATTTACCAACTCAGATTCTATTGTTTTTAGGGTTGCACTAAATGTTCGGCAACCGAAAGTATTTGGCTAAAAAAGGCAAAAATAAGCTCTTTTATGATTAGATTGCAGCATTGCTAGTGGCAGGCAGGGAGCCAGTAGAGAGCCAGCAGAGAGAGCAGACAAATGGCAGGTTTAAGTTCATTTTTCTCTCTCTACTCACAAAATTGAATAAAATAAAGCATTAAGCATTTCTTATCACCTTCAGTACACTGTAAAACCCGACAAGTTGACAAAACTCAAAACTTTTGTTGTAACCGATTAAATTTTAATATAATATAATTTAATATAATTTTTAAGTATAGTGAACTTAACAAATACATATACACATATATTTAAAATTAATATTTTCCTGAACTTGTATTTAGTCTTCTTTCTGGTTTCATTTAACTATTTTTTTAAATACTCATAGAAAAGTAGATGAAAAAAAACAGTAAAAGTATAAAAGTACTGAGAGCACAGCGAGAACACAGAGTTACTGCAGCTCAGTAAATGATGCTTGTTTTACAGCCTACAACACAAAGATCAAGCATTTTATTATAATAGGTGATCTATCTATCTACAAGTTTACCTAAGGTAGTCCAGGGGGAATCACTACACACTGATGGTGAGTGTTAGTCAGAAACTGTTGGACACACCCAGTATGCAAATAGATTGTGACAGAAGCCAATGGAAAAGAGGCTGCCAATGGCAACAGAATAAACTCAGTTATTATAAGTTGGTTCAACTCAAAGATCTCAGTTGGAATGTATATGTGCTCTCAAATGTTCAACTAACTCAAAATAGTTGAGTAATGTTTTGAAATCTCCAATTTTATGTAAAATAGACTTAATTTATTTGAGTTCAAACAACTTCTGGGTTTACAGTGTATCAGTTTACGAACTCTTCACATACTGTCTGTTTTCCAACTTAAACATACAATCTGTACAGGGCTAGGATAAGAATGTTAGCTGAGACAGCTAGTTTAGCTTGTTTACGTAAAACCTGGCCATCTCTGTGTACATATCTACTGTGGGTCTCTGTGGTCTCTTTGTGGTCTTTATTTTGAATATACAGCTCTGGAAAAAAATTAGAGACCACTTAAAAATGATGAGTTTCTTTGATTTTACTAAATTGAAAACCTTTGGAATAGATTGTAATCAAGAGGAAGATGGATGATCACAAGCCATCAAACCAAGCTAAACTGCTTGAATTTTTGCACCAGGAGTGGCATAAAGTTGTCCAAAAGCAGTGTGTAAGACTGGTGGAGAAGAACATGAAAACTGCGATTAAAAATCTGGGTTATTCCATCAAATATTGATTTCTGAACTCTTAAAGGTTTATGAATATGAACTTGTTTTCTTTGCATTATTTGAGATTTGAAAGCTCTGCATCTTTTTTTTCAGATATTTCTCATTTTTTGCAAATAAATGCTCTAATTGACAATATTTTTATTTGGAATTTGGGTGAAATGTTATTGGTAGTTTATAGAATAACATAAAAATGTTTATTTTACTCAAATACATACATACAAATACATAAATAGCAAAATCAGAGAAACTGATTCAGAAACTGAAGTGGTCTCTTAATTCTTTTCCAGAGCTGTAGTAATGTCTATAATATAAAACAATTTTATTATTGGATGATCCATTATAGATGCCTCATAGATGCTCAACTAACATTCAATTGCATGTCTATTAAGTGTACGTAACTGAACTGTAATGTGAAAGTAAAGGATTCTCTATTAAATGGAACCCAACATCCAACCCTAACCCTAATTTATTCCTAACATTTTAGAGGTGAGGTTTAGGGTTAGGTTTAAAGTTTAGGTTAATGTTTGGTTTAGGGCTGGGGTTTAGGGTTGATTCATGGTTGTGGTTAAGGTTAGGTTTAAAGTTAGGTGTAGGGTTAGGTTCTGTAGAAAATCATTTACATGTGGCTAAGAGTTCAGTTACATTTAATAGATATTCAGTTGAATGTAAGTTAGGCATCTATAAGGCATAAATAATGGACCATTCAAATGAAGTGATACCAAAAATTCTAACTGGATATTTTTCTCTTAGAAGAATAAAGTATTTTACATACAGCGGTGTGAAAAAAAAATTGCCCCCCTACAGATTCCTTTCGTTTTTGCTTTTTTGTCATACTGATAGTTTTCTGATTATCAAACAAACTTTAATATCAGACAAAGATAACCTTAGTAAATAAAAAAAGCACTTTTTTTTATTTGTTAAAGGGAACAACAACTTTCCAAACCTATATATCCCTGTGTGAAAAAGTGTTTGCCCCCTAAACCTAATAACTTGGTTGTGCATCCATTGGCGGCAAGAACTGCAATCAAACTTTATCAATAACTGATATTGAGTCTTTCATCTCTCTGTGGAGAAATTTTGTTCCATTCTTCTTTACAGTAAATCCTTTACAGAATTTACTGTCTCGTAAACAGCAGAATCACGGCTTCCATCTATTACAGCAAGTTGTCCAGGTCCTGAATCAGCAAAGCAGCCCCAAACCATCACACTACCACCACCATGTTTTACATTCAATATGATGTTCTTTTTCTGAAATGATGTGTTAGTTTTACACCAGATGTAATGGGTTCTATTTAAGTGATTTTGTGATTCTACAGGTCTGGCAGTGATCAGGCCTGGTTGTTAGGATATATAATATTCTTTATATAGGTTATATTTGTTTGATATTAAAGTTTGTTTGATAATCTAATCTAATTTGATAAGTATGACAAAAATGCAAAAAACTAAAGAAATCTGTAAGGGAGCAAATACCTTTTCACACCCCTGTAAATTTATGGAGCATTTTACCAAACTCCTTTATTATGCAGAAATGATGAAAAATGAAAGTCTAAAAAAAATAAAAGTCCACTAAAACACAATATACTGTACACTGACATGCCAAAAGCCAACATGTTACCTCACACCTGTATATACCAAGTTTTAAGGTGTTATCTTGTTTGAGCAAGGCCTGCCAGTGGGTTCCACATAGATGGATAAAAATCTTGTGATTTTAACATTTGTCAATCCACAGTATACAGAAATGAAATACGTTACCACTCACAGTAGACAGTGTAGTGAGTGCACTAAAAAAAAATGATGAGTAAAATGTACTTTAAAACTTTTCTTTTTGCTTTTTTTAAGTAAATTTAATTTCAGATAAATTTAAGTAACTTAAATGTTACACAGAGTAAATAAGTGAACTTAACTTCAGTCAATTCTTATTTTGGTATACTTTACTTTATTTATTTTCGCTGAATCAATTCTTTATTTTAGTAACATTTACTTAATTTCTGCACACAATATTACCTAATTACAATTACTTAATTTATACAATATTACTCAAATCATTTATATTATAATTCCCGAAATTTAAATATATTTAGTTAAGCCATATATTCAAATATTTACATAATCTTAAAGATTTATTTTGTAAACAGACCAAGTCTCACTGTCTCAACACATGAATGGCATGTAATACATTCTTTTTAGTATACTAACAATAATGTATTACATGCCATCCATGTGTTGAGACAGTGCAATATGTGTGTTTTACTGTTCACTTTTTTACTCTATGTAACATTTAAGTCATGAAACCGAGTTGAAGTTTTTTAAATTTATCTGAAATTAAATTTACTTAAAAAAAATCAAACACAGAAAGTTGCAAAACTTTTTTTAAAGTAAATTTTACTCATAATTTTTTTCAGTGTGGTAATTATTGTGTCTAGAGATATCTGGCAAGACCTGTTCATTCGAACAGACAAGCAACTCATCTAGAATTCTTTACCAGCTTTCTTAGTGTAATAATAATAATTTCAGTACTATGGCATTTGGCATGTCATTGTATTTTCGATTCAATGTCTTTTTTCAAGGTCTTTTTTCTGCTAGATGTTTGATGTTAAATGTTAGTCATTGGCGTTTCACCCAGATCTTTGCTTTGCATGATTCCAGACTTTCTGTATTCTGTAAGCTTCCTTGTAATCCTGTCCTACTTGTGTCGCAGCTGCTATCCTAACTGTCTTTGTATCCCAACTACTCTCCAGTGTGACCCAAAGGATGATGAGTCTTGGTTCCTCTCAGTGTTTCTTCTCTTGCTCTTATAGAGAGTTTTTTGTCACCCTCGGCTTGGTCCTTACGGGTTTGAACTCGGGTTTCCGTACATCTGCTTTGTTAAAAGCAACATTTAAATCCAATTCCCATCGAAAACTAGCCTAATTAGTCATCTCATCACTTTTGACATGCAAGGCATTGTAGATATTCATTTTCTACTCATGGTATGACTTTATTTTTGATGCTATGCAACTTTTCCGGGTCATTCTTTTTTGCTTTACTCTGGACATTTTGTAGAACTTTATCTTTTATAGGATTTTTGTCATGCAAGAGTCATTTTTCATTATTATTTTGGGTCAAACTGGTTAAATGCTCTATATCTGGCCAAAGGTATGTGGACAACTGACTTTTACACATATATACTGTATATGCTTGTCAGACATTCCATTGTAGAACCACTGATTGGCGCTAATATGGGCTTGGTTACTTGTCCGCAGCTATGACATGCTTCTTCATGCTTCTTCTGGATAGGCACTCCACGAAATTCATTCAATTCTCCACATTCACTGATTTGAGCATTTGACAGGCACAAATGTTAAGCAAGAAGCTGTTGCAGTTTATTCCAAAGGTGTTCAGTGGGATATTACCATGGGTCTATGAAGATGTACTGACAACTAACATCACCCAATGCTGGAGTTAATAGGCTGAGCCTAAAGCCTAAAAAAACAGCCTCAGCTCATAATCCCTCCTCCACCACGTGTTACAGCAGGTAGATAGTGTTTTCCAGGAACCTGCCAGACCCAGAATTGCCCATCAGAAAGCCAGGTTCATCACTCCATCAGTCCTCAAGTTTTCATTCCTTTAGATACCGGTGGTGACAAGCTTTAAGGGAAGCTTTAAGGTTTTTGCTTCTGTGTCAAATCTACAACATACCCTACACCGCAGCCTATGAACCTCCAGAGAAATGTAATGTGTCACTGACGCACAGGCTGCAGCAACTTTAATTGGTCCACTGGGCATTATAGTCCCGCCTTTGCTTTTTTGCCTTTGTGAGTGACAAAGACACACTATTGCAAAAGTATACAATATAATCTTATAAGTATATATACTCCAGATAGCATGAATAATTGTCCAAAGCTTGGCTGATGTATAGCAGCATCAGAAATTCATAAGACTTGGCAACTAGGATGTTGACACAAGCAAGCAGAGACTGATTCACATAGGTTGTATTTTACTTGGCAACCAGGGTGTTGGCAAAAGCAGCATTGACTGATTGCTAAATATTACTCGGCAACCAGGGGGTTGGCAAAAGTGGCATGAACTGATTCCCATAGTATACTCAGAAACCAGTGTGTTGAACCGATTGGGGTATTGTACTCTGCGTATTATACTTGGCAACCAGGCTGTTGGCAATGATTCCCATATTATATTTAGCAACCCAGTTGAGCTGATTAATGTATTATACTTGGCAACCAGGGTCTTGGCAAGAGTGTCACGGAGTGATTCCCGTATTATACGCAGCAATCGGGGTTTGAGCCGATTGGCATATTATACACGGCAACCAGGGTGTTGGCACAAGCAGCAAGGACTGATTCCCAAATTATACTCAGCAACCAGGGTGTTGAGCCGATTAGTGAATTATATTCTGCAACCAGGGTGTAGGAAAGTGCGTTGTAGGCCAGTTTCCATATATTACACTCAGCAACCCTGCCTCTGAACCCATACATCACCCAGTGCCTCTTCCAAAACAACCCCTCACATTTTTTAGCCTTTTTCAAATTTGAGCTGAGGGCGGAGTCAGCTAAAATCAGGGGGCTTAGTACCTCTTTAAAACATTTACATTTCTAAAGCTGATAATTGCCATTGCATGTATTAATTTTAAACTTTTTTTTTTTATTTTAGTTTAGGCAGTTATGCAGTTTGGAACTGAAGTGATCTGCATTTGCTTGGTTTTGTTGCTTTGTGGCTGAGCTGCTGTTCCTTCTAGACACTTCCATTTCACACTAATACGTAGCTTTTGCATGGCTCTTTGCTTGATTTTACACACCTGTTGTAATGGGTGAGCAATGGGTAAGGCTATAACAGTCCAGCGTAGTACTTAGGAGGTTCGTCCACATACTTTTGGCCACTTCCGAAATGAAACAATAGCGGCAAATGCTGATCAACATCATATTTCCTCCTAGGACACCTTGCGTGAGTGCCCCCATGGCAACAACCACTCCTGTAATGCCAGCTTGCAGTTCATCTCCCCCATGTACTTCGTCAGCTTCGTGCTGACCGCCCAGTTCGTGCTCATCAACGTGGTGGTGGCCGTATTGATGAAGCACCTGGACGACTCCAATAAAGAGGCTCAGGAGGATGCAGAAATGGATGCGGAGATCGAGCTGGAGCTGGCGCAGGGTGGGCTGTGCTGCCTTGGGGGGCTGGCGGCTGCGGCCGGACCTGGGCTGGGCGTCACGAGCGGAGGAGGAGGAGGCGGTGGAAGCAGTGGAGTCCACGAGAAGCCGGTTGAGTGCGGAGGAAGACAGGCAGCCATGGTGGGGGCTCATGTCCATGCCAGCCAAAGCGGATACACACCTCAAAGAGGGGGCCATGAATCGCATAACCATAGGAAGCTGTACTCACCTGCACAGGTAAGTAGTCTTCTTGTTTATTCTTTTGCTCAACCCATATAATGATTCTTAATAGTATTGGAAAAGGATTAATACTTTACAATACTTCAGACTTTAAGCAGAAAGGGTTTTATGGGGTTCTAAAGGGTATAACAGGTTTATGGATGTGTTTGTGTTTTTATTTTCTATACAGTGGCATCAACAGGGACATCATTTTAGATAGGATGCAAGCATGAGTTGCCACCAAATGATCACTGGTTCTCTCAAAAAAATAGTGGCCACTGGTGGAGACCCTTATCCACCCTGCAACACAATGAGACAAATAATGCTCCACAAGTCCAACCTTATGGAAATGCAAGTGCTGCTGCATTGACCATCAAAAACGTTATGATGAAACTGGCTCTCATCAGGAATGCCTCAGAAAAGGGTAGACCAAGAGTTTCCTCTGTTGCACAGGAAACGATTATCAGTGTTACCAGCCTCAGAAACCTCAAGTTAACAGTTAAAGTAGTATTTAGGTTTGTTTAATAAACACTTTTAAGTTACTACATGATTCCTTATGTGTTCCTTCATAGCCTGGATGACTCCAATATTAATTCACAATGTAGGAAAAAAATACCACTTTTCACTTTAAAATATGATCAAATTCTCTACTGATAATATTAGAAAAAAATAAAAATTGAGACCGGGAAAGCCAGTACTTCATCAGCGTTCCTGCTATGAGAAGCTTGATAAAAATAAACCATCTTTGTAAATTTATGGATTAAGAGCTCTGCAGAAATTCATTTCTCATGACCAAACGAGGCCTTTTTCCCCCTCATTATTTGCACCATATTCTGCCAGGCAGGGTTGTCTTGAAGCTTTTCCATAATTCATTTGTGCTCCTGATTTGAAATTCCTTATTTCGACGTATGATGGATACCCCGCTGCTGAGCGCAGAGACATGATTTTGTTTATGGGACTCCGGGAGTGATCTAATGGAGCCTGTAGCAAAGCAGTTCTGGCAGTGACTCATGTGAAAGGATCAGCATGCGATGGGGTCAGAACATCATAAAGGCCAGAATAATCCCTCAGTAATGCACGCGCTGACACCGTGACCGCATAATGCCGTTTCTGTTCCCTGGAATACGCACCTCATAACAAGATGTCGCATGTGATAAACACACACAAACAATATAGATAAATGTGCTTTACTGCTCAAAAGACTGCAGTTACACACCTCAGATTACTGCACAGCCTGACATGAGGTTAAAATATGTCTCGGGCAGATATGTAATTGACTACAGGTATAGTCTGATTAGACACTTGGGTCCAATCCCATTTCACCCTTTGACCCTTTGAGCCTTTGTTTCACATGTGCAGAACAGTGCTAATGCATTGTCTCACTTTACAGCACAGAAAATTTTAATTTGCTCTTATTTTTTTCTTTTGAAAAAAGTGTATTGTCACCATTCATTTTTTTCTTTTAAAAACCAAGTGAACATCATAAAAGGATTCCATACATTTAAAAAAAACAGTACATTCATAAAATCAAAAACAAAGAATTCCTCACATTTCCCTTTAAAATACATTTTTACATAGTGCTTTTAAAAATAATTTTCTTTTCCCATGTATTTTTTATCACACTCCATTAAAAGGTATTTACAATAAAAAAATAAAAACGAGTAAAATAAAATACATGATGAAAGCACATCTCTTTTCCACACACATTTACTTATTTAATAATCGTCATTTTTTATTAGATTGTTTTTACACTGATGTCGTTTTTTGTGTGTCCATGTTTTCAAGTCCATGTTTGCATGCTCTTATAGCCTACAACACTCTGGCCATGCAAACAACCATTATATAAGATACAACTGAATACCCAAGGCAAGTTATGGTGGAGGTGTAGAGTTTAGACTTCCTGCCACGTTCCTCGGGCTGGGTAGGGTCAGGCTCAAGAAAATGATCTGTGATGTAGATCTATTTTTTAATGCTTTTTTATTTAATATAAAACTATGGCGTGATAATCATAATATAGCAAAGTAACAAATCAAACAGTTTTTTTTTTAAAGACAAGTTGCACAACATAGAATGTTAGTCATGCAGCTCTGGGGCTCACGCACAGCTGAGCTCCTCCACTTTAAATAGGTCTATGCTTCTTCAGTGTTGCAATTAACATGGTAATTAACAGAATTCTGAACAGAATTTGCCTATTTATACACTCAGAAAATGTTTTAAAAAGCTTAGTTTTAACCTTCTGCTTACAAAAAAATTGTTGGGTTTAAATCAGGCTCAGGCTCATAATGACAGTTTATTGGGCAGTTCGGGTCAGGCTTGTGCAAAAAAAGTGCACAGGCTTGGGCGGGGTCGGGCTGGATTTTTTGGGCGATATCTAAGCTCTAGTTGGGGGTACTCGGCCATTAGGCAAATAAATATGCCAAATGGACATTTATGATTTGTATAATGTAGTAAGAAATTTTTTTTAGTGTGTCATAGCTGTTCAATTGAACAACGCAAGTGTGTGCAAATTGTTGTTTTAAACCAGGGGTATTTAAATAGAATTCTGTGTGGTCCAATTAGAGAAAATTTCGACACGCCAAGGTCCGGACCGTCGCCATTTTTAACCTGTTAAAAAAAAAAATATATATATATATATATATATATATATATATATATATATATGCCTCTCTGGCCAGATTTTGTGTACATTCCTCCCCTGTTTCTCTCTCTCGCGTTCGGTGTGACTTTAGTTCTCATTTTTCCGCCAGTTCTCGGGCTCCCTATCTCTTTATAGGGGCGTTTTTTCCTGGCCGCTCCCAATTAACTAGCCGGGGCAGCGGTCTGCACAGATCTGATTGGCAGAGGGGAGCATTTGGTGATCTTACACCACGTGTGATTGGTCTGTGAGTTTACTGCGCTGCAGAGCGCGTATACCTTAAAGACAAGAACAATTCTGTCGCTTTTAATAAACTCTGTCAGAATTAAATTCTTCTCTACTTTATTGGTAATTAACCCTTATAACCATTTTTTTTTTACACAGGGAGTCCTGCTGCATTTTGGGGCTTTTAATTCAAAACTGTCTTTTTTGTTAAACTACTCAGCAGATGTTTACTTCATTCCAATTGCGAGTAATATAAACAACACATTTAACAATGTGTAAAAACAATTATGTATATCATTATTACATTCATACATATACAGACAGTGTTTATCATGATCTTCTGACCAGTTAAGATATCACCAGTTAAATCTCTGTGATGTTGGGCAGTATATCAGTTTATTTGGGTTAACACTGAAATATTCAGTGTTTCTATCAAATTTAAATCCAAATGTTGAAATTAGGTTTTTCAGAGTGAAGAATCTAAATGTTTTGCTTTGTGTGTGTGTGTGTGTGTGTATGTATGAGTCTGTGGAGCTGGGGAGTGTAGCTGTGGCTGTAAATATGAAGGCCCCAGCAGTTGTCTGGCCGGTCCACCTTTATGCGATAAGTGATAAAAATAGCTGGGAGCGTTCTCTTCCTGCGGCACCTGTTGACTGCAGTGATTGGGCAATTTCCAATGCAATAGCAACAAGGCCAGTCTCGCCCCTCTCCATCAGTGTGGGGCCATGATTACGGCCGGCAAACTCCTCAGAGTCTATTTATAGAGGCACATTCAATCTGGAACAAGCAGAGCCAGCCGACAAGCGGGTGAGGAAGATGAGATGGGCGAGGGGAAAGCAACATTTAAATAATTAATGTGGAAAAGCTAAAATGGGAAAGAAGCAGGCTCCACTCTGGAGTCAAAGCAGGAGTCTTCAGATTTTTTTGCGCGGTTAGATAAAGACAGATTATGTGTTGCATCAGGAGGCACAGATCTTGAGAGATAACGAAAAAAAAAAATAATAATGACAAAGGGGAAGAGAGAACAGGAAGTGTGTAAGGAAGATGGAACAAAGTGTACACAAGTATATATTAACTGAACTAACAAAGAGAAAACTATATAATCAAAAAAGCCAACATATCTTACCGCCTGTACTAAAAAAAAGATACTTTGCACCAACTTAAAAAAATACTCTAATTTGTTACACCTAAATATATTAGTTTTTAGTTTTCAACTTATATTTATGATTAAGTTAGAATCTAACATTTTGATTTAAAATCAATCAATATATTATTTAACCCAAGTACCAAAAAGTTCTTTAAAACTATATAAAAAAAGATGATTTATAATAAATACCCGTTTTTACACTATTTATTTTAATCTGGAAAAAAAACTTTTATTTTCTATTACAGCCATGTATAGATTTACCTTTAAATATATAATAAATAATTTTAATTCTGTTAGTTAATTTAATAAAGTGCCTGTAATTTCATTTTCAGCCAAAATAGGTTGTTTATTTATAAATTTGCAAGTATAAAACCTATTAAATTATGTTAGAATAGCTCATAAGGGCTTAATATTATAATATTTATTAACAATTAAAGCTGTAGAAACTTTCAAAGTTTTTAATCTCTTTCATATATCTTTCATTTCTTAATTGACCACGCAAAAACAACTGGGACAACGGCAACTTATTCTTACAGCCTACATACACAGTGTGTACGAGCACTTAGCCATTATATAAAGAAGATATCCTGAGGGGAACAACTTCACAATGATGGAGAGGAAGGTCACGCCCTTTACGTGTAATAGTGTTGACGGGAACCAATGGGAAGAGTGTGAGACTGACTGGCAGAAAGAGTGATCTGATGTGATGTCATAACCTCTGAAAAGAAGTAACATTTAGTATTTGAGTTAAATTATTGATTTGAAGTTGTTTTAATAGTGAATGGATTTGCTTTCAAGCAAACTGAGAAAAAAAGGTTTTAACCTGAAATTATATTTTTTATGAGACCAACATAAAAAGAAAATACTGCCAATACTGACAGTATAACACAGGAGCAGAATAAGAGTATATCCTGTAGCTCCAAACCAACATACTGTGAGCACTAAAAACACAGACTATAAGCAACTTGCTTTCACAGCCTACAACACAAAAGCCTGGCAATAAACACACATATTACATTAATATACGCCTAGAATAAGGTTGCTTTGGGCAACAGACAACACAAAGATGGTAAGTAAGGCAGAGGCCACACCCAATATGCAAATATATGGTGCCAGGAGCCTTATGGGAAAGCTGTATGAACCAACACTGTAGAAAGAGCATTGACACGTGTAGTATAACTAAAAGCTGGTTGAAATCACATTTTTAAGTTTTCAGGTTGAAGTTCAGGTTGAGTTGTACTGGCCGGTAAGTTCACTCAATTTAATAATATTAGTTCTCCTGGCTAAAACACAAAATCACTTTTTAGAGTGTATACAAAACTTGTGTTAACAATAAACTGAATTAATCAGCATAAAAAATCAGGTCAGTTTCTCCTTCCTGAAAAGTGTTGGAAACGTCCAGGTAGTTGCGCCCCTGAAATAGCAATCTGCCAAAAGGGTGCAAAAAGTGAGTTTGGCATAATACGTCCCCTTTAAACAACCCTGTTATTAGAAATATTGGTGACTTTGAAGGTGTTAAGTCATATTAGAATGATCTTTCTACAGTTTCTTGCTTTAGCTTCGTTGCTTGGAAGCTGAACTGAATTGAGAAAGTGAGACAGAAAAGAAACAGAATAAGAGAAACAGAAGACAGTGAGGATGAAAAGCCGTAGAGTGATTTGTGAGTGGCGGTGTGATCCTGCAGCGGGCTGCCTCCTGCTCCCTGTCACTCAGACCTGTTTTCCTGCTGCCTTTCTTTTTACCTG
Organism: Astyanax mexicanus; assembly: GCF_023375975.1. NCBI lineage: Eukaryota > Metazoa > Chordata > Actinopteri > Characiformes > Acestrorhamphidae > Astyanax > Astyanax mexicanus. Next base: position 33,206,595 of record NC_064412.1, read on the forward strand.
TGTAACAAGAGAGAGAAAGAGAGATTTGTGAGAAAGAAAGAGAGAGAAAGAACAAGTGTGCGAGAACAGATGCTGCTTCTGTTCACCTCAGCTCCTTGTCTCTAATGATGATACCTGCTCTCAAGTTTTTATCAAAATCACAGAGACTGTTTCGCTCGGAGATGTCGACCCAGAATGTGTCAGCACTGACATGAAACTGAAACCATGAAGTATTTAATTGATGAACGAGTAGGAAATGCAAGATGTGTTTCAAACTGTAGACTCTATCCCAAATGGGCTAAATTTCTCAGCTGCTATGTCAAACAAGGCTGTTCCAAAGTGAAGCAACATTGTAATTGGAAGGGCGCAGCTGATGTATCCTTCACGTCCCTCGATTACCTATAATTTACTGGGCAAGTCCAATAAAAATATCAGCATGAAAGAAGAGTTTCATGGCTACATATATACTGTAAAAAGACTCTTCACAAGACAGTCCTTGGAACAGAGCTATGGATTTGAGAAGAAAAAATACCCTATCCGGACAGGATTAGTTTCTCAGGGCGACATCTGTGATTAATCACATTTCGACTCTTTGATCAAACTGTTGCATCCAGACTACAATTGAAAAAAACAGGAGGACCAGTGAGTTTTTCACGTGACATCGCGTTCAGTAGCTCCTCCATTTCCACTCGCTGTTGTGTTTACATGGATCTCCATGGAAACGCGCACCCAAAGTGCAATTACAGTGTGTAGCAGTGGACAAATAGTTATTTTATTCAATTCGAGGTGATAAAACTTAGAGATGTGGGTCTGGACAGGACTAAAATTACTGGAGTTCAGCAAAAACAGTAGGAAATTCAGCCTTACTGAAAAAAAAGTGATGGATTTACTTCATAAAATCAAGGCAACAGAGTGCCACCATTCCCATTGGCCCCTGGCACAATCTATTTGCATACTAGGCATGTCCTCTTGTCACTGACAATAACCATCAATGTAAACTAATTCCCCCTGAGCCACCTTCTCTGGGTATACATGTAAATTACATGTAAAAGTTGACTGTCTGGTCAGCCTAGTGTTGTATGTTTCTATTAATGCGAAAACATTCTTGTGGTACATGTTAAAAGTTCTAGCATTAAAGTGTTAAAAAGGCTTGACATTTTTAAAGCACACTGTTAAATAAAATTAACAATTTTGCACATTTATATTGCAGTTCTTTAGAGATTGAAAATAGCAATAGAATCTACTTAAAAAGATCAATGCAAAAAGCTCCATTCTTTGTGTTTTAAGTAAATCCAATGAATCCTTTTCAGTGCATTTTAGCACCATGTGTTTTGCATTGAATTACCACTAGGAGGGTGAAGACTAGCACATCCCTCTTCCAATAGGTGTGAATTCAGCCACCTCCTCTTTTCAAGCTGCCACCAAAGCAGCATTATTGGCAGCCAGTGGACTTGGAGGAAAGTGCCGAATCCCCAGCTCTGATGCATCAGCTTACAGACCATGTCCTGACTAAGAGTGATGTGGGTAGGAAAGACCATTTACCAACCCCTGAGAGAGCAAGGCCACACTGGAGTTAAAATTTCCGGAGTTAAAAAATCAGAGAGAGAGTGTTAAATTGTGTGAGTTTATTCTCCAGCTTAAACTACAAGTTGAGTTGAGGGGAACTCTTTGGTGGTGTAGAGTTTATTTCAGAGTTTATTCCAAGGTGTTGAGGATCGTGATTGAACTCTCTAATGGGCGTGTCCCCCAATCCCAGCTTACCATCAGTGTGCAGTCTTGCCCACCAGGGCTCTTTCCATGGGGTATTTTGTTATATTTTATATAATGGTTGTTTGTTTAGCTGATGTGTTGTTGGTTATAAGAGCAAGTTACTGTCTTCTGCACTGTTAAGTGTGACAAAGTGCTGGAAATGCACTGAGAACTGCAATGCAGGATTAAAGTTACAATAAGATACAATAAGAAAATACTGACATACACTTGTTGATTAAGAAATCGTTGCTGTGATCAGTAGTGATGGTTTTTGTGGTTGCTTTTATTCCTGTTTTTTCAGGGCTTTGAAATAGTATTAGTTTAATAACACAATTTGTTTCATTAATTGTTAGCACTGTGAAGGAGTTTATGGTAAAATTAACTCCAGCTGAGAGCTGTATTTTGCTCTAGATGCAATAAATATTTGAACTCCCAGAAAAGAGTTATTTTAACTCTGTTATAGAGTGTATTTGATGGTCACGCATATATACAGTTAAATGAGTTGATATTGACTCTTAAGGAGTTTATTCCAAAAAACAGAATTTGCTGTGCAATTGTGCTCTCTCAGAGTCCGGCTGCTGATGTCAAGCATATTATACCATGATCCTGGATTTGAACCAGTGCACCATGTGTATATTTTAGGAGGTGGGAAGAAGCTAAATCTAGTATCTAGAGTGGAAACAAATGCCTCACCAGACTCAAACTTAGTATCCCTAAACTCTTCTTGCATACTACTGCTACTACTTGTGGTGTCACCATATTACGGTGGCCTCATTTCCCAATAATGCCCATGGATTCCTATTACTAAACTGTCACTGTTATACCCCTTAGCAAGGCCTCAAAGCTCTCTACTCCAATCTGGAGAAAATTTCCTTGTACTTATGAAGTAAAAATGACAATAAAGTCACTTACTAAAACATTTACTCCTCTCCACAAAATTAAAGGCAACAGATCTATTTCTGGCTCAGCCCCGTCTGACATGGTTCCAGGTTGTGTTCTTGGCCTGGAAATGGCAGATTAACACAGTTAGTAGTTTGTACCGAACATGAGTACAAGAGCTCTGCCCATTTTGACCCTGCTGCTGCTGCTGCTGCTTCTGCTGCTCCTGTAGTGCCAGCCACACTTTCCAAACTGGAGGCAGTCCTGGCAGCATCAGCGACCTGTTCCAGTGGAGGAAAACTGGTGTCAGCAGAGAAGCTTTTAGTTTAAACTGGATAAATGCAGTACTGGATGTTCCTGAGCAGGTTTGTAACCAACAACAACATGAAAAGAGGCCATATTTTAGACAGTAGAAAGGTCACACAGTATTCTGTTATAACAAGTTAGGAGGACTGCGAACATTTAGTGTAATCAGTTGAACAAAAATTCACACAAAAAAAGTCTGATAGGCAGTGGTGTATCTGTCACATAGAAAGTGTTAGAAGAGTATCATAATTGCAAATATCAAATTTATGAAACAAAGAAGATAAACAAACGCAAAGCGTAAAACAATTAAACAAAACTAAACTCCAAAAATATAGAAAAGCAAACAAAGAAAACTAGACCAAAAAACAAAAGCAAGAAACCTTAATAGACCTAACTTTAAAAAGAAAACAAAACACAATGAACAAGCAGCACACAAAAAAACCGTACAGGCAGCATTCAAGGCATTTGAGGCAGGTGCTTAAATACACAAGGAGGGTGAGGAACACCTGTGCTAGAAAACAAGGGGGTGGGGTTACAAACAAGACACAAGGTGACCAAACTAATGGTTAGGGCCTGGCTAGGGCTGGGGCTGGGGAGTTAAAATTGTAGTTGAACTCTAGTTGAGGCCAAACCAACTACTCTGCACTACTCTGCTCTACTGCACATGCTCAGTTTTACTCTTTTGTTAAACGGGGTCTACTGAGCAATTATGCAGGGGTTTTCACCTGATGTTGGTCAGGCTATTTGCATATTGGGCGTGTCCTCCCACCTCTCACTCACCATCAGTGTGTAGTCATTCCCCACAGGCTTCTAGCCTTCTCTTGCGTTTTACATATGTGATATGTTGTTAACTATGTGGTGTCAGTGTTGAAGGCTATAAGAGCAAATTACTGTGTTTTGTCTTAGTCAGTGAGATTATATGTTGGCTTGGTTCAGCAAGTGTTATTGTTAGTATAATATATTGTACTTAATCATATAAATAAAAAAGCAGACAGTTATTAAGTTCAGGCTGTATTTTTTAGAGTGTACGCTGATGGGCGTGGTGGTCTGGAAGTGATGTGTGTTCAAGTATGTTGCTCGTGTGTTGCTCTTACATGGTGGTGGAAAACACAGGTGCGCCAATGACTGAAATGAACCTGGACAACAGTCAATCATCAGAGTGCTTTTTCTATAGGTGCGCCCAGAGCCTGCTGCGCACTGCAGAGCGCAAACTCGACTTTTAACTCAACAATAAACAGAAAAGAATAAAATCACATTGCTGTTCTCTTAAATAAACTGCTGGCGTACCTTCACAGCGTGAACGTGCAGCTCAGAATCCTCTGCTGAGATGCACAAAAGCACCGTGCTGTTAAGATACGAACGTGCCAAAGTCAGAGCTCATCCGCTTCTTAAAGGAAATGACGACTGGCACACAGATTGGTTTGTTTTACGTATATGTTATAGCCAAAAACAGTATTTTTACATTCCTTTTTTGCATTTCGAGCCATGCAAGGTGCATTTTTTGTGCCCTCAAGATACCAAAGACACACCGATGCGTTCTTAATCCATCTGTGTGATCCACAATTGACTGGTGTGCTATAGATCACCAGATTTCTACCCTTATTGTTTATTCAATCTAAATAATACCATAAACTATAGGATAAAACTCATTCACATTCTTCCAATGGATGAAAACACAAAATAAAAAACTCTATTACTTGTAGTCAACAGGCAGATGTTCACACAGAATCAACAGATCTACAGCGATTGTTTCCAACTTTTTGTCTGCATCCTAACTATCTGAGCATCGGAGGTGTTGGCAGATGCACAGCTTGATCAATGAAACCCTGAGGAGCATGCTGAGTAGGGTGGGTTGGGTGAGAGTTGAGAAGTCGAGGCTGGATCTGATGTGTGAAGAGTCATGAAGAGTTTATGAGGGGAGAAGGCGAGTGTGAGCGCTGGCTGCAGTGATAAGCAGTAATGATCAATAGCTACGCTTCTATTGATTTTTTTGGCACAATTTACAATCCATAAAATAAAAATGATGTGTTCTTGCGATAACGTAGCTTACATAAAATAAAATAAAAATATCTGTGCAATTTCCTGTGAGAAAATTCTGTCTCATAAGTGCTTGTTGCAAATTCCATACCATTGGATTCCTTTGTATCTCATGATCAGGACATTCTATTAAAACATTGGTCAAAAGACTTCATCCTCGGGCGCCGAGTGGTCCAGTGGTCTAAAGCGCTGCCACTATGAGCAGGAGGTCACCGGTTGGCCCTACTCCCACCGGGTGGGTAGTTGGTGCTCTTTCTTCATATCACTCCTAGGGTGATGTCTGCAGCACAGGGCGTCTGTGAGCTGATGTATCGGAACCGAGTCGCTGCGCTGTCCTTCACATGTATCGAAGGAGGCATGTGTTAGTCTTCACCCTCCTGGTGTGTTGGGGCATTAGTTGTGATAGGGGGAGTTCTAATGGGTGGGTTGTGTAATTGGCCATGAAAATTGGGGAGAAAATGGGAAAAATTTGAAATAAAATAATAATTAAAAAAAGACTTTATTCTACAACCTTTTTTTTTTTACAGCTAATTCAACACATTTGGTCTTTTCTTGGTCCAGCACTACACACTGTCATTTTTTTTTTTACTTTCTACTCATTTCACAATCATATACACTTCTAATGGTGGTACACTTTTTTTTGTTCATTACTTAGTGAGCTTGAGTTCACTTTGGAAAGTAGCCTTTACCACCCAGTTGTTGTTAAAAAGATGTTGAAAGAAATGTTTGTTTAACTAGCTATAACTAGACAGATATGTCAGTCTTTTCATTAGATAGGAGCAAACAGCATTAGGAACAAAATGTCAAGTTAGTTCTTGAGTTATTTGTGCAAATATCACATTAGTGTTCTATGCTTTTCCCAGTAATTCAGAGCTAAGGAACAAATGGTTAGAATTTGTCCATGGAACACCATCATTAAAGTACTATTAAGATTAAGGTAGGTGTATGTTTAAAACTTAAATTAAAGTTCTGTTTACACTAGTTAAAAGTAAAAATCCACCTTTTTGTTTTGTTCCAACTTTTTGGTCCTGGACTGCCCACCTCGGTGTGTTTACATAGGATCTTTAGTGGATTTTGTGTTTTAGAGAGACTTTGAGACTAGGTCAGTGGCTGAACTACACTTAGCAGGACATTACACATGTTGTAAAGTAACATATTACATTGCAAAGACTGTTTTCATAGTGTAAAATGTCTTTATTTTTTTCCGTCTCCTGCTGTCGCAGTGCTGTTAGCCAATCAGAGGCGATATGTTTGCATGTATTAATGAGCAAGAGCCAAAATCTTATGACCCCTCCACCGCTCCACAGGACTAAAACAGCATTATACCGGATCACCGGAGCACTTTTTACACAAAAACCAGCTCATAGGGCATTCATTTATACTAGAGACCACAACATTTTGGACATTTTAAAAAGAATGAAAAATAAGCTGAGCAGAGAGTCCAAAACAAATCCAAAAGGGCTAAAAAAGAAAAAAGCAGACACTCCGACTTCCCATTTCAAATAGAGCGCAGCATTATATACACAGAGGGATCAGGTGCAGGTGAAATAAATAATTAGTAATGAGTCCCAGCTGAATTTAGAGTATGCAGTTTGAACTAGTGTACTTGCCTGTACAGACTTGGCAAGTTTGACTTGTGTGTACAGGCTTCCAAAGACCAGAGGGAACTGTTGGGTCATTCTGCAACAGGAACATCTGCGTATTTGATGACATCACCATCACCAAATTCATGCTATTTAAAAATGCTTTCTACCATAACTAAAAAAAACGAGTTCACCATACTTAAAATACGTTTTTTGGATCAATGTAATTCTACAAGAAGTTGACTCAACTCAGAAAGTCTATTGCATTGATTTTTTTGTTTTGTTGACCCAAGGCTTTATTTTATTAGCGTGCACTTCCCGATCAAGCCTGCTGAAATCATTGGGTGCAAGGCAAGAATACCCCCTAGACAGGGCACCAGTTTATAAAAAAATAATATATTAATATAATTAAACATCAGAGATATATAATGCAGATCTTTTCCTCTTCCATACCTACATAAGTAGGTTTACATAACTGCTAAAATTAAAAATAAATAAATAAATAGATAAATAATTGAAAATGTATGTTAATCACTCAACAAAAGTAATATGGTGATTAAAATGGTAAAGAATAATTATAATTAATATAAAAATAAATACATGTACATAAAAATATATATCTTAAATTGTTATTTACAGGTTTCTTTATTAACTATGTTTAATTTTTCTTTGAATGTATTTTTTTATTTATTTACATAACTATTTATTTCTGCATTCATTTATTTCCTTATTTATTTATTACTGTATTTATTTATTTCCTGATGTATTTATTTCTGCATTCATTTATTTCCTTATTTATTTATTACTGTATTTATTTATTTCCTGATGTATTTATTTCTGCATTCATTTATTTCCTGATTTATTTATTTTTCTATTTATTTATTTTCCAATTTATTTATGTCTGTTTTTCCTTGTCCTTATATGATAATGAAGGGTCAATGATGTCACAGTGTTTTAGCGTTTCTATTGGTTGATCGATGTCAGATACCCTAGATCGATTGTACGTCTTCCTCCTTTGACGGTCACTTAAACATAGTTAATAAAGAAACCCATAAATAACAAATGATTAAGATATTTATTTTTATGTATATGTATTTATTTTTATTTTAATTATAATTATTATTTGCCATTTTACTTGTATTGAGTTATTTACTTACGTTTTATTTATTTTTTTTATTTTTTTATTTTTAATTGTGGCAGTTTTGGTCCTCCATCCTTAAGTTTCTTGTAATGGGTTTTCAAAGAATTCCTTCAGATGGGAGCTCAGCTAGCAGGAGGGTTTTGCTGGTCTGGCTCTCCGGAGCTGAGTATCGACGTCTTCGCCGCTGCATTTCACCTGCCGTCTCGTGGTGGGCTCTGAGGACAAGCCTGAACGAGCACGACTGGGGGGAATACGCCTCGGTGGGCAATGGCCAGGAACACTGTGTGCCTTCTTCACCCCATACCAGAGACAGAGAGAGGGAGAGAGAGAGAGAGAGAGAGAGAGAGAGAGAGAGAGAGAGAGAGAGAGAGAGACGGGGAAGTGGAGGGTGGGTGAGTGGGAGAGAGAACAGTTTGTGCTCATTCTCTCATTTGTGTGGGCACAATTATTCAACAGTTTGGGATTTTTTTAAAGTTTTATGCAATATATAATCACTACTACTGCAACTAATACTAATGCTATTATCACTATGACTGCTGCTGCTTTTGCTACTATTGGTATTACTTCTACTATTAGTTCTACTAATACTAGTTACTAATACTGAATACTGCAATGAATATTAATGCTACTATTTACTACCAGGGGTGTGACGAGACACTAATATCATGAGACGAGACGAGACACGATACTGGGTTCACGAGAACGAGACGAGACAAGATTTAAAAATAAAATTTTAAAGAAAACCTCAAAAATGAAAAATGGCTTGAAAACTAGAGTTTAATTTGACAAAATCATATATCACAAAATTAACAGACTGGTTTCTCTCACACATTGATTTTTATAAGAAATAGAAATAAGAATAAAAAATAAAAATAAAACTTTGCAACAACAGTGCAAACCACAACCAGTCATATTAAGCCTATGGTTTGTGTTTTGTTCTCCTAAATCTCTTGTAATTTAACTATGCAGAACCATAACCAGTCATATTAAGACTATGCTTGAAGTGCAAACAGAGCCAGAACATTTTTTTTAAATACAGTACAGAGCTAAAGAATTAGTACAACTAACTAAACAGTCACGTGTAGGATCTACGTACAATATTTACATATGGTTTGTTTCTTGTTGGTCACTCTGTTACTGTTTATTGTTTCTCCTGGAGCCAAAATGCAGCCAGACATACAACTTAAAAAGGGGGTATGCAGCCTTGGCTGAAGGCTTCATGAAATACCCAAGTTCCAAGTTCAATATATAAAACTGTGTTCTTGTGGGTGTTAAGCTTTTTAAAGAGGTTAATTGTCCGTATTGTTTTGTTTCTAAACTGAAAACAGGAGCATTTTTGAGTGAAGAAAGGGACAAAAATTGTGTCCTTCTTCTTATTCTAAAAACTGGGGTGTCGGGTCACTTTTCGCGGGAGTCCTTCTGGCCACATCACGCGTCTTTATTTACTTACGTCACACATACAGCCTCTCAAAGAGGATCCGGCTCAGTTTTACTGAAGGCAAGCAGCCGGTGGAGCAATGGAGACTTCAGAAGGGGACACTCAGACCTCAGTAGCTCATTAACCCTGAATAAAACCAAAGAAACAAAGGAGGGAAGCAAGCTCGAATATTTCTGTATATAATAACTTTCTTACATCCTCTAAAGACTCCCTCAGCAGTTTATGACTGAGCACGCTCTCTCTCTCTGACTAGGGGCGCTGCACTAAAGTGGGCTCCAAATGAAAGCCCCAAATAAATTTTCTCTCAGGAGAAACAGCCAATCAGCTTGCTGGTTTTGCGGAGCGCGGTGGGCTAGTAATGACAGAACGTATCTCCTCCACCCCCTCCCCCCCGGGGGCGCTGATACTGCGTTTGCATACACTACTACTACTACTAGTACTACTACTACTACCCACTACTATTGCTACTACTACTACTACTACTACCACTAGTTCTACTACTACTACTTTTACTATCACTATTACTACTACTACTACTACTACTAGTTCTACTACTACTACTACTACTACTACTACTACTAGTTCTACTACTACTACTACTACTACTACTACTACTACTACTACTAGTTCTACTACTACTACTACTACTACTACTACTACTACTACTAGTTCTACTACTACTACTACTACTGTTACTACCACTATTACTACTACTACTAGTACTATTACTACTACTACTACTACTACTTCTACTACTACTACTACTACTACTACTAGTTCTACTACTACTACTACTGCTGCTGTTACTACCACTACTATTACTACTACTACTTCTACTACTACTACTATTACGACTACTACTACTACTACTACTACTTTTACTACTATTACTACTACTATTACTTCTACTACTACTACTACTTTTACGACTACTACTGTTTCTACTACTACTGTTACTACTACTACTACCACTAGTTCTACTACTACTACTTTTACTATCACTATTACTACTACTACTACTACTACTACTACTACTACTACTAGTTCTACTACTACTACTACTGTTACTACCACTATTACTACTACTACTAGTACTATTACTACTACTACTTCTACTACTATTACTACTACTATTACTACTGTTACTACTACTACTACTACTAGTTCTACTACTACTACTGCTGCTGTTACTACCACTACTATTACTACTACTACTTCTACTACTACTACTACTATTACGACTACTACTACTACTACTTTTACTACTACTACTGTTTCTACTACTACTGTTACTACTACTACTACCACTAGTTCTACTACTACTACTTTTACTATCACTACTATTACTACTACTACTACTACTTCTACTACTAGTTCTACTACTACTACTGTTACTACCACTATTACTACTACTACTACTAGTACTATTACTACTACTACTACTAGCTCTACTACTACTACTACTACTACTGTTACTACTACTACTACTAGTAGTTCTACTACTACTGCTGCTGCTGTTACTACCACTACTTACTACTACTACTTCTACTACTACTACTTTTACTACTACTACTATTACTACTACTACTATTACTACTACTATTACTTCTACTACTACTACTTTTACTACTACTACTACTGTTTCTACTACTACTACTGTTACTACCACTACTACTATTACGACTACTACTACTACTTCTACTACTACTACTATTACTACTACTACTACTACTACTACTACTATTACTTCTACTACTTTTACTACTACTACTGTTTCTACTACTACTGTTACTACTACTACTACTACTACTACTACCACCACTAGTTCTACTACTACTACTGTTACTACCACTATTACTACTACTACTACTAGTACTATTACTACTACTACTACTAGCTCTACTACTACTACTACTAGTTCTACTACTAGTAGTTCTACTACTACTACTGCTGCTGTTACTACCACTACTATTACTACTACTACTACTACTACTTTTACTACTACTACTATTACTACTACTACTTCTACTACTACTACTTTTACTACTACTACTACTATTACTACTACTATTACTTCTACTACTACTACTACTTTTACTACTACTACTGTTTCTACTACTACTGTTACTACTACTACTACTGCTACTACTTCGACTAGTACTACTATTACTTCTAGTAATACTTTGACTTCAATTCTTCCACTTCTACTACTCTTACTACAACTGCTGCTACTATGGCTACTATTAATGCTACGGCTGCCATTATAACTACTGCTACTAATATAAATACTGTAATAATACTTTTAATATTATTGTTTATTCCTACATGCTGCAATTAGCCTGCTTGGTAGACTTTGATGTAACATTGCTTGTTTGAAATAAGTGTGTGTGCGTGCGCGTGTGCGTGTAAGCCCTAGTTCCATCTCCCCCAACCCCAATATCATATCTGAAATGAGTAGTTGAGTCTTACAGACTCTGCACTGGAAGCATTGAAACACACTGCTGCTAGACCCTGCTTTCATCCTGACTCTCTTTCTAAAGCACACTCCCAATAAAATAATCACAGCAGCCCAATTAGCTCGATTGCTTTGAATATCTTAAGTGGTGGTGTTCTTATTGCTAACACGCAGGGGAGGCACCCAAGGCTTGCTCAGCTCACTCTTTAATCTGCAAAGCACTTTTTAATGCTAACACATAATTAATAATACACATGCGGGGTTTTTGTAGCTCCACCGCAGCGGTCTGGTATTTAAAGAAGGCGCAATTTCCCCCACTGAAGTGAAGGAAGATAATGTTTAATGAAATTATACTTGCTCGCACTGCAGGGCAGGAGGCAGAGATGAGTAGTGAGAAAATAAACGGGTTAGGAATCAAAGAAAAATATAAATACAGCATAATGTGTCCTTGGGCCAAAAATGATGGGCCAAAAGGGGCCACCAGAAAATGTTCAGTATGACTACCAGTCAGTACTGGTGCATCTCAAAACATTTGAATATTATTAAGTAGTTACTTTATTTCTGTAATTCAGTTCAACATTTATATATACATATATACATATATATATACATGTATATATATATATATATATATATATATATATATATATATATATATATATATAGCAGCCGTGGTTTTATGTTTTTTGGATACAATCTGCGTTAGCACCCGAAAATCCTTTTCAGACAGCTTCCTCTTGCGTCCACAGTTAATCCTGTTGGATGTGGTTCGTCATTCTTGGTGGAATGCAGACAAGATTGGCCACCAGGCTGCTCCAATTTAGCATGAAATCTCCCACACTAAAATGACAGGTGTTTCAGTTTCATTGTCCAACCCCTGTATGTACTGCACACAGAGTGATCTATTTTAAGTGGTTATTTATTTTATTGTTGATGATTTTGGATTACAGCCAATGAAAACTCAAACATCTATGTTTCATGAAATTATTTAGAATGTTATATTAAACCAATTGGTACTTTTGGCAGTGTGGGCAGTGTGCCAGGTCCTGCTGGAAAATTAAATCTGCATTTCCATAAAAGTTGTCAGCAGAGGATGCCATAAAGTGCCATTAAGGGGTCAAAATATTCAGAGAGGGGTCAAGTATTTTTTTCACTTATCACGCTGTCATTAAACAATTGAATGCAACTTAAAAACAAAATTACACAGTAAAATCTATGGAGTTAATTTTGTGACAAAAACGTTTGCATGAAAAAATAAAATGTGCAATCAAAATGTAGGAATCAAAGGGAAAAAGTGTATTTAGCAAATATTTTATAAATATTTTATAAAATTAAATATATTAAATCAGTTGCTTTATTATTCTTTGTAGGTATCTGAAAATGATTTATGTGTGGATTTTGCCAGTCAAGTGAAGGAGATTTACAGGCACTACTGTAAACCTTATAAAATGTTTTTCACACAAAGCTCTTATTTCAATTTTTGTTCTTTACAGAAACAAATTTGGTTCTTTAATTGGATCCCTCGAAAAAAAAACTTTCTAAGAACCTATATTTTGAAAAGGGAAGAAGGGGGCACTATCCTTCTCATAGAGCAGTGGTAATCATAATAATAATATGTGAACATTGCAAGTCAAAAGCAAAATATTAGTAATTCAGGCAACCATATGTGAGTAGCAGGGGATGTTCAAACCTTAGAGTCTTCAGAATTCACCTGGTTTAATTGGAGAAAATATATTTACAGGAGCTTTCCAATAAAAGTTCTAAAGTCTGATACAATTTAAGGAAGAACTGAAAAAGATCACATTGCAGAGAAGAGGGATAAACAGCAAAAAACAGAGATGCATGCAAAGTTTTATCACTCTGTTAAACTAACAATAATTTGTGTTTGTGTGTGTGTGTGTGTGTGTGTGTGTGTGTGCAGGAGAATCTATGGCTAGACAGTGTGTCTTTGCTAATTAAGGATTCTCTGGAAGGAGAGATGCAGATGATTGATAACCTATCAGGATCTGTCTTTCATCATTATTCCTCACCTGCTGTGTGCCGAGACTGCAAGTGCCATCCAGCAGAGGTAAAACACACACACACACACACACACACACACACACACACACACACACACACGCACGCACACACACATGCACTATATATTACACAAACAAACACGCACATACACACACACACACACACACACACACACACACACAGTGCTAAAAAAAGCTTCACAACATGAGCTATGTCCTTCAGTTCAAACCACACATGTCAAAAGCACAAAAGAAAACACCTTTAACAAATCCTGCTAGCTAACTATGGAATTTCTAATAGTATGTTAACACTAAGCTAGCAGCTGTGCATACTCACATATTTGGCTGTTTTTGATTAAACTCTGATTGACTCTCAAAACTGTTCTATTTTCCAAATCCATTAAATTAGAAAATGGATTAAAAAACAACTAAGATCTCAGAACAACATACAGCGCTGAAAAAAATATATGAGACCACGTAAAAATGATGTTGATGTTGGAATATAATCAAGAGGAATATGGATGATCATAAGCCACAAAGCCATCATCCGTTGCAACATTTAAGGTGGAACGGTTAAAACTTAGCTAGCTAGCTACTGAGACAAACTACTTGTGATCTTTTTTATGCTCATTATGAAGAATTCGGCCATAAAATATTGAAACTACTCATTAAACTATGGTAATATAGTGTTAATTGTCACTTTTAACAAGGAAAATCTGAAGCGTGCATCTGAATAATCTCTATTTGAAGGGCTAACAAGCCCTATACAATCCCCCTTATGTGTGTGTGCACATGCAAAACAAAGGGGTAGGGGAAAGTGGTAGGGCCAAGGGGTGAAATGAGATTGGGCCAAAGTAAATGTATTTAACACTGCATTTTCCATACTGTCCCAACTTTGATTTATTGTTTTATTCTATTGCAGTCTACATCTATTGCATAATGTCTTTAATCCAGCTCCTAAAGGCCTAACCAATGGGGCATTCTCCATCTGCTTAGATACTATGAAGGGTTAAATCAGATGACTTGGTAGACAGTTTTCCGTTAGACATTTCAAGACCCTCTTGTTCCTCTTTTCAAGATTCCCAATATCTTATCACAGTTTAATGATTCTGTCAAATAAAAACTAACTTCTTTCAATCTTAGAACTCATTACGTCCAGAATGAATCTGCACTCTAAAGGCTAATAATGCCCTAAGGGTCTCCCAGCAGCCTTACTTTCACAGATTAATGAAGCACTTTAGTATACAACTAAATTTACATGGTTTTCTAAAGCAATACAATGGAAAAAAGTAATGGTTAAAGTGGCAGTCCGTATTATTTTGTTTCTAAACTGAAAGCAGAAGCATTTCTGAGAGGAGAAAAGACAAAATATTGCATTTAATGGTACCAATGTGTTGAATCAGCACAGTACAGTCTCTAAAAGAGGATCTGGCTCAGTTTTACTGAACGCGAGCGGCTGGTGGAGCAATGGAGACTTCAGAAGGGGAAACTCAGAGCTCAGGAACTTATTTACTCATAGTAAAAACAAAGTGTGAAGTTGAATTAAGGTTTCTGACTGGGTGTGCCCTTTCTCTCTCTCTGACTGAACATAACCTGGAATCGGATTCATCCGCTCTGAAAGAAGACTGCATCACACCCACTCATTTTAAAATATATCCCCCAAATCCCAAAACTTACAGACATCAGCTTTAGTGGGAAAGATAGTAGTAGGCAGTAAGTAGGAGCTTGAGCATTTTCATGCCTGGATGTAGCTGATTGAATACATTTTTTGTGGTAATAGAGATTTTTTTTGCCTGACTATTCCTTTATAAACTTGTTTTTAAGATAAGCACCACATCTTTAATTTGAAAATAATAAAAAAAAAAGGAAAAAGTGAAATACTGTATATATTATTCATATAAAATATAAGAACTGATATTCACCTGGGATTTTCAGCTCAACACTTTGTTGATGAGAAAGGTCAGCAGAGAATACCCAGTCTGACAGAAAGGCTACAGTAAATTAAATAAACACGCTACAAAACCATTGTACGCATTGTGGTGAGCAGAAAAGCTCTGAGAATCCACAACATGCCAAATCTTGAAGCTACAACAGCAGAATAACCATTAAGTTTCTCCTCTTTCAACCGAGAACAGAAAGCTGAGGATGCAGTGAAGTGCAGTGGGCTAAAGTTTACCAATTCTGGACATAACATAAAAAAAGCAAAAAAAAAAAAAAAAAAGCCTGATGAATTTCACACAAATGGTTGGGTCAGAAATTGGCACCAACAGCATGAAACCATTGACCTTATCTGGCTTTGCGCCAACAGTCCAGGCTGATGGTTGTGATCTTATTGGTTTGGGAACATTTTATAGAATATTTTGATTGTTCACCACCAATCAAACTTTGCTTGAATGCTACAGAATAGTTAAGTATTATTGCTGACCATGTGCATCACTTAATGGCCAATTTCTTCTAGTTCTAGTTTACTCTGAAAGAACACCAAGAGAGCAGTGAAATACACATTTTTCATATAAAATATAAATTGCTTTTAAATGTTTTTTTTTAAATTAAGTGTAATACTGCCATTATACCACATTATTCCTCTTCTATCTTAGTTCATTTGTCTTCTTAGTGGAAATGTGGAAGATACTGCTTCCCTGCAACCTGAGCAAAAATGACAGTTCTATATACAGTACCTGTATCCACTGGCCTATTTTGGATGGTACCAGTTATCTGTGGCCCATCTGTCTATTTCTTTTTGGCTTGTGCAGTTTATCTCATTCACTAGACTGACCTGACAGACCTGGGCTCCAGAGATTTTCCTGATAAAGGTTGTGAAAACTGGCCAGAACTGGATTATAGGATAGCATTTAATAGAATACAATATGTTACCAACTAGATTTTCTGATTATGTAAAAAATATTATTAGTACTCAAGGAATATGGTAACACTTTACATTAAGTGTTGACTAACTAACATGAATTATCATACAGTTCTGTTCAGTAAAATAAATATACCAAATCGAAATAATTCTAATCCATGTAGAGATGTATTAACAATAGAAGTAAAAATGTAAAATATATAATATTATATTAGTTAACGGATATCAGTAAAAAAAAGTAACTGGCTACCACTTCACAAATGTTATCACAGCCAAATATATTTATAACTAATATCTAATTAATAAATATTTAACAATGACTCTATGCATAGCTGCAGCATATAAGAAAATGTCTTGTACACATTCTCATGGCGCCCAACAGGGTACCATATCCTAACCCTTTGCCCACTCTTAGGCAGATGTCAGTTTAGTGTGAGTGTTTACAGCATGCTTCATGTCCAATTGCTAATATATTGACTATGACCAAGTTATTCAGTTTAATAGATTTAGCAGCTCATATTACAGCTGTGGTTTGATTGGACACTGGGTCTTGCCACAAGCAGGCATTAAAACATCCCCCCACTTCTTCAGGGGCTACTTTTAGAAAGTGTACCTCTTGGTGAGGGACATTGCTAACATGCCTCTACAAAAGCACTCACTCCTACACAGACATTTTTCCCCAGTATACAAACTTTGAGACAGGGTGCATTGGATGGGACTGGAACTGTATAATTTTTAGTATGTATAATGTATAATGTTTTGTTTGGGATCCAAAGACAGTATGAAAGTATAAAGGCTTCCTCCTGGTGACCATTCAAATCTACCTTTGATGTGAAGTGATATACTGCCTCAACTACTGATGTGATGATCTGGGAAGCCATCTATACAAGAGTCAGTCACTCCTAGTAGTGATAAAAGGGACACTAAAAGCTCAATGATATGTGCAGGATTCTAACTGGCAACTTTTTCCAGCAGGATAATGCTCACCCACACAGCCAGGTTTCCCAGGAATTTCTGCACAGGATTGCATCACTTCCCTGCCTGGTCTCTAGATTTATTGAATATTGAACATTTTTGGTACCAGCTGGGACAGAAGCTCTGCCAACCTACGAATGTGCAGGATCTACAGGTCCAATGGCAATGTCTTGTATACTGTAAGCCCAGATAAGCTGAATTTACTTAAGAAATTTGAGAAAAAGTAATGGGGAATGAAAACATAAGATAGCATAACTTAGAACATCAAGTTATTACAACTAAATGGGAACTTGATTTATTTCTAAGGTAGGCCAGGGGGAATCACTACACACTGGTGGTGAGTGTCAGAAACTGTTGGACACACCCAGTATGCAAATAGATTTGACAGAAGCTAATGGAAAAGAAGCTGCAAATGACAACAGACTAAACTCAGTCTCAGTTGGTTCAGCTCAAAGATCTCAGTTTGAATGTATCTGTGCCCACAAATGTTAAACTAACTCAAGATAGTTGAGTAATGTTTAGAAATATCCAATTTTATGTAAAACAGACTTAAATCATTTGATTCAAACAATGTATGGGTTTACAGTGTACACATTCATATGGCGCCCAACGTGGTACCATAACCATAGCTCCTTTTAATTGTACATTTCTTTAGTATTACCCTTTGCCCACCCTTAGGCAAATGTCGGTTTAGTTTGAGTACAAACCCATGGAACATCACATGCCATGTGACCCGTAAATTCACTGCTCTTCATTTTCCACTCTGCTTTCACCACGTGAACAGCGAGAGCACACTGCTAAATGTAGCTGTCAGCTCAGTTTTCACACATGCACAGTATGCGCTGTGCTTACATCATAGCATTTTACACAGTAGCCAGACATGTGAGTTACACACTGGGGGATATGCAAATACATGCAGATCCTATTGCAATTAGCATATGTTCTGAACCTTCCTTATATCTGCGCTTTTCATGGAGAAGAGCACATATGATCTTCACTCCAGTACTGCCAGCTATTCAGCCCATCTTATAAGACCATAAACGCACATAATGTGACGTGATGTGTCAAATATATAGTGTGCACAGTTTTGCAAGGCAAAATAAATGCCATGGTTTGCCTTATGTAACAATATAAATCTTAAACCACTTATTTAACACAAGACATAAATCTAAATAAATCTAGTTTGGCATTTGTTTTTTTGTTGTTTTTTTTTTGAACTGGTAATCTGCTGGGATTTTTAGCACAACTTTTTAATATGAGAGGATGAGCAGAAAATAAACAATCAGACACAAAGGCTACAGGCAAATCTTGAGGCTACAACTGTATAACATCCATTAGTTTTCTCTTCTTGCAGCCAAGAACAGAAAGCTGAGGCTGCAGTGAAGTGTGGTGGGCTGAGATTTACTAGTTCTGGACACGTAAAGGCTGGAAAAACATAGAAGAGCCTGATAATTTTCAAACAAATTTTTGGGTCATAAATTGGCACCGATGGCATGAATCCATTGACCCTATCTGCCTTGTGTTAGCAGTCCAGGATGATGGTGGTGATGTTATGGAGTGGAAGACATTTTTATAGAATATTTTGATTGGTTAATACCAGTAAAACTAAACATGAATGCTACAGCCTATTTAGGAAAGATTGCTGACCATGTGCATCCCTTAATGGCCAAGATCCTCCAGTTTAATGATACATCAAATCACCAATTAAAGATAATATGAAACTGGGTTCATGGGCGTGACAATGACTTTAGTGGTCTTAGCCCTCGGATTTGAATCCAATAGAACTTCTTTGGGATGAAGTGGAAAAAAAAAGATTCAGAGCAGGAATTGTGTGATGCACTTGAGTCAACAAGGACAATTCCAACCTACTATAGAACCTATAACATAAATGTTGTTTTTAGAGCATATATCCTGCACATTTGGGTAAATAATTCATTTGCATAAAAAAGATAAAGGTATGTTTAAAGAATAGCATCTGCTTTTACGAATGAACTCGTTATATGCATTGTCTCACTTGATTGATTCTGAAGGACATTAAGGCATCAGGCACCTTACGGTAAAAAGAAAATGTACGTGGAAAGATCAGTTAGTTGGGTCTCGTGATTTTAACAGCAATAGCAGGTCAGTGGATGGTGCAGTCAACAATAAATAGTAAATAATATGTAGTTCAAAAGTGCAAGATGCAAATTACATTGGCTATTAGATAAAGTGACCTGGTTTGAATATGTAAGTGTGGATAAGTAAGTCCATGCAGTGTAACTGGAATTAACTCAGTTTTCAAAAGCCTCCCAACCCAGATGGGAGACTTTAAAATGGTTCTGATGGAAGTGTGTTTGACACAGGGGGGGGGGGGACACATTTGCTAAAAAAAAAATGAAAGGCCTCCCTATAGTGACTTAGAACAACATTCACAGTTAATTACTAAAAATAAATAAACATTTTTTTCTGTACTTCTGTTTATTATTAGTTACATCCAACCAAAGGTGACTTTACAACCTAAACATGTTACTCCACGTTTGTTAGAAAAAAATATGTATATATGAAAAAACTCATCAGTTATCACCTAATATTTAAAATAATATAACAACAGATTTGGTTATTATTATTGTAATTATAATTATTTTTTATAATAAAATTAATAATAATAATAATAATAATAATAATAATAATAATAATAATAATAATTATTATTATTATTATTATTATTATTATTATTATTATTATTTTGTATTGGCATGTCAATTCTGTTGCATACTTACATTTTCCCACTCTTTTATAAAAACTCAGTAGCATTGGTTCCTGTGTTTAATTTTTTTTTCTAATAAAAGAACTTCTTATGATGGGGTCCTTTTATAAAAAAATGTAATTTTCCTTTTTTTTTATAGAGATTTTTGCAGCAGTTAATATAAACGTTAGATAACTCAAACCCTGTCAGTCTGTTAGCAGAACAAGACATTACCCAGAAGTCGTTTTTATTGCAGTATATAGTTATTGTTGCGATGTAATGCTCTCGTCACTGACATTGCGTGTATAGCCGGTGTTGTGCTGAATTCAGCACCCCTGTCAGGAAAAGCACCCCCTCTCGGAAAAACTCACCCATGTCTTCTTGGCTCTTGCTTTACTTAAAAAATAGAAATACCCAGGATACTGTTCTAAGCTACTCTGACTCGTAAGAAATACGAGCAGCCTCTTTCGAGAGGGGGTGCTTTTCCTGGCAGGGGTGCTGAATCCGGCACCATAGCAGTGCCTAAATCTGCACCCTCGTCTTGACAAAAGTGGAGATAATTGCTTTTACTTTACTTAGAAATATTCTCCCAAAAGGGGGTGCTTTTCATGGCTGGGGTGCAGATTTCCGCATGCTTTGAAAATAAAAGTTTAAATAAAAGTTTTGTTATATTAAAACAATTTCTGTTTTTTCTGTGGTATCATTTTTTGGGGAAATAGGTTTCATCTATTTCTGAAATCCCCCCAGCACTTCCTGCTTCTTAGCCAAGGCTAGGGACAAAGGATCTCCTCAGGCTGTCCATTGAGCAGCTCTGAGACACCAACCAGCCATTAAAACAATCCTTTGCTTTACAATTATGGTGTGTAATGGTTTGATTTCATGATATAATAAAGCAGTTTGTCCAAAGTTACCCTTTCTGCCACTGTAACAAGAGAGTACAGCTCCAGCCACTGACTCATTGTGATGTTCTCCTCTGTAACAGATGGTTTGAACCTGTTTGATTGTCATGAGCTCTTTGTCAGCAGGCAGTTTCATCAGTTTCAGTATCATTAATTTCATTGACGACAATATCTCTGTTAGTATGACTCACCTTTTGTGTTATAATTGCTCTGTTTCGCCCTCAGATCCAGTTGGCTGAAGTGGAGCAGGCCTCCCTAATGTCAGAGCAGCTTTCAGACAAGTCGTCTTCACCAGTGCTGCCTGACGATCTCAGCCTTGATGACCACAGTGTTTATCAGCTCCTCGTTAGAGACTGCAAGGTGTGTTTGTCTCATTTTGGGCCCTATTTTAGCGAGCTTTCAGTCTTTGCTATCGTAACGACGGGAACAGTATGCCTAGCTTGGCTTGATTTGCACAAAAGGCATGTACAAATTCTTTCAATTAATCATGGCTGTGTTTTGGGCGTGATTTAAAATAAACCAATAGTGGATAGCTATGACAATGGTGCAGCTACCTGGACGTGTCCAACACTTCTGTAACAAGTGGGAGGGAGAATGCACCTGTGTTGAAAATGTACTGCCAAGACAGCAATGAACATCTGTTGACTGTTGAAGTTTATTTCAGTCAGAGGCACACCTGTGTTTTCCATTGCCAAGATAGCAATATGCCAGGAATGTACCTAAACACACCTCATTCTGAGACCATCACGTCCATCGCGGCATAGATACAGTATTTTTTTTAAGCACTGTTGCTTTTTAAATGACGCAGGTAGAAGGTGTAAAAATAGACTGTTGACAGGCTGTAAGATAGCAATAAGCATTGCAACACACCTTGCACTGGGTGTAAAACTTCACAAGACCCATAAACTGTGTTCTAAAGTCTAGGCTGCAGCCGAAGTGGGCTGCATTTTTTGGACCATATATATATACTGTACAGCCTAGAAATGTAGCCAAACTTTGTAGTAATTCCATTACCCACAATGTGAAGGAAAAAAGAAAAACAGCACTATTCAAATTGGTTGAAAATGAAGTACAGTATTGTGCAAATGTTTTAGGCCCCTGTGGGAATTTCATTAAAGAAAAAGCTTCTTATCTGGGCACTAAGTGTTTATTATCTCAGTAAATTACAGCATTACAATAAATTTAAACAGCGATTTTACAAAAAGCAGAGCTTTAACATCACTGTTTCCCTTTAAACATCTCCTAATCTCTCCTCAACTGAGTTTAATAGAGTTATTTCCAGTTCTCATATCAACACCTGGTTTGGTAAATTGGTAAACATGGTAAATCAGGTGAGCTGCTGACGGAACATATACACATGCTGGCTGAGGGGCATCCAGGAGAAATCTGGAACTACACTTCACTGTTCTTCAGCTTGGCTTGGTTCTTCATACTTAGTTATATGTAATGAAAATACATTTTACTGTATGCATGTTTATTTGCATCTGTTCAAAGCATATGTGTTTTTTTTAGGTAAAAACACTCATATTGCTGAGATAAATGGATTTGCTTTGGTGCCTACAACTTTTGCACAGTACTCTATGTCATTAAGGAATTATTTTTAAACTGTTTTTGTGAAGAAATGGGAACATCTGGGACCAGGTAACAAGGGGGCGGAGCTACAAATGAAGAGGTGAGTACACAGAAGACAGGGGCGGAGACACTGGAAACTGAAGGGCACGTGCAAAGGGTAAATAAGCACAGGGACTGACCAGAGAGACGCAAAGACAGGAAGAGACCGTGACACATAGTGAGCTGGGGTCACCAATGTTTCGCAGAGTCCATCACTACAGACCTCCGAATGACATGTGGCCTTCAGATTAGCTTAAGAACATTAGAGCCTAGAAAACTTCATGAAATGGGTTTCCATGGCCGAGCAGATCCATCCAAGCCTTACAACCCCAAACGCAGGACATGTGAGCAGATACCAAGGACCCAACCTTTAATTTGGAACACAGCCATAGTCTCTGTAGTCCTAACAAGATTTTGTATCCATATATCATTGACATTGCATACCTACACGAGTGGATACCCACAAGAAGGTCACAGGGAACATCAGCATCTGCTACCCAAGAGTCCCAAGGGATGCCGCTGCGGTCGCTAATTATTGTAGCCTACAGTGGCTTAATTAATCTTTATTTGTATGCTTTAGTACCTGATTAACTAATCAATGCACGGTTAACCATCTAATTACCTCATCAGTCTTCCCATTTTGGTGCTATTCTTTGTATATATTTTTTTTAGGCACGCCAAGCCAGCTGCTGATGACCAATTGTCTCAAATCTCCTCTGGCTGGCTGTTTTTTTTTCTCTCTATTTTTTTGTTCATCTTGTTCTTCTTCAATCTTCTGAATCACAGCTAATTTGGTTCCCACTTCATAACAAGGAGAATCAGATGAGCCCTCTGAAGCTCATAATTATTTTTCTTAATTCAATTCATCATTGATACGCGCTGTTCTATGGACTGGATGGAGACGTGGAATTGAATGCGAAAGAAGAGTATTGGCGAAAAACAGCGTAGCCTTTAAAAATGCATTATAGATTCAGTTCCGCCGGGACATGAGAGTGACAGCGCTAGAATGCTAATGTGTTAGCCGTTACACTGACAAGCTCGGAATAATAACGCGGCTTGTGTACCATTACCCAAAGGGTTTGCCATGAGCTGCCTTGAGGCAGGCCTTTACAGATCACGTTAAGGACATATGTGATTTTTAGCATTAGCATTAGCATTGTTAGTTTTGCTAGTAGCAGTGACCCCCTGTGGCAAACGACCAGCTTGCAAACACGGAATCCGAGAGGTTAACTCAAACTGCCCTCAGGTAATACCAGCCATTGATGCATGTTAATGTGTCTGACCTTTTAGCCTCGCTGTTCTGAATTATAATGCTTATTAGCATCTGTGCTAACGTGCTAACACAGGCTCTGTCCGCTCCACCTGCAGGAGGACAGAGGAAGCAGCGGTTCCCAAAGTTTAGAGGAGCTTCAGACTGCAGCAGGGGAATGCAGAAGGTCCTGTATTCACAGCAGAGACCCCAGCTTCGGCAGTGAGGGTAGAGACGGGTCGCTCGAGCTGGGCCTTCAGGAACAGACTGAACCAGCTTCCTCTTCTTCTTCTTCTCAGCACATGCCGTCACAAAGTCAAGGTTGGCATCACTGTCTGCATACAGTAGGGGGCCCAGTTCTGCGTCTATTTTAGAGTTTGTGTCAAAGTTTTCAAATATCTTTAACCTCTTATTGCAGAGACCCAAAGCCACACTTAATTTACTACATTTCTAAAAATCTCTTTTCCCTCCAATCTCCAGGACCATGAGCTTCCTCACTATTTTTACTGTCGCACTATTGTCACATGACCTATAAGGACTATAAACTATAAACATGAAATATTGATGCCATCCAATGAAAAAGGTACACAGTATCTCAGTTTTTGGTAATGATTTGTTTACTACACAATTTCCACTCCCTTTTACACAAGAGCACTTCTTCACTTTATTTCAAAATTTCATGATGAACGGACCAATAGAAAATCATTTTCATGGCTTAGACTTCCATGTAAAGCTACATTGTTTTTCCTTGTCCTGTACAGTCACTATTTTTGAGAGTTTTGAAGATGTTTTTCTTCAGACAACAATAATACAGCTCTGGAAAAAATTAAGAGACTACTTCAGTTTTTGAATCTCTTATGTTTCTCTCAAATAAACATTGTTGTTTCATTCTATAAACTCTAGACAACAACAAAACATATTGCCATTTATTTGCAGAAAATAAGAAGTTGCTGAAAGAATAAAAAAGATGCAGAGCTTTCAGACCTCAAATAATGCAAAGAAATCAATGTTCATATTCGTAAGTTTTAAGAGTTCAAAAATCAATATTTGGTGGAATAACCCTGTTTTTTAATTACAGTTTTCATGCATCTTAGCATGTTCTCCTCCACCAGTCTTACACACTGCTTTTGGATAACATTATGCCTTTACTCTTGGTGCAAAAATTCAAGCAGTTCAGCTTGGGTTGATGGCTTGTGATCATCCATCTTCCTCTTGAATATATTCCCGAGGTAAAAATAAAAAAAAAACTCATAATTTTTAAGTGGTCGCTCATTTTTTCCCAGAGCTTGTATATGCATAGAAATATAGAAATATGTAATAGTCTCAAATCACCGCCCACTTAATATCTGGTTACATTTTCATAAGCTAGTTTTACCTCAATTAGATTCATTCAAATGCCACTAACAAGCCTCTGCACTGCAAAAAAAAAAAGAATCTAATTTCCAAGCGATAAATCTTATTTTTGGCTCTGATAGAAAGTTTTGTAAGGGTAACAATATTGTGCTTGTTTTAGAAACAACAATCTTAATCAGTCTCACTTAGAATTCTCACCTTATTTTAGCAAAAGTAAGCAGATACAATAATCACCAATCAAGTTAATTTGATTCTTGTGTCCAAACTTAAGGTACACATTCTTAGAAAATGGAAATTTAATTGATTCAGGTCTTATTTTAAAGCTTGTGATTGAAGATTGCTTATTTTAAGAAATCTAAGAAAAAATTGCAAATACACTTATTTTTTATATATGTTGTCTAGGTTTGGCCAATGGTGTTTTTCTTAATGTGTTGTTTTGTAGATACAATTAATAAAAGCCTGCACAACAATTTTACCAGTTGTAAAACAACACTGATAGTGTTAATTGGGCTTTAGCCTTAACACTGACCAATTTGGTGCATAATAACCGTCGAAACTGTAATTTCAGATGTTTTAGTGTTTTGAGTGTGTCCACCCTTAACAATTTGTACAACTTTAATACTTTTTCTCTGCTGAAATCTGCAGGGGGTCTTTTTCGTACCATACTTCACACATTGTTATCATGTTATTAATACACCCATATCACCATGTGTCCTACTATAAAGGTAATGGGAAATGGGAAAATGTACCAGCTTACTGAAAGCTCCAGTGACAAAAGTGACCATAATCATACACTAACTACTCTGGGCCAGATTTTAATGAGTTAAAGGTGACATGTTGGGTACTCTTAGTAGACCTTCAGGGTGTAACACCACTGATTCACACATTGTCACATTGTTTCCTTCCATTTATAGCAAGCCTATAATACCAGAAGACTGAACATTCCATTGGGTACAACAAAATATATATTTTAATTAATTT
Organism: Astyanax mexicanus; assembly: GCF_023375975.1. Lineage (NCBI taxonomy): Eukaryota > Metazoa > Chordata > Actinopteri > Characiformes > Acestrorhamphidae > Astyanax > Astyanax mexicanus. Next base: position 33,232,839 of record NC_064412.1, read on the forward strand.
AACTGTTGGTATGAGTTAATGTAGCTTTTTAATTCCTCAGGGAATGTTCATGTTCACGTTTGATGGTGTGCAGTGTACTTTTTTGGAGCATCGTTTAAAAGTAGCAACTACTGCACACTAGGAACAGCTCAGAAAACCTGCCTGGTGTTTTGGAGATGATCTGATCTTTATATAATCATAGTTTTGACAGTGTGAGAGTGTCTCAGATTTTTTACGTTTGCCTATTTTCTTGTTTCCAGAACTTGCAGAAAGTGACAAAGTTTCTTCCAACAGCGGCAAAATGCTTCCGAGCTTTTTCCAATTTTGGGAGGATGGTGTGGGCGGATCGTTAAATATTTATGACTTCTTGGTGGAACAATGTACACTGGGACCTCAGGCTGCCTGTCACCAAAAGAGGAGCACAACCCTCTGGATGATTTAGATATCCAGTCAGGATCACTATCGCTAAAAATAAGACTTTATTTCAGTCTGTCTGATACAGAAACAAAAGGCGGATTCACGAGGCTTTTACACATTCAGTATTCAGACTAATGAGATGATTCAGAGAAAGAGTTAGTCTGGAAATTGCATAACGTTATCCACTGATCTGTCTGAGAGGATTTGATCCAAAAAAAAAATAATGTGTGCAGAATGCACACTGTAACAAGATGCTGTATGAAAGACTGTAAGTCTGTGAGCATGGGGATTTTATGATCCGTTTACCCAGATCTGGTCCAAGTGTCTCATGCTGAGTTAGATATTCTCTCGCGTAAGGCACAAGTAGCATAAACACATATTTAGTTATCCGATTTGTGTCATTTTAGACTAAAAATACAAAGGAGAACCCAGTGGAAACACTGCACATAGCGCTAACACGGCACCAAGTGCCCGGGGGCACAAAAAAAAAAATCAGGCTTGTGAAAAATCATCATCATCATAATAATAATCATAACAACATTTTGAAAATAAAAATATGTAAAGCATGTTAATAGATACAACCGTGTTTTACGGTGGCCGCGTGCACTGCAGAGCTGGGGAAGAAGCTGCTTGAGCTTGTGCAGAGACTAAAAAATGGAAAATAAATTAGTTTTACAGCTACAGCTAAATTACAGCTACAGCTAAATAATCAAGTCATTCCTACTGGGGTAAATACAAAAAATTGAATATCATTAATATCATTAAAAAAATTGTTTATTTCAGTAATTTAGTTCAAAATGTAAAACTCATATATTATATACATGTATTACACTCAGAGTGATCCATTTTCAAGCATTTATTTATTTTATTGTTGATGATTATGGTTTACAGCCAATAAAAATCAGTATTTTAGAAAATTCGAATAATTGGTACTTTTGGCAGTGAGGGCAGGGATGCAAGGGTTCTCGATATTTCGCGATATTTTGGTGCGCGCACTAACAGAGCAAACGGACGCTCTCAGTAATGCACAGCCCCGCAGTGACGCAGCGCTGTTTAGAATAGCAGACTCGGCCACATGGCCGGGGGAGGGGCTGTGGAGCACTGCTGCTGATGAAGCATGTGAGAACATAGTGTGTTTTCCTCCTTTTTTTAATGTACCTCTCCCTCGTGTCTTTCCACAACCATGCAACAACCAATCAGAGTTTTTTTCTGAATTTCCCAGGAGCAAATCAGAGCTCTGAAGGCAGAGGCTGAAGAGGTCTAATTAAACAAAACTTTCTCAGCTGCGTGATCATGGCGAGTGAATGCAAAACGCAGAAAAGGAACTTTGAAGAGGCGCCTTCAGCTTATAAATCTGCTGTTTGGGACCATTTTGGCTTCAGCGTTGAGTAATAATGAACAATGTAAAAACACAGTCAGCAGATAAAGCACAGTGTGATATCAGTTTGGTATTTTCTTAAAGTATGTGACTGGCTGACAATATTTGTTGGTTGAGTTGATTGAATAATATTCATGTTTATTTAAATTTGCCTGTTTTTGACTAATGGTGAGAATAAGTATTCCTTTTTTATAATAAATATTTTAATTAATCTGTGCGTATTTTCTATTTAATATTGGCTCTGCAAGTGTGATTAGGAGCACCTTGTTGATTTGAAACAGAAAGGGTTAAAAGCACACTGCATGTTGGAGCTAGATAATATTGATATATACTGAAACCGAACCAAAACCATGGCCCAAGAACCGTGATACGAACCGAACTGTGGCCACACTGTACTGTTGCATCACTAGTGGGCAGTGTGCCAAGTCCTGCTAGAAAATGAAATCCGCATATCCATAAAAGTTGTCAGCAGAGGGAGGCATTAAGTGTTGTAAAAAAGTGTTTTCTGGAAAAACACTGCACTGACTTTAGACTTGATAGAACACAGTGGACCAACACCAGCAGATGACATGTCTCTCCAAACCATCACTGATTGTAGAAACTTCACACTAGACCTCAAGCAGTTTGGTGTCAAGGCTAGACAGTACTCAGACACGTGCAGATGCAGAAAACTGTGATTCATTTTATAGCACAGAAACAATGGGTAGTCAATATACAGAAAAGTGAAGAGCAGGCAAAATCAGCAACGGTATAAACAGTCCAGGTAACACAAAAAATTCAAAATCAGAGGGTAGGCAAAAATCAGAGAAATTAGTATTCCGGACTTCCGGGGGGTGTACTGAGATCAGGTGGATGTGTGATGTCAGCGTATGGTGCGTTCTGGGTAGTGTAGTTTAGAGACTGGAGATTGCAGAGTGTGGGAGAGACAGGAGCGCTATCAGCACCAGACCAGACATTTGGACTTTGTGTCTCTCCACTCTTCCTCCAGACTCTGCTCCCTTGATTTTCAAATGAAATGCAAATTTTACTGATAATCAGTGATGGTTTGGAGAGTCATGTCTTCTGCTGATGTTGATCCACTGTGTTTTATCAAGTCCAAAATCAGCACAGCTTCTACCAGAAAATCTTACAGCACTTCATGCTTCTCTCTGCTGACAACTTTTATAGAGATGCAGATTTCATTTTCTAGCAGGATTTGGAACACTGCCCACACTGCCAAAAGTACCAAATGGTCTTATATAATATTATTTATAAAATAATTTTTCTGAGACACTGATTTTTGGGTTTCCAATGGTTGTAAGCCATAATAATCATCAACAATAAAATAAATAAACACTTAAAGTAGATCACTGAGTGTGCGATACATATGCATAATACACGAGTTTCACATTTAGAACTGAATAAATGAAATAAAATGAAAGATATTCTAGTTTTCTGTACCAATACATACTTCCTAAGTAGTTACACTGTTATTACATGATTATTAATGTGTAACTACACAGTTATTACAAACTTGTATTATAAAATGGACCAAATAGGTGATTAATGAGTGTGACAGTCACTGTGATGGGCTGATGAGAAATGAGACGAGGTGTTTTCGTCACTCAGCAGTAGCATATCGGTGCTCAGGCCCACCAAAGGCCGTTAGTTTAGTGCAGCACAGCTGGTGGGCCATTAGCTTTTGTTTCGGTTCTGCTCACTACGTGTGGTGCCTTTCTGTCCGCACTTACTGTTTAACTGACTGTATCACTGACTCCATGCGGTGTGCACTACGTCACTGTGTGGTATATCACTGACATTCTTTAGCGTGTAACTAGCTATGTGTGGTGTGTAGTGGCACTACTGACTTGTACGGTTCTCTGGGCGAATACGATATATAGCAACACCCCCAATGCCACACACTTGCCCCTATATTAGTGCTGGGCAGTATAGCGGTTCATTAGGTATACCGCGGGGGGAACAAGAACAGATCTGTTTTTCTCTCATACCACCAAACCGCTAGAGGTGCTGCAGAGCACCGTGTGGAACAGCACCATCAGAGAAGCACATGCAGCCATGTTGAGTCAAACGCTTCAAGCGTTGAGCATTTTATGTCCATTTATAGTGTTTATGAAACTATTAAACATATTTTTAATATTTTGTAGCTGTGTTCAAGTTGTTGGTGTATCTCTTGTTAAGGTCTTTTTTATATATTCTTTAGCTGTTTTTCTGCTAAAGAAGTCTGATTTATTCATATATTGTTTAATTTTGTGGGACAAAGTTAACCCAATACTTAAAGCCTCACTTTAAATCCTTAGTGTTCTATAATATATGCACTCCTAATAGTAGAGTAAGTCACAAACCTATATTAAAGCTCAGTCATGCCAAAAAATTAAAAGTAAAAAGTAAGTAGAAGTTAAAAATGTAAATAAAGGACTCACTTTTTTCCATAACTGTCCTAAAGCTTGTCAGCCGCCCCTAACTGAATGTTTTTGTGGGACAAAGTAAACCCAATAGTAATAAAGGCCTTAATTTAAAGCACTGGTGTTTTCTATTATGTACTCCAAACAGTACAAACCTATATTTAAGCCCAGTTGTGCAAATAATAATAATAATAATAAAAATACAGTGAAAAATACTGTGATATTCATTCTTGGCCATACCGCCCAGCACTACCCTATATGTATGAAAAAAACACTGCACAACTATAGTATTTGGTTGGACAGTGTTCTCCAGCACATCCCAAAGAATCTTAATATGGACTCTGGACTGTGGTTGCCAATCCATGTGTGAAAATTCAGTATATAACTCAAATTCAGTACATTCAGGTAGTCAGCTGACCTCATTCTTTCAGCACATACTGTTGCTAAACCTAGACCTGACCAACTGCAGCATCAACCCCAGATCATATCATATCATATCACTGCCCCTACAGGCTTGTACGGCAGGCACTAGGCATGCTGGGTGCATCACTTCAGTCGTCTCTCTTCTTACCCTGGTGCTCCATTACTCTGGAACAAGGAAAAATCAGACCACACATTTGCTTGAATTCATTACTAATTTATACTTTTTTTTTTATCTAGGTGGTGACCTTTTTTTGGCAAGGCATTGTCTCTACCTCTGGTTTCCAGTGAGAAAACATTGATTTAGAAGTTATTTTACTTTATTTGACCAACAAAACATAAACATAAACATTACATATAAATATAAACATAACATAATCAGTAATCTGTATCTGTAAAAGAACGGGCATAATTTATAAAGCAGACACACAACCTCGCAAGACTTGGCGTTTCACCATCAGTATAGCTACAGTTCAATAGAGTCCAATTTTGATGCTGGTCAGTGGTATAATTGGACCAAGCAGCTATTTATTTACTCTAGTTAAAAAAAAAAAAAATATATATATATATATATATATATATATATATATATATATATATATATATATGTATATATATATATATATATAGAGGCATTAATGTGGTTGTTCAGGAGCATGTTTCCACTAGTCAAATAATGTATTGGTGTAGTCAAACAAAATCCTTGTATCTCCAATATCAAGATAAAAGGGGGTGAGGAGAAAGCATGAAGGAGAAACTAAAGCAGTGGAAGTAATTGGGGAGAATTTCTATAGGTTTTGACACAATATAACTAACAGACACTAAAAAGGACATATATGCTTTTTAGACCTTTAACCCTTAGAACCCTACGGACAGATTTTCCGCCCAAAATCGCATTGGATGTTCTCAACTTAATTACTCAGGAATTTCTTCACACATAAACATAATCCATATATGGTTAGAAAGGGCGGAACTTACTCAGTGAAAACATCCCAGTGCGGTAAAGCATCTACAAGAAACCCATTAATAAAAACACCTAAAAAAGTGAGATCTCCTTCCCCAAACAATATCAAACAAGTTGACACATTCAAAAATAAGTAAAATTTTGACCAAAACAAGTTCCAGGAAAATATAAGAATTCTGCTTCCTTTTACATTTTAAATGATTATATTTTTGAGCAGTGTCAGGATTTGACCCAGGCAAAGAGACGAGGAGGCGGACGTATGTGCAGGTAAGGTGAGAATTTAATAAACAAAGAGACAAGTAAACACGTAACAACAAAATAACTAAACAAACGAGGGAGGCTAGAGAACATAAAACTAAACAAACGCTGGAAAATAAACTAGGAATAAACAAGAGAGAGAGACTAATGATAAATAAACAAATAAACAAGTAAACAAGAAACAAATAAATAAACAAGAAACGGAGGCAAGATAAAACTAAAACAAATAGGGAGGCTACTAAACCAGAAACTAAACAGAGCTAAGAACATAAACAGGGAATAACTAAAGACTAAACACTAAGCAGGTGAATAGGGAACACGGAAACAAACAAGAGATACTAATGATAAATATAAACTACAAACAAAGAGGGAGACTAAACAAGGAAAACAAAATGAATAATGAAGCAAGACTATGAACTAAACAGAGCAAGGATAATTACAAGGATTAAACTAAGATAGACACGGAGAGAAACACTGAGAGAAACACTGAGAGAAACACTGAGAGAAACACTGAGAGAAACACTGAGAGGAAATCTGGGAACACGGGAAGACAAACGACAGGGGTTAGTGCAAAGACCGACACCGGGCAAGTGACAGAGGAGGGAATTATAACCAAACAGGAAACACACTGGGAGTGGAAACACCTGGGGAAGGGGCGGAGCTACAAATGAGACATGAGGTAATGGAAAAGTACTGACAGAAAACAGGGGTCCAGGTCACGTGGGACAACACAGGCACGAGGACAGACAGGAAACAGGGTCAGGCGTGACAAGCAGCTGTATGGCTTCTGGAGTGAAAGAGATTAGGGCATGTGACTGTCTGATATAATTACTGTGTTATAAGACCTGAACAAAGAAAAAACACACCAAAACAGCCCAGGGTTCAAAGGGTTAAACAGCGACAATGTATTTATCTATGTGATTTGCTACCTAGCATTGCCTAGTGTGGGAATAAACCTGACTAATAACGCCTCATTCCACTTGCACGTTGCCAGTCCAATTGCACATGGGTGCGATGCCTTTGCGTCAGTCTATGGTCTCCTGTGTTTCACTGTTTTTGTGTGATGTCTCGTTGATGGTTTCTCTGACTGTGTGTGGTGTCTCTGTGGCAGATGGCGAGCGGTGCAGCAGTAGCAGCAGAGGGGATGGGAGGGCGTCCTCGCCTCTCTTTCATCTCCCGGCAGAGTTCTTCCACCCAGCCACGGCCGTTCCCCAGGGGAGCCCGGCAGCAGGGGTGGCCCTGGCAGGCCGAGCAGGCTCCAGGCTCAACTCGCCGGCGTCCTGGGCTTCGCTCCGCTCCCCCGGGGCCAACACCAGGGCCGTGGGCCAACAGGTACAATATGTCCAAGGTGAAGTGGATGCCTGGGAACATAAGTCCCTAAAGATGTTTTATAGATCAGCTTTTCCTAGCCAAACCCTCAGGGCCCATATGGCCATGTCTCTACTCTTACGAAATATGATCCACGGAACCATTAGGAACCAAGAAGCCACTAGGAACATTGAGGAGCAACGATTCCCACTACAGTCTGTAATTCTAAAACTACAAAGTGTAGAAACAAGGTCATAATATTCAGACAGGAGTTTGTATATAAACAGTATCTTTCTCTTATATATGCAGCTTCAGGGAGTTGGCTGTGGAGTCGTGTGGACTGCGAGCGGATTATAATAAAATGCTAAATTGCTTAAATTGATAAAGATCTTGACCTACTTTAAACTCTAAAAACGAGTGTGTGCATTTGCTGACAGTCCTCATAATTATATTTGCTGTATCCCCAGAAGAGTATTTGACCTTGACTTGAATTTGCATTGCATAAACCTACAATTTAGCAGCACTGTGAATAGTCTGTGAGTCAGTGGACTTCTGCCATGCACATTATTGTTTGAGGGTGGTGAAATGTTTCATGTAAATCTTTTAAGTAAGTAGTCCTATTAACACTTAGATGTCTCCTACTTTTCAGCCTCCGTCCCACAGCGAGTCCTCCCTGGCCATGGGCAGTTCTGAAGGTAGCCTACAAACCGCTCTGGAGAAAGGCCTAAGCTTCAATGTATCTTCTCCACAGGACCTTACTTTACCCCTACCTCTGGTTAGCCCTCTGCCGGACAACACCCTCCCTTCCCCGGACCTCAGCCAGAGACTACGCCCGGCTCAGACTGGCTTCAGTCTCCAGGCCACCAGGGGGCGCCAGAGGAGCCAAAGCAGCTGTGGAGGCAGCACCAGCCCCAGCTGCAACAGGCAGGACTCCATGGACCCTTCGGACGAGGACACGGGCATTGGGATCGGGGAAGGGTCGAGTCTGGCGTTCAACAGCGAACATTTATCGGAAACTCTCAGCAGCCTGTCGTTAACCTCCCTCCTCACGCCCGGCTCGCTTGTGCCGCCACTGGTCAAAAAGTGCAACAGCACCGGGAGCTTAGAACAGGGCAACCTTTCGGTGCGGAATAAAGATGGCCGGCAGTTTTACGGCATGGACCAGCATCAGTATCTCTCTAACCCTTGGACGGAAGAGAAAGGTGGAGGGGCAGGGGAAAAGGGGATGATGGGATTGGGATTAAAAAGTTCCAGCCAAACGATGGACGCTGGATTGCGCAAGAACAGATGAAACTCGCCCCTTGTTTGTCTATTTTGTTTGTCGTCTCGCTTGCACTCCTCTCCAGAGCGAGAGAGATCTTGATCTGACCTGTTCTACGAACTCGACCCTCTCTCAGTCTTTAATTTGTAACACATCCGTGTTTTGTGTAGCCTTGACTAACAGGTGAAGCTCACAGGAACGGGATGACAGGACGTCGACGAGGTTCGGGGCACGGCGGAGTCGGAATTCTTAAGTTCGAGGCACATTCTTGCAGGCATTCTTGGAGGATCCTGGGGTTTGCTGACTCAGGATATCCTAAATAATAAAGAACCAGTGGAATACAATGAGAAAAAAGAAAACCAATGAAGAACCAGTAGATTGTAGATGGTCGATACCTAGATTAGCTGTGAGGAAAAAGCCCCAAATGCTGCACATGCTGCACATGAACTAAATCTGTGTTGGGAATCTGCTATTGAATGAAATGTGGATGTGAGAGAGTTGATCTTTTTTGCAATGAAACCCAGCCTGCCTTGATATCTTACATGCAAACAGGTGATGTTTCAGGAAAGAAGCTTTGGGGCGAGGCTTTTGATGTGGGACTTTTGATGTGAGGCATCTGGGGTTTCACGCACACAGACAGCAAAGGTAGCAAAGGATCAGACTCCCTTAGTAAAAATCGTAAATCAAAGAATGGTGATAGGTTCTTTTTTAAATGTGACCCTAAATATTAGATTTGTGTGCAGGTATATGTGAACTGTCTCCATTTGAGAAGTTAGGTACACTTAAAAAATTGAAAAAAGAGGGCTAATAATTTTAAACGATAATACTGTAGCAAGATATTTGGTTTAGTTTTTTTGAAGAAATATCTAGGTAGTACTTTCTATGAGTTCTGCAACAAAAAGAGAGAGGGGGTGTTTGGTTCAATGTTTCTGGACATAGGAAATATTTAGAGAAAAAAAATGAAATGGGTAAAATATGGACAGCAGCTAAACTGAAAAAAGATCAGCAGAACTGAAGATTGTCTCTACAATTGCACCTCCTGGTTGAAAAAAAATGGCTTTCCATTTTGAGGGTTTTTTGGAGAAGGCGGGAGAGCTGATGTTGGAACATGATATTCTACCATAAAGATGTCAAAAAAAAAATCAACGAAGAACTTTATTCCTTTATTTTTACAAGAGAAGTAGTAGAAATCTAATTTTCTTTAACCAAACGTTTCGTGTTGCAGCTCTGTTCATTTCTCACAACCATTCGCTACCATTTTACACTTTCGACAGGAAACGGGTGAATTCTATTTAAGTATGAGAAATGCTGTTTTTGGTTTCTCTTGCAGGTTCCTTTGGTTGAGAAAGTGAACAACTTGTAGAACATCTTGAAATAATTCAGGGGTCAAAACAAATGCTTTTTTTTTTCAGGAATTGATTATAATATGCTTCTAATTCAGATTGCATGTGTGCATTTTTATGATTATTTTTCTTCGTTCATAGCTTATCCTCGTGTTGAGATGTAGCTCTAGCTGCTAGGAGCCTATTATTTTGCATGATGCTATTATACACTTTGTTCCCTTTTTTAATTTGAGTCTTTTGTCATTCTGCTCAAAAGAAAACAAGGAATCATCGATACATCATTGCAAAAATTGACACAATTCTGGACAAAATTAGCTGTCAAATAAATAGGATTGACTCACTGTTTTTGATTCAGCTTAATTAATGATGTTTTACTTACTGCTTACTATGTTCTATACCTTCTATTTCTGTACATGTCTGTTAGAAGAAGAAAAAAATCACTCGTGTGCAGCCGGCAGGGTGTGATCTCTGCTGACCTCGGCGTCGTGGTTCAGCTGAGCAGTTGTCAGACACGGCCTGTAATGGTCCTTCAGGGATTGTTCTGGTTTCAGCAGCTGCCTGCTTAGGAAGACGACTCAAAGAAGAAGTGGAAATCTCAAACTTTGATGATTAACTTTAGCGACGGGGGAGGGAACAGACTGTGAGATAACTGCCTGTGAATTATAAGAACCCTTACGGCAGGTTATTTAAGGTTTTTCACATTAGCGCTAAAAGATTAAATGCCATTCTTAAGTGCTTAAATGCAGTTTTGGGAATTTGAACTTCCTCAGAAGTCAAAAGGGGTTGTTACCTAATTATATCTGACACAGTCGGGAAAAGGTTTGTCGAGATTTACATCAAGAAGTATAACTTTAAAGGTGTTGGGTTATTACTGTGCTTAATAAAAAAAATTTGGGATTGGAAGTTACAGCTCTGATGAGCCTCCCAAATCAAAGCGGTTTTAAACTGTTTATCAACCTGATCAGTTCAAATAACTCTTACACTCTATTTTAGCGCTCTATAGGTGAACCGCCAACCATGCACTGTCCAGCTTGATTTTCTTAATTATTCATGAGTTTGTTTTGGGTTTAATGTTCAATAAACCAATCAGTGTGTCACTTAACAATACATTCCCTTTAATAGCCAGGGGCATACTGGTGGATTGGTATTTTAACAGCACAGTGCTTCTTCACTTATCAGCAAAGGAAACTGACCTGGGTATTCACACTGTGAAGGTGCCAGAGCAGGTAATTTACAGAAACAGCAATGTTATTTTATTTTGTATTCTGTTTATTTTTGATGGTCTGGGGCATGTAGCTAAGATATGTTTGGACATTTAACTGTTGACTTTGTCAGGGTTTTAATCAGTCAGTGGCGCACCACTGACAGTGTGTTTCCGCCGCCAAGATAGAAACATGCCAGAATTTTACTTCAACACACCTCAGTGCCAGACCACCACGCCTATCAGTCTAGATATATTTAAAATCCCAGTCGCTATTTTAACGGCGCTGGCACAAGGCGTGAAAACATACTGTTAACTGGGTGTAAGGTAGGGCCCTAGGGGTCTGTATCTATCCTTTATGCATTTCTTTTAAATGGAAAACCTCCAATTAGAAGGCTAAAAGCTGTGTAGTTCAGTAGAAGGCCCTTTAATTGTATGAAAAACTGGCTCTATGTCACACGAGCCAAACCAAGGACAGACACTCGCAGATACCAATCAAATAATTCATTATCAAAAGAAAAGGCAAGAGAGAAGTCAAAAAATACACAAAAATAGGAAAGGAAAACAGACAAAAGAAATGCTCAGTAGAAGAGCAATCTAGCAAGCTAGATTCAATACCCAGCAATGAGCAACTGAAACAGAGGGGTATTTTTTATTAACAAGACCAAGTGTGGGCAATCAGAAGCTCAGAGAACATGAACGCCGTAGTGTCATGTTATCACCAGAGTCTGGAAGGTCCGGTGTGAGTGCATGCTGGCAGTTGGAGTCTTTAATGTGTGTATAAGAGTCCAGAGAAGGCAGACTAACAATGTCAGGACTGACACTCTAAGGGTGCATTTCTATTTGGCGGTGCAGTACAGGTACTAATCCAAATCCAAAGAACATGAATGAGAGAGATTTGGGTTGTAATTCCTGCTGCCGAATCAGGAACACTCTGCCCTGAGAAGCTCAGCACTACATGCACAGCTCCCACTTTAAAGAGTTTACAGCGACTGCTTTGGAAAAGATTCATCAAGACAAGACTTTATACACTATCAGCCCAAAGTTTTAGAACATTCCCATTTTTTTTACCTTTATTTTTGCCAATTAAGCTCTTCAGGTTCAGTCGAAAACCAGAAATGGAACAAAATCCAGTGTACAAAATTTAGCTTACAGCTGGTAAGTAGCAATGGAAATAAACTGAGCTTTGCAAGTTGTTTTTAAAATTGTCAATTTCCAAAGCCTTTGTCTGTAGTAAGGCAGTATTGAAGCAGTAATTAGAAAAAGACACAGGAACACAGAGAACTCTGTAACTATTGAAAGTACAAGTCTTTACTTTAGAGAAATTACAGAGAGCAATGGGTTCTGTTTCTTACACCTTCAAAAGTCTGGTACAGCAAAAAGTCTGGCTGACCCACATGGCAACAGTCCATTTAGCTCAGCTTAACATTGGACTAAGTCTTAGTTTCAGTTTTCAGTGAAGAGAAGAATTAGAGGTGAAAAGCAGTAATAAAGTCAGTACCACTTTACTTGGATGGTCCATTTCATGATGCTCAACTGAACTGGACATTCACCTGAATGTCTATTAAATGCAACTAAAATGGAAGATGAAAAGTAAATAATTCTCTATTGAATGTAACCCAACATCCAACTCTAACCCCAACATTAATCTTAACATTTTAGCATTGGGTTTAGAGTTAAATTTAAAGTTCATGTTAGGGTTAGGGTTAGGGTTAAGTGTAAGGTTAGATTTTAGGGTTGATTAGGGGTAAAGGTTAGGGTTAGGTGTACGGTTATGTTCTATTTTGGATCATTTACATTCAACATAGGGTAAAGTTGCAGTTAATAGACGTTAAGTTGAATGTTAGTTGAATGTCAGTTGAGCATCAACGAGGCCATCAAATGGACCATCCAAGTAAAGTGTTACCATAAAGTCATTACTAAGACATGTCTGGGTCATACAGCACAGCTGCTTGACTGCTAAAAAATAGAGGTGTTTCTGTCTTTTGATTGGTAGTGTATTTGTGAATGTAACAATGGATACATTTATTGGGGGAAACTGAAGAAGGGAAAGAAGGCGCTAGCACTCTGTTGGGCTTAGATACAAGATGAGATACAGTTGGGCATGGAGAAATCTAAGGTTCGAGAGTTCTAGATTGCACACAAATACCACAGTTGCATCTGGACCTGTAGATCCTGCACACTCATACAACGCTGAAGCTGGTGTCCCAACTGGTCCCATAGATGCTATGTTGGTAAGCCAGGCAGATCGTGGAAGTATTACAATGGGCGAAGACATTCCTGGGAAACTCTTGCTGTATGTGAGTGAGCATTATACTGCTAAAACATGTCATCTGGGTGTTTTCATTTTTTGATGTTGTAAAGCAACCAGAGACTTTGGCAATATAGCACAGGGGAAAGGAGGAATACGTTCCACAAAATACGGTCCAGCAAATCATTTGATGCAAATGTCAATCCAACGAGGAGAAAGCTGAAGCTGAAAAGTTATTGGCATCAACAACAGGATGATGATCCAAAAAATATCTCAAAGCTCTTTCTTTTGTTGTTTGCATTTTCCCAGGTACGTATTGTTAGCAATACCAGCTTAAAACAATATGTTATTCTGCTCATGCTATCACCATGTTAACACACCTACAGATAAAAGAACAGTACTGTGTAAGTCTGATTTAATGAGGCACAAACAGACAGAAGTTTTAATATACACTTTAACATACACTTTCTGTAGCCAATGGGTAATATGTGCTGCATCATGATATTGCAATGTTTTACCCAGGCCAGTGGCAAAAGACTTTAATAAGACTCACCCAAAAACAAAAGAAATGATTAGAATGATGGGAGCTTTGGCAGGGAAAAATACAAAGGATGATAAGAGAAACATCTCAAAACCATGAGGAAAATGAAAAACCAAAAGCAAATGTTAACAATACTTACACACCTACAGCGCTTGGGCCCTAATAATAACAATAAAACAGACCAAAAAACAATAGGGATCTTCACCTCTTGTGCTCAGGCTTTAATTATTTCCTGATATGATGAGATCAATACCATATCAAATTTGGTGCACTATGGATGACGTTTATCCTGGCATTGCCTACATTTAGGGGCACTTTGGAGCTCCAGAAACATGTCTCCAAGTCCATGCTCTAGGGAACATTTTCTTTTTCTACAGGTCAAGAAGAATAGTATTGAATAATAATAAAAACAATATGTACACACCTACACCTGCGCCTACAGTGCGGGGACCCTAATAATAATAATAGTAATAATAATAATACTAAAACAGGCCAAAACAATAGGAACCCTAATTATTCCTGCCATTAGAACAAAGCCGTAGAGCAAGGTTAAGAAGGTTCATGGAAGCGATGTGCTTTTCTGTTTTGTTTTGTTTTTTCTTGTTCTTTTGTTCTATTTTGTTTACAGAACATGGCGCACTTATGCGAGCCCCGTCTCTGTTGGGGGCTCACTCTATAAAGCTCTGCGCAGGTGTACCACGCTAATGACAACTGTGACCAATGGGCAAAAGCGGCACCTGTGGATCCTCGCCGTCTGGTCTGGTCCATGTGGATTAAGCTCACGCCCACTACCGCTGAGCTCTTCACCAACGGCCCAGCGCCATCGCTTCTGACAGAGCGGACTCAAAAGAGACGTGTGGAGGCCGTGCATCTGAGCAAAAAAAAAACCAAAGAGCTAGCTATTAGTCAGGAAGGGGATCACGGTGCGTGCCGGGGGGTTGTCAATGGTCAATGCTCTTTACACCTGGAAGCTTGTTGCTACAAAATGAGATGCCTCTTAGCAGTACAGACTACAAGACTGTAGGGTATACTGACAACACTCAAGGATAACATTGTGATCACCTTCTTGTTTCTATACTCATTATCTATTTTTTTTTTCAGATCCACTAAGCATATAGGAGCACTTTGTAGTTCTATAATTTAAGATTGTAGTCCTGTTTCTGTTTCTCTGCATCCTTTATCATTAGTTATCCTCCTTTCACCCTGTTCTTCAGTGGTCAGGACCTCACAGGATCCACAGGGCAGTTATTATTATTATTATTATTATTTGACTGATAATATTCCACCAACAGTATCCTGTGGCAGCATCCTGTGGCAGCGTCCTGTGGCAGCATCCTGTAACACTGATGAAGGTTTAGAGATTGACCAACACTGTAAACTGTTCAGCAACAGATTTACAGCTTCTCTCTCTGACTTTACTTCATCTACAAGATGAAACAACTTTTGAAGGCGTATGTCTCATTACATCTGTCATAAAACTAAAACAGCATTTCAAAAAAAAAAAAAAGAAAAAAAAGAAAATATCATACCAACAGTCAAACATGGTGGTGGTAGTGTAATGGCCTGGAGCTGCTTGGCTGCTTCAGCACCTGAACAACTTGCTGTGATTAATGGATATTAATGGAGAGGGAGGAGTTGGATCCATTAATTATTTATACAGTGCCTTACAAAATTATTCATATCCCTTGAACTTTTTCACATTTTGTCACCTTATAATCACAAACTTAATTATATTTTATAGAGATTTTAAGTGATAAACCAACACAAAGCAGCACATCATTGTGAAGTGAAATTAATAAAATAAAAAGTATGGTGTGCAAAAGTATTCTGAACCCCCTAAATAAAGTCCAGTGCAGTCATTTGCCTTCAAAACTCACTGAATAGGTTAATATAGTCCAGCTGTGTTATTTAGTCTAATTAAAAATACAGCTGTTCTGTATCGTCCTCAGTGGTTTGTTAAAGAACACTAGTGAGCAAACAGGATCGTGAAGACCAAGAAACTCTCCAGACAGGTCAGAGATAAAGTTGTGGTGAAGAAGTTTTAAGCAGGGTTAGGTTATAAAAACACATCCCAAGCTTTAAGCTTCAAAGAGCATTGTAAAGTCCATCATCCAAAAATAGAAAAAGTATTCTACAACTGCAAAGCTATAAAGATATGGCCGTCCACCCAAACTGACAGATCGAGCAAGGAGGGCACTGATCAGAGAAGCAACCAAGAGGCCCATGGTCACTCTGGAGGAGCTGCAGAAATCCACAGCTCAGGTGGAAGAATCTGTCGACAGGACAACTCTAAGTGATGCACTCCACATAGCTGGCCTTTATGGAAGAGTGGCAAGAAGAAATCCACTGTTGAAAAAAAAAAAAACATAAGAAATGCTGTTTGTACAGCAAACATATTCAAAGTGCTTCCCAAAGCTTCTTAGTCATAGATCATTGTTTAATGGTGCATCAGGGATCGCATTAAACACTCTCTTTACCAGTTAAAATGACCTGAATAGTATGAACTGTTCAGGAAACGGGGTCTTGCATAGTTTTGCGAGGTGATTTGAATGTAAGAAGGCACCTGAGTCTGGTCCAAGGTTCTTATGTTTCTTACATTGTTCTAGATTACTAAAGCTGGAGTTACATTACATGACTTTTTAGCCTCCTTTGATTGGATACGTAAAATCAGTTCAAAATGTAAAACTCTATGTATTCTATAGATGTAATACACACAGAATGATATACGTTAAGCTTTTATTTATATAATTGTTGATGATTATTATGGCTAACAGCCAATGAAAACCCAAAAATCAGTTTCTCAGAAAATGTTAATATTATATAAGACCAATTGGTTCTTTTGGCAGTGTGGGCAGCGTGTCAAGTCCTGCTGGAAAATGAAATCCGCATCTTCATAAAAGTTGTCAGTAGAGGGAAGCATGAAGTGCTGTAAGATTTTTTGGGAAAACGCTGCACTGATTTTGGACTTGATGTAACACAGTGGATCAACACCAGCAGATGACACGGCTCTCCAAAGCATATTTAAAATAATATTTAATTACTTTTTTTTATTGGAGGCCTTTTTTATTTCACCAACCATCTCTACACATAAAATAAACATGGTTAAATGTGTTCTAAATCACATACACTTTAGTTTTTACTTTTTTTCTTGTTGGCTCTAGTGCTGCCATTCTACTTTGTGGTCTATTCTGCACTGTAAAAAAAGTTTCTTGTAAATCTTTACAGCAAGTTAACAGCAAAAAAGTTATTGAAGAATTTGTAAAATTACAGACAGATCACAACAAATTATTTTATAATAAGAATAATAATAATTAATACATTAATTACAGATTATTATAGCTTTTGGAAAGATTTCATGTAATTCTAGGACAGTTTCTTGTAAAATTAATAATTACTCTGTTTTATAAGGAGTATATGATAATTTTAAGAATTAAAATCTGTTGAAACAGAAAGATTTCATGTAATTATACGACAAGCTCTTGTAAAATTAATAATTATTCTGTTTTATAAGGTGTGTATGACACTTTTGTAAGAATTAAAATCTGTTAAAAGGGAAAGATTTCATGTAATTATAGAACAAGTTCTTATAAAATGACAGTAATAGTTGTTAATCATAGTGAATACAATAACTGTTTTTTTTACGGTTTATATCTGTTTTAAATGTCACAGTATTTTTCTGGTGTTTTACAGACATTTTCTGGCATCCCCTGCTGCCGGAAAATGACCGTTTTTTTTTACACTTTTTTTTAAACAGTGTAAGCTTTGGCTGGAATAAATACACATTAACTCTGTAAATATATATATATATATATATATATATATATATATATATATATATATATATATATATATATATATATACAAACATATACATACATGATGTATATTGTAATGGGAACAGGGTCTGAAGGGGTTAATATCAAGGCATTATTGATCAGTAATGATAAAACTACATTGGGCAAGCGTTGCAAGAAGCCACCACCTGTTGCTCTCTCTCCCTCTCTCTCTCTCTCTCTCTCTCTCTCTCTGCAGGTGTGTGTGTCTGTCCGAAAGTAATGGAAGATCACTTCTGGGTGATGTTTCACTTGTCGCTGACTGATATCAGACTCTTTGGCTTCTCTATCCTCTCTCGCTCATCCTTTTCTCCCTCTCCGTTTCACAATGTCTCGTCCAATTTGCTCTGACACGAGGCAGTAATGGCCGAGCCACTGAGCTTAGATAGACAGTCCGCTCTGTCACAACCACTCAATCCGGCCCTCATTTATACACATTCATCTCCACTAGCAGCGCGGCCCCACCGTCGCATCACACGCAGCAATTAATTTAGCCACTCAGAGCCTCGCTCACACACTCCAGCGCCGCCGAAAAACTCCACATCACCACGGCCAGGCAGAAATCGTTCTGACGAGAGGCGCAGCCGCTAATGGACTTCACACAGTTTATGAAATATGACAGACGAGGACAGGCAGTGTAAGCACGTTCAGTGCGACTCTCATAATTCTGAGTATACTGTAACCCCACCTCTTTAAACACTGCATCATTAAAGGTCTCCTTCCTCTAAAATCTACTTTTTCTTGTTCTGTGTATAATACTATAAGTCTCTATGAGTTGTATATGGGTGGTTGACATGACGTGGCCTTTTTTTAGTCCAGTGTTTCAAATATATATATATAAATTATAGAAGAATATGTCAAAGACTGTGATGATATACAGTCACCCACCTCAAGCTCAGGCGTACTTGGGTTCTGCAGCAGGACAATGAAAAAAATAAATAAATAAATGAAGGTTTTGGAGTGGCATATAGTCGTAGTCTGATTGAGATGATGTGGTATGATCTTAAACAGGCTGTTCATGTTCAAAAACCCTTTAATGTGTCTGAATTAAAACAATTCTGTAAAGTTTAGAGTGGAACAAAATTCCTCCACAGAGATGTGAAAGACTGATTACCAGTTATCAGTAAAGCTTGATTGCAGTTGTTGCTGCCAAGGGTAGCACAACCAAGTTCTTAGGTTTAGGAGGCAAACACTTTTTCATACAGGGCTAGACTGGTTTGGATAGGTTTTTTTTTTTTTTCCTTTAAAAAAATCTAATTATCATTTGAAAAAAAGGGCTTTTTATATTTACTCAAGTTATCTTTGTCTGAAAAGCAAAAAACAACGGAAAATGGACCATCCAAATGAAGTGATACCAAAAGGAATAAACAAAAAAATATGAGTTTAAAGTACTTAAACTCAAGTGCAACAGTTACAGGTGGAGTGGAGGTGGTTAGAAAATGAATTAGAGTGATTGAGTGACTGAGAAACGAACGAGTAAATGTGTGACAGGTGTCCTGATACTTCTGTCCATGTAGCGTATAGAAAGATACGAACTCTCAATTTAATTCGAATTCCAATTTAGAAGCGTAATTACTACGCGGCCGCCGTGCGCCGATAGTCAGTTAATTAGAGGCCCCGGTGGTGGAGAGCCGCTGCCGCCACCCACTTTTGTGTAAAGTGGCAGCCCGTGGTAATAATTCCTCAGCTGAAGAAATCCATTATCATTGTTGTTGCTTGTAATATCTTTAGTTAGAATGCTGCTGCACTGCTGAAGCACTGTGAAACCTCGTCCCTGACTAAAGCAGAAAACGTAATGAGACAGTTCTTCAGAGAGAGAGAGAGAGAGAGAGAGAGAGATCGAAGGCAAAACATTGATACATATTCATGCTGGTCTGGTGCCCTACGGCAGCGAAAGTTCACATTTTGCATTTCGGAATCATAAATGGAAAAACGGAGCTCGTCTGGGATGCAGACGAACGCGTGTCTCCTCCCTCAGGGTTGTGTTTGTGTGTGTGTGTGTGTGTGTGTGTGTGTGTGTACTGGTGGCTACGTGGCAGTGTTTCTGCGTGTACTCATGTCCAGAAAGACTGCTTTATTCCATGCATGTTCAGGACTTCAGTTCCCAGAGGATGCAAACATAATGTGCATATGCATATTTGGTTACCTATAGACTGCTGTCTTTACTACTGTCTATAGAATGGGTTTCAAACCTCTCCACATTGTATTGTGTGCTGCTGATTGTTTAGAATGAAAACCTGGGTAACTCTTCCTATGAACCCTGTATTCATAATGCATTATATCACATGCGTAATACCTTATAATGACTGTAATAAGCCTGTATAACTCATAAGTACTTACAGTGACATCCATAACACATTACAAACCACAAGTGTAAGGGTTTATAAAGAAAGGGCTTATAATGCCTTATAATATCTGTTCATAAAAACATTGTACAATGTAGGGCTGTAATGCACTATAACACAGATTTGGTATATTTTGATATAATGCATTATAATATATAGTGTTATATACAGTCATTACTGGCTTTAAGTTAAGTGAGTTTTCATATGCTTTTTTAACATGAAGTAAATTTTATTATGCCTCACTGTAATGTCTTATAGAGCATTATGAGTGCTCTGTACTGGCTTTAAATGTATAGGTTTGACACCCCTGGTCTGTATATACCCTATAGACACAGAATATATTCAAAAGAATACACGGCTTGACAGTTTATTAAGTCTCTACTCAGTTAAGGCCAGGATTGTCAACAGTCTGCCTGACATCCCACCACTAAATCTTCAAGATTTTTTATTCAATCATTACATAAAAAGCTTTCATGTTTCATAAAAAAACATTACTGAAAAGCAAAATTGTAACTGTAATAGAGAATATAAAAAAATTGAAGTAAATCTGCTAATGTCAAAATATAATGAATACAAATCATAAAATTGTCTCTTTCCTGAGCTTCATTTTAAAATATTTATTTTCCTGAATACAAATCAAATACACTGTAAACCTATACATTGTTTGAACTCAAATAATTAAAGTCTGTTTTACATAAAAATGGATAGTTCTAAACAATACTCACTAAGTTTTTGCTAAGTTTTCATTTCCCATTATTTAACTTTTTAAGGCAACTGGTTTCCTAAAAAATCTTAAGTACATTTTACCTATCCAGGCTTACAGTGCAGTTCATGTCCTCTGAACCTTTAGTTTAATTATGTTTGTCTTGTTTTTACACCTATTTTCAAACATGCAGAATTTGGGCTGATTCCTGTTACTGATTTGAAAATATTAAGTGGAGTAGAGAGAAAACAGGCAGATTCTCCAAGTGTCCTTTAGGAGATTTCAAAGCCCTCAAATTTTCAGAATGAGAATAAGTTATTTTACTGCAGAAAAAAAAGGGTTTTGCGTCACCTACACCTGTAGCCCATATACGGGTCAAGGCATTTTAAGAGGTTAAAGGAGAAATCTGGTGTGAAATGGATTTAAGTTGTAGTAAAACCTGATAATGAGTATGAACTTTTGTCCATCTCTGTTCACCCCCACCATTCCAAAATACAGCACTTTGAACTGATGCTCCCAACTGACATACAATACAAGAGATAGGGGCATATTGTTTGCCATGCAAAAGAATAGCTGTTTTTACACTATTAATATGAAGCTCAAAGTAGCTTCACACTTTATTGGTAGAATTCTGAGGGAGTTGGCATTTAAAACAAGGCACTGAGAACTTAAGTGACTGAAGAGCACAAACAAACAGGTAGGATAGTGGAACAGTGTGAATATTATAGAGATATTTTCAGTAACAGCTGGAATCCATGCATTTCCACAGAATTAATTTTGCAATCTGTTGTGAAGTTGTGGAGCTACTGTGTCAGATGTGTGTAAAAAGTCTTTTTTGATAAGCTTTCTGTCAAAGTTCTCAGTGCCTCATTTTAAATGTCAGGGCCCTCAGAATTCTACCAGTGAAGTGTGGGGCTACGTTGAGTTTGTCTATGGAGTAAAAATAAAGATTTCTTTGCAAGGGCAACATTATGCCCCTATCGCTCGCAATGTAAGCCTGTTGGGAGCATCGGCTAAAAGCGCTGTATTTCAGAATAATGAGGATGAATGCAGGTGGGCTATTCAACAAAAAATATATATTATATATATGTTTCACACCGGCTTTCTCCTTTAACCTTCCCACTCACTAGGGTGATTTGAGTTTCTCAAATCAGAACGGCCAAGATGTCTGTCAGCACTGTTATTTGCAAGTAATGAGATTGTGTTTGTGTTTTCAGACATCACAAATGTATCTACACGGGTAATTAACCTTTGGCACTTTCCTTGGACCTTTCCTTCCCTGCTCTTCGGTCACTCTGGATCTGATAAGTTTGTCACATTGCAAGTGTCGCAAAATAATATGTTGAAATCCAATTTGAGCTTCCAGAGCATCCAGGCTGAGACATTTCTGCACAAATCAGATTATAATTACATTTCCAGCCACCTCTAAATGTGGTTTCTAAATGCAAAGACTATCAAAAACAATCTGAATCAAATCATATATTTCATTAGACACCCGTTTTGACCGTTTTTTTTTTCTAAATCACACCCTTTATTACTTACCCTGCATTCACACTACACATTTTTCTCAATTGCTCCATGTTTTAGAGTGTGCAAAGCAGTAATCAGAGCAAAGGGTGGCTATTTTGAAGAAACTAGAATATCATTTTTTTTCAGTTATTTCACCTTTTTTGTTAAGTACATAAAACTCCACATGTGTTTATTAATAGTTTTGATGCCTTCTCTGAGAATCTACAATGTAAATAGTCATGAAAATAAAGAACTCGCATTGAAAAAGAGAAGGTGTGTCCAAACTTTTGGCCAGTACTGTACATGTGGTGAGCCTAGGTTATTCCTTCCTACAGATATGTCCAGCCACTGTGTGCAGCAGTGGAAAATGCATGGAAAAAAACTGTGTGTGTGTGTGTGTGTCAGAGTATTGATCAGTCCACCCTGCCTTATGTTACATGGGCAAATATTAAACAAGAACTCTGTAAACACAGACCAGAGTCATAATCAATACAGCCATTCAGGTTCACCAATAAAAAGAGGGCGAGTCTATAAATGTCACTCACCTCCATTAGGGAACGTCCTGAATGCGTTTTGCGTCTACGTTATTTGGATTTACGGCAGGATGTTGACAGAGCGACTCCAGGAGTTTGGGGTTGTGGGTTCAGCCTCTGGGTACTCTGGTCTTCCTTCCGTCTCCCAAATACACTGGATACACTTTGAGGTCGATCCCTTTATTTCTGCTGTGGACTGAAAACATTTGGGTTCGACATTAAAAGATTAATATGTTTCACATTTCAGCTTTTATTTCCAGGTATTTAAAGTGCCTTGCAAAAGTATCAACTTTTCAACCTTTTGCCACATTCCAGGCTTCAAACATACACATATGATTTTTTTTTTGGGTGTGAAAAATCCACAACAAGTGGGACAGATTTATTATTATTAGTGGAATGAAACTTGATGGATAAAAATATGGATATTTTAAACTTTTTTTTAGAAATAAAAAACTAAAAAAAGTGGGGCATGCAATATTTTTTGCCCCCCTTGCATTAAAGCTTTGTAGCGCCACCTTTTACTGTGATTACAGCTGCAAGTAGCTTGGGGTTTGTCTCTATCAGTTTTGCACATCGAGAGACTGAAATTTTTGCCCATTCTTCCTTGCAAAACAGCTGGAGCTCAGTGATGTTGGATGGAGAGCTCTGGTTTGTGAACAGCAGTTTTCAGCTCTTTCCACAGATTATCCATTAGATTCAGTCTGGACTTTGACTTGGCCTTTTAAACACCTGGTTATGTTTATTTGTGAACCGTTCTATTGTAGATTTTGCTTTATGTTTTGGATCATTGTCTTGTTGGAAGATAAAGTCTCCTGTGAACAGTAGATTGTGATACCCTCACTCCTGACCACTGGAGGTTGTTGCTGCTGTCAACAGTTGTTTTATGTTTTTTTCTTTACAGCCCTCACATGCTTCTATCATCAACTACTGTTGGTTTCCTTGATCTTGGTTGGTTCATCATCTGTTATTTAGTACACCAGTGACGACTTTCTTCTTCTGGACAGTTCTAAACAGTTGTTCTGGCTATGGACAATATTTGAGCAATTATTCTGACTGATTTTCTATTTTCTCTCAGTTGTCAGATCTCTGGTTTTCATGTTGGTTACATAGTTACATAGTGTGCATAGATAAAACCCAAATCTGAAACTGAGCAGAGTTTACTGTTTAAATAATCAATGTTTCTGGACACACCTGGCAACAAAACACACCTTATAGTCACACATTCCAATACTTTTGCTCACAAAAAAAATTAGTCAGATAATTAGCTCCAAGTAAATCAATCTATCTATCTATCTATCTATCTATCTATCTATCTATCTATCCATCCATCCATCCATCCATCCATCCATCCATCCATCCATGCATCCATCCATCCATTCATTCATTCATTCATTCATTCATCCATCCATCCATACATCCATCTGATGGCCTGGTGCCCTGTTTTTTGTGCAATTCGCCCTGATCAGCAAAAATCAGATAATTACCTGGATAAATGAACGGAGTTACAGCTCACCGGCTTCAGGTTGGTCTTTACCACCACAGTTATTTACAAGTGCGCTAATATTCTCTTTAAAGCCCATAATACTATGCTTTTAAATCCCAGAAATTATAGATATTACATACCGCTGTATGCGTGAGGGCTGAGGGGTAGGTGGGTGTGTAATTGTGTGTGCGTCAAAGAGTGTTCATATGAATGAGATTTAATATTACAGCTGCAGATCCTTTTTGATCATTAGCATAATTACTGAAAGCCACTAGCAACAAACAGTTTCGAGAGCCACCCACTGCTGTTTCTAGGAGACTTATCACAATGCTTCTATAATCCGCTCAACCACGTTTCAGTGTGCTCTGTGGCAAACCATGTGCTTCAGAAACACGACTGAGAAAAGAGCTAGAGAGTTTATCACAAGGACGCTGCACTTTAGCAGCTTATCTACTGTTACATAAAAGTGGTTAACTACATTTCTACCAGAATATTTTCAGGGAACAATCTTTTAATCTCAACAGAGTTTAACAAATTGATATTTAAAAAAACAAAATCTCATCACATCTGGACCCAAGCAGATCCATTCATCTACAGCTCTGGGAAAAAAATAAGAGACCACTTCAGTTTCTTTTATAGTCATTTATTTGCAAAGAAATGGCTGAAATAACAACACAGATGCAGAGCTTTCAGACCTGAAAATAAGTTCATATTCTTAGAATTTAAAAGTTCAGAAATCAATATTTGGTGTAAGGCATCTGTAAGCTGATGTATCGGAGGTAAGTTGCTGTGGTTTCCTCCGAGCGCACTGTGATGCTACTCAGCAATGAAGTGGTGGCTGTCTTCACATGTATCAGAGGAGGCATGTGCTAGTCTTCACCCTCCTGGTGTTGGGGCATCACTAGTAATAGTGGGTTGGGTATTTGGCCATGTAAATTGGGGAGAAAGGGGAAAAAAACAATGCAACTGGAAGCCTTTTAACACTAGTATTTATGTTTCTGCATTAGGGACTGATGAAGTGAGAAAAGGGTTGATTAAGAGTGAGGCTCTTTTTTTGTCATTTTAGCCATTAGTGAAGTCAGGCACTGCTGGATGATCAGTTCTGGATCACAAACAGCACTTCCTAAAGAACTCATCCTTAAGATTTTCTAGAGTGATGGAGCTCCACCATTCCAGAAAATGAAGATCCACCACTCTTCAGCCCAGTGTTTGGATACTAGATAAACTGAATTAGATAAACCGACTTCCTGTGTCAGCAATGCATGTATTTGATACTATATGAACATTCTAATTCTATATTTTCCTATTTTAAGCTTTATCTTGTCCAGTCTTGTAACATTTGCCACAAATAGATACAAACAATCAGAATTCCTCACAATTATGGACATGGAATACACATTGATTCAGAAGTGGATGGACAGTAAAGGCATTTTTTGTGCATCAGGAAAAGTGTGAAAAAAACAGTGGGTGACAAACATCATCCCACACTTGATGGTTGAGCATCTTTTAAACCTGTTTAGGGTCAGAGACAGAGCATATCATCCAACAGCTCAGCTCAGGTTTCCCTGCATGAGAAGGCGAGGATTATCACTAAGCCTGATTGATTGAGTTTGAAAATATTTAAAGTAAACTGGCCTTGAACTAGCAGTGAACTTAACCATCCAATCACAAATCCACCAAATCATGAACATAGAGGTATTATCAGCAATACAGTAATATCCACCAAACAAAAAGTGCCTTGACTAAAAAAAAGATATCTTAGCGGGTAAAATCCTAATAAATCTAGCCTTAATAACTAGTATTTCTCATTTTGAGATTATTAGAGTACTACAATAAGACTTCTTAAACTTTCTTTTTCTTGATTTAATGATTAATTCTACTAAAAGTGTCTTATAAAATTGGCAGATAACATAGAAATAATGCTTAAAGCAATCAAAATTATCAGCCACAGAAGTAAGAAGCCTTCAGTAGATTGATTCGCTTAAAACAAAAACATATGAGTTAGAAATAAGTTGAGTAGAAATTGTAGATTTAACAGGATCTAACTTGCTAAGATATCATTATTTATTGCTTCTTTTATTGGTTCCACTGTCAACTCTAAGTCAAATCTATAATTAAGTAATAATACTATAACTATAGGGTTATAACATGTAATATTGGCACTGCTGTGCTGCGGCGTAGGCGAGAGGTGCAGGCCGAGTGCTGTTTGGCAGAAATCTGAGAGAAATCTGTGTAGATTATCATCCAGTCCTCATTTGACTTTGAAAGCAAATGTTTTTTTTTTTTAAGAATTAAAGTTTTGTTTACTTCAGCGTCCCCTACTGGCAATAAAGTCCCCTATTTTACATTCAGATTAAAATACCCTATATTAATTGGGAAATATATACACTTAAGCTTTTATTTTAATAATAACAACTCTTAAGCTGATACTGGTGGCTGATAATGTTTGTATTCATGCATATTTTCGAATTGTGCCCCCCAGTGCTGTATAATGACATCGCATTTGTTTTTGTGTTTGGCTTGTAAGAGCTGCATCGTACTACACTACAAGCCCGGATAAGTTATGTTTTATGGAAACCGGTTGCCTTAAAAAAGTTATGTAATAGATAATGAAAACTTAAGTTAGCATAATTTAGAACATCATGTTATTGCAACTAAAAGCGGAAGTTGATCTAACTTTTTTATTTTTTGTTTTACTGTAAGACCGGATAAGTTGAGTTTGCATAAATTAAAACATCAAGTTTAAAACTAAAGGGGAACATGATTTATTTCTAAGGTAGCCCAGGGCGAATCACTACACACTGATGATGAGTGTTAGTCAGAAACTGCTGGACACACACAGTATGCAAATAGATTTTGACAGAAGCCAATGGAAAAGAAGCTGCCAATGACACCAGACTAAACTCAGTTATTGTAAGTTGGGTTAACTCAAAGATCTCAGTTTGAATGTAAATGTGCCCACAAATGTTCTACTAACTCAATTAGAAATATCCAGTTTTATGTAAAACAGACTTAAATCATTTTAATTCAAACAATGTATGGGTTTACAGTGTACAATGTTCTTATGAACAGATATTATAAAGCATTACTAAATTTCAGATTGTTAAGCAAGTTCCAGTCACCCTGCTGGGTTTTTCCACTGTTGGGATGTAGTTGGTTTCACTCACCTAGTGCTTTTTTAGCTCTGTAAGTGTGCAGTAAGCCTTTATATCATATCAATGTAATATTTTAATAAGCATATTGAGGATATCATCAGTGCTTTAGGACCCCAATTGTACATTTTGCTACAGAGAGTGTAAAAAAATAAATTCTTGTTAATGTAGTTATTGAGACAGGTCTATTCTGTTATCACCATCATATTCTTGAGTTCATTTGCTGAGGCTTGAACCGTACTGGGCATTCAGAAGCAGAGATGTTGAAGAGGGATGAAGAGGACGACATCAGGGAAAATGAATTCTACTTTCTGGCTGCAGTCAGCGTCTGTAATTACCAGGCTGGGTAAGTGAGGTCAGGATTAGTGGGAGGGTTTCATCCCTGATGACCTGCGTATTCCCGTCGCCTTAAAGGACATGCGCATCAATCTACCGCCGGTCTAAATATGAACACAGGGTCAGGAAAATTTACCATATTAACACCAGCAGCTTCACACTGTCTCTTTCTCTCAACACCAGCCGCTGTCTAGAGGTCTGCCACCTTCCTCTCTCTCGTCATCTGTTCATCTGTTGCTGTCACTTCTCTCTCGGTGCATATATTGGAAGGTCAGGTCAGTTCACCTCATGCTAGCACTATATGATACTCTTTTTCATGTACTTACTTCTTCTTAATCATCATCCTCATATTATGTATCTTCTTCGACACCACCCCCCTCTTCTTCTTCATATACTTTATTTACTTCATCATTATCTTATTAGTATCTTCATCACCTCTTCCTCCATTTACTCTCAACTTTATCTTCTGCATCTTATTTTTATCTACTTCATCATTTACTTTATCTTCATCTTCATATTCTTCTTTGACTTCATTACCATCATCATCGTCTTCTTTATCTTTTACATTCTCTTTGTTCATTATCTTCTTTAGTCTATTTTTATACTTTTTATTTTTATTTTTTTCTATGAAACAAACTGCACGGTCATCACTTCTTCATTATCATATACCCTTTTCTTTTTTATCATCTTATTTTTCATCTATTGCATGGTCACATGATATTCTGTTTTTGTCATCTTCTTCTTTTTCTTCTTCTTCCTCTTCTTCTTCTTCTTCTTGTTCTTCCTCTTCTTCTTCGTCTTCCTCTTCTTCTTTGTCTTCTTCTTATTCCTCTTCTTCTTTTTCCTCCTCTTCTTCTTCTTCTTCTTCTCTTATCATCATTATCTTTTTTAAAGAACCTGTTAATACAATATAATTTTCTTTTTTTTCATAACCATCAGCATCATCAGGATCATCATCATTATCATCAACCCAAACATCATCTTTTTAAACAATCTGTAAATGCATTATAATCTTTTCTTATTCATTATTTTCTTTATTCTTTTCATCATCCCCGTCATCGACGCATCATTGTCTTTTCTTCTTCTTCCATTAAATCCTTTTGTTATCTTAATCTGAATCATCATCGTTGTCATCACCAACATCATCTTTTTAAACAAATCCATTACAATCATAATTTTCTCGTTCATTATCTTCTTTTTTCTCTTCATCATCATCCTCACCATCATCGTCTTTTCAAACAAACTGTAAGGCTCTCATCATCATCTTATCCTTACCTTCTTTTTTCCTTATCTTCTTCTTCTTCTAGATTTTATTCTTTCTTTTTCTTAAACATGTAAAGCCATAATTACTCTTCTTGATCATCTTCTTGTGTCTCTTTATCATCATCATAATCATCTTCATCATCGTTATAAACCCACAACGCTTCTTAGCCTCTTATTTTTGTACTACCTCTTCTTCTTCTTCTCCTTCTTCTTCTTCTTCTTCTTCATTAATCTCTTTATTATTATCATCATCATCATCATCTTTTTAAACATGCAGTAAATCCATATTCTTTTTCCCCTAATCATCTTCTTCTTTGTAAACATGTAAATACATCATTAGCTTCTTCTTGTTCATCTTCTTTATTCTCTTTTCCATCGTCATCATCATTATTTTGATGTAACCTGTAAAGCCATCATCTTCTTCTTCTTGATTATCTTGATTCTTATCTTGATTTTCTTAAACAACATGTAACGCCACCATTATCTTCTTCTCGATGATTATCTTCTATGGCCTCTTCTTCTTGTTGTTCTCATTATTCTTATTGTTCTTTTATCTCTTTTTCTTTTTGTCTTCTTTTTTTCAAACAACTGTTAAGCCTATGGTCTATGTATCTTATAGATCCAGTCCATACATATGTCCATCCCTATATATAGCCCATCTGTTGCTGTACAGCTTCTTCGACCCAATCAACCTGCTGAGGGTGGACCACCTCCTTAAGTGTCCACTGGAGAGCAGATAATAAATTGGTCAGTGGGTGTGGAATGGTAATGCTCTTCTGTCAATATTTGGAAGGGTAGGTGTGTTTGAATTGTGCTCATCACCGTGACGGGATGGCAGGAGAGTGTGCGAGTGGGAATTAGCTCCCTCAAATCCTTCCTGGAAAGCCTCTGAGACAGGGATCCTCACCCCGGCGTGGAATACAGTAGTGGGGCTAAATTACAGCAGACAGGCTGGGTGCTGTTTGTAGCTGTAAGCGTGTCGGGTTTGTTTAGTGATAGACAGATATGAGGTGAGAGTGGTGTTGAGTGGGCTGAGGAATGATGTCTTGCCATCTGTGTTTGAAGGGGGGTTGGGGTGGGGGGGCTAAGATGCTTTGATCATCCCTCCTTTCTTTATTTCACCTGCCAAGCTTCTTCACAGTCTGGATTTCCAGCTCGCCTGTGACACATGTGTAAGCACGGATTTAAACACACACACACTTACACACACACACACAGGCAAACAAATGCATACATAAAATGACTTACACATACACTGATGCCAATTGATGCTTCCTGTTATTATTGTGACATGTATAGAATATTATACGGAAGACCTTTAATCTTTCCTATTTCTTTATCTTGGCTAGGGTTAGCTTTTAACCTAGTATGGATTCCCACAGCAGCTTTGAAACAAGTAGTGCTTCTCCTGGTAGTACAGGATTAGCTTTTAGCCTAGTATGGATACCTGCAGCAGCCTTTGCACAAGTAATGCTTCTTGAAGTCAGCTAGGGTTAACTTTTAGCATAATATGGATAGCTGCAGTGGACCTTTTATGAGCAAAGCTTCACCTAGTTGGCTAGGGTTAGCTTTTAGTCTAGTATGAACACCTGTGGCAGCCCTTTTGCAGCAGTGCTTTCCCTGATTGGCTAGGTTTAGCTCACAGCTTTTAGCCTTGCATGGATACCCACTGCAGCCTTTGTACAAATAATGCTTCTCCTGGTAGTACAGGATTAGCTTTTAGCCTAGTATGGATACCTGCAGCAGCCTTTGTGCAAGTAATGCTTCTCCAAGTCAGCTAGGGTTAGTATTTAGCATAGTATGGATATCTGCAGTGGACCTTCTATGAGCAAAGCTTCTCCTAGTTGGCTAGGGTTAGCTTTTAGCCTAGTATTGATAGCTGCAGTGAACTTTTTATGAGCAATGTTTCCCCCAGATGGCTAGGGTTAGCATTTTGCCTACCATAGATACCCACTACTGCCATTCTACAAGTATTGCTTCTACTGATTGGCTAGGGTTAGCTTATGGATTACCATCTATGACCGGCTAAGTCTAGCATTAGCTGTTAGCCTAGGATGGATTCTAGTAGCAGCCCTTCTCCTGGTCATCTAGGGTTTAATTTTTTGATTGAAATATTTAAGGTTGTGGTTCCTCCAGGCAGCAAGGGTTAGCTTTATGCTAGGATAGATAGCTATTGTGGCCCTTCTATAAGCAAGCTAGATATAGCTTCTAGACTAATATTGGTAGCATTAGAAGCCTTTCAATAGTTGGTGCTTTACCCAGTCTTTGCTTGATACACATGGTAGCCCATCTACAAGCAGTGATTTTCTGGTTGCATGGATGCTCTTGGCAACCTCTCACTAAGCAGTGTCTTCTCCAATCACATAAGGTTGGGTTTTATCCTAGCGTTGTTTTCCTTGGTTAGCAAGGGTTCATTTTAAACTAGCATGGATACCACTGTTGGCCCTTCTCCAAGCAGTGCGTCCTAAGCTGAGAATACACATTCTTTATGGGGCCAGTTGGCTGGGGTCTGTTCCAGATTGTTTCTTATGTTCCTTTATACGCTCTGAAACACATTACAATACATCAGCAGATTCTCCCCACTTCCTGTTCTCTGTTTATGGATAGCCATTCAGCTGCACCATCTGACTGTAAGCTGTTCCACATTAGCCAATTATTCCCTGTGCAACTTACCGCTCGTTTATACACTGTAGCACCATGCGTTCAAATTGCCTCTGGGATTGGTTCGCTCGCAATGAGGTTTCATGCATGTCATTGCAGTTTAATGATAGTTTCTTGCTTCTAGAGGTGAAACAAGATGAGAAACACAAGAGTACTGGAACCCAGTAATGAATTTACTTCAACGCAGAGTGTGTTATTTGTGTTTGAGTAGAGTAATTCAATTAGCTAGCTCACAGGATAGTAGGATGCCAATATATGCTACAAGAATAAGACTTATTTCCCCATTGTCCATCTTTTCAAAGAACATGCAGGTGCACATACTGGTAAAATCCAGCTCATGAACAGTTTTTGATTGTTTTTGATGGTGTCAACTTACCTTTAATGGTTGAAGCTGAAGCTGAAGTGAAAACTTACCCTTCGATGGCTTGTTAAGTAGGTTAATTAGCTTATCTCCTAATATGTTCCATTAATGTGAGTTTGGTAGAGCATTAGTCTATTTTGTTGTCTAAACTGGTTGACGCATTTGGTAAAAATGGTCAAACTCTTGGTCGTGTTAGTCAACCAAAATGGCCATAATAGTTATGCTGGTTAACCACCTTGGTTATTATGCTAGCCACTCAGCTTGACACAATTTTACATTCTATTCATTCGTCTGCCTTGGCATGCATATGAATTGAGTGACATCCCATTCTTAATCCATAGGGCTTAATATGACTTCAGCCTAACTTTTGTAGCTATAACAGCCTCAACTTTTTGGGAAGGCTTTTCACAAGGTTTAGGAGTGTGTTTATGGGATTTTTCTTCCTGAAGAACATTCGTGAGGTCAGACAATGACTTTGATGTGAAAGTCCAATCAAGTTCTTCCACACTGAACTTAACTTAACCATGCCTTTATGGACCTTGCTCTTGTTTTATGTATTTTAAAGCATTAGGAGCATTAATGGGCCAAGCCCAACCCGTGAAAAACAACCCCACACCATAATCCCTCCTCCACCAAACTTGGCACAACTGGCAACAGCCAAACGTGGACTTGACTATCGAATTGCCAGATGGAGAAGCGTGATTCCTCAATCCAGAGAACACATCTCCACTGCTCCCAAATTTAGTGGCAGCATGCTTTACTAAAAAAAACTGTATCCGACGCTTTTCATTGCTCTTGATAATGTAATGCTTGGGTGCAGCTGTTTGACCATGGAAACCCATTCCATGAAGTCTTCTTCTCAAGTTTGGAGGTTTGTAACAATTGGCGTTGAAGTCAAATTGTTGCAGTTGCTGTTGTTTCCAATCACTTCCACTTTGTTGTTGTTATTATACCACTGACAGTTGATTGAGGATTAATACGTATTAAATAACTTCATGATAGCAAGGAATGTAACAGTACTGTGCTGGAATTCACTAGTACTGAGAGCAACCTGCACTTTGACCAGTGTCTGTAGAGCAGTCTGCATGCCTAGGTACTTGGTTTATACACCAGTGGTCATGGAAGTGATTGGAACACCTGGATTGGAACAATTTTGGATTTGGATGGGCAAGTAAATACTTATTTTTAAGTTTTAATTGGCCGTCCAGTGCAATTTATTTGTGATAAATTTCTAAATTCTAGTTTTCAAGAACTCTCTTCTCTCTGTTTACACCATGTGGTCTCCTTCCCACAGCCGTGACCAGAACATCTGTCCCCTGCCTGATCGGCATGGCCCAGGCTAGTAATGAGCCCGAGCGCCAGCTGCCACAGGAGAGGCGGAGAGCGTCTGAGAAAGCGCCTTAGACAGGCAAACTCACAAGACCAAGGACGCAAGAATTCCCACCTAACAAACAGACACATCGGAAGATTCTCCACCAGTCACCTTGAGATGTTTCGTTCATTCAAGTCAGGCCAGTTGGCATAAAGGCTTAGCGAAGCATTTCCTGACTAAAATTCTCCCCCCTCATATCAGCAGTCTTTTAATTAAGACGACAGGCACATATGCTGACTCTTCCCAAACACTTACAAACAGATGCAGTAATAAAAGCATGGGTATGCGATTGTGAAACTTTGAAGGTCTGGTGAATAGAGCTGCTCTTGGAGACTAAGGGCCTTATTGTATACGCTGTGCAAAGTGCGTTGCGATGCTCGTTGCTATTTTACACCCTTTCAACAGTCTATTTTCACGCCTTGTGCCCATGCCCGCACCATTAAAATAGTGTCAGAGTTTAAGAACATATCTACACTGATGGGCATGGTGGTCTGGAAGTGAGGTGTGTTCTGATAAATATCTGGCGTGTTTCTGTCTTGCTGGCGGGAAACACAGGTGCACCACAGATTGATTTAAACCTTGACAACAGTCAATAATCAGACGCCCAATCCTATTTTACCTATGCAGGAGTGCCGTGCGGGTTGCAAGCGCTCAGCACGTGTATACACCTGCTTGTTATATCCACACATAAATACATGCTGCTACATGCAAATCCAGCCTTTACATCAACAAAAATTGTTTAAATATCAATGGGCCAAAGTCAGAGCGCAGCTGGCTCTTAAAAGGAATGACAACTGGCATACTGATTGGTTTATTTTACGTTACACCCAAAACACACACATGATTAAGAGAATTTGTACATGCCTTTTGCACATTTCGAGCTGCGCAAGGCCTATCGCCCTCACGATACCATAGACGCACCCTAAATCCCAATATGTTTTCTACACACTTAAAAGTTCAATTACCCAATCCCTGCTCATATGAACTCCCTTTATCACTAGTAATCCTCCCAACATTAGGATGGTGATAACCAGCACATGCCTCCTCCTATACATGCAAAGTCTGACCCTGTCTCTTTTTAAATGTAGCATCACTGGGTAGAGCACCGAACACACTCGGAGAAAAGTGCCAGATCTCCAGCTCCAATACATCAGCTAACAGTTGCCTGTGCTGACCAACATCACACTAGGAGTGATGTATGCAGAAAATTCCATTAACCCATGCCTAAGAGAACAATGGCAATTTATTATGCTCTATTGATCTCCTGCTGCTGATCGCAAGCAGCGTGATTCAGGATTCCAACTAGAGATTGAAACCAAAATGTGGAATAGAAAAAACAAGAGAAAACTATGCAACTGCTAATGTAATATTAACATGACATTAAGTGTTGTTGTGAAATAGCAAATTTCCCTTTCTAATCTAACATCCTATTAATTTATATGTAACTACGGCTCATATGTGCTTTGTTGATTTTTTTTTACATTACATTACATTTGTCAGACGCTTTTGTCCAAAGCAACTTACAATAGTCAAGTACAAAAGTAATAGAAGTTAAAGGTAAAACATCTTTAGATAGGGCTTAAAGGAGGTCGAAGGGAAATAATAGGATAGAGGAGTGAAGGAGGGAAGAAGGAAATGAAGTTAGAAGTAGTTAGTTTGTTAGAGGTGTTAGGAGAGTAAGTGCTCTATGAAGAGCTCTGTCTTCAGGAGTTTATTAAAGATAGTGAGAGATTCTCCTGATCTGGTAGTGGAAGGTAGTTTGTTAGAGCACAGCAAATGTGCCAGTGTTAATTTTTCAGGGTTGGTGTAGATTAGAAGGGGTTACTAGTAATTTTACTCAGAATTGATCAATATTAACTTCCTCGGTAGTCAGTCCCAAATAGTGTCAGAGTTAATATCTGTCGTTATGAGAATATCTCTGAATTTACACCGTGACTCGTTAGATTGGCCACACCCACCCTTTGAATCACCTGCTGGAGTGGCGTGGGACACTGTCAGCAGCAGCAGCAGCAGCACTCAGCCATACTTCGTCGTGAAAATCTCTCCTTTCTATGGTAAGTTACGTTTTGGTCGATAAAAGTGTCACTTTGGGATTGATATAACCGTTTTGTGGTTGATTTTGTCTGCTGGGTAGCAAAGCGAATTAACTGTGTAAATGCTGTACTCGATTGGACTGTTGTATGTCGACATTTCATATGTGCAACGCACAGTGTAAGTAGGGCTATGTGGCTAGTTTGGTATCTTTGGTGTTGGGTTAACTGATACATTTTTGGTTTCCCGTTTATTGATAACACATCGGCTTTTGGGTCTGCTATGCTTGCCACCCATCCCTCGAAATACGGAACCGTCATGGTAGTTAAATCATGCGCCTCATATTGAACCGGTAAGGGACGCGATTTGTCGCGTATTTTCATGAATGATTAAAGCTAGAACAAATTGACAACACGTCACCCGTATATCAACTCTAGCTGTTGTTGTGAGCGCGACCCAGTTGAGCGTCTATGCTCGGTGCTCCATAATATTGAACTAGAACTAATAAGTACCTTTATGAAACCGTGGTCTGTGCCTGTCTGATCATGTTAAACGTTTTCCACACGAAGAGAGTTAGTTCGAGGTGTCTTGCGCGTTGCAACTTGCAGACCCTCGGTAAGAGTTGACTTGGTTAAAAAAGTTAGCCTTGACAAGTGTGCATCGGATGGGAAGCTCTCATGCATGTTGTCAAGCCTACTATATCTTACAGTTCCCTCAAATGTTCGTTCACAAAACACAGGAAAAGGTTTTTTTTTTTACAGTAACTTAATTTTTACTTCACATTCCTTCATCAGGGTCAGTGTCATGTTGTCTGTACTGTAATGGGCTCCTTGCACTCACGGCTCTGACGCATTTCCGTTTTCAAATAATGCGGCTCGGACGTTTCCGGTTGTATTGTTTACATTCGCCTGTATAGGCAAAACGTACATTTTTTACTAGCGAGAGGTCAAAATGAGTATCCAGCGTGAAGTTTTGAAGCCGTTTTCAGCACTGTTGTGTTCCTTTTTGCACGGCGTCTGCTAAGTTTTAAGGAAGCTTTAAGCTAATAAATCTAATAAACAGTGGCTAATGAACATTAGTCGGGACCACTTTACCATTTCGCCGTATTAAAGGTCTGTAGCAAACATTTCATACCAGACTACCTGGTTAAACCAGAAACGTCAGAAGCTTGGAGACGACTGGCAAAGCTTGCAGTGCCACTGCTTTTTAAATGGAATAATTAACGTTACAGCACCCAGGCTCCATGTATTTGGGAGAGGAGATCAGCGTACTTGCCTGAATGATCCACCAGCTAGCATTTTTATTATTATTATTATAGCGAGATATTATTATAATAGCTAATTATTATTATTATAATAGCTAATTATTATTATTATTATTATTATTATTATTATTATTATTATTATTATTATTATTATTATTATTATTTAAATATTATAGCTAGCATTTTTATTATTATTATTATTATAGCGAGATATTATTATTATTATTGTTGTTATTATTATTATAATAGCTAATTATTATTATTATTATTATTATTATTATTATTATTATTATTAATAATATTATTATTAAAATATTATAGCTAGCATTTGTATTCTTATTTTTTACTAATATAGCTAGCATTTTTATTATTAGTATAGCTTGATATTATTATTATTATAGCTAGCATTATTATTATTATTATAGCTATATATTATTATAAATTGTACTATTTTTATTATTTTTATTATTATTATTATTGCTAGCATTTTTATTATTATAGCCAGCATTTGTCTAATTATTTTTATAATTATTATTATAGTTTGCGTTATTATTATTACTAGCATTTTATTAGACTTCCATTTGATAACAGGAGAAACTAACTATCAATAATGCACCTAGCAAGCTAGTTAGCTATACTAGCTAATGCTGAGCTATGTGGGCTAACGTAAAATATAAGAAAAAAAACTTTGTAGTGTGTAGGTATGATATAGTTTATAGGCATATAGTTTAAAGCCTTTCTCTAGTTTTCTAGTGGTAGGCTTTACTGGTCTCCTTGACGTTGAGGTTAATTTTTAGAAGCTCTTGTAAACACCAGCTGATAATACTGCCATAACGAGTGTATTGGAAAAGCCAAACAGGAAACGCTGGAGCAGCACTGATGAGAATGCGGAAGTAGTTGTGCAAAGAGCGCATTGTAGTGTTCAGTCACCCTCCTCCTCACACCAGGGCGAGGATCACTGTGTGTAAATGTAAGAACTTAGGACAGTGTTGGGAAGTAACGGATTACATGTAACGGCGTTACGTAATCAGATTACAAATTATGAGTAACTGTAATCCGTTACAGTTACTGCTTCAGTAAATGGTAATCAGATTACAGTTACTCTGCTAAAATAAATGGATTACATTGCGGTACTTTTCTATTTTTGGTCTTCCAATCCAACACTGACAAAACGCGATCACATTCACATAAATCATAACATCAGAATATTCTATGATTCACAACCTCCTGCTCAGAATGTTTTCACTGCAGAAGCGCCCCCTAGCCCGTCGGCGGGCCCGTTCTGACTATGTAATGTAGAATGCTTATAAGCGTCAAATATTCTAAACACACCGACCAAATAACCGACTCATATTCTTTAGTACTAATTTAACTACCTGCATGCAAATTTACAACCATCTACATGAAACCAGTCGCCAGAAATCGCCAAATGAAAACAGCCTGTTTTTTCACATTGTTTACATGGGGAACACGCCTCCCCAACAAAATAGCCTTATAAAATATTATTAGTATATAAAATAACATCATATTACATTATAGAAAATTCACTTACTATCACAGCATCCACAGTACAGCACTGAACCGCAGATAAGATATCCATAAAGTCCTTTATTCGCCTGCTCACTTCTCCTCACAAACATGCGTTTATTTTCAGCGGTCCACAAACCACTATTTTTCTTGAGTGATCGTCTTTTGAACCAATAACGTGAGCGCTGGATCAATCCAATCCAATCAAATCGGGTCATAGCCTTTCTCCAGCGTCACAAAAGTGATTGACACCTATTTCAACCAATAGTCCACCCTTAGACGAAAACATTGGTACGTAATTTTCCCTGATTGGTCTCCTAATGGCTGGGGGAGGGGCATGCCTAACCGCTGTCACCAAATTCCCTCTGCTAAACAAAGGTGCGCCCACAGCGCGCATACGTGTGATTTTGTTTGTCATTTCATCAAAAAGTATTAATATTACTCTGAAATAGACTTACATTCATTTATTTTATCACAAACAAACAAAAATATTACAAACTCTGGCTGTATAGAGACAGATTTACTGGAGAGGTTTTGAACACTTTGGAGACGCCTGGTGGACACCTAAT
This sequence comes from Astyanax mexicanus, assembly GCF_023375975.1. Classification (NCBI taxonomy): domain Eukaryota; kingdom Metazoa; phylum Chordata; class Actinopteri; order Characiformes; family Acestrorhamphidae; genus Astyanax; species Astyanax mexicanus. Next base: position 33,271,504 of record NC_064412.1, read on the forward strand.
ATAATGCAGTGTAACTCTTCAATGCATTGTGACATAAATTATAAATTTTATAATTTGTTTGTCAAGACCCTACTGAATCAGGAAATGTAGAGAATGATTGACTATTCATCACCAACATCCATACACACATTGTAAACTCTAAATATAACAGGCGCTTTTTTTTTTTTTACATTTTCTTCTGCATTTGATGTTCTCAAATGGAACTTAAATAATGGAAATTAAAGTGTTGAAGTGAATTATTGTTTACTGTTTATGATTACACTGCATTTGACATTTAATAATAAAACATTCAAATTATATTTTGTTTGCATTTGTGAGTTCTTAGAAAAGGAACAGATTGTAATCGCATTAAATCCTATTGGACCGAATTGTATCGTATAAAGACATAATTTGAGGTATCGTACATTATCGTATCGCTGACTAAAATAATTGTATTGTATCGTATTGTAATGAATCTTGTGATTTACACCCCTAGATAATCCTGGCAAAAAATCCACCTGCAGAAAGTGGCAAACCTGCAAATAGATAGCTTACAGTTGTTGTTACATTGTTTGGTTTTTAATGATTTTATCATCAATTTATAGAAGTGTTTTATAAAATTGTTTGATTAAATGGTTTCATAAGTATTTTTATAGGGTGATTGAAAAGGCTGTTTTATTTGTCTATCTATTAACTGGAAGGAAAAATAAAACAATAATATGCAATATGTGGTTGCTACATTCATTCAGGCTTAAAAAAAACGACAATATTTAAAGTAATCCAAAGTAATCAGATTACGTTACTCACTTGAAGTAATGTAACTGATTACGTTACAAATTACATTTTGAGTGATGTAATCAGTAATCTGTAAGGGATTACATTTTAAAAGTAACCTTCCCAACACTGACTTAGGACTACCTCAAGTAATGCCATTTTTGTCTTTAAAGCAACATGCTGGTTCCAGTAGAATATAATGGAGTCAGCAAATGGGTCAGGGTACCACAGGCCGAGGAGGAGTACAGTTACTCCCAGTTTTTGCAAGCAGGTAACTGTTTGGCTAATTTGACTGTCATGTTTATTTGTGCTTTGAAGGTTTTACAGTGTCTTTGTTGGAAACTGCAGATGACAATTATATTTCCCACTAACCCCATAGTATTTATAGTCCATCAGCTTTGCTCAAGGCATGGTTGTTGTTCCCAAACCTTGCTTATTGACAGTTTCTTGTGTTTCAGTGCTGGCGAAATTCAATTTGCCAGATTTTACTTCTTTGAGGCTGAAGGATTCATCTAATGTGGAAGTGGATTCAGACATATTTGATGAACTCTTAAAGTCATCAGGGGTGTTTTTCAAGGCAGAGGAATGTAATGGTAAGTGATTGCAGGCTTATAGATGTAATTAATTGTTATGTTTTGTTTGTTTTCTACAAAAGGTAAATTGAGCTGTAACATATTTCCTGTCTTGGTCACTAGGCTATATGCACAGCACACGTTCACTACCTTTTTTCCTGCCTTACATTATTGGACAAACTGATTAATCCAGGTGTGTTTGAACATAGTTGTGAGATCAAACACACCTGGATTAATCAGTTTGTCCAAGAATGAAGAAGACAGGAAAGCAGGAGCAGGATTGTCAATTGTCACAATGCTATATTTTTTTCTTAGGTATCCCTACTGAGGTGACGTTCTTAGAGGGCTCATCTTCATCTGACTGGTCACCATCACCATCATGTATGTCCCAAGGGTCATCATCAGGTACTGACTCAACAGTGATACTGGAATCTACAAAGACTCGGAGAAGACAGCTGATTGAAGGGCCCCTGGATGGCAATGTTGCAAGAGATGTAAGTTAACCAAATGCTATTGACCCTGATGTCAATTAGACCAATGTCGAGCCTTATATTAAAGTTTCACAATAAGAATATTAGTACTGTAACTTCAGTAGGTGTTGGTCATAGAGGTAGAACATAACACTAGAGTGGATCCCGCCCCCTTTTCACGGCAGTCCGTGGCAGCCATTTTTTGGAGGTAGACCGGAGAAATGGAAATGAATGGAGAAGGAGGCTCATCTCTCAAAAATGGCTTAATAATGTGAAAAATGTCCATCAACACGCTATGCAAGGACAATAGCTGAAGAGTGTTGCTAAATATCTACATGATTTTTATAATTTGATTTTTAAATGTATTTTGTCGACTCATATGATTTAAGTACATATTTAGCCTGACATTTCAAATCTGGTCTTTGATTAATGTGTTACTTCATATTCACACAGTTTTAGTCAATTTTTTGAGTTCGGCATGTTCTCCATTGATTTGCATTGACTGAATGTGCCTACACTACCTACACAAGATGGGAGGGTGCATGTGCCGTCATGAATTGCGGTGTCAACTCTACTGTTATATTCTTCCACTATGGTGTTGGACTGCAGATGCTCTGCTATGATGGCTAATTCTTATTTCTCATGCCAAACAACTGTTACATCAGATGAAATACCTACTGTACTTGCAGTGTGAATGATATGCAATTGTCGTTTCAGATTGTTAGAGATGCTCTGTGTTCAAAGGCCAGTGGGAAAGAAATACTAGAAGAGTACAAGAAAACAAGCACCATCAGTGATGTTACAAGAAGGAGGATGGTCAACATTCTTGTGGCAGATATGGTGGAGTACCATGGGTAAGTAAATGCACTTGCAATATCGGATTGTGGTTGTTTAAATTTCTCAGTAGTTTTTATTTTTACTCAGCTATTCCTTTTGCTCTTCAGTTTTAATTGAGCTGTTTATTTTACTAAGCTGATGTTATCTGATATTCATTTATTTTTGTATTATTGCAGAATTTATTCATCCTCATTTAAAAAAAAAAATAGTTATATACTATTTTTTTTTGGACTCTTTTTACGTTCTGCTTAACCCATTGATGCCTAAAGCACCTGCAAAAAAAACGCCTGCTAAATGCCATAGCCCCTTTGGGAAAAGGTGCTGTAAACCTGCAAAAACCTAAATATCTCAGTGTCCCTAGCACATAAAAACATGAAATTAATTGCATTTAAAAGTCAAGATCCTGTTCTTGCACCCATAACCCTGAATGCTGCATAATGCATCTCCAGACACTAGGGTCAATGTTGCGCTATGCATCATCTGGCATCAATGGGTTAACTTTAATAACAAGTACTCATGAATGAAACTCTTTCTTCCTAGGAGGGTACCTCCGGTAAATGTGCGGAACCTCTATGCACTTGGGATTACAACACTGTTCCCAAAATTGAGTGACCCAGATTCCGAGAATGGCTATGTGAGTGCAAACCATAATGCATCCTAGTATAATCTGTGTATATTTGTAGAACTTTTTTGTCAATAGCAAGTCTGCCAGTCCTGGGTGTGGCATCCCTCGTCTGTCGTTCTCACTGGGGTCTTTTAAAAGGTTTTCCAGGAGTTTTTTTTTCCCAGGTGGTATGAGTCAGATGAGAAGCAGTTGACTGGGGATGAATGCAAGGAAGCCATATCGGCGATGAAACACTCAAGTGATGCAATCCTTGTCAGAAATAAGATGAAGGCCACATTCCAGCACAGACAAAGAGTCATTCAAGACCCAGAAAGTGCCTCTACTGTCCTCGACCTCTTTCCCAGATTCTTAGATACACCTGGCTTGGTAAGCATAAAATGCATTCCTGTCAATTTTGTGGTTGCCTTATTTTGCTTGACTGTTTAATTGATGCCTATGGTGCCATGGCAACTGTGTTCTCTTCCACTTCATCTTTTCTGTTTTAAGATCGACCAAGACTTCTCAATGATCTTTGGTGAGGAGGTGTCTGGTAAATTCCTCTCCAAGTGGCCAACCTTTTTCAAACCGAGAGTCATCGCAGATTGCTGCAAGAACCTAACTCCGTCCGGTTGTTGATGAGCTGCTTCTGTCTGCACAACAAGAGTCTGATGATGGTGGTAAGTGTTAACAGGCTTCATGATCTTAATAATCTGCACACATCCGTTACTACCTGAACTTGAGGCTGCTCCTGGTTTCCTGTCTTGCATTATTGAACCGACTGATTAATCCAGGTGTGTCTGACATTACAGCTATGGTCAAATACAGTAATGTAAGACAGGAAACCAGGAGCAAACTCAAGTTCAGGAAGTAGCGGATGTGTGCATATAGCCCACTGAATAGTAGATACAGTAGATTACTCATGCTTTCAGTGCAAAACGAAAATAGGACATCGTTGTGTCCTCATGTTTTTCTCCCCTTTACTACAAATTATGTTTGTACACACTGCATCTTACTGCTAACCATATTCAATCCATCATGTAATTAAAGGTGCACTGTGTAGGATGTGACCAGAGTAGGTATTGTAACTATGCTGCTCATTGTAACGGTTGTCTACTGCCAAATTTGATCTTTTCATGAATATTTACTAAATAATGAACTGATATTTACTAATATGACCAAAGTACAGTAAGTTTTGCTGCTAAAATGGTGTATTTCTGGACATTCAAAATAGCGGATAATTTAGAAGATCCACCTTTTCATGTATGAAAAGTGCAATTTTTCCAGTCATAATGAATACTTACAATTACTTTGAAGATGGTGGTGGTGTGTATTTGTGAAAAAGGTAACATTTATGAATGGGCAGCATGAATTCTTGATAGAAACAGCTAAAATATTACACAGTGCACCTTTAAAGACAACTGAACTGTAACTGATGCCGCAATATGTCTCTTCTATTTATGCAGTTTGGCATTCTGAGGAGTGGGATTCTGAGATGGCTGCCATCCTGCTTCTGCTTCACCTCCTGCCTCCAACAGTTAAAGGCAAGAAGAGTGGCAAGATGAGTGCGTCGGAGGCTACTCGACGCCTGATCAAGTTCATGAAGGTATTTTCTTAGGACTGTACATCACCAAAGCAAGGTTTTCAGGACCCAATATGACATTGTAATTCTTTAGATGCAGTTAAATAGTTTTTAAAAAGTAATACATCCATTTATCGCACAAAAATAAATTAATGTTGTGTACATTCATCAATCCATGCCTTGAATTCATCATTAATTCATCAAGTTGTGTATTGTTCACATCCATTCATGCATTCATTCGCCCATGAATGAAAATGCCTTGAGTAAAAAGCATTTCATCACACTCACTCAGTCACAGGGTCAGGCATCCATTCATATAGTCAGTAGCATATTAATTCAAATGGCTTGAGTAAAAACATCACTCACACTCACTTTTTCACTGACAGGTGGGATCAAGCATGGAGACCTTCCTTAAAGAAACTGGCCTTAAACAGCCCTTTCTGCTCGGTGTTGGAGAAAGAAGCAGCTGCATCCAGGACTTCTACATCATCCTGGACCAGAAGGCCATTCCCTGCAGGATGCAGACCCCTGTTGCTGCCTTTGATGAGCTTTTCAAGGCGCATTATGCTTTTGCTGTGTCGTATGATGATGCCCTGTCCAGCTTCTTCATCTTCATCCAAACCACTGTGTATGGCATTGACGTCGGCAAAGTGAAAGAAAGTCCCAGGGTAAAAGAAATAAGAGCAAGACTTCTTCACTGTGAGGTTTGAAGACTGTACATTTTGACCAGAAATGTACACATGTTACCTTTGTAAACTACACCACACCAGTTGTTCAATGTTATTTAGACATTTGAAGTTTCAGCATGGATTGTATCCCGCAAAGTCTCTGCGATTGAACTGTGGAGAACCTGGTTGTATTTTTGTACGTATTCTGGTTACCAACGTCACCTTTCTCGAGTGCATAAAGACTGCTTTGATCCAGATCCTGTCACCAGTTTTGAATTTGAGGCTGTGGCTGGACCTTCCACACCAGTGAATGTGGATCCTCCTGTGAAGGTTACTACACATGTTCCTGTTGAAAAGAAACATATTCGGGACATGTGCAGCTCTGTTATTGCTCAGGTTCAAGCCTCAGGTGTTCCAGAGAGCACTGTGCAGTATCTAGTTAATTCAATGGAGGAACTGGTTAATGATGTTCATGCTCACGCAAAGGAAGCTGTTGTTAATTGTTTGTCTTCTGATGCATCAAGAGAAACTTTGGAGAGAGTTGAGAGTTGTTTTGATCAACTAGAAAACCCTTTTTCGTGTCTGAACACGGATGAGGCATTTTGAAAAGAAATGGAATATAGTAGAGCCTGTAGAGCATGTTCTGGCTGTCCGTTTTGATGTAAGAAGAGACAGAAGAACAGGCACATATAGGCAAGTTCCAGTCAATGATAAGTTCATGTATGTGCCTATCCGTGGGTCTCTCTCATCAATGTTTAGTAACAAGGAACTCTGTAACAGTTTCAAAGAAGTAAAACCACACCAGGAGGGATTATACAGAGATATAAGTGATGGGTCCTACTTTAAAAATCATAGTTTATTTTCTCACCACGAACATGCTCTTCAGATCCAACTCTACTATGATGAAATAGAGACGGCTAATGCTCTAGGATCAAAAAAGGGAGTGCACAAACTTGGATGTGTTTATTTTGTTTTGAGAAATTTATCACCAAAGCTCAATTCTGTGTTAATGAATATTCACGTTGTTGCTCTTTTTCACTCAGAGGACCTTAAGAAATATGGATTTGAGCCAATTTTGAAGCCACTTATCGATGATTTAAAGATTCTGGAGACTGAAGGAATACAGTTGCCCTTTTTAGCTACACCTGTGAAGGGTTCAGTCATTCAGGTCACAGGAGACAATTTAGCTCTACATGCACTCTTTGGTTTCGTCGAATCATTCAGTGCGACATACTGCTGTAGGTTATGTTTAACTGAAAAAAGGGAATATCAGTCAGTTTTCACTGAAGATCACCCAGGTTTAACCCTACGTACAAAAGATCTTCATAAAGAGCATGTTCGTGTTATCCAGGAAAATCCTGCTTTGAAATCAACATTTGGTGTCAAACGAGACTGTCCACTCAATTCCCTCCAGTTTTTCCATTCGTCAAACAATTATGCTTTGGACATAATGCATGACCTGTTAGAGGGAGTGGTGCAATATGAGTTAAAGCTTGTGTTTCAGTATCTGATCAAAAATTCAATATCCCTGAGTTCGTTGTCTGAAAGAATCCATAGCTTTAATTATGGGTATACTCAAAGAAACAACAGGCCAAGTGGGCTTAAGCTTGATGACAACAGCAAAGATCTTGGACTCAATGCTATTCAGTCTTGGTGCCTTCTCCGCAATGCCCCACTGATATTTGGAGATTTGGTTGAAAGAGAGGATACCTGTTGGCAATTGTTACTCCTTTTAATTCAAATTGTTAACATTGTGTTTTCACCCACTGTATCTCATGGATTGACTTGTTATTTGAAACATCTCATTTTTGAACATCACACCCTTTTTAAATCCATCTTCCCAGAGCACAATCTCATTCCCAAACATCACCATATGATCCACTACCCCAGCGCTATTAGAAGAATTGGGCCACTAATACACATTTGGTGTATGCGGTTTGAAGGGAAGCACAATTTTTTTAAGAAATCTGTAAAAAACTTCAAAAATATTGCTAAGACTCTAGTTAAGAAACACCAGGCTCAGTTGGCATTTCATTTTGAGAACTTTACTTTTCAGAGATTACAGTTTGGTCCTATCTTAGAAGTCCCGGTCAGCAGTATAGAGGGTGGAGAGGTGCTGAATGAAGTGTTTGATGAGTCATCTGTTTCCACCACTTCCTGGGTCAAAAACTATGGCACAGAGTATCAAGTTGGGATGTATGTGATAACTGGAGTTGAAAATGAGATGCCCTTGTTCAACAGGATTGACAGTATCATTGTTAAAGACAGAAATGGCTATCTTTTGATTTGTAAAGTCTCAAATGTTTTTTTTGATGAGCATTTAAATGCATTTGGCATTGAGGAGAAAAATGAGGTTTTCTCAGTGATCTCTGTAAATGATTTGTTATATTACAGACCTTGTGATAGGCAATTTTCAAATGACAGAGATGATCAAGTGTACCTTGTTCCATATTGTAATTATATGTGAATCCATGCAAACTGTTAATTGTTAATGTGGTGTGGTGGTCATTTAATAAGATAACATTTCTAAAGAAGTTTTTGCCTTGTGTGTTTTTGAGATGGGTTTAGTGGGTGGTTGTGTTGGTTAAGGGTGGGTGGGTTTATTAGTAATCAAACTTTACACCCATTGGTCTGAATGCATTGGAAGTCGGTGTAGCATTTTCAACCACAGTAGTGTAACATTTTATTAAAATGACACTAGTGGAGAGTACAAGTGACACTAGCTGGTGTTAGATTTTAACTCCCAACAGTGTTGAAATTACTAGATTTAAGTGTATAAATATAGTAGTGTGGTGTAAAATTAACACTTAAATGTGTTGATTTTTAACTCCTTAAAGTGTGGAAACAACTATGGCTGAGTGTAAAAATATTAACACTTGACACTAGGAAAGTGTTAGTCAGTGATAATGCTAATTCCCCATAGTGTTAAAAAAATAACTCTGAGTGTAAAAATATTAACACTAGTGTTAGTGTAACATTAACACTGAAAAGAGTGGATGCATATACACACTCACTCAGTGTTAAATTTAACACTCCGAGTTGATTTAACACTGGCATTTTTGCTGTGAGGTGTTAAGAGAATTGGTGCTCTTTGAAGAGCTCAGTCTTTAGGAGTTTCTTAAAGATAGAGAGGAATGCTCCTGATCTGGTAGTGGAAGGTAGTTTGTTAGAGGTGTTAGGAGAGTAAGAGCTCTTTGAAGAGCTCTGTCTTCAGGAGTTTATTAAAGATAGTGAGAGATTCTTCTGATCTGGTAGTAGAAGGTAGTTTGTTCCACCATTGGGGAACTCTGTATGAGAACAGTCTGGATTGCTTTGTGTGAATGTTTCTTTGGTAAAGCAAGGTGACGTTCATTGGAGGAGCGCAGAGGCCGGGAGGTAGCGTAAGCCTTCAGGAGTGAATGCAGGTAGGAAGGAGTCGAGATTTTGGTCGAGATAGGCTTCTAGGCCTCTGCTCAGAGTTGGTTCAAAAACTGTACATTTAATCACTTCACGCACATTGTCTATGCATCTTAACTACAGACAAAAACCTAAGACACTTGTTTTAAGATTAGAACAGGCTAATCGTACAAGTTGAGACCAATAATCATCATCTTAGATTAGTTCGACCTCAAGGATGTGGATGTAACACCACTCGTGACTCGGAACGGCAGGTGATGAGGCCCGTTAGTTAAAGCATAAAGACTTGGCCTGAACAGACTGCAGTTTATACTGGGGGAGGCTGAGATATGCTGGCTAAGAGCTTCAAGCACTTATATCAGTATGGGTTCTGGTAACAAAGAGTAGGAGGAGCTGATTGCTTTCTGACCAAAGGAAAGACATGAAGTTCAGTCTGGTAATCTTGCATAGTCAGAACTCTGAAGCTTCACTTAATTTTTTTCCCTTTATTTTCTATCCATTGCATTCCAAAAGGCATGTTTGGTCCAGATGATTCTTTAAATAAACAACTTTTCTTTTTTTATTTGACTAAATCATTTATCTATCACCTGACATTTTTTGGAAATGGAATGTCATTAAAGGTTTAGCAGGTTAAAGAGTGAGTAACTTTTCATTTTCACTTTAAGCCGTAACTCAATCTCTTAATACGCTGGAGTGAAATTGAACTGACCTGTGCCCTGAGAAGGTCCAGCAGCTTGCCTAAGCAGAATTTTAATGATCCGATTGGTGTTGGTTTGGCTTTTCATGGGAGAAGGGTTAGCCAACAGAGGACGTCTGATCAAAAAACAAGCAAGACGGTTATTTTTGTTGACTCTCGGGCTCTGCGCTCCACTGTGCAGTGGTGGTCTATTTCTGGAAGCCGTTTGTGTGTTTGTTCTTTTGCTGCAGTTCTTTCTCCGCTGTGTCAAAGTGATTCGGTGAATTGAGGTTTGTCTTTCTAGGTAAACAAAAGAGAGAAAAAAAAACATGCGGCAACTCGTTAGCTCGCTAGACCTCCCAATTCTTCTCTAATAATGTTCCCTTCCTCATCTGAATTTCTTTTACCTCCTTAAAAAAAAGTCAATGGGACAACAGTGATTGGGTGAGTATTGATTGTGCTTCGTGTTGGGGGATAGAATTAGAGCGTGAAGGAGGGGAGTTTGTTGCGGAGGCTGAAATCCAATTTCTCAAAGCCAATTTCGGTGCAGTTAATAGGGAACATGGCTTTGCATTAGTGCTGCATTACTGTGGACAGGTTGGTTCTTGTATTTCATCTCTTTCCAAAGCACAAACACAGCACAGGCTGCTCATTTACAACAGGTGTCTTAATTCAACTCCAATAGGCCACTTACTTGCTCACTTTTCAGGTTTAATCCATGTCAGCTGATTAAAAAACAACAACAACAAAAAACAAATAACCAACAGCAATACAAAAAGGACACATACCTGATTTTCTTCCCCCGAAATGATGCATACGTTGTTGGTCCATTTGATTTCTTTTTTTTTTCTAAAATGAAATTTCACGCTACGCTGCTCGGTTTCCTTTAAAGACTCTCTCTTCAGGTCTCTCAAATCCAAAATTGATCCGCGCATTCTTCGGTCATCGCTGATTGACTCACAGTAGAAATAAAACAGTTTGAAGTTGGTGAGAATGGATTTATTTTCTGACTCAGTGACAAATCTGAATTGCTTCCAAAGGCTTTTTTTCAGATTCAATAGAGACTTTCAAATGACTTAAGTGCAGCAGAGAAAGCCACCTACAATGTTCAGTTAATAAAATGTGTGGCATTCTTTGTTATAATATCCTGAGGTAGACCTGGAACACAGTATACAGTGGAGTGAAAAAGAATACCTACATTCTTATTATTATAAAACAAATTTAAAATTAAATATTGGACAACGATAGCCTGAGTAAACATACAAAGCAGTTTTTAAAAGATTTTAATAAGGGGGAAAAAATCTATCCAAACCAGCCTGGCTCTACATGAAGAAGTAAGACACCTTTTTTTTGGAAAGCTGAGCAATTTCACTTACTAGCCACAACCAGGCCTGATTACTGTAGAATCAAGTAGAATCCATAAATCACAGAACAGAACCTGTCTGACAACATGAAGCAGCTAAAAGATCTCAAAAAGAAACATGCTATACCCCAATCTGAAGAAATTCAAAAACAGATGAGAAAACTCATTGATCATCTATAAGTCTGGAAAAAGGTTACAGAACTATTTCTAAGACTTCGAATCACAGAGAGAGCTGTTATTCACAAATAGAGAAACCTTCCCAAAACTACTTCAGAAGGGCATGGACAACTCATCCAGAAGGTCACAAAAGAAACCTAGAACAACATCTAAAGAACTGCATGTCTCACTTCAGTTAAGGCCAGTGTTTCAGTAATAAGAAAGGGACTGGGTAAAAATGATCTCCATGGGAGAGTTCCAGGGCAAGAAACACTGCTGACAAAAAAATACACAAAGGCCCATCTCACATTAATCAACAAATGTCTTGATGATCCCCAGACTTCAGATTTTGGTGTACTTGGGTTCTGCAGCAAGTCCACCTCTGAATGGCTCAAAAAAACAAAATGAAAAATCTGTAAAGAAAAGTGGACCAAAATTCCTCCACAGAGGTGTGAAAGACTTAATTGCAGTTTATGCCGCCAAGGGTGTCTTTTTTGCACAGGTCCAGGTTGGCTTGAATAGCTTTTTTCCCTTCATGAATTAAATCATTATTTAAAAACTGTTTTTTTTTTTTTTATATTTACTCAGGTTATTTTTGTCTGATATTATGGTTATGGTTGTCATAATATTCTGGCTTGACTGTGTCTACTAGTATATATCTGTCTATCTCTACTATACAAATTCTGATTTACATTATATTCTGAATAAGCAACCATTTTTCTTCAATTGAATCTGTTTTTAATGTGAGCAATAATAAGAATAATGAGGATTTCCACAAAAAATAAAAATAAAATCCAGAAAAAAGGGTCAACAGGTTTCCGATGATCAAAACATTTTGGCCAGGTAATTTTATTACTTTAATTTGTTTACAAATCGGCTAAGTTTATGTGTGTTTTTTTTTTGTTTTTTAATTGAGATAATGATTAATTCTACCATTCATTCACACATCCTAACACAGCACAGCACCATTTGGAAGCTCATCATTTGTAGAGGGTGGTATATTTTCTTTTTGTTTTTTCTCTCGGATCGTTTCATGTCTTCCTTTTTTTCGCCTATGAATATGAAATGGACCACAATCCACTAAAGACTTTTCCCAATCAGTCATGGCTTTCATTTGCATGTAGTGCGAGCACACACACACACACACACAAACAGAAAGAGCTTTTCTCGGCCTTCCTCTGCTCTACTGTATAAATTCTGGGGGTTAATCTAAAGCTGATACCCCCAATCCCCCTGTTTTCCCCTCTTTTTCAGCCTCATCCTCAGCTCCTCTTCAGCACGGTGACAGAAAGCCATTTAGAGCTAAATTCCCAGGGGATATTACACAAGCTCACTTGGGTATTCTCTAATAAAACCACCCAGAATACCATTGTGTAAGTCAACACAGCAGTCTGGCATCCAGCTGCAGCTTCGCAGATGAAGCTTCTGGTTTGGCACTGTGCGTAAGAAGTCCTCTGTCCAGAGCCAAACTGACTGGCAGGAATTTCCTGTCATTCTGAGCCAGAAATTAATACAGCAGCTACAGTTAGCTAGTTAGCTAATTTCATCCACACAAAACAATACACCAGCTAAAGTTACAGCAGGTCCCTGCCTCAGTTTGATGGTTTAGCTGGTAACCAAACAAGGGCGATTCGAGATTTTTAGGGGTGCTAAGCACAAACAAACCAACAAAAAAACTATGGAATTTCCATATCATCACCTTCCTTTGATGTATTTTTTTTGCCTGAATCATCTCCTCATGATGCTGTGGCCAACTGTGGTAAAATCTTCTACACCCCCTCAGTTGATCAGATCATTTAAATCTACCCCTTTATATTATATTACATTACATTACATGTGGCAGATGCTTTTATCCAAAGCGACTTACAAATAATGATGTACATTTATCAATACGGGACATAGAAATTTAAGGTAAAAACATTTTTAGACAGGACTTAAAGGAGGCCAAAGGGAAAGAGTGGGCTAGAGTAGGAAAGGAGGGGAAGAAGGAAATGAGGATGGAAGTTTGTTAGGATAAAGTAGGACAATTTTGGATAGTGGCTTATGTCAAGAGTGGGACTTAAGCTAATTAATTATGCTAAAAATAATATCATATCAAATAATATCAGAACACATTTAATGACACATTTAATATGGCCCAGCTCTCTATATTAAAAAATCTGATTTTTGATTTAAATAAATTTTTCCCCGACTAAAATCTCCTAAAAGTCTGGAAGTCGCTAAATGACGGCATTGCCTAATTTGCATAATACATGTTTTTAAAGCTGTAAAGGATTAACATTGTGAGAGAGAAAAAAGTGAGTAAAAAACACTCTAAATATGATAGAAATTATACAAATGAACTCCAACAAAAAAATGCAAACTTCTGTTGCTTTTTAAATAGGCAGTCACGTCTCAAAATAACTTTATTTTTACGTGAATTACATAAATCAGTTTTTTGCCGTGACTGGGCAGGGTCAGTCAGCACGCACAGTGTGTTCATGGAGCGGTGTGTGTGTGCTGAGTGTGAGAGACTGCACTGTAAGTGTTGTGGGGCAGGGCTCACGGCAGCACCCGCTGCAGGGCGGAGGTCAGTAACTGAAGAGCGCAAGTTCATCTCAGAGTTGCCAAAAGTCTCCAATAACACCACAAAAACTCGCTAGATTTGTCGCTAGACGCTTTTTTAAAAAAAATTCGCTACAGGGTCTGAAAAGTAGCTAAATATAGCGACAAAGTTGGCAACACTGCTTTGCCGTCATTTTGTGTGTGTGTGGGGGGTCACGAGAAGGGCGGGGCTGTGCGCGGGAGAGAGGGGCGGGGCTAAGCTCAGGGGAGCGTTGGTGGTGAAAATTAAAACTCAGAGAAAATCGATTTTCATAAAAACACATCGTCCTTAACTGTAAATTCGAATTGATCGATAAAATCGATTAATCGCCCAGCTATATATATATATATATATATATATATATATATATATATATATATATATATACATGAAAAAGTTGAGAAAACTCAAAATGTCATGGCAATTTACTGCACTAAATTTTTGCACTTTCGCTCCTAAAACAATTGGACATAAAAATCAGAATAACTTGACCTGACTTTTTTGTACTTATTTAGAGTTAAAATTACAATTAATAATTAGATAATATGAGCCTGGAGAAATGTGTCTGCTTAGCACAAAGCTCACTCAGGCTGCCAAGCTGAGGACACTTACACCTACACAAACGAGTGTTTGTGTTAAAGTTAAAGTTGTCAGAGGCCATTTCCCACACAGAGTTCTAGTTAGAAAATACTGCCTGAAGCCCTGCTGAAAAGAGAAAGAGTATCCTGCATGTATCCTTAATATCTGATGAAAATATAATCCTTATATGTCCTTTAAAATAAGGTAAACACTCTAAAAAAGAAACAAGCAAAATAATCTTACACTTACAATGCTTATGAGACAAAACAAATCTTATCAGAGAAATACTATGATTTATTGTCTTAGATAATTTAGCTTGATACCAGCTTGTTTTTGCAGTGCAATTCCCTACGTCCATGAACACCTGGATCTACAGCCTTTATCTATGAGGAAAGATTAGTTCATAACTCATCTATTTGTTCAGTCTCTGTAAAGCAGTGCTAATCTTTGAGTGAATACACACAAGACAGATAGACTGCAGAGCACTTATCATCACTTACAATCTGTAAATGAACCATTTCATTCTCATTCTCCATTCTCTCCCTCGTCACGCATTTAATGTGGATCAGTGTGTCTGCATTCTCTCAGGTCTTCAGGCTACAAAGCGACACACTCTCTTCCTCACCAGTGATGAATGCTACATTACCAGAAGCAGATGATTGTGAACGTTCTGAGCGTGGATGTGTGTGTGTTGGCAGGGTCGTTTAGTGAAACGGCTGACGAGTGTGCTACAGGTACTCAGCGAACCAGAACAAATGGTTCTATGACTGTTTGCCTTCATGTGGATTAATGTGTTGACATTTCCGAAGCGTATCTACGCTTACAGCAACGGAGAGAGAGGAATTGCTCAGCTAAAGCTTCGGGCATGATGATTTCTCCAGCTTCAGACCTAAATATAGGCTACAGATATCTGCTCTTGATTGCTGGGAAGAACTTCAGAATGAGGCTTCACCTTTTAGTCAAGCTCATGATTATCATTGGTATGTCTAACCCAACTTAAAGAGGAGTTCTTGTGTAAATAAACTGCTAACTTTAGGTTTTCCAGGGGCTAGCCTCACTTTTTTGTAATGTTTAGTTCTTCAGTGCATTATATATAGCACATAAAAAACATATGTAGTGCTGCTGCTCTCTTAGTGTACTTTATCCATCAGCATTTACCCACCCATGCCAAATCACTCGCTGCACCCTGCTCTGCTCCCAAAGAGTCTACCTTCTGGTGATGTCAACAACACCCAGTGCTATTTGGCAAGAGTTCTAAAAGGGTTTGTGGTTTTAAAGAGGCACATTTTTGAAGACACATCCAATTCTTCTACCTACATCCCCCTATGCACTGTACACTAACAGCAACATAAACACAACAGACAAAACGAGAAAAAATTTTAAAAAAGAAAGAAATGTCCTGACTTGGGTCTTCATTAGGGTAGCAACTGCACAAGCCATGGCGCTACGGGTAAGTAGCTGGTAATTTATTGCCTTCAGTAGATCACTCACATGAAGATTTGAGATTCTTTGAATTTTCCTTTCCACCTTAAATGCTGCTGTGGTGAACTTCGAACGTCTTCAGCTTTTAAGGTGGATCAGAACATTCATATACGATTCCAAGTGTAGTTTTAGTTTTTTTGTATAATTTGCTCCCTGGTTCATGTTATTTCCAAAACACACAACCCATGATTAATTAAGAGAATTCCTACATGCCTTTTTCATGTTTCAAATTGTGCAAGGCATATTTTCCCCGTTGTTACAATAGCGAAGACACACTGACATGCTAAATCAAACTGCGCAGTAAACAATTGATGGCTTGCCTAAAGAACGCTAACGTACTGCTGCATGGCACACCAAGGGGAGGCAGATTTCAGCGTAACACCACATCTTTCTTCCTCTGGTTTGTTTAAAGACTGCCTCAACTTCCTGTCATTGGTGCGAGAGGTTGGTCTGAACCATCTAATAAAATGCTTTTAAACTGCAGACGGTTAAAATGGACTCGGTTAATTTGTACCCTTAGTGTGGTTCGACTGAGCAGGTGTAAAATGAGTAATTGCACTCGGGTGTGAATAAAAAAAACCCAGCTTTGACCCAGCTATCAAATATGCTTCTTTTATTTAAGCAAAACTGCTGATAAGGCGCAGATTAATCTAATAAATTAACCAAATAATGCTAATTACCACAGCTATGAAAAAAAACACTGTATCTGCTCCACGCTGTTTACACACACGGTCTGTGCTGTGTTCACTGATCGCAGCCGTGTGACTCTGTTAACTATCTGTACATCGTCGCTGCACATCTAAGTAAACAAGTAAAGGAACTCATCGGACCATAGAAACCAACTACGCCCTAGGAGAAGGCTTCTCGCTTGATTTCTACAGAACAGAAAGGAACAGAACCACAGGGTCCATATTGTATGCAGTCACTTGAGAGAGTTTCATCTTTTTTTCTTGGTAATTTATTTTTCATTTAGACATTTTTATGTGCAAAAATCCTCTGCTCTATTCTGAATCTAGAATATTCTAGCACAAATTGTACTGCAGAATTATCTTACAGCCGCAAAAAGCTTGGGATGGAGGATAAAAAGCCAGCAGTGAGGCAGAGAAGGGAATATGATAAACGGTCATCAATATGCTAAAATACTTATTCATTATCTGCAGTCACTGGCATGTCCTCCGTCTCCCTGTCTGTCTTTCATTCTGTCACACACAAAATTACTGGTGCCCTTGGAAAGGACATATACAGTATGCACATCTTACATTCTGCCAGTTACAGCTCCTCCCTTCACCTCAGTTTGATCCAGGCATTGTATATGAAACATGTTTTAGTGGTTATCAATAAAGTGTAGCTTTTTGATGGATGTTAAAGTCATATCTCAACAGTATCAAGGAATCCAGTCTCTATCAATAAATTGGGTGTTAATCTCTCAAGCAATCAATTTACATAGGTCAGGATGACATCCATGCAATATTCAGCCGTCATTTAATAATGTAATTAACTAATGTACACTGATCCGGCATAACATTATGACCACCTGTTTGTTTCTACACACATTATCCATTTTCAGCTCCATTTAAAAAAATGATATGGTTTTCACCATATTTATTTTAATCTAATAAACATCCCTTTATTCTGAAACCCTTATATAAAGTCCAGTGCAGTGAATTGCCTTCAGAAGTCCCTTTATTAGTTAATAGAGTCCAGCCGTGTGTGACTTAGTCTTAGTATAAATATACCTGTTCTTTAAAGCCCTGAGTTGTTTGTTAGAGAACACTAATAGTGAACAAACAGCATCATAAAAACCAAGGAACTCACCAGACAGGTCAGAGATAAAGTTATAAAGAAGTTAAAAGCAGGATTACATCATAAAAACATATGTCAAGCTTTGAGCATCCCAAAGAGCACTGGTCATTCTACATCTAAAAACCTGCTCATGGTCATTCACCCAAACTGACAGATCAAGCAAGGAGAGCCCTAGTCAAAGAAGCATCCAAGAGGCCCATGGTCACTCTGGAGGAGCTGCAGAAATCCACAACTAAGGTGAGAGAATTTGTCGACAGGACAACTATAACTTGTACACATCCCAAATCTGGCCTTTATACAAGAGTGGCAAAAAAAACATTGTTGAAGGAAAGACATAAGAAGTGCCATTTTTAGTCTGTAGCCACAAGTCATGTAGAGAAAAAAGCTAACATGGAAAAAGGTACTGTGGTCAGATGAGATCAAAGTTGAACATTTTGGCCTAAATGCAAAGTGCAAAAAAGTAACACTGTTTATCATCCTGAACACACCATCCTCACTGTGAAACATGGTGGTGGCAGCATCATGCTGTGGAGATGCTTTTCTTCAGCAGGGACAGAGACACTGGTCAGAGTTGATGGGAAGATGGATGAAGCTAAATACAGGCCAATCCTGGAAAACAAAACATACTGGTGGAGGTTGCAAAAGACTTAAGACTGGGAAGGAGATTCACCTTCCAGTAACATACAACCAGAGCTACAGTGGAATGGTTTAGATTAAAGAATATTAATGTGTTAGAATGTGTTAAAATTTCACCCTTATCTTAACTTCAGTCTCATCTACCTGCTAGCTACCAAGCTAGCTCACTGAGGTGACAGGCTAAATGCCTGAATGCTCATGAGTTCATGAGTTCATTATTTGTAAAATATTTTGAGTTTTTTAGAAGACATCCAGGACTCAAGAGCCATAAGCAACCCCCTGCTCTATCTAGCTCAAGCCTTCCATCATTGACACACAGCTGCCCTGGAATAGATATTTATCATGTACCATCCATCCTTCCATCCATCCATCCTTCCATCCACACACATACACACACACACACCATTTGTCAGTGTTGTGGATGTGCTCTGATTGATCTACCACCCAGGAGATCTTCCCACACCACCCAAGTTCTCAGTAGTTTAGAAGCATTTTCTGCTTCCCACTAGTCAAGGTATCCCAAACATATCCACTGATGTTGAGGTCTGGACTGTTTTAGGGCTTGTTTAAACATTAATGAGACTTATATATGAATGAATGAGTGGGCATACCTTGTAAATTAATTCTGGATTCATCCAGACTATGAAGGAACACATAAGGAATCATGTAGTGAAATAAAAGTGTTAAAGAAACCAACATACTATAGTATTTAGGTGGTTCTTAACTGGGGTGCTCTTACCGTGCATTTTCTAAGGCTGGGAACTCTGATGAACTTATCCTGATTTTCCTTTCCTGGGAGCTGTTAACTGAAAGCCTTAATTCCAGGTGACTCTATTTTGTAAAGCTGATCTAAGCAAGATGTGCCAACTTTTAAGAATCTAAAATATAAAACATAGTCTGGGTTGTTAAAAAAACTTTTTTGTTTAACAATTTATGTTTTCATAGTTTTCATAGTGTGGGTAACTTTACTATTAATCTACAATGTACAACATTGTACACACAAATCCCACATGTCAGTGTAGCATTCTATAGCTTCCATGGCATAAGTCATGGGACTTTTTTTTTTTTATTTTTTTTACTTTTTTTAACATAAAAATCTGGATAAATTCTTCATGGTACTGAAAACTGGCCTTTAACCTGCAACTCATAAAGAATACAATATGAGACAATATGATATGAGAATCAGCAAAGAATTATTATGCAATGTGCCAAAAAATCCTCTTTTAATATCCCTATTATCTAAATCATGATTCCATCTCACTGCACTTCAACCACTTATTCTCTCCAGGGGCTCAGAATGTCAGTGTAGCAGAAAAGCATATGACAGTCAGAATTAGCTCCCGGTGTAATCGCGCACAGGCTAATCCGCCCTGTCTCGGCTCTCGGGAGGCTAATCCACGCCCCTGTTCCTACCAGGCTCTGTTTGACATTTCAGCCTTACAGTTAGACCTGCCAGTGGCCAGCTCTACCGGGGGCATCTGTTAGCTCAGAGGAGAGCCAAAATCCGCCGTAGTTCAAAGCTGGCTCCCCCAGTCTCTATACGCACACACTCACTGGAAACTGGAGTGGACGTCACGCTCCAGACGCAGGTAGAGCAATGAGCAGAATGAGACCGTCATTAGTTCTGCATCAGATCTGACCTTTAAGTGCCTGCTGGTTCGCGAGCTGGCCAAAATGACATCATTTACCACTTTGCTGGAAACCCCTACCCTGTAGCTCCAACTTGTTGATGTACAGTTAGAAACTATAGGCCATTATTTAGTCTACAGATTAATGTCATGTTAATAATGCCTCAAGTCCACCTTTGGAAAGCGTATTTACGCAACTTTGAAGCTCATAAGTATAAAGAGATATCTTATCGAATGGTTTCCTGCATGTTTTTTCAGCAATAATATGTGCATATTGTCGCTGCCCAATGAAAAAAAAATTATCTCCATTTTTAGTTGACTACATAATTTGAACTCACAGTCTGTCCCTTATACTGTGTCAAACTTTCTTGATTATTGATTTCTTGATAAAAAAAATCTCCACAATGATCTCAAATACATTCTTTTTTCATTGACTTTCTCTGGTTTGGTTCGCCAAGCCTCGTATTCCCGCTTACACATGCCTGTCTTCATAGGGAGTGATGCAGACACACCAACACACAGTGGAATAAGGCTTTGAAGGTGTTAAAGGTGGTGTTTCTGGTTCTTCCATCTCAAAAGGCAGGCAGTAGAGCAAAAGGCAGAATGGGAGCATGTTCATAAGACTTCTATAAGACAGCTTGATCATTTGATTCACTTAATGGTGAGCTTCTTCAAACCCCAGCAACAGTGCAAATCCTCAACCATCCTGGCAGTGTTAATGTGCATTTGGAATGATTTATAACGCTTTTAGAATTGTTGTATTCAATGGTGAATATTCAATTTTCAATGTTCTCACCTGTGGTCATTTGTTACCCCGCCCCTCATTACTGTGTATTTATACCCCATGTTTTCCTTTGTTCTCTGTTGCGCCTTTTGGCGTATATTGTTTTGTTTTTTTTCACCGACAGTTGCACCTTTTTGTTCCAGCTACATTTCTCAATTGTTATCTTTAATTGTTTTTGTTTTTTCTTTTGACCTCTTATTTGTTTAAAAAAATGCAGTGTGTTTTTGCTTTGTCATTCATTATAGATACCAATCAAACCCACTTGTATCCTGCACACAACTCGTTATATAAGTATGTAGTGTTTTATGAACACTTTGGCATTGTAATGTAATATAAAGTAAGGAAATATAACATTATTTGGTTTAAACTTTCCACATTTGCTCTGATAACTAAAAGAAAATGATTCCCAGTTATTACAGGATAATACATCCTTTAGAAAACATCTCTTTTAAATATTACAATTATCTGTATAAAGTGAAGAATTAGACACTTTTGTGTTATTTTTTCTGTTCTTAAGGAGCGATCTACATAGCTCCTTGAATCATTTCGCACTACCTCTCTGAAGTTAATGAGGCAATTATCCAAACTATCCAATTCAGCCCATTATCATTCATAATCTGGCAGATTATCCTGAAATTACATGGAATAATTGAGGCGATTCATAATGCAATCGGATACTGAATTGCATGTATTGAAAAAAGGGAGGTATTAAGAGAGGCCTGTTATCTCTCTCTTCCTTTCTCTCTCTCATTTTGTCAACCTTGCGTCCCGCCGCCCTGGTGGTCCGACCTGGCGGTGTCTGATTGTCCTGCTGCGTGATTCTGTGGACCCCAGCGGTGAAGCAGGGGAAGAGGATTAATTATGGTTTCGTATTCAGAGGCCGCAGTTCAAACTGCATCGGCCGAAAAACCTATTAGCATTGGCGAGGAGTCAATCAGAGAGCTCAGCCGTATTGTGAATGCTCACAGCAGAGCCACGGGAGGGAGATTAATGCTCAGCTCCTCGCTGCCTTTTTATTTCTTCTTTTTACCATTTTACTCATTTATATGTAATTTATAGGTCGATTTTAATGTACAAAGTAAAAAAAATTATAATAAAATAGACTACATAATACAAGCTTATTTTAAACATAATACATGCGTGCTGTCCGTCTCATTATTCCACAAATTCATATGATGGTCTGATATTATATAACAGTAAGTAAATTAAGCTGCCATTCTGTTCAGATTTTTAAATGCTTAAAAAAACGTTCCTGTGACTCTACTGACTTTCTGAATGTGGTGGAAATCAGCACTGAAACTCAAGCCAAGGGATTTTCTGATTGCTAGATAATTACGAATGGGAAAAAAAACAAGAACAAATAGTTGAAAATTTATATTGAACAGCCGAATCAAGCAAGACAATCAACTAAACATCTGTTACTCCAAGAAGCAAACAGAAACACTGACTAAAAGTCACTTATACAGTGCCCTTGACATTAAAAGGTAAACATTTCACCTTCTATTTCCAGGTATTTGCATCTGGATCTGATACACAGTTCAGAAGATAGAACCTTCTGTCTGAACCCACCTATTTTTCTTGTGGGCAAAAGAATTGGAACATTGGAACATTTGACTGTCAGGTGTGTTTTGTTGCCCTGGTGTATCCTGATACATTAATTATTTAAACAATAAACAGCGCTGAATGTCTTTGCTCACTTTCAGGTTTGGGTTTTATCTGTGCAGACTGTGTATTTAAAGGTAGAGGAGTACCCAACATGAAAACCAGACAGCTGTCTATGTGTGGAAAAACAAGCAACTGTGAAGCTGAGAGAAGATGGAAAATCAATTAGAACCATTGCACAGATATTGTCCATAGCCAGAACAGCTGTTTGGAATGTCCTGAAGAAGAAAGTCGTCACTGGTGTACTTAATAATGATGAATAAAGAACTAGACCAAGGAAACCAAAGCATTTGATGACAGAAACATTATAAGGGCTGTAAAGAAAAATCATAAAACAACTGTTAAAAACTGTAAAACAACCTCCAAAAGGGCCCCAAATGTTTTCAATTTACAGCAGAAATAAATGGATTTGCCTTTCTGTTTCAATACTTTTGGGCCTGTACCACTTTTTGAAGGGACTGCCAGTGAAACATTTTTTAATTCTGTTAATTAAAGTTTAATTTGAAATATAACAATTTTAAAAGTCAAGCAGTCCAGATTTCTAATTCATGACATCACTGCAAATAAAGGTGAGGGTGGTTGGCTGACAGATGGCCTAGTTCACCATTCTGCTTCTCTAAATCCAATCATACGCTCCTGTTCAAAGTCTGTTAACCAGAAAAAATGTCTTTGAGTACACCATAGAGACATGTCTAGCAGTCAACGATCTTTCACCAAGAGCTACACTACCCAAAATGAAAAACTTCTTAGAGCCTCTTTATAGGGCAATGGAGAAACAACTTTAGCACTCTATGGGCAAGCCATGAACCGTACAATTTTCTTAGGGTGTTTTAGTGTGTCTTTGCTGTCGTAACCACGAGAAAGGTTTGCTTTACACAGCTTAAAAAACACAAAAAGCATATACTAATTCTCTTAATTATGCATAGGTGTGTTTTGGGCATAACATAAAATAAACCAATCAGCGTTTCAGCTGTTAAGTGCTATTTGAGGGTTGTAGCTGCCTGGACATAAAATATGAGGATGTGTGTGTTGGGCTGCCAAGATAGCAATGAACATTTGACTGTTGATGTCTGTATAGGTTGTCAAGATAGCAATACGCCAGATATTTATCTGAACACACCTCACCTCCTCACATCTAAATATAGTAGATATATTCAAAAGAACCATTGCTATTTAACGGATGCAGGCGGAGGAGATTAAAATAGACTGTTGATGGGGTGTAAGATTGCAATGAGCATCACAATGTGCCTTGTGCAGGGTGTATGTAAGACAGGGCCCCTAGTGCCTAATATTTGTATGTCAATATTGCATAATTGCATGCCTACTTTTGCAGCAATTTGGGGTCAGTGTCTGTATGGCCTTTTTTAAGCAAAAAAAAGAGATTGTCAATTTAAAAATATTATAAATACCATTTTCTACAATTTTTCGGAAGGACTGAATGGAAGTCAAGCACAGCAGGTGGCGTAAACGTGACGTGGCACAGGCATCTTAAAAGGCCATTTCCACTAATGACCAAAGTGCTATTATATATCTGCCACGGCTACTGAGCTTTAAAATGTCACCGTCTATTTGCATATAAATGATACGCGGGGCTTCTGAAGACATTTCATTATTTATTTGCTCATTCACTTCATTTCAGTCACTCAGTATCAACTCCTCTTGGCTGGCGTTAGACAATGGCCAGTGGCATTAGTGGACTCCCCCTGTCTCTCTCTCTCTTTCCCTCTTTTTCTCTGTCTCCCTCTCTCTCTCCTCCCCCTTCCTCACTGTCTCTTTCTCTCTCTCTCTCCCTTTCTCTTTTTCCCTCTCTCTCTTCCCCCTTCCTCACTGTCTCTTTTTCCCTCTCTCTCTCTCTCTCTCTCTCTCTCTCTCTTCCCCTTCCTCACTGTCTCTTTCGCTCTCTTTCTCTCTCTCTCTCCCTTTCTCTTTTTCCCTCTCTCTCTCTTCCCCCTTCCTCAATGTCTCTTTTTCCCTCTCTCTCTCTCTCTCTCTCTCTCTCTCTCTCTCTCTCTTCCTCACTGTCTCTTTCTCTCTTTCTCTCTCTCTCTTCCCCTTCCTCACTGTCTCTTTTTCTCTCTCTGTCTCACTGTCTCTCAATTTCTTTCACAGACACACACACGCATTGTACATTTTAAATTTGTTCTGCAATAAAAAATAAATAAATAAAAACACATTTTAGGGTGTTTTTACACCTGTTGTCAGTTTCTATGGTCTGGATTCGTTTAAGTTTGCTTATTTAGAGTGTTTTCTACCTCTGTTTGGTCTGGTTTAACACAGGCATGAACCTAAATGCACCAAAATGTGCACCAATAAAGTGCATGAGCATGATGTAAATATAATGAGGAGATTCTGTGTTCCAGCGCGTATCTGTGCAGTGGAAAGCGCTGAAACGCTGCACATTCAAACACAGTGTTTTTAATAGGATGTGCAGTGCAGATGTACACATAGTAAATAGAGTCACATGGCTGCGAGTAGTGAATGCAGCACACACTGCGCGTGTGAACAGCATGGAGAAGCAGAGAAAGTGTTTGTTCATAGCTATGGTAATTATCATTCTCTGGCTAATATATCAGATTAAACTGCATCTTATCAGCAGTTTAGCTCAAATAAAAGGAGTATATTTGATATGTATTCATTAGAATTTTACTTAGCACATTAAAAAGACTGTAATCTAAAAATATATATATATATATATATATATATAACCTGAGATATAAGCATAAAAATGTACATAATTATAAATCATGATTTTAATAAATAAATAGAATAGTATTTGCCTAGCTGTTTGACCTCAACCAAGAAACCAATAATCTGCAGATCTCTAATAACCAATCTGTGTACATGACCAAGAGTACTTTTATAGCCGAAACTGTACACACACAGCCTCACTAAAGAAGCCCTATCCTCCCCAGTTCTCCTAACTGGGCTTATCACATGGGTGGGGGGATGGCGGTAATTGTGCCCCCTTGCTTCCTGGTGGATGGGGGGGCTTGGATGTGAGAAAGGAGGCTGTATCTCGCAGAGTTGCTATGGAGACGCTGTAACCAGGTCTTTTGCATCCACCCAGTACAGTTCTGATCTCCACACGAACAAACGCCACCGATCTGCGCTGTATAAACATCGTCCAGTCCATCATAGAGTACGGCTGGAGGGTCAGGGTTCAGTAATAACTGAGGAGATCCACACCAGAACACACAGACTATACCTAACCTCTTTAATTAATTAATAAAACGAGTGTATCCTCTCTATACTGTCATTCAAACAACCTGAATAAAAAAAATTAATGGAAGTCAGTGTAGAAATATTTTATCTTAAACCATTTTGAAACATTTCTATTGGTCTGTTGATATTGAGAGTTTGACACATTGTAAATAATAACTGCCATGTTTATATTATTACTTCCTCTTTTTTCTACTTCCACTTCCACAACTGTACAATCACCTAGTGCTGGGCAATTTCCACGATTAATTAAGTTAATTCGAATTACAGTTTTATTGGGATTTTCAAAAAGGAGTAATCACAGTTTTACATACAGACATTTTACCTTTTTAATCTAAAATATCAGAAAACGCTACTCATTTCTGAAGTGTTTATCCAACTTACCTTGGTTACCAGCACCGCCCACAGACTAACATGCAATTTTTTTCTAACCAATCCGTTCAGTCTGAGTACTGAGCTGGTACCGGATAAAGTTCCAGCACTTTTGACACAAAGACCCAGTGGGATAAAGCATATATTTTAGCTAAAAATAAATCCTACCGTTTCTAAAAACAGTCATTGCTCTCTGGTAAGGATTCGTGATTAATTATGAAAAACAATAATATTAATAATAATAATTGGGTTTTTTTTTTGTTTTTTTAAGGTAAACCTAGCTTTGAACCATTTGTTTGTCATCTGTAGTTTGATGTTTAGTAGGGGAAGAAAAAAAACGATTATAATCAAACATCTGATTTTTTTTTTTTTTTTAGGCCATTTTCGCCCAGCACTACAATCAAACCCCCAACTTTTTTCCTTGGACGACATGCTGCACCTTAATCACACATGTACATATTTGGATTTTGGTGCAGTTAGTTTTAGTGTCTGTGTGAACCAGACCAAACAGACAGAGAAAATGCTCTAAGTAAACGGAATCATCAGCTGATGCGGACCATAGAAACCAACTACATTTGAGAAAACTTCCTAAGAAATGAAAATCTGTCAGTCTGAAAAAGACCATCAAAAACATATTGTAAATGCTTCACAGAGTATTATGGTTTGTTTAAGACATTAAGTTTAAAACACGATTCCTTATGTGTTCCTTTCATTGTCTGGATAAGTTCAGTAATAATTTACAAAGCGGGAAAAATACTGACCTCTCTTTGTATCTTAGTTACAGAAGAGTCGCGACCGACAGTAGGGATCATGTTGGCAGTGGAGGCACTTAGCTAAAATTAAAGAAGAATACCGGTATGAAATGGACTTGGGGTGTAGTGAAACATGATAAGGAGTACAAACTTTGGTTGAATTGCCCACCTCTGATTGCCCCCAGCATTCCAAAGTACAGCTACTTTGAGCTTGTTAATGATGTAAAATTGTGATTTCTATGCATGGACACGCTATGCCCGTACCTGTAGCACTGCAAATCTGTTGGGAGCATCGGATAAAAGCATTGTATTTCGGGAATGCGGGGGGTGAATGGAAGTGGGCTATTAAAAAAAAAAAAAAAAATCCATTTTACACCAGATTTCTCCTTTAAGTGTTAACTCTTTTACCAGCTATAGAACGGCGAGTGTCCTTTCAAGCAGCCCCCTGTAACAATATCGGTGCAACACTACTCTGAAGGTGACCTGTGGTACCCACATATGGTATCTGGAACCAAGACATTAGCAGCATAAGATCCTTTAAGTCCTGTAATTTGTGAAGTGAGGCCTCTGTGAAACACATGAATGAGCCTTGGACACCTTGGGCGACCTTGTTGCTGGTTGTCCGGTTGTCCTTCCTTGGAGCACATTTGGTAGGTACTGACCAATCTATCAATAATTTATGAGTGCTTTTGACCAGAGGAGGATCCTTCCAAGGTTTCGTCCTCCAGCTTTGAGGGAGTTTTTCCTTGCCGCTGTCTTTTACACCAGTGATTTTATGTTTTACATTGCGTTTATGTACTGTACTTTACAAACTATAAGGCGCATCAGTGAACGCCTATTTTTTGGTCTATTTTCATACACAAGGCACTCTGGATTCTAATTATCGCATTATGCGACACTAGTAAGAAACAGGGGTGTAGCCATGTTTTCCTTCTAATTCAGCAGGTCTCGCTGCTGGGTGGTGGTAGGGGGTAACTAAGTTAAGTAAAGCTAAGTAATAAAACTGTAAATCTTAAAGTCAAATGAACACTGGATGTTAATCTACACAGATATAACTCCTGAAAACTGTTTATTTGGGTGAGTGAAGCGCTTTCATTTACTTACAGCAAGCTTAGACTTCCAGATTTCTATACTAAGGCTGGGTGCAGCAGAATTAGCATTAGTGGCTAAGCGCTAGCGACAGTTAGCGCTAGTAAATGCCACCCGACAGTGCTACACTGAGGAACCTAGGGCTACACTGGTAAGCCAGGGTAGTATTAAGAAGTGGTTCGCTCAGGCTACAGTCCAGTATACTCGCCTCTAAATGGGGAAAGAGCTAGCGCTTAGTGTGGTTAGTGGCTAATGCTAATGTTACTCCAGTAGTGTTAGCTGGGTTAGCAGCAGGCTACAGGCTGATAGTATGCTCTACTGAGCATATAGGAGAACTTTGTATTGGTTCTGTTTCTCTGCATACTTTATTATCCTCCTTTCACCCTGTTCTTTAATAGTCAGGAACTGCAGTGACATTGACTTGTTGGCGGTGTTGTGTTAGTGTGTGTTTTTGCTGGTATAAGTGGATCAGAAACAGCAGTGCTTCTGGGGTTTTTAAACAGTAATTTAACAGTAATTTGATTTGCTCTGACACTGTTATCAAATCCCTATATTTGACTCACAGATCTCACTTCTATCCCACATCTTCACATGTGCCACAAAAACCAGATAATCACGATTTTACTTCACCTGTCAGTGCTTTTATTGTTTTGTCTGATCAACGTAGTTTAGCTTCCTAGTTATTAATAAATATAACGACAAAATTCACTTTTAATTTCTGCTTCTGTATTTCGTGCCTCTATTTCCAAATGGCAACCTGCCAGAACAAAATAAAAGAGAGGTTAGTTAATAGCACTCTGATCGTTAGAGAATATTAGTCATAAAGCCTAAACCCATAACTTATAATCCATAAAATAAAAAAAAACACTAAATGTTTTTTATACTAGACTTGCATCATTCATTAACCTTTCTTGCAAAGCCACTTACTGTAAGCATTGCTGGGAGGATTTGATGGCATTCAGCCATGACTGAGCTCCATCACTCCAGAGAATGTAGTTTCACTGCTTCACTGCGCAATGCTAGGGGGGATTTTTATCCCCTGAGGCAAGACCTGGAATTGTATCCAGTGTCCTTCATGATAAAAGGTTATTTCTTCAGAGCATCCCATTTCATTGGCAGTACTTTAAAAAATGAAACGTAAAGGTGCTACAGATTTGTTATTGTTGTCGTTGCTGTTTTTTTTAATCTCAGTGTTAGCCCATTTCCAACAATCCTCATTCATACAAACTTAGTAATATCCCTATCACTAGGAGCACTGCCCCCACAAAAAAACGAGCTGGCTATTTTTCAGCTGAACAGGTATTCACTGAGCTTCAGTAAGGTTGCTAACCATAGCTGGGTAGCATAGGACGAAAATGGACAATGACTTATCATCACTTGCCACTGTGTGTCAATCTGGCAACACGTGAGATTCATGCCTGAGGAGGAGCGGGAGAAGCAGAAAAATTTGTGGCTCCTCTAGCCATTTCAGATATTTGCTTGCATATATAACTGATTGTTCCTTTAAACTTTCCCAAATACAACAAATACATTCTAAAATGTCCTTATTATTCCATCCCACCTTAAAAAAAGTAATGTAGTAACTTCCCATTACATTCACACAATCACACTAACACCGGCCTATTTTATATTTTCAGATTCAACCTCAAGTACTGCAGCTGTTACATAATTACCATTATTAGTTATTCCACTTTAAATTCTACTTCTATATTTCAGTGAGTCTACAGGACAAAATGAAACATTAAAACTTTGAAACAGTACGTCTGTGAGGAGCAGTTTACAGAGACTGTATATGGATGAGAACTCTCCTCCTATAAAATTTTAACTTTTAACTAAGATTTTAACTCTATTTTTAGCTCTGGACAAAAATTAAGATACCACTGCAGTTTCTTAATCAATTTTGTCTGAGTTTGCTATTTATAGGTTTATTACAACATTTCTTCCAAATTCCAAATAAAACTATTGTTATTTAGAGCATTTATTTGCAGAAAATGAGAAATGGCAGATATAACAAAAAAGATGCAGAGCTTTTCAGACCTTTCTCCTCCACCAGTCTTACACACTGCTGTTCAGCTTTGTTTGATGGCTGTGATCATCTATCTTCCTCTTGGTTATAAGTCTTCAATTTGGTAAAAATCATCATCATTAAGTGGTCCCTTGTCTTGTATTAGTTTGGCTCATTTTGCCACTCTAGAAGGCACTTTACTGATGCCTTTTTAACCATAGGGGCACTAATGAAGGAGGCAGTTGCCACCCCTGCCCCCCCTTGAGTCCTCCAGTGAGTTCACTGTGCAGCCACAATTCTGTGCAAAAGAGATGCATTGGATGTTGCTAATGGATATATACTACTGGAATTACAGCTTACTTTATTTTACTCATCATACTGAAATGATGTGTACATTTACACACATTTACACAGAATTAATTCTGACTGTTTGTTTGTTTGTTATTGTTTTTGTTTCTGACCTGCAGGAAGCAGCGAGAGCAGCATTGCATTACCACGCGGAAAACGACAAATGTACAGAGTGGTGTCAGGCCTCGTTTGGCTGCTCAGGCGTTAAATAAGAGCAATTCATCTTATTTATCCAGCATCAGCTACCCAGCATTTCCAATAAACAGCTCCTCCTTTCTCTGTGTGTGTGTGTGTGTGTGTCCCAGAAATGGTGAGTTATTTCAGAGTGTCTAGAGACAGAGACTCTATTTACACATAAATCCAGAGTAAATGTGTTTATATCACATTATATCACCAACTCAACCATTCCTAGCACGGGGAGCTCCTGCCTGGAAGCCACATTCACTCATATGCACACTGATAGAAAATAATATTGTGGCTTTAGCCGGCCAGCAACAGCACCGTGGACCTGCCTCTAGCCCCTGCTAATATGCATGTCCAACACGGATGAAACTATCCGACCCCATAACCTCCTGTCACTGCATGTACCCTTATTATTTTAATCTTTTTTAGTGTGTTTTACTCCCAAATAGTACTTTGTACTCACAGAAAACACAGTGACCTGCTGCCCCCTAGTGGTGCTCAGCGAGCATCATCACATACAGTGCAGTTCATTCTGTACCAAGATAACGCATAGAAAACTGCATTGCAGTACATCGGTTTTTTACTAAACTTACATTGTACTGTCTATAAAAGTACTTTAGCCTATACATTACCTCATACTTAATAATAATATCACTTGCTTAAAGAGAATTCTGCTGTTTTTTATTTCCAAATTGCTGCAAAATATTGAAAAGCTGCAGCTGTTGAGGTCTAAACAAGCGCATTGATAGTGGTTTAATGAAAAATGCTGCATTGCAGAGAAATGCAGCCACTGACTCAAGGCTGCTATATATACTGCATGACTGATCTCAGATCAGTTTCTGTTTGAATCTGTTTGCTCATTCATGAAAAGAGCCATGAAAGTAAGACTACTGCCAGGTAAAGTGAATATTATTGATTACCTGGTTTTAACAGTACCTGTCAAAGGTATGGATGTGTTTTACATACAGTATTAATCAGAAAGTGCACAGTCAGTTTTTGGAAGGAGGAAAAATGGGTAAGCTTAAGAATCTGAGATATCTGGACATGAGTTGTATTGACTAGACGCCTGGGTCAAAACTAGGGCTGGGTATTGAAATGTGATATGAAAAAGGTACAACTGAAATGTCTCGGTACTACTGATTACTAAAAGGTTATTACAAGGCAAGATTTTTTACAGTGGCAGACATGGGAAATAAGAATTCCCTGCTGAAAGGAAAAAAACAGCCTCATAAGCGCATCAAACACTGGTTTAATGGGTTGACCAGTTTAGCTCTTAAACAGAATAAAGTATGTTTTTTTGTCTGATTGACCTTTACTGGAAGTTTTTATATTTAAGTTTAATTTTTGTACTTCTATTCCTTACATTTTAACCCAGTTATCAGTAATTTCTACTCCTTACATACACACAGAAGTGCTTTTTTTCACCCAAGTAACAAGTTTTCAGGAAAGAAATGTGTGCAGATTAACATCCAGTGCTCTTTTGACTGAAGAAAATATTTTTTTAAGAATCACCCCCAACAAAACTGCCTGCGAGACCTGCTAAAATGAAGGGAAACATGGCAACACCCTTGTTCTTGTTCTTTACTATTGTTGCTTGAGATGCACCTTTGTTTTATTGCTTTAAACCTTTTTTAGACCTTT
Source organism: Astyanax mexicanus (assembly GCF_023375975.1). NCBI lineage: Eukaryota > Metazoa > Chordata > Actinopteri > Characiformes > Acestrorhamphidae > Astyanax > Astyanax mexicanus. The sequence goes on from NC_064412.1 coordinate 33,303,345, forward strand.
TTAATAATAAATCTTAATAATAAATCATATTTTTATTTTATTTTAATTGTTTTGACCTGTATTTTTACCCCTGGTGTTTTGGTCTAAGGTGATTAAATATACTTTATTTCCTATTACATTATTTCACTTTTCTGTTCCTGGTTATTGTAAATGCTTGGCTATGTTGAAAGTAATAATTAATTGATTGACATATTCAGTTTTATTTTTCACCTATTAGTTGAATTTGTTTTACCAAGTATTTTTTACTGTGTGTTTTTTAAAGGCAGTAAACCATTTTTAACAACGGTTTTGTGTCACCACTAAAAACTTCAGACTCCTGTGCATGGCTTGGCTTAATGAAACAATCATTAATTAACCATTTAATTATGCACTTTAACATCATGAAAGACCTCTGTAATGTTTTTTCTGTGTAATTAATTGTGTACTTAATAATGTTACCAGTTGTTAATGGCACAGAAAAACTGCAAACAAACAAAAAATACAAAGTAGGAAAGTTTGAATATCTATTTTTATCAGGTTAATTGAGCAAAAAGCCCTTAACAATAGTCTGAGTATCAATCAATTATAAAATAAAAAAGTAGGAAAAATATTTGGGGAAATATGGAGCCATTTTACACTTTATTGTGTTATTTGTATGTAGTTAAAGTATGTTTTTGTACAGTGTAACTGTGTTGTTGTTCCTGGTTATTGTAAATGCTTGGCTACGTTAAAAATAATAATTATTTAATAGACATATTCATTTTTTTTAATTAATTAAGTAAATTTGTTTTACCAAGTATTTTTTTCTTTGTGTGTTTTTAAAAAGGCATTAACCCTTTTTTAACAACAGTTTTGTTTCACCACTAAAAACTTCAGACTCCTGTGCATGGCTTGGATTAGTGAACCAATCGTTAATTAACCATTTAATTATGCATTTTAACATCATGAAAAACCTCTGTAATGTTTTACTGTGTAATTAATTGTGTACTTAATAGTGTTACCAGTTGTTAATGGCACAGAAAACTGCAGACAAACAAAAAAATACTAAGTAGGAAAGTTTGAATATCTATTTTTATCAAGTTAATTGAGCAAAACGCCCTTAACAATAGTCAAACAAATAGGAAAAAATATTTGGAAATATGGAGCCATTTTTACTCTTTATTGTATTATTTTTATGTAATTAAGGTATGTTTTGTACAGTGTAACTGTGTTGTTTTGACTGTAAAAGGCTATGGTGAAGTTAATGCTCTACAGCAGGGCTTGAGGGCGCCGTGTTTATGAGGAACAGCAAGTCAGAACAGAACCCTCTCCTCACTTCCGAGTGTTTGAGGCTCAGTGAACACTCCCTCTATCTACACTTCCTCCACAGTTTCAGCTCTCCTGCTCTCCTCACCCCCCCCCCCCTCTCTCTCTCTCTCTCTCTGTCTATCTCTCTCTCTCTCTTTCTCTGAGTTACCGTGCGTCCTGTTTACCTGAACAGCTAGGCTACTTTATCCTCCGCTGTGCTGTGAGAAGACCCTCTGAAAGTACCCGGATTATCCTGCTCTGGACTCTCTCGTATCTGCAGGTTCTCGCTGTTCTCCTCTCCTCTCTCTCTCAGTCTCTCAGAGCTCGCTGTGTCCTCTCACAGGTGGTTTCAGGGCACTTGTGGAGCATGACCATCAACGAGAGAGCAGCCCGAGCTCTGAAAGAGATCCTCAAACGGCCGGGGAACGACACATGCGCTGACTGTGGTTCTCCAGGTGAGTTACCTGAAGTTTAACAGGACTGTTGATTAGCTACCAGCGAAGAGTCAGACTGCAACACTGGCCTTAAGTCAGTCAGTATCAATATATAACGTGTATTTGTGCTTGTTCTGCAGCATAGTTATATAAATTTCACGAAATTGTGTGTGACAATACCTCTTTCAACATTTACTCTGAATGAACACATTATTACACGTAAAAAATGTGTAAGCAAGAATAAACTTAAATAATACGTTTTAGTCTTCTGTCGCAGTTAAGCAGGATCTTGTTTGTTATTTTAGTAATTAGCGCTAGCTAACACTACCATTTCTGCTTGTGTGATAAATGCTCATTGTATACATGGCAACAGCAACAGCTTGTTTGCAGTCCTTAAAACGGCTCATTATGAAGGACTGAAACTGACAACTGGTAAGAATAGGGCTGGTGAGATCTCTTTATGTGAGAGGGATTTTGTGCAAATAACTTCATTAACATGTTTTGTATAGCTATTCAGACTTCTGACTTCTACACAAGCTATTCTGACTTGTGTAAAAATAAGTATAACATGTCCTCTTTAAATTAACTGACTTTGATATCCAAAAATACTGTATACAATGAAAATATAATATATAAGTACAAACATCCAGTGTACAACTAAAATGCTTCCAACAAATGCTGTGCTGACAACAAATATTGTTATTCATTGTTTTGAGATATCAGACTGTAGCCATTTTCAAAGTTTCCAGACATTGTAATTAAATAATACTAATACTTATACTGTGATATCGTTTGCCTAAATTTAAAGGAAATGGGAGCACAAACTATTCCCTTGATTTAGACTAATACTTTTTATTCTGTCGCCCCTCCCGGCATCAGCTTAATTATTTTAGCATGTGGCAGTGACTCTATGGCAGCTTGCTAATACAGCTAATGGCATCAGTTGTTAAGTGAACCATGGAGTCAGATTTGATTTTTAATTATGCTTCATGGTTGTTAGTTCTGCTTATTCCTACGTTGTGGCCCACCTTATATGGTTCCAGCATATGTAGCCTGGTTGCTGCACCATTTAAGGTGTATTGTGAACGTGTGGTATGCTAAATTTGAGTTGGAATGTGTTGTTGAGGTTATGGCAATAACTCTGATTGAGATTGTATGTGGACCTTTTTTGGGAGTTTAGCTGTAAGAGAATTATAGAGTTTAAATTCAGTCATTGATTGAGTTGGACCATGTTTTGACCACCATTACAGCAGTAATTATGGATCATTTAGCTTAGCACGGCAGTAATGGCTGCAAGGCCAGACAGAGGCGGCTCCCGACCACAAGCTTCAGCATGTCTGGGAAAAAATACCTTCACTCTGACAGAGCCGTACAGGCGGAACTACACTTCCTTTAAGACCAAAGGCTTTCCGGATTTCAGATTTTCCAGAAATGTGGCGTACATTTGTCAGCTATGTTCACTCATTGTCCTCCACTGTCCTTCACCATGTGGATATAAAGTCAGAGACATCATTAAGACTCTGTGTCTGTGTTCAAAAACTCCAGCAGCACTGCTGTGTCTGATCCACTCTTCCCATCACAACACGCACTAACACCTCATGGGACATTCCAGGATTTTGGTACATTTCAGGGGTGGTCACTTCTGAAAATTTGATCTTCAATTTGATCATTTTTAGTCATATATTTATTAAAAAAAGGTAATAGACGATCAAAAAGTTTCATTCGTCAAGCTCAGGTATCAAAGCAGTTTTTTAAATTAGATTATGCAATGTATTTGGTAACTTACAGTAACAGGGTTGCGAGTAACAGGGTTGCAAATCTAGGCTAAGTTGTGGTTTACCCAAGGAACAGATGTTAACTGTAAAATTTAGCTATATATACAAGATCAAGGACAAACATGATTATATAATATATAAAGTAAATTTTGACTCTACTCATTATTAGTCTTACAGTATGAGTAACAGGGTTGGGTTCATTGAGTGACACACACAACTTGGACAAACATATTTGGAAAAAAAAACTTGAAAATTGTTAGAGCACTTACTCTTGGTCTTGCCATGTGGGCAGAAAATGTCCTTGTGATGTCACTTCCTTTGTGCCAGTAGACAAACGTTTTTAACTTAAAATTTCTTATGGTAACAGGGTTGCGCGCATGTTGTGGACACAATTTAATAGCATAAAAACTGTAACATGCAATACAATGTAGACCAAAGAAGTTGTTTTCATAAGTAAAGGAGAAGCATATCAACAATATACAAGAGGAAGTCATTTATTTAGAGCTTATTTTAATTGTTAAATTTGCCAAAGGAGTTAGTCACCCAATGTGTGGTCCAAAGGTATTCGGTCTTTTGAATAATATCTAAGGAGCTTATTTTTCCACCATATTTTACAGTTTGTCTTATAACAAGTACATTTTTCACAAAAAATAGTCATTTAGATATTTTGGATATGTACATTTGAAATTTAAGTGGTAGGACAGGAAATGTACCAAAATCCTGGAATGTCCCTCATACACAACCACCTCCATGTTTGTGCGTCACTGCAGTGGAAAAAGAATGACCCACCTCCCAAATAAAAGCTGCCATCTTCTGGTCCTGTTTTTTTTTTTCTTTTTAAATTCTCCTGTCTGGGTGAAATGGATTTTTTTTGTTGTTTTTTTTTAATGGCGATATACACAATATCTCTATATTTTTTTATTCCATAAGGTGATAACCAGTGATGGCATAGTTACCTTGAAAATCTGAATAACTAATACTGAAGTAACTTCAGCAGATGCCGACAGCACCCCCTCCCCAAAATCACACACACACACAGTCACCCTTGCCATCTTAAAAGAAAACTGACAACCAGACAACTTGTTGTAAGTGTGAAGTGGAGAGAGTGAGAGACTGTCTGTCTGTGAACTTGTGTGTTCAGTCCAAGTGCTAATTATAGCCATGTTATTTTGACTTGGTTGGGGCCAAGGGGAACTATTGTAAGTTTCAGCAATAAAGCGATGATACGTAGGTTTTGATAGAGAAAATGACAAAATAGTAGTGCAGTGTTTTTTTTTTATTATTAGAAACTTTAGTGTGATTACTGGATTGGAAATAGTAATGTGTTACATTACTTGTTACTGAAAAAAATGGCCCAATTAAAGTAACGTATTACTCAAAAATATACTTCTGAGACAAAGCTCAGAGACATGTTTCATATTTTTACAGAGGCATTTTTAGCTTTCAGTGCCATTTCCTGCGTAGTTAAAGTAGCCTAGTAGTCTAGTCTAAGCAGCATTTCAAGGATTCAAAGAGATTTTATTGTTATTCGCATCACATGTGGTACATGAGGTGGAATGAAATTGTGATATCACAATCCAGTTTACACCCAAGAGCTGTTGTTAAAATAGATATATAGATAAAATAAAAGAATACAATAAAAATAGAATATACATAATAGATATACATAAACTAAATAGGAAGAGTAGACAGGTAGCAGCAACATGAAGTCCAGCGTGCAAGTTTGCTATAGCAGCATGATAATGGAATTAGAGCAGTACAAGATAAAGTGTCTCAGTGCGGTTTAAAGTGACAGTGTTTGTAAACAGTAATTTGTCCTTCTGTGTCAGTGCAGTGCATTTTACATCAACAACTGAAAGCCAATTCAAATTACACAAATTAATTACAAACAACAGGTTCTTCAAATAAATGTTTTTTGTTCCACTTCAAGTAGCCTAAAAACAAGGCACGCATAACAAAAAGAAGGAAAAAGTTGCATCTAAAGTGCTTAAGATAAAAAGTGCAGATTGAGTTTTAGTTTTTTTATTTTCTATAAATCTGAGCTAAAACGGAGTCAGGTCTATTCTCATATCCGTGTGAAAGAGCTGATTGTTGTGTCTTAGTTCAGGTTAGAGTGGGCGTGTCTGCTGTAAAGATGATTAGTTCAGTAGTGACGTTTCACGCTGCTGCTGTTTATTAACTCTAGTGTCTCAGAACATTAGATTTGTTGGTGTTGAACTGTCTTGTTTTGCTGAAAAGTTGGGTTCCGCCGTCACTCTCTGTGTCTTTAGAGCACATCATCTGAACAAGCTTTAAACCTCTCCTGTGTGTGCGCCACATTTCCAAATCCGAAGACGAATGGTCCAAGAAACCAGCCAGAAGTCAGACTCTCATTGGAGGCTATAGGGAGCCTTTAGAGGCTGTTATTTCTGTAAAAGAAGGATCTATTAAATATTGATGTAATTTTGCTGCTAGGGTGCCCAATTTAGTTTAAAGAATTATTGCACACTTTCTGTAAGTCTTCATCTGCTATATGATATATTTAACTAAAATTGCTGATCCCAACAACCAATGATTTATTAATGGAAATCTTGAAAATTATTGGTGCTCAAATCTTGTATGAAAATATATTGATTCCTTTTTAATGTTGGTAATATAGCCTAGAAATATTTGTATTGTATTTGTATCTGCCTTTATTTTTTTCTTTTTTTTGTGGTAAATACGAAATATGTCAAATAATTTAGATTCGGTTACTTTCACTAAATCACTCACTGTAACTGCCTTAGAAATGGCACTTTTCTTAAGCATATGTCACTAACAAAAACACATAGTTATTGTTGGGTTTGAAAGAATTAGGCCAGCTGGAAATGTAAAATTTATTTAGTATGGAGTTGTGAAGTCTGACAGGTTCAAAGATGCATCATAGCAGGATATATTCTTCATTCTGTGAAAATTACTACCAAATTTGATATTTTTATACTACTGAGGTGAATTTACCCATGTGGTCTGTCAGAGACTGTAGAAGTATGTACATAAAGTTACTTTACCAGTGTATAAAAAGGCAACGGAGACTTGTATAAAGCCTAATTGATTGAAAGATTTGTGTTCTAATCACAATCAGTGTGTGTGTGTGTGTGTGTGTGTGTGTGTACAGGAGAGATTTCGTGGCTTAGTTAAACATTGGCACAAAGGAACATGAGCATGCAAGATCAAACCCAACCCGTGGGTGTGGCCTTACTTAGATAAACATAGCAGAAAACTGCATGCACAGTACCAGTCAAATGTTTGGACACACCTTAAATTCAATGATTTTCTTATTATTTAAAAATGGTGTGCATTGTAGATTATCATTAACAAATCATCCGAACTATGAAGAAAAACATATGGAATTATTTGGCAAACAAAAAAAAGTGTTAAAAGGTTCAAAATTCAAAAATTTTCAAGTCATCTTTATAAGGTAGAGGTACCTAAAATGGCTTTCAGGAGTTAATTACTTGAATTTCTTGCCCTTTTAATGTGCTTGAGAGTATCAGTTGTAAAGCTGTAAAGAGGTAGAGTTGGTGGTATACAGTGAATAGCTCAATAGCTCAAAGAACTACTTAACTAATAAAGAAAAAATACTTTAAGAAATGAAGGTCAGTCAGTCTGAAAAAAATTCAAGAACTTTGAAAGTCTCCTCAAGTGCAGTCGCAAAGACTATCAAAAACATTATGATGAAACTGGCTCTCATCAGGACCGTCCCAAGAAAGGAAGAAGAAGGAACCCATCTTACACCCTGCACAAGGCATGTTACGATGGTAAAGGCAATCTTACACCCTGTGAACAGTCTATTTTCACGGCATGCACCTGCATCGTTTAATTGTGGTGATATGGAAAAGAGGTGTGTTTAGGTACATTTCTGGTATATTGCTGTCTTGACATCGGAAAACACAGGTGTGCCACTGACTGATTAAAACCCTGACCGCAGTCAGATGTCAGACGTTCATTGCTATCTTGGCAACGCAGATTCTCTGTGCATGCTCAATGTGTGTACACTATCTCTCATTACACACACACACACACAAGAACTTGTAGCAGTGCACAAACCCAACTTTTACATCAACAATAATCAGAATACAAAATAACATTGCTGTTAATTCGTCCACATGTACATTTTTCTAAAATCAGACTTTAGATTTAGGGAAAGATTATCTATTCAATTTGCTCTAGGTCACATGAGACCTTGCAATTGAGAGAGCTGAGATTGTTCTGAATATTTTGATATAAAACGTACAGTTGTGGTCAAAAGTTTACATACACTTGTAAAAAAACATAATGTTATGGCTGTCTTGAGTTTTCAATAAGTTCTACAACTCTTATTTTTCTGTGATAGAGTGATCGGAACGCATACATGTTTGTCACAAAAAACAGTCATAAAATTTGGTTCTTTCATAAATTTATTATGGGTCTGCTGAAAATGTCACCAAATCTGCTGGGTCAAAAATATACATACAGCAACATTAGTATTTGGTTACATGTCCCTTGGCCATTTTCACGGCAACTAGGCGCTTTTGGTAGCCATCCACAAGCTCCTGGCAAGCTTCAGGTCGAATGTTTGACCACTCTTCTTGACAGAATTGGTGCAGTTCAGCTAAATGTGATGGTTTTCTTGCATGAACCCGTTTCTTTAGCACTGTCCACATGTTCTCAATGGGGTTTAAGTCAGGACTTTGGGAAGGCCATTCTAAAACCTTAATTCTAGCCTGGTTTAGCCATTCCTTTACCACTTTTGATGTGTGTTTTGGGTCATTGTCTTGTTGGAACACCCAACTGCGCCCAAGACCCAACCTTCGGGCTGATGGTTTTAAGTTTTCCTGCAGAATTTGGAGGTAATCCTCCTTCTTCATTATCCCATTTACTTTCTGCAAAGAACCAGTTCCACTGGCAGCAAAACATCCCCAGAGCATAATACTACTTGACAGTAGGCATGGTGTTCCTGGGATTAAAGGCCTCACCTTTTCTCCTCCAAACATATTGCTGGGTGTTGTGGCCAAACAGCTCAATTTTTGTTTCGTCTGACCAGAGAACTTTCCTCCAGAAGGTTTTATCTTTGTCCATGTGATCAGCAGCAAACTTCAGCCGAGTCTTAAGGTGCCTTTTCTGGAGCAAGGGCTTCTTTCTTGCACGGCAGCCTCTCAGTCCATGGCGATGTAAAACACGCTTGACTGTGGAGACTGACACCTGTGTTCCATCAGCTTCCAAATCCTTGCAGACCTGCTTCTTGGTGATTCTTGGTTGACTCTTGACCATCCTGACCAATCTCCTCTCGGCAGCATGTGATAGCTTGCATTTTCTTCCTGATCGTGGCAGTGACACAACTGTTCCATGCACTTTATACTTGCGTATAATTGTCTGCACAGTTGCTCTTGGGACCTGTAGCTGCTTTGAAATGGCTCCAAGTGACTTCCCTGACTTGTTCAAGTCAATAATTCGCTTTTTCAGATCCACACTGAGTTCCTTTGATTTCCCATTGTAGCTTTTGTAGCTGAGTCTAATCACTGGGTCAAATGAGCCCTATTTAAATGGGCTCATGGGAAGTCAACAGCTGTAGTCAATCAGAATCACTTACAAGAAGTGAAGAGGCCATGACATGAAGCTAATTTGATTGACACAACTCGCTACATCACCAAAATTGACAAATTTTGTTGCTGTATGTATATTTTTGACCCAGCAGATTTGGTGACATTTTCAGCAGACCCATAATAAATTTATGAAAGAACCAAATTTTATGACTGTTTTTTGTGACAAACATGTATGTGTTCCGATCACTCTATCACAGAAAAATAAGAGTTGTAGAACTTATTGAAAACTCAAGACAGCCATAACATTATGTTTTTTTACAAGTGTATGTAAACTTTTGACCACAACTGTAAGTATTATGGTATGTGCAAGTGCCTTTATGTGTGAATTTAAGAAGATATGCAAAACTCTAAAGAAACAATTCTATTTGCGACAGTAACATAATGTCTGCAAAAAAATTATGATCACTTCCCCCTAATGTTGCCATAAAATGTGAAATCTGCAATGGCAAGCATTAAAAAAAAGAAAGTCCCTTTGCCATGCATGCCACACCCCCATGATTAAGGGCTCATTGGAAAGCCCAGGATGTTGTTTTGGCAGAACAGGGGAATTTTATACACATTGCATAAATGGTTTTTGAATTATAAACACCACAAATATGAATGAATAAATGGTTTGCCAAATCTCAGACAGATATATACACTAAATAAATGCACACAATACATTTACATCTAACATTAGCAACATACATTATCTACTTCCTCTGTATTGCAAAAGTTAGTGACTCATCTAACACACACACACACACGCACACACATTCAAAATTTAGGCGTTTTTAGTCAGAGCTCAGGCAAATGGGACTTTACAGGCTTGCAGACTTGCTGAATGAGAAAGTAATTATTGCTTAATACCATGGACTTGGGGAGATGCCTATGTGTGTGTGTGTGTATGTGTCTTTGTGTGTGTGTGTGTGTGTGTGTGTGTGTCTGTGTGTGTGTGTGTGTGTGTGTGTGTGTGTGTGTGTGTGTGTGTGTGTGTGTTTCTGCACGACCTCCTGTAGATTGTGGTGTGAGCTTCATTTAAAAGTTAATTTAAACAAGTGAATGTTAATCTTCTTTAATCCTTCCTTGATCTTCCGTTCTTAATCTTGATTTGTGTGAGGATGGTTTGCACATTAACCTCAATTCACTATTTTACCACATAGCGCCTGAATTCCTGCTCTTTTTGCTTTTTTTGTAGGGGTACGAATGGCTCAAAACTTGCTTAAATGTCAGCGAGTTGTCATGCAAAGTAATTTTTTATAAATCACTAAGTCTGTGTAAGATGTTGGGCACACACTTCCATCTCCCTCTGTCTTCTATGTTCTCTGTCCTCACACCAGCTACGTCCATGTCCTCTATAACTGCGTCCATATATCTCCTCTTTGGTCTTCCTCTTTGTCTTTTTCCTGGCAGCTGCATGTCTAAAATTGTTCTACCAATATACCCACTGTCCCTCCTCTGGACATGTCCAAACCATCTCAGTCGGGCCTCTCTAACTTTACCTCCCAGTTGTTCAACCTGTGCTGTGTCTCTGATAATCTTATTCCTGATCTTATCCATCCTTGTAACTCCCAAGGAGAACCTCAACATCTTCATCTCTGCCACTTCCAGTTCTTTCTCCTGTCTTTTTGTTAATGCCACTGTCTCCAAACCATACAACATAGCTGGTCTCACCACTGTCTTGTTTTTTTTTCTTTGATCTTTGCTGCCACCCTTTTGTCACAAATCACACCTGAAACTTTTCTCCATCCACTCCATCCTGCCTGGACTCATTTTTCCTCACCTCTTTGCCACACTCCCCATTTTCCTGGACAGTTGAGCCTAGGTACTTAATGTCCTGCACCTTTATGAAACTGAAACACCTGTCATTTTAGTGTGGGAGGTTTCATGGCTAAATTGGATCAGCCTGGTGGCTAATCTTCATTAACTGCACATTGCACCAGTAAGAGCAGAGCGTGAAGGTTCAATTAGCAGAGTAAGAGCACAGTTTTGCTTAAAATATTGCAATGCACACAACATTATGGGTGACATACCAGAGTTCAAAAGAGGACAAATAGTTGGTGCACGTCTTGCTGGCACATCTGTGACCAAGACAGCATCTCTTTGTGATGTATCAAGAGCCACGGCATCCAGAGTAATGTCGGCAAACCACCAAGAAGGACGAACCACATCCAACAGGATTAACTGTGGACGGAAGAGGAAGCTGTCTGAAAGGGATGTTCGGGTGCTAACCCGGATTGTATCCAGAAAACATAAAACCACGGCTGCTCAAATCACGGCATAATTCAATGTGCACCTCAACTCTCCTGTTTCCACCAGAACTGTCCGTCGGGACAATTAATTATTGTGGTCTAAAACCAGGTGTTTCAGTTGTTGTTCAGCATGTAGTTTCACAATATGTCACTGTATTTATTTATTTATTTATTTATTGCATTACAGGGCTTTTATATAGGTTTGTGGCCTATTCTACAATCAGGAAAATGTACAATATAATACACAAGACTTTAAATGATGGCTTTGATACTGTACGGTTTACTTAGTACCACAAATTTGCACAATACATAATATGTATGCCGGAAGACTGTTGCAGAGTGTAAACAATAGAACTTAAAAACGAGACATGACCTTTTTAAAACGAAATACTAAAAAAAGTCCTATAAAAGTATAATTGAGCTTCCCTAAAATACTCAAAATATTTAAGTATTTCAAGATATATGTACTATGGCACAAGTAAGACACACATTTAATATCAGTTTACAATGTTATCCCCGAAGCCAAGGATTTGGAAACTTCACACTAGACCTCAAGCAGCTTAGACTTTGCTCTTCCTCCAGACTCTGGTCTCTTGATTAACAAATGAAATGTAAAATTTACTGATGATCAGTGATGGTTTGGAGAGTCATGTGATCTGCTGGTGTTGATCCACTGTGTTTTACTGTTTCAAGTTCAGTCAGAGTTTTCCCGGGAAATCTTACAGCACTTCATGCTTTCCTCTGCTGACAACTTTTATGGGGATGCAGATTTCATTTTCCAGCAGGACTTGGCGCACTGCCCACACTGTCAAAAGTACCGATTGGTTTTATATAATATTCTCATTTTCTGAGATACTGATTTTTGGGTTTTCATTGGCTGTAAGCCATAATCATTAACAATAAAAGAAATAAAAACTTACAATAGATCACTCTGTGTGTAATACATCTATATAATATATAAGTTTCACATTTTAAACTGAACCACTAATCAATTTTTATTAAATGCACTAGTATAAAAACCGTATTGAAGTATTTTGTTTCCACTAATCGTCTCCCTCTTTCTCTTTCTCTTTTCTCAGATCCTGAATGGGGATCCTGTTCGTTGGGGGTGTTTATTTGCCTTGCTTGTTCTGGAATTCACAGAAACTTTCAGAGCCCTGCCAAGGTCAAATCTGTCAGACTGTCTCGATGGGAGGACTCTGAAGTGCAGGTACCTAACGCACCATTTCTCTAACCCATCATCAGCTCACAAAATTTATATCTGTCTCTCACTTTGGCTTTGAGGCTTCATAGCTCTTAGCTATTCCTACTTGTTAAGAGACTCAAGAGATCACAAGTTGGAAGTCCCTTCAACACCATAAACCTTCATCATCAGATGCACTATAAGCCCAGATAAGATGAGTTAACTCAAAAAATTTGAGGAAACCGGTTGCTTTAAAAAAGTTAAGTAATTGGTAATGAAAACTTCAGTTAGCATAACTTAGAATATTAAGTTATTACAACTGAAGGGGAAGTTGATTTAACTTTATATTGTAAGACCAGTAAGTTGAGCTTACTTACCTTTTTTTAAGGCAGCCGGTTTGATCATTGTTTTTTAAGTTATGCGGAATGTAAACTTGAGTTACCATAAAATAAAACATCAAGTTATTACAACTGAAGGGGAAGTTGATTTATTTCTAAGGTAAGTGTTGGTCAGAAACTGTTGGACACACCCAGTAAGCAAATAGACTGTGACAGAAGCCAATAAAAAAATAATTTGCCAATGGCAACAGACTAAACTCAGTTATTATTGATATTATTGATTCAACTCAAAGATCTCAGTTTGAATGTATAAATGTGCCCACAAATCTTCAGCAAACTCAAAATAGTTGAGTATTGTTTAGAAATATCCAACGTATGGGTTTCCAGTGTAGCTGAAAATAGAAAGGCCTTCTTTAACCATGTAAATGTGGAAAATCTACACTGTAGATGGAAATAAAAATAAATAGGCCTATCACAATAATTATGCTATTATATTATAGAAAAAAAAACACAATTTTGCTGAAAAAATGCTAATTAAGGCAAATAAATAATTAAAAATGTTCTGAATATGATATTCTGATGGTATCATTTTATTCCAAAATACACATACATATCCCTGACTATTTTATTAATTCAAATTGTGTTCCTCTTTGTTAGTGGTATAATTGCATTATTTTGCTCTTATACCATTAATATATACGATATCAAAGAAAAAAACTTAAAACAAAATTGAATGGAATAATAGAAGATCAAATCTGGAACAAAACCTTATTCGTATTTTATTAATTATAAAATAAAAAGTAAGAATAAGAACATAATAGTTTTTTATTATTTCTTTCAAAGTTAACATAGTTTAGTCCTCCTAAATATAAAAAAAAGTCAGTGACATCATCAGCTCTACACATGCTCCTGTCTACATTGAGTGCGAATTTAAATCAAGGATTCAAAATATTTTTACAAGCACATGAAGGTAGTAAAAAAGTTTTCTTTATTAAATTCTTTATTCAAGCTCCATAAGTTGGTTTTATCTAGCCTTAAACTAAAAGTATATTCTAGTATTTTAATTGAGACGAATAATATAAATATCATTGAATTTTACATTTCTTACATTCATTCTTTTATTTATATTTAAATATCCACTTAAAAAAAATATATATATATATGTATATATATGAGAACAAGATGGCGGGAATCCCAGTCAGATGTTTCTTCAGCCAGTCCCGAAAGAAACACGAGTCAGGTTTAAATTCAGATCTATTTTGATGTTTGAAACTAATTTATTTACTTACTATAGAAAGCTAAAATTTAGTTTTTGGACTATTTGGGTCCTAATTGCACACTATATATATTTATATGTATATATATATATATATATATATATATATATATATATATATATATATATATATATATATATATATACAGGTAATATAATATAATCCGATTAATCACAACAATATTCTGTGATTAATCACACTTGTGCATCAGTGCAATATCAATCAAAAAGGGGGAGGAGTCACAGACACCTTTTATGCAGTATTTATCCAAATAAATGTGCAGCCAATTTACTAATCATTTTGTGACTTAACTCAATATGTATCATTGAGCAAACTCAGATGTAGTAGTATGACATTATTTATACAAAGTTAAATCAAAAGATACTCTGTAATCAGTTCATTTTACATTTTATACATGTTCTGTCTATCCAGCCCTTTTCACCATCTAGGCATATGTTTTAAGTATCTTCTCCTCTTCTATCACAGTTCATGGCAGAGAACGGGAACGAGGTGGCAAGGAGTAAATACGAGGCTCAGGTGCCAGTGTACTACTACAAACCCACTCACAAGGACTGCCAGTAAGTCACCATAACAATACTCCCACCCTTCAGCAAGTCCCTTTAGCTGTGGGCTGCAGAATTTCACTGTGAGCTGCACCAATAATGTGTAATAAGACAGATCAAAATGGTCTTTTGGAATGTGTGTTTATTTTTAAAAGTTTATTAGGTGGCAGTTAAACATGGTGGTGGTAGTTTCTTAAAGAGCAACTAAACCCTCTGATTTTAGATGACACCACCCTTAGCTCAAATTCAAAAAAAGAAAGGCGTAGTTTGGGAGGGGCACTGGGTGAAGTATAGGTTTAGAGGTGGGGCAGAAGGGAGAGCTGATTGGGCTGAGCAGTATTATTGATTGACTGATCTGCATATTGTGAGCATCCGCGTACCAAAGTACACGGAAACGTCATCCTCATCTACGGCACAGTTGAACTTGTAAGGGTGCTGCAGAGCCTGAAATGACCATGATAAAAGTTTTTTTTTTTTTTTTTTTACAGTTTGGAAAGGTTTATAAAATTTTAAAGCAGGGCTGGTATGTTTTACTACTTCTAAGGAGCACATTTCAGCCCAACAACTCAGTGCTGGGGTCTTTATACCCTGCTTATACCATAATAAAATTTGATTCTATTAAATTACGAGAACAAGGCCTGCGATGCAATTATAAAAACGATTATCGATGAATCTTAATGCGTCTTTTTCTTCTATACCGGATTTTTTTTCTCCTCACTGCATGACTACTTGGTACAGTTTTTTTTTTTTTAGAACATGATAGAGAAGCTGAGAATCTTCAGCTCAGTGAGGCTATTTTGACACATTTTGAAGGGGAAAAAAAGGATGAAAGTAACTATGGCTCAATAGGTAGCTTGATGGATTAGCGGCCATGCTAAAAATGAACAGCGCGAGGAAACATGACAGATAAATTAGGAAGAATGTGAGGGAAATGCGAGATCAAATGATATGCATACTTTAGACCAGGGGTGTCCAAACTTTTTTTGTTGGGGGCCAGAAGGAGAAATATATTTGAAGTCACGGGCCACAGATTCTGTAATAAAAAAAATAATGAAATATACCACTTTAAATAATACATTTTCCTGATTACTTTCATTTACACATCATTTTACTTGACTTACTATCTTTATAAATCTTTGACAGTGTTGTATAAACTAAGATATTTCAAATTTATGTTAAATTTCGTGATATCTCTTAATATTAAACTACTTAATTACGACAACTTTTAGACTCTTTGGTACGTTTTTCTGCGCTAGAAATGCGCACCCTCTCCGCTTTTAGACTCTTTGGCCCGTTTTTTCTGCGCTAAAACTGCGCACCCTCTCCGCTTTTAGACTCTGTTTCTGACACCTAGCGTTTAAACTTTGAATCTCACATCATAAAAACCTGCTTAACAGCGGGCCAACTTTCATTCTATTTCTAAAATACCTCGAGGGCCGCTCCAAAAAAGGAAACGGGACGCAAATGGCCTGTGGGCCGTAGTTTGGACACCCCTGCTTTAGAATATGAAATGCATACATGTTGGCAGGTCTGAAACGATTTTTGTTATTTGTGAAATGTTATTTGTAAACTGAAAATTTCTCCCATCCCTAGTGTTCAGTGTGACTATTTAAGAGTCTTGTTTTTGCTAAGATGCTTTTTGGAAAATGAGCTCAACACATACATGGTAATTCAGGCTGTACTTACTGAGAAAACACATTGGGTGACGTTGAACTCATGTCATGTTCAATATTGTATCAATAATGTAATTATTGTGACAAGCCTGTTTGTCAATCAGCTTAATCTGCGGATCTTCTTTTTCTCTTTCTCTTGTGAAGTTTTAACTTTTTTATATATATAGAAGGTCTTTGTTGGACAGCGATGATATATCTTGTTCCAATTATATGTATGTGTGTGTGTGTGTGTGTGTGTGTGTGTGTGTCTTCTCAGGGTCCTAAAGGAGCAGTGGATCAAAGCTAAGTATGAGAGGTTGGAGTTCACTGTTGACAGGAAGCCGCTGTTGTATGAGGAAGGTAAGTGGACACTGATCTGAACTCCAGTTATTAATAATAATGGGAATAATAATGGAAACATAATTAATCTCAGATAAGCAGCTGGGTGTGACAGTTTACCAAGAGAAGCTTTAGTAATGACGTGATTTGTCATTCTCCGTTTTCATCACCGGTGTCTCTTTCATCCATCACAGGCACCAGAGAGGGGCCGCTGATGAAGAGAGGACGGGACAACGGTCAGTTCCTCACCAGACGATTTGTCCTGTCAGAGAGGGAGGGGACGCTCAAATACTTCACCAAGACTGATGTGAGTTTGACACACGTACACTGTGTGGACAAAAATATTGGAACATCTGCCTGTTCCCTTTTTCTGAAATCAAGGCTGTTAGGAAGGAGTTCATCCTGATTTTGTTGGAATAACTGTCTCTGCTGCAAGGAGGAAGACTTTCTCCTAGCTCAGAGGTCCTGACACTGTCTGTGGAGGCATGCATAGGGTGATGTTGCACTGTGTATGTGGCTGAAACGTATAGTTTAAATGATGATAAACAACAAACTATAATATATAACATCTTTACTGAACTTCACTTTTACTAAACTTGATTTGTATATGATTATATTTGACCAAAATAAAGCAAAATCCCTCTCCATTCCTGCATTTTCAGTGTCGTGCAGCAGATTAGGGACCTTAAGAAAAAAATACAGTAAAAATGAGTAATGAATAAATCATATTAACTTTCATAAAATGTCTCCTCATGATTTCAAATCAAAGTCAAAATTTTCAGCTCTGGAAAAATTAAGAGACCACTTCAGTTTCTGAATCAGTTTCTCTGATTTTGCTATTTGTAGCTATATATTTGAATAAAATGAATATTGTAGTTTTATTCTATAAACTACAGGCAGTTTTGCTCCCAAATTCCAAATAAAAATACTGTCATTTAGAGCATTTGTTTGCAGAAAATAAGAAATGGCTGAAATAACAATAAAGTTGCAAAGCTTTTAGACCTCAAATAATGCAAAGAAAACAAGTTCATATTCATAAAGTTTTAAGAGTTCAGAAATCAATATTTGGTGGAATTTAATCACAGTTTTTATGCATCTTGGCATGTTCTCCTCCACCAGTTTTACACACTGCTTTTAGATAACTTTGGCACTACTCTCAGGGCCCAAAATCAAGCAGTTCAGCTTGGTTTGATGGCTTGTGATCATCCATCTTCCTCTTGATTATATTCCAGAGGTTTTCAATTAGGTAAAATCAAAGAAACTCATCATTTTAAGTGGTCTCTTATTTTTATCCAGAGCTGTATGTGTACATTTATTTGTACTGTGCTGTTGGTTTGACCTTACAAGGTCACATTTTGAGAAAGTTAAATGGTGTTCAATTATTTATTTTGTCCCTAAAGTATTGCATGCCCCATAGTGTGTAATCACAAAATTCATAAATATATCAAGCAAATAACAAGGGCTTACTGTTAATTATATCAAACCGGTTTTATTTAATCTATTTGGCTAAGGTAGACTTGAACCACTGGAAAGCATTTATTATAAACACATTAATTGCTTCAGCAGAAGAATTGCTTATGTTATAATTTTATAAAAGCAACAAGCAATTCTACTGTCAGGCAAAGTGAATAGTTAACAGTAGGTAATGGTTGCTGAGCAGCATAACAGTTCATTAATGAAACACTATGTTTTTTTTACTCGTTACTAATGCCACTGACTACTTAATGCAGACTTCAATTCAAAAAGGCATAATCATATGCCTTAAAAAAAATCTGCATTAACGTGGCAGTCGTTAAAACATTGTGATGTTCATAGCCTGTTACGTTGCTTGGCAGCCAAGGCTGGTTGTGGCAAAGCATCTGTGTCTTGGGGCGGAACCAGTATGTGAACATGCATTGTCCTGTTGGAATAGTGCACAGGATTGTGTCTTTTAGTGTGGCTTGTTACTAGTGGTATGATAAGATCTCGTATGATGGGATCTTGCAAGATTAAAAAAGTGTGATACTTCTCGTCAGGTGTTAAATGTGTCTTATGAGACCTTTTTGCACAGGTAACCAACCCAAATGGTTAATCACTTTGGGCAGCAAATAGACGGATTGTAACAATAGTTCTAAGGTCTAAAGTAGAGCTGGGCGATATGGCCAAAAAAAAAAAATCTTGGATTTTTTGGATTTTATATTTATATTTCTGCTCTGTAAATACAGGGCGGGGTCAGTCAGCACGCACAGTGTGTTCGTGGAGCGGTGTGTGTGTGTGCTGAGTGTGAGAGTTTGCATTGTGAGTGTTGTGGGGCGGGGCTCAAGGCAGCACCCGCTGCAGCAAGGAGGTCAGTAACTGAAGAGCAGGCGAGAGGGACGGGGCTATGCTCAGGGGAGCATCGGTGGTGAAAATTAAAACTCTGAGCAAATTGATTTGCATAAAAACACATCATCCTTAACTGTAAATTCGAATTAATTGATAAAATCGATTAATCGCCCAGCTCTAGTCTGAAGATATAAGATGTGAGATCATACAGGAGAGAAGTGTATTGCAGCGGGTTTATGGTAAAAGCAGCTGCATTATTTTTGTACTGTTTTGTATTTTACTGCATATGATAAATCATACATAATTCATAATTATTGACATCTATTTCATTTATGGACATTTATCAAGTGTAAAAATTTTCGTGCAGTTTTACATTTTGAGAGTGAGCATACAGCGTTTGATGCAGACAGTATGAACCAGCCTTTACACTTGATCTACAGGGCAGTTTTCTAAAATAAGAAGTCTATGATCCTTGTATGCAACACTGTTCATTTACATCATTATGAACAGATTTTGTTCATCCAAACAACTCAGATCTGTAGTTTAATTGTCAGTTTTAACACTCAACTTATTAAAAACATGTTGGGTTTAATTTGGTCTCAGGCTCATAATGACAGTTTATGGGGTGCACCGGGGCGGGCTCTGAAGGAACATGAATGGCCTCTGGTCAGGTTGGGCTAAACTCGTGGGCTAAACTCTTTTGAATACCATTGATTTCTGAAAGAACAGTGAATAAGCAGTGTCCCAATACTTTTATCCGAGTGGGCCAGCAGGCTAAGCGCTGCAACTATGATCGGGAGATCGCTGATAGGAATCCCAGTCATGCAGCTTGCCATCATCAGCAGTCAGAGCCCTGAGAGAGAACAATTGGCCTTGCTGTTTCTGGGTGAGTAGTTTGCGCTCTTTCCCCTCATCACACCAAAGGGTGATGTCGCTCAGCACAAGGCGTCTGTGAGCTGATGTATCAGAACCGATTTCGCTGAGCTTTCCTCCGAGTGTGCTTTGATGCTACTCAGCAATGCTGCATCAGCAGTAGTTCAAAAAGAGGTGGTGGCTAACTTCACATGTATCGGAGGAGGCATGTGCTAATCTTCACCCTCCTTGGCATAACTTGTGATGGGAGATATAAGACAGATGAGTAGCAGCTGAATACGTAGATCAGTCAGCCTGGAACACAAAAAAAACAGTGCTCCTCTCCTTTCACAGTGCTGAAAGAGTAAATAAATACATCAGTTAGTTATATCTTGATACTTTCCTAGAGAGTCATGCGTAGCCTGGTAGTGTGGCTTAAGTGCACTTTCTGCTTCTCTGGGTGATTGTGTGTAACTGTGAGCTTGGACGCTGCTTGGCGGGGCAGGTGCTGACTGTGCACTCTGAGCTGTTTGGACTGCTCTGTTCACTCCGGCTGTGAGCAGTGGGTGTGTAGATTGGGGTGAAGTGGCCAGAGCGCACTGCTGTAATAACATCTGAAATATTCAGGTGTTGCTGTCAGGGGACAATGTGGAGATGCTGAGAGCCAATTTCTGGCCTTCAGTCTGCTTACTCAACCCCGTCACCGGGTCAGCACCACAGGAAATGTGGATCATGTCTGTTTATTTTATCAGCAGGGCTTGCTGGTTTTAACCTGGGTATGGATGTAATGGGTATGTGTGTGTGTTTCTTGGAGAGAGTGTGTTTAGTGAGGACCACATTTCCTCACAAGCATTGTGGTATGTCATAATTTGTGTGTTTGTGAGGATATTTTGGTGGTCTTTACAACTTTAAAAGTTTTTTTTAAACAACAATTGGTACTTTATTATGAAATTTAAGATAGGCTTACACGAGTAGTAAGGTGCAAGCAAGGTTCAGTAGCAGAAAGGCAGCAAATATAAACAACATACCAGAGAGAGTAGTCAGGCATAGATGGTAAATCAAGCAAACCCAACGCAAAAGCGTAGTCAAAAATAAAAATTTAAGTAACGACAATGAAAAGTGTCATAGAAGAGCTAGGAAACTAGATTCAGTACCCAGTGAGGAGCAAAAACAAATTGAGGGGTATATATGCAGGGGAGAACAGGTGAGAACAAGCAATAGCTCGGAGAGCAGGAACGCCGTAGTGTCACATGATCAGTTGTGTAAGGAAAGTCCGGTGTAGGTGTATGCTGGGAAGAGGAGTTTTGAGTGAGTGGAGTCGGGAGCAGGCAGGCTGACAGCGTCAGGACTGACATTTGGTCACTGGTGTTAAGGTTAGGGTTAACTATAGGTATAGTATAAAATAGTTACAGTTTTTACCGTGTCAATAGGAACTTCTCACAAAAATAGCAAAACGAACCCAAAAAATGTGTGTGTGTGTGTTATGGGTGGCCAATGTGGCAAAATGAATAGCAATATTTCTGGGTATTTTTTGATAAGAATGTTGGTGATGTGACAAAACAGTAAAAAATGTTTGATTAATTTCAAGCCTATACTATACTATACTATACTATACTGAAACAGAACAGTTATACAAAACACATTGAAGGAGAAGAGGTGTCTCCAGGCACTTATGGACAATTAGAAAATTGCTACAAATATTATGGAAATATTACTAAGATCCTGGAATGGTATAGCTATAGAGCTTCTGAAAATACATATTTAGAAAATACAAAAAAGACATTTAAAAAATCTTTAAATAAATACATTAAATACATTGTGTTAAATAACTCATCCAGTTTTAAGCATTTCTACTGGTCTGTTTATCATGAAAATTTATGATAATGAGTAGACTCCCATTCCAAATCTTGGGGGGAAAATGGTAAAAAAGTAGCTTGTGTCTTTGTGTGTGAGTGAATGTGTTACGTCAGCTGCATACCTGTTTAGGAATACATGCATGTTTTCTTCCTGCATGTACTGTTTGTTGGTTTACAATATTGACTTTTTTATGTTTCCATGTTCTTTCAGGCAAAGGAGCCTAAAGCCATAATAAAGGTGGACACCATCAATGCTTCCTTCCAGCCGGAGAAGATTGGCAATCCTAATGGCCTCCAGATCACGTACCTGAAAGACTTCAACACACGCAACATCTTCCTCTACAACGAAAGCAGCAAGGTTGGGCCTGAAAGAGAGAATTGTAGATACCCTTGTTTTCCCAGTAACCAATCCCCAGTTTGGAGATCCACCTGCAGACTTTTGTAGACTTTAATCTGCTCACAATGTTGAAGCTAGCATTCCCATTTGGGGCAGATTGGTATCCCAGAATTGTATATATTTGTTGAGTGAAGGAGTCTACACTGAGCTGTATATAACCTATATACAGCGAGATAAATAAGTATTTGAAGTAGGGCTGCCACAAACGATTATTTTTATAGTCGACTAATCACCGATTATTTTTTATGATTAGTCGACTAATCGGATCATACGTTAATTGAATATAAAACACAGTTTATCACAATAGAATGCAGCTGCTATTATACAACCAACATTAGATTTCAGCTATATGCTAACTAAAAATAAAAACAATTAAAATCATAGTTCATTAAACCTTTAATGAAATATGCAGCTTGTTGTAACAGACAATTATTTTACTGTTTAGCATAAAGTGTAAACAACTGTGTAAAATAAGGATAAGGCACTGGCATTTATGAAACATCTCAACCGTGAGGTTGTTTGAACTATTATGAAAAAAAAGTATATTAATAAAAAATGCCTCTCTGTCCAGATATTGTGTACATTACCGTACACAGGGCAGCGGTCTGCACAGATCTGATTGGCAGAGGAGAGCGTTTGGTGATTTTACACCACACATGACTGATCTGTGAGTTTACTGCACCGAAAAGCACTGAAAACAGAAGCCACTGTCAGAATGAAATCCTTCTCTGTAGTTTATCGGTTTGGGACGGCATTTGTGACAACGTCTGGGTCCGGATCCGGATCGCGGTCCGCCTATTAGTGACCTCTGTTTTAAAGCTATCAAGATGAGTAAGTTAAGTACTAAGTTAACGCTCTGTTTACGCTAATTTTAGCAGCTAAATAGCAATTTAGCTTCTTCGTCATTTAATCAGCCACAACATGCCTCCTTTTCAGGTGCTCGTGCATCGCGGTTATGCTGCCGAGGAAGGCAAGTTCTTCATTGCAGATATTGCATTGCACGCGTTTCACTTTTATTTTCTTGGTGATCCCACACTTTTGAGTTCTGTAGCGGGGTAGCCATGAAACCAGAGCCTGTCTGTATAATGTCCTGAGATGTCGTCCACTACCTACCCCGGTTTCCACTACTGCGCATGTGCGTCCAGGACAGAAAGGCAGTCGCAGCAGTTTGGAGAGAAAAACAAAGAAAAAAAAAAAAAAACGACTAATCGACTATTAAATTAGTCGTCGACTATTTTAATAGTCGACATAATCGTGACTAGTCGACTAATCGTGGCAGCCCTAATTTGAAGTATTTGAAGTTCACCCACTTGCAAGTTCACCCACTTAGAAATGGGTGATCATTGAAATATGTGTTACTGCTGCAAATATGTTTTTGAAGACCTGTTAGTCCACTTCTAAAAAGTCCACCTCCACTCCACTTACAGTGGTTGGACAATGAAACTGAAACACCTGTCATATTAGTGTGGGAGGTTTCATGGCTAAATTAGACCAGCCTGGTGGCCAATCTTCATTAATTGCATATTGTACCAGTAGGAGCAGAGTGTGAAGGTTCAATTAGCAGGGTAAGAGCACAGTTTTGCTCAAAATATTGCAATGCACACAACATTATGGGTGACATATCAGAGTTTAAAAGAGACAAATTGTTGGTGCACGTCTTGCTGGCGCATCTGTGACCAAGACAGCATGTCTTTGTGATGTACCAAGAGCCACGGTATCCAGGGTAATGTCAGCATACAACCAAGAAAGGACGAACCACATCCAACATGATTAACTGTGGACGCTGTAAGAGGAAGCTGTCTGAAAGGGATGTTCGGGTGCTAATCCGGATTGTATCCAAAAAAGATTAAAACCACGGCTGCCCAAATCACGGCAGAATTCAATGTGCACCTCAACTCTCCTGTTTCCACCAGAACTGTCCGTCGAGACAATAAATTATTGTGGTCTAAAACCAGGTGTTTTAGTTTCATTGACCAACCCCTGTATTATTCTAAATTAGAAGCAGCTGTTTTAGCTGCATAAAGACACCTGTTCATACCACACAATCAGTAAGTCTCCAGCTACTAACGTGGCTAAGACCAAAGAGCTTGGTGAAAAAAGATCAACTGTTGGAGCAATTGTTCGAAAATAGAGTAAGAAACTTAACATGGCGGTCAATCTCCCTCAAACTGGAGCTCCATGCAAGATCTCACCTCGTGGCGAATCAATAATCCTAAGAAAAGTGAGAAATTAGCCCAGAACTACACCAGAGGAGCTGGTCAATGACCTGAAGAGAGCTGGCACCACTGTTTCCAAGGTTACTGTGGGTAATACACTAAGACGTCCTAGTTTGAAGACATGCACGGCACAGAAGATTCCCCTGCCCATGTTTGGCCATGACCATTTGGATGATCCAGAGAAGTCATGGGAGATAGTTCTCCAAAATAGAACTTTTTGGTCGTAATTCCATCGCAATGTTTGGAGAATGAAGAATGAGTACCATTCTCTCTTTTTCTTGCACTCTACCCTGAGATATTATAATACAGTATGTCTGCCAGAAGAAAACAACACTACACTTTTATTACTGTCTTTCTCTCAAAAATAAGTTAAAGTTAAAATTAAGTGATTGACACCACTAGGACAAATATAATTTAATCTAATGCTGATATTTCTTGTAAGAACTCTTAAAATCTAAAATGCATCCAGCAGAATGCTTAGAGAAAAGATTTATAGTTTAAGCAGTTAAAGTAATGCTGTTGTTTTTGTTCTTAAGAAAAGCGCCACAAACAGGCTTATTGTTTTCATTTCACTCTCATGGTGACAGTATGAGGGTGAGATTACTCTGGACTGCTGTTAAATAAATACATAAATACATAGTGTGAGAATAAAATTGCTTTTTGTACAATTTGGTTACAATTTACAAAAAGGTATGAAAAAAGCCAGTAGGCTTTTTTTGCATGCATCACCTGTTGCATGCATCACCTTTTGACACTTTCACACCTCTGGTCTGCAGAGACCTATACTTGGAAATAACTGCTGATTTGTCAGAGATTAGTCTAATATATAAATCCTTTAAAGTTCCTGTTTTGTGTTTATGAGGTCAAATAAAATATACAGGTGAGTATAAGGCTAAGTCTCTTTAGTAGTATATATATAGTGCCAGTTCAAGTGCTTTCTTTATTATTATTATTATTTTTATATATATATATATATTTTTTATATATTTATATATTATTATATATTTTTCTACATTGTAGATTAATATATTTATATTGAAAACAATTAAGAGACACATATGGAATTATGTAGTAAACACAAAATGTGTTTGTCCTCCACAATCCCCTGATCTAAACCCACTAAATACTGGTACCACTATATATATATATTGTTTCGACGGACAGTTCTGCCGTGATTTGGGCAGCCGAGTTTTTATGCTTTTTGGATACAATCCGATTTAGCATCCGAACATCCCTTTCAGACAGCTTCCTCTTGCATCCACAGTTAATCCTGTTGGATGTGGTTGGTCCTTCTTGGTGGTATGCTGACATTACCCTGGATACCTTGGCTCTTGATACATCACAAAGACTTGCTGTCTTGGTCACAGATGCGCCAGCAAGACGTGCACCAACAATTTGTCCTCTTTTGAACTCTGGTATTTCAGCCACGATGTTGTGTGCATTATATATATATATATATATATAAGCGCTATATATAGCTTTGTCATCAGTTTTGTCATTAGTTTTGCCTCCACGATTGTGATCAGGTTTCACTTACAGTTTTAAGTAAAAAATAAGAAGTAAGAAAAAGTAGGTTCTATGAAGGGTTTCTAAAATTATGCCAAAAAGTCCCACATTTTCCCTGCAGGCACATAACCTGATTACACGTTATCCTGTCAGCTAACATCATGACCAACATTCAACCTTAAATTAACGTCTATTGGCATTGGTGCCCAGCTGGGTTGTTTATTAATTGTAGAACTGTTTTTTTACTTTTTGAAAAGCTTATATTATTATTCTTATTATTAACAGTGACAGTTCTTCATAATCTCCTTTAAGCACAAAGTAACACATTTTGTAAACCAAAAGTTTTTGTTTGTTTGTTTTTCATTCAAAAAACCATTTGTAGCACTTTGAACATGTGTATTAATATTACTCTCTCTCTCTCTCTCTCTCTCTCTCTCAGGAAATAGTGGACTGGTTTAACTCTATCCGAGCAGTTCAGTTACACTACCTAAAAGTCGCGTTCCCTGGGGCGTCTGATGTTGAGGTATGTTAATGCTGTGTTCACACTTCACCCACACATTCACACACGCATTCACACACACATTCCTGTACACATGCACTCATACACTCTTCTTTCACTTCCTGTAAATTTCCTGTATCGTTTCTTTACTCTTTATGCCTGACACACTATTGTTTTAAATACCACAGACGGCAGTGATGTCAGGCTACTACAGGCTGGAAGCCGCAGTCTGGCTGCTCGATTTAATCCCAGCATTCTCTAAATAGCTTCTACCCTGTTTCCTCTTTCCAGCTAAAACCCAAACTGACGCGCAACTTCCTGAAAGAGGGGTACATGGAGAAGACCGGACCGAGGGTAGGGCACTCAGCATTCTAATCACTCTGACTCTGACCTTGATGTTGCCCTGGTGGGGTTAAATCTGGGCCCAATCTTGGTTATACACTGCACATGGGGTGTAGATGGGACCAGTCTGAGGTTAATACCTCGTTTAAGGGTGTTCTCACTTTTGATGCCAGTGGTTTAGACATTAATGGCTGTGTGTTGAGTTATTTTGAGACCACAGTAAATGTACATTGTTTATACTGTAGCTGTAGACTGACTACTTTACATTGTATCAAAGTGTCATCTTCAGTGTTTTTCCATGAAAATATATAAAAACATTAGTGGTGTCAACTGAGAAAATATAAAAGAATTTTATCAGATGAATTACAACCTTGCTCTTTTTAAGATGTTTTTTTTAAGAGTGGATATTTATATGCAAATAAAATAATGAATGTAAAAAAAATGCAATTATATTTATATTAGTGGTGTCAATTAAAATACTAGTATAGGCTTGTATATCTGAGGGGAGATAAAGCCAACATGGGGTACTGGAATGAAGAATGCATAATAAATTAGATAGATCAGTTGATGAGTTTGTGTACTTCACACAGGCATAAACCTAAACGCACCAAAATGAGCACCAATAAACCACATGAGCACATTTTCTGTCTGGCACGGGAGCAAGACAGTACATTTAGTAAAATATATCTGTGCAGTGTAAAGCTGCTTTAACACAGAACGAGGAAAATCTGCTGCTGTGCTTTCAAACACAGTGTTTTTAATGGGACGGGCAGCACAGATGTAGTACATTGAGTCGCACAGCTACGAACAGTGAATGCTGCACATACAGTGCTCTTAGAGTGAAACAACATGGAGCAGCAGAGACAGCGTTTGTTGATAGCAGTATATTATCTGGCTGATGTATCAGATTTAACTGTGCCTTATCAGCAGTTTAGCTCAGATAATAAGTATATTTAATAGCTGGGTCAGATCGAGACAAGATCATGTTCTCACCACAAGCGAACCACTCCAGAAAAAAACATGCATGTTGGGCGAGGGCGGGGCAGATTATGGCAGAAGTTAGGGTCAAACTTGGTGGTGTAATTAATTTGCGCAAAACAATAATAACACCTTACTGATTCCAAATTAATTGTGTAAGGGTTGACAGCCCTAAAAAATATTTACAAACATTTGAGATATTATACATCAAACCATCATTTAGCTTAGACCACTTACAAAATATGATTATGAAATTGAAAACCTCTGGAATATAATCAAAAGGAAGATAGATGAAAACCAGCAGTTAAACTGCTTGAATTTGTGCACCAGGAGTGACATAAAGTTATCCAAAAGCAGTGTGTAAGACTGGTGGAGGAGAACATGCCAAAATGCATGAAAACTGTGATTAAAAAACAGGGTTATTCCACCAAATATTCAAATTTTGTACTTTATGTATATGAACTTGTTTTCTTTGCATTATTTGAGGTCTGAAAGCTCTGCATCTTTTTTGTTATTTCAGCCATTTCTCATTTTCTGCAAGTACATAAACCTATAAATAGCTAAATCAGAGAGACTGATTCAGAAACTAAAGTGGATTTTTTTCCAGAGCTCTATAGTATGTGATAATGTAGACCACAGCCGGTGGCTTTTATGTGATTCACATTGATATCAGAATTACCACCTATCACCCAAAATTAGAAAATTAATCAAGATATAAATTCTGGCCATATTATCCAGCCGTACCTAAAACATCCTTTTTAAAGCTGCCATAGTTCTGTAAAACAAAGTCATTAGGTGTCATTTTTACATTAGGTGCAATAATGGTGACCATTTTCTGATAATGGCTCCAACCTTTTACACAATAGCTTGCAACTGGCAGAGCTGTACAACAGTATCATACTATTAGTATAATAATACAGGACAGTCCAGCAGCCATGCTATATCTCACTGAGTCATCTGAGTCCTTTCACAGACTAATAACTACTGCTCATCATTCTGAACCTACTGAACTCTGCAACACTGGGTGCGCTAAGCAACCTGAGCCATGTTCTCAGTGTCATAGTCTGACAGGAGATATAATAAATTACAGTCAACCAAAGTACTTGTAACATGTAAAATCTCAACTTCAAGCTAGTTTGTTGACAAATAATAAACTACTAAGCTAAATAACTAACAAATTATTCATTTTGCATTTAGAACTAATTTGTATAATTGTAGTGTTTACTGGGTTATGGCAGGTAACCTCTCATTTGTCTGTAACTAGGCTGTTATTTGGAGATTTTAAAATGTAATATAATTGTGACTGTCTGGATAAAGATAAACCTGCATGAGTGTCTGGAGTTATGTTGTAAGTCAGGCTGGACTTTGTGCAGAGTGAATTTATTATCTTACATGTAATAAACCACAGTTCCCCATCTGTAATAGTGACGAATTTATGATTTTTCGCTTGAGTTATGGTTCTGAGGCCACAGTGCGACACTGAAACTAGGACTTTGATAAATCCTGTCAAAATAAATTTAAAGATATCAAACATGTTGTCAGATGTTGTTTTATAAGCCTATTTAACATTCTGTTATTTTAGCTTAAAATAATGTGTTTATTTTATGGCAGGCTCGTAAAAAAGTGATGTGATGGAAGGTTTTTAAGTGCGCCATAAAGTCCGAAAAATACATTAATAGTTGTTTTATTTTCCTTTTTTTTTTCTTTTTTTTGTATTGGTTTTATCTCTAGATCTCAGTTTTTGTTAAGCTTGATGTTTCTTTCAAAGTATAAAGAGAATAATTAAGATAACTTACAGTTTGTTATTTACATGTACTGAAACATAATTTTTCATCTTTTACAGAATAAATTATTTTTTTTATTTAACTTTGTTTCATTCAAATAGGTTTTTTTATTTTTACTGATTTAAAGGTTCTTCATTATGTCATTTAAACACAGTTATTTAGGAAGCCTCCCCCTCTCTGCTTGAAAGTCTGTCTAGGATAAATTAATGCTAATTTGCTGAACATGTGTAAGATACAAATTTACAAAGAATGAGACTTCTTGTTTAACTACTCTAGCAACATTGAGTTTGAGAAAATTAACTTACTAGAAATGTATTGTGTTTCTTCCTCACCCATGGCTCCAACTTGCATCCAGCTTAATGGTGCTTTACTGGCAGGCTTTTGGTTGGTTTACTGGCCAACATTAGGAGGAAGCAACTGTATTGTATTTTTCACAATATAAGGCGCACTTAAATTCTTAAATTCTTCCTTAAATTCCGTAAAACCAGTCTGGTATTAAGGAGCAGTAAAGCCACTCTGCTGAAGTACAGCGTTATAAGGATGAGTTTTCAGTAAAATATCTTCAGCACTAAGGCTCGGTGCAGCAGTATTAGCATTAGCTGTAAACCCCAGAGGCAAGTGTATTGGACTGTAGTCTGCGTTTTTGCCATGTTAAAACAAGCTATGTGGGACGAATCACTAGCCAATAGCGCCCTGGGTTACCAGAACACTCAGGTTTCCTCAGTCTAACGCTATCAGGTGGCATCTCTCTAGCGCTTTGGTTAGCGGCTAATGCTAATGCTGCTGCATCAAGCCTTAATGCTGGAGAAATTTCACTGAAAATGCCTAAACAAAGTATTGGAAATAAATGGAAGCGCTTTACTCACCCAAATAAAAATTTCATGAAATAAATCTGTGTAGATTAACATTCAGCACTCATTTGACTCTGACACTCTTGCTCATTTTGATGTAGGCATCCTTGCTAGTGTCAGTTAATGCACCTTATAATTTGGTACGCCTTATAGTGCAAGAAATACGTTCACTTATGTATATAATATGTATAATAATGTAGACCCTACTAATCGTAATTAGTTGTCAACTATTTAAATAACTGATTTTACTTGATTAAATCAATGTTGCAGCCCTACTTCTGTCTGTGTAATGAATTGTGCATCATACGAATCTCATGTTTTTTACTGTTTCTGTCATTCCCAGCAAACTGAAGGCTTTAAGAAGCGTTGGTTCACCTTAGACCACAGGAGACTAATGTACTTCAAAGATCCTCTGGTATTATCTGTTTTCCTTCCTCTTTTCTCAATACACACCCCAACACATGTTTACAATAACACAGACACACACACACGTTTCCTCGTAAAAGAAAAAAAAAATCATCTGGAATTTTTGGAGGTTTTTAAATACTGATCTTAGTCCACCTTTATACAGCTGGTCCCGGATCAGCAGTCAGGGGCAGCTATTACTGTTTGTTACAGCATTGGCAGTCCATGTGTGAAGTTCCTTACGGTATGCTGACAGGAATTACTGGCTCCTGTCCAAGTGCTTTCAGTAAAACAGTGCTAAACCAGTTGTTCCACCTGCTGCAGGTGAGAATGTGACATGATAAAGGGTATCTCTATGAGATTACCTAACTTCCGATAGCATTCCAGACAGCTAAACATAGTTAGTTACATCGCCAAAAAGTATTTGCAAATAAACTTCCGATTCTGTTACATCCGATTCTTAATCCATAGGGTTTAATATGATGTTAGCCTACCCCTTTGCAGCTAAAACAGCTTTAACTCTTTTGAGAAGGCTTTCCACAAGGTTCAGGAGTGTGTTTATAAGAATTTTTGACCATTCGTCCAGAAGTTGATTGAGATCAGAGATGGCTAATGTTGGGTGGGTAAAAAAAATCAAAGGTGTTCTGTCTGGTTGCAGGCCAGTAAAGTTCTTCCACACCAGACCTTCTCATCCATGTCTTTATGGTTCTTGCTTTGTATACTGGTGTACAGTCATGTTGGAACAGGAAGGGGCCGTCCCCAAACTGTTCCTGGAAAGTTAGGAGCCTGAAATTGTCAAAATCTGTTGGTCTGCTGAAGCAGTAAGAGTTCCTTTCACTGGAACTAAAGAGGCCAAGCCCAACTCCTGAAAAAACATCCAACACATAATCCCCCCTCAACCAAACTTTACACTTGGCACAATAAAGGCAGAAAAGTACAGTTCTTCCGACCACCAAACCCAGACTCATCCATTAGTTTGTCAGATCCATTGAGTTACTTTTGTTCCCAATGGTTTCCACTTTGCTGTAATACCAGTAACAGTTGACTACCTGTGAGACTCTCTTTCACCCTCACTCTCTCATGCCTGCACCCTCTCCCTCTCTTGCGCACCCTCTCTCACTTTCTCTCTCTCTCTCTCTCTCTCTCTCTGTCTTGTGCACGCGCCCTCTCTCTCTTTCTTTCTCTCATGCGCATGCTCTCTCTCTTTCTCTCTCTCTCTCTCTCTCTCTCTCCCGCATGCACCCTCTCTCTCTTTCGCATCCTCTCTCTCTTTCTCGCACATGCCCTGTCTCTCTCTCTCTCTCTCTCTCTCTCTCTCTCTCTTGCACGTGCCCTCTCTCTCTCTTGTGCGTACATGTGCCCTCTCCCTCTTCTGCACTTGCCGTCTCTGTCTCTTTCTCTCATGCGCATGCACCCTCTCTCTCACTCTCTCGCATGCAGCCTCTCTTTCTCTCTCTCTCTCTCTCTCTCTCTTTTTCGCACACCCTCCCTTGCTTTCTCGCACGTGCCCTCTCGCTCTCGCAGGCGCTCTTTCTCTCTCTCTTGTGCATGTGCCCTCTCTCGCTCTCTCTCTCTCGCACCCGCACCGCTCTCTATCTATCTCAATATGTTTAGGAAAAAAAAAGTGTGGTTTAAGCAGTTAAATTAATGCTGATGTTCTTGTTCTTAATAAAGAGCCACAATCAGCCTCACTGTTTGTTTGTTCCAACAAGATCTAAAAGATGGATTCTCTCTTGATGACAGTTGGAGAGAATCCTGGTTTCAAGCATTTAATAAAAGAGCTCGAGCCTTGTTAAAACATTCCATCCCCCCCAAAAAAATAAAACATGGTTATACTTAAGTTAATTAAGTTAATAAAGGTGAGGCTAAACAGAATGCCCAGCCTCTTTATTTTTTCCACCAACCATACCAAAAAAATATACCGAAAGTGCAACGAAAGAATAACAAACAATTTATACGGGTTTATACGGGGGTGTGAACCGAACTGTGAGTTTTCTGTACCGTTACTACACCCCTACTGTGGAATATTTAGTAGTGAGGAATTTTCACAACTAGACTTGTTACACAGGTGGTGTTCTGTCACGGTAACAAGCTTGAATTCACTGAGCTCCTGAGAGCTAGCTTATCAAATGTCAGTTTTGGCTAAAAATGTACATCCTGTCGTGTAGCTTGACATGAGAGGATGGATGCGCGCATGACAGGAAATAAGAATGAGTCTGTGTCATCTAAAGTCTTATACATATGAATAATATTGAATAGACTGAAACTGAACCTGGCAGAAATCCTTATTCTAAAATGTTCTAAAGCTGATTTATAGCGTATTGTCTGTGGTGTAAACCCTGGTTTTGCTGTGTTTGCTGTGATGGTAGGATGCGTTTGCTAAAGGTGAGGTGTTCCTGGGACACAAGGATCTGGGCTACAGTGCCAGCGCAGGCCTGCCTCCCAACACCCACTGCAACGGCACCTGGCAAAATGGCATCACCATTCAGACGCCGGATCGCAGCTACCTGTTTACCTGCGAGACGGAGGTGGAGCAACAGGACTGGCTGAAGCACTTTAATGAGCTCATCAACACAGTGATGTCACCTCAAGAGTACAGCAGTAAGTGACACTATTAGAAACACCCACGTCATGCTTCCAGTCACTGGCCACTTTGATAGAAACATTTATTTTGTGTTTATACTCTCTAGCCAATTTATTAGAAGGAGGTCTGGCGTTAAGCGAAGTTTAAGGGTTAGCTTTAGGTAAAGCACTGAGTGCTAAATGCCACTGCTCTCCCTGCAGCATTAATAAAATTTATTTCAGCTAAGATAATGCTTCTAACTCTTACCTCAGACCTGGTAAGTCGGTGCTTGGGCAGTCTCACCACGTCAAAGCCCTCGAATCCTCTCTATACCATAACACATATGGTGTTCTGACGAGTTGAGCTGCCTTGTCAAACCGTGCTTCCCTAGTGTACATTGCAGGTAAAATGCAGAATCAACCGGAGATCCAATTTAAACCTATAGTTACTTACACAAGATAGCTAACGCTAACCAGCTGGTGTAAACAGAGCTGTCATCCTCTCATTTTTAAGCATTTTCTTTTACTAGCTACTGCAGACAGTGGAGGTTGAAGAACAGCTTTATATGCAGCATGCCCTATAGTATTTCACAAAGAACATAAAAGAGTGGATTTTAGCAGAAGGAGACCTTTAAAGGTTTAAAATAAACCTAGCATAAACGTATAAACTGTTTTTGTAAGGACGTAAACTGATCATTTCTTTCACCACTGTATGTTTGTAACTGAACTGACACTCACTTCTGTGTATACTAATTTTTATAAAATTTTTATTCATTTTGCAGTGGAGGCCCTTTTCAAGCACAGGCACTGATGGAGTCAGGCATATTCTTTTCAGCATCTCTATAAGTCTGAGACACAACACACTACTTTTTTTTTTAAATACTTTCCAAGAATTTGTATGTTTTGTTGTTGTTGATGTTGTTTTTTATATTTTTAGTAGTTAATTAATAATTATGCAGAGTAAATACTAAGAATAATAAAATGACATTACTGTAAATTGTTATGACATGGAATTAATACATTTCATCTGTGTTTTAATAAATTATCTATTTGAACAAAGAAAAAAAACAACAATATATCAACCATTTCTCTGTTTTAGGAAATGAATGAAAATGAAATTTGTACTTTATTACATTTTAAATCTGAAATGTGTTTTATGTAGACTTATATTTCTTCAATTATAAATTAAATTAAGAAATAAATAAACGTACACTAGTGAAGAAAGGGAGAAATGGATGATATATACTTACTCTTTGGAAGGGCTCATATATAGTTATGTGTTAGACTGAACTGTCAAAACGATTGATCTGTAACAATGTAAAATATTTGGTTAATCTACTGTTTATTTACTTTTTTGTTTTATATATATACATATATTACTGGTCAGATTAAAAAATAAAACACCCCTATTTTTAGTAGTCCAGTACCAGTGCTGTATGGTCCAGACGAGTTGATCTTTTTTTTTGCTCTCATTTTTTCAATGACTTTATTACTTCTCTACACCTGTCAGAACTCGAATTCTTCTCTTCACTGCTGAAACCGAGACTTAGTCTTATGTTAAGCTGAGCTTGTTGCCATGTGGGTCAGCCAGACCTGACTCTTTCTGTACCAGGGTTCTCCTGTTTCCAAGAGTCTTTTGAAGGTGTAGAAAACACCTCTCACTCACTCGCAGTTATTGACTGGACCTGAAGAGCTGAAATGGCAAAAATAAAGGGAAAAAATATGGGTGTTCTAAAACTTTTGAACTTTTGAGTGTGTGTATATATATATGTATACATATATAAAATGCCTGCTCAAGATTGTGTTCTGATTATTACATTCCCAAACGATGTAATTGTTGATTGGGTATAGACCCTGGAACTTCTTAACCACATGACATATTCAAAATAAATGCAAAAATAAATGTTTACCACAAATAAAAGAAACAAAGGTGTCTCTGTTACATAGCTCTCTACCAGTAAACAAGCTTTTTAGCACTTTATTAGGAACACTGTGTATATTATTACTGGGTATATCCTACCTGTGCTCTCAAACCAGCCTTCCTTTCTTAAATCAGATCCTTAAAGATTTCGTTCCATGTCATAAAGTCCTGTCATGATAAATATGTGAAGCCTTAATATTTACAGTACCTTTGGATTTAATAACTGGCTTTTGGCGATGCTCCCAACAGGCTTACAACGCTAGAAATAGGGGAATAGCTTTTCCCATGCAAAGAAATGAATATTTTTACACAACCAACAAGCTCAAAGTAGCTTCACACCGAGATCCTCCATTCCTAGGACTTTAATTAAGCCTAGCTACCTGGCAAGGCTGTAGAAGTGAAGTAGTTGCTTCATAAAACGCTTTAAGACTACAGACAGAATCGTAAGCCTACAGTTTGCCAGCAGTTTATCCAACCAGTCATTTTTGTGAAACATGAGCCTGACGCATGATAGCAGCATATATACCCCTTTGTCAAGTCCAAACTCTGGCAGTAGTAAAACTGGAACTGGCTCACGTGGGGGTGGGAAGGGCATAACACGGGTAACGCCTCGTCTAGGTGCAACCCTGGGTGTGGGAGGCAACCTGTACACCAGGGGTCAGGAATTAAGTTTGGCCGCGAGACAGATATTTTTCAAGCCGTTCCCTGGCAGGCCACGAAAAAAAATGAAGTATAATGGGATGGAGTGCTACATACTAGTAGCTCTCCAGCCCAGAGGGTTGTTGAACACAAGTGCAGAACAGTTGATCTCAAAGCAGGTAAACCAGAGAGAAAAAATAAATAAATAAACACACCGCTCCTCACACGGGATCAAACCTGTGTCATTAGGGTTGTGGCCTAATACACTATCGCTGCCTTGGCTAGTAAATTGGGACATGGCTGGGACAAAAACGCCATTATAAAGAGATAGGGAGCCCAAGAATGGGCGTAAACTAACAAAAACCCATCAGAGAAACATTTTATTCATTTATTTTTTCCATTTTTATTTATTATAGTTTAAACAACCTCATGGGCCAGATGTTTCACGCTTGCGGGCCGCATCTGGCCCGTGGGCCACCTATTGCGGACCCCTGCTGTACACCTTGTAGGTCTTCATCATGAACTTACAGTAGAAACTGCTCACCTCAGCTACTTGGCCACCATCCGTCTGTGTGGTATGCATCTACTTTGCCCATGACTGGTTCTTTGGTGAAAAATTATAATTAGGGCTAAGGGTGAATCATGTCCCAGTGCCACTGTGGTAGAAATAGTCCTGCATTGCGTTAAAGCTCATTGTTTGATAGAGTGTAATGAGAAAATCTGTGTGTGTGTGTGTGTGTGTGTGTATGGTAACTGGTATCACTGATGTCTGAAATGGCACCCTGGTGTTCCGAGCTGGGTCAGACAGCCTAAAGGGAACATCTCATAAATCTAACACGTCATGTGCAGTCGCACCTATGTGTGAGTGAGAGAGAGTGTGTTAAGAGGACAGAGAGAGAGAGAACGAGAGGCAAGAGGAAGGACAGGCGAGGCAACAGACAAGGAGCAAAGTTTGTAAGCGAGAGAACTGTGCGGGAGAATGCAACACAAACTCTGACACTCTCCCTGACAATAGTCTTCCTCAAGGATCCAGGAGTTCAAACCTTGGATGGAAACATTCGTGGCAATTCACTTCCCTGGGAAGAAGAATCGGGAGCAGATAACCTTCGATTGGATTTCTAGATGTTCCCAATCAGGTCCTAGGCTGTTGTATTTAGGCACATCTGAAGGACTTTACAAGCTTTTGACTGCACAGCACTGGAACATGGATTTGTGTGAGACTAGTTCATCTACATGTTTCTCTCTACGGACTTGTCATCCATGCTCGAAAGTTAGTCACTTTCTGTTTCATGTTTGAATGGAAAACAGGAACCTCATCCAAAGTTCAACATCTCATAATCCCAGATCCAGCCGTTCCGAAGACTTTGAATATGCCTAGTTACCTGGCATGGATGTAGATGAAGTCGTCCCTTTGTAAGAAGCTTTAAGACTTCTGATCAACTTGAAAGCCTACAGTTTATGGTGGATAAACCAGCGGACAATCCAGTATTTCCTCCCAACCAATAAATAAACCTCTTGAATCTATTTAGCTTTTTCAACAGACCTCCAGACTTTTTTGTGGAACATGAGCCTGACACAGAATAGCAGCATCTCTACCCCTTCGTTGAGTCCAAATTCTGGCAACAGTGGAGCAGGAACTGGCTCGAGTGGAGGTGGAGGGGGTGTAACATGGGTAACCCCTCTTCTGGGTGCCACCCTTGTCACCATGTGTGTCCTGGGTGTGGCAGGCAACCTGTACACCTTAGCCATAATGCGCTCAGCTGTTCTGCGCCGTGCTGGATCCATGCACGTCTTCATCGTGAACCTTGCAGCAGCTGACCTGCTCTACCTGGCCACCATCCCCTTTGTGGTGTGCACCTACTTTGCCCATGACTGGTTCTTCGGTGAGACAGGCTGCCGGGTGCTGCTGAGCCTGGACCTGCTCACCATGCATGCCAGCGTTTTTGCACTAGTGGCAATGAGCATGGAGCGTTATCGAGCTGTGGCTGCCCCTTTCCATGCCCGTCGCCATTCCACCATCCGCCGCCACTGGATGGTGGCACTGGGCATCTGGACTGCAGCCTTCGTCCTTACGTTACCCATGATGGTGATGATCCGGCTACGAGAGGGACGTCCAGGACCGGGCGGTCTGGTCAAGCGTATCTGCTTCCCCACCTGGAAGCTGGAGGCCTTCAAAGCCTATCTAACTGTGCTTTTCTTCACTAGCATGCTTGTTCCCGGTTTGGTTATGGTGGGGCTATACGCTGGTTTAGCAAGACGCTACTGGACAGCGCAGGCTAACCTGAACCGCAGAGGAGGAACAGGAGCTGGAAGAAGGACAAAACTCAAGCATAAAGTGGTGGCCATGATCTTCAGCATCGTGGTGGCTTACTGGGCCTGCTTTCTGCCTTTCTGGGGTTGGCAGATGGCCAAGCTCTTCTCATCTGAGTCACTGCGCTCGCTCTCACCTGCCGCACACACTTACGTCAACTTCTTTGTCACCTGCCTGACCTACGGAAACAGTTGTGTGAACCCGCTACTCTACACTCTGCTCACCCGCAACTACAAAGACTACCTGGCTCAGAGGGGACAGTCCTCATGCTCTAGTCGTGGCGACCAGGGGTCGGCTGCAGGGGGCAATGCATGAAATGATCATAGGCCAGTTTGACCTTCATGCTTTGGACCTTGACATCTCAGTTTAATTTGCAGATTCTGAATAGTATTCTTTTTTATATTATGAATTGATGTGCCACTGGTTCCCTGTCCAGGGGGTCTTTCTGCCTAGCACCTATCGATTCCAGGTAGGATCTGGGTTAATCTCGACCATGATCTGGAAGAAGTGGATACGGAGATGGATGGTTGTTTGTTTGATGTACCTCTAATGGTGCTTTACATGGTGTATTACATACTATGTCTGACTGTATGTATGAACTGTCAAACTACTGTCAAACTCGTTCCTTCAACTTTCCTGAAACTTCATATACTACCTGACCAGAAAGACCAATCATAAGTCTCCAATTACAGGGGTCTCAATACCTTCAAAAATTCATAGACAATTCTGCGAAGTGTGTGTGCTTGGTTACAGCTTTTTTGCACAGGTATTGTTAAGATTATGATGGGTGGACTGTTAAGATAAAGATATACTTGCTGTTAACATACGCAAGATGGATGCATCACATTTCCTGCATCCTTTTGGTGCATTAGTCCCAGATAGGACATCCGGACAGAGCACGGTAAGTGCCAACATTCCTTGTTGGCAGGTATAATATGACAGGTGGTCCGAGCTGCAATCGCCAAAAACCCTGTTTACAGAGTATAATAAAGGAATTGGTCTGGGAATTGCCTGCTTATGCCAAACCTCTGGTTTATAAGGATTTATAAACCACATTCCGCATGGCTGATGCTGAGTCTACCATATAAAAGCCAAGCTCAGGCAGATTCTTCCTGTTTTCTAGGACAGGGCAGTGCTGAAAAGTTTTGAAGAACAGATACCTACATCTTCCCACTGTGGGCAGTGGAAGTTTCTAATTAAAGCCTTCAGTAACATGTGTAGCACATAGGCAAGTATATGAATATCTCTAGCCTTAAGATATGCAGGGAAATGGGGTGAGATAATTCCAGCTACTTTTAGAGCACTTTGAATGGGTCTGACCTTTTCCTAAATGTCAACCCTAGTTTCCAGGATTTTTCATAAACGGTGCTTTAGAGGACTGCTGTTGGGATGCGTTTCAAATGTGATGGACGTCTGAAACAATGACATTTGATGAACTGCTGCGCAAGAAGTTATGATGACTCAAGTAAGTTGGAACTTCAAGACTTTGACTTTGTTTCGGCAGTCCTCTGAACTTGCGATCAGGTTGCCAATGATTCAGTGGCACATGTACCAAGAACCCAGGACTTTATTTTCTTATAGAGCTAGGCTATTCATACTGTGGTGCATAAAAGTCTGTGATTCCTTTAGAATTTTAGATATTTCTGCCTAAATCTGATGCAAAACTTTTTCACACAAATAAGCAGAATCAGACAAGCAGAATCAAAACAAAGCAGACAAAAATATTAGACTCTGTATGCATTAATTGAGAAAAATGATCCAAGATTACATATATGTTGGTGGCAAAGATATGTTAACCAGCTCTGATATGCTGTTGTTTTTCCTCCCAAGAACTGCTGGTTCAGCTCCTTCCAAAACATTTCTACTCGATTAGGGTTATTTTTTGGGTCATTCCAGTACATGAATTTTACGCTTCTTTGTCCTTCATTTAAGTTTGATATTTTTTTGTGCTTAGGTTAATTGTCTTGCTGCATGGCCAACATTACTGCAGTGGTACTGCTTTCTAAAAATAAGAAAATAATAATTAGATACATTTACTCACTTAATGCCATGAATGGCACACAGATGCCCCATATGTGGCCATGTGAAGTTTCTAGAATCAGGCATAAATAAGAGACCACTTTAGATTCTGAATCAGTGTCTCTGATTTTGCTATTTATAGGTATATGAGAAAAAGGAACAATTGCTTTTGGATAACTTTATCCCACTCCTGGTGCAAAAAATTGAGCAGTTCAGCTTGGTTTGATGGCTTGTGATCATCCATTAAAGAGGTTATTAAAGAGGTTTTCAATTTGATAAAATCAAAGAAACTCATCATTTTAAGTGGTTTCATATTTTTTTCAGAGCTGTATATTCAGAGCATACCTGGGTGGGCAGTGTAGGGTAGGCAGCATGCTGAATTAGAATTACTTTTGTGATACCTTTGGGACTGTCAGTACCCCCTTAAGTCAGGACCCCTTGCTTAAGAAATAATCTTATTTGTTCAAGCCATGATACACTTCAACCCATGTGTTGCGAAGATAAAACTTTAATAGAGTCCTGTTTTACACCTGATTATGATCCCAATGGTTGAAAACACTTGACCCTTATTTCTAATTCTAAAATTTCCTTTTAATCCTAAGGGTTCACATACTTTTTCCATCCACATCGATTTGCAATGTAGGATAATTTCCTCAATAAATACACGATAAAAGTTTAATAATTTTGTCTCATTTGTTTGATTTGGTTTTCTTTAAGTATATATCTGAAAATAATTTAAGTGTAACATAAGGTTTTTGGTCAAATTCATGATGAAATATTGGAATTTTGAAACAGTTCACAGACTTGCAAGCACCACTTTGTATTTCTTTTTTTTTTTTAATTCTGGATGTTGTAAAGCCTCTTAAGCATTTGTGTGATGCTCTGGAGTGTCTGCAGGAATACTTTTTAATGCTCATCAAAATAAATGACTTCATGCTGTTAGCACTTAGATCATCTCGGCAGTGAAGCACTATAAAAGGAACTTTAACACTGAAACTTCAGACCTGGAGAAAAAATGTTGTGTTGGGATGTTTGTAAATGTCTGAGCATGAAGTGTGTGAGTGTGAGTGTATGCGGGAGTGTATCTCTCAGCTGTACATGTCTGTACTGCTCCCTCTCTCTTTCTCTCTCTTGTTCTGGAATGTTTCTCCAGGACACTAAATTCCTCACTCCGTGCTACAAACCTTTTCGAGTGGGTGTGCAAATTACTTCAGGGACCACAGATTTTCTTTGGCCAGCAGAAAATAAGCAATAGAAGACTCATTATCTTAACATTGCTGTCAGAACCATGTGACCTCTGATGCTTTTTTAAATTCAAATCAACCTGAACCTGAATCATGAAACCCCTGATCAAAGTTGAGTAAACAGGTTCTAGAACAGGTTCCTATGCATACAAGTGTATATTGGTCATTTCTTTTCTGTTGTCTATTATCATGAATAAAGCTCTGCTTGAAGGCAGAAGATCTGATGCAACATTCCATGCATTCCTTTGGGAAACCCCTACAGCCCACTGTGGATGGCACAAGGTTCTCTAAGCCACAAAGTTTCTACTAGTAGAGTCTACACAAGTTCAACACAGGATCTTGAGTAACGTTGAGTAACATTTTGCAGAGACATGCATTTAACTAAACTAACCTTTAATTAAACTTTTGTAAATGCAACACAGTAACCCACAAAAGATACAGTGTTGTGAAAAAGAATTTGTTCCTAGAGATTTTTTGTTGTTTCCTTGTTTTGCATCCTTATATATTTTTTTCAGACTCAGATAACCTGAGTAAAAAAACAAGCAGTTTTTCAGACCTGATTACTGCCAGAACTGTACAATCAATAAATCATTTAAATAGAATCTGTCTGGCAATATGAAGTAGGATAAAATTACATAAAGTTACAAAAAGCAACAAATTATGCCCTAGTTTAAAGAAGCTCAAGAACAGATGAAAAGAAACGTAGTAATTGACCATCTATCAGTCTGAAAAAGGTTAAAAAAATTATTTCTTACAGTTTGAGACTCACCACAGTGAACCACAGTGAGAGCCATTATTCACAAATGCAGAAAGCATGGAACACTGGTGAACCTTCCAAGGAGTGGCCGGCCAACCAAAATTATTCCAAGAAGGCATGGACAACTCATCCAGGAGGTCATAAAAGAACCCAGAACAACATCTAAAAAACTGTGGGTCTCACTTTTCTCAGTTACGGTTAGTGTTAATGATTCAAAAATTGGAGAGTAACTGGCCGAAAATGTACTCCATGAGTTCCATGGCAGAAACCACTACTGACCCAAAAGATTTTTCAAAAATCATTTTGATGATCCCCAGGATGATGGAGAAATATGCTGTGGACTGATATGACAAAAGTGGAACTTTTTATGGTGGTGGTAGTGTGATGATCTAGGGCTGCTTTGCTGCTTCTGGGCCTGGACAACTTGCTGTAATTGATGAAACCATGAATTCTGCTCTCTACCAGAAAATCCTGAAGAAGAATGTCTGCCATCAGTTTGTGACCTTAAGCTTAGTCATATTTGGGTTCTGCAGCAGGACAATGATCCTAAGCACAGCAAAAAGTCCACCTTAGAATGGTTAAAAAAACAAAATGATGGTTTTGCAGTGGCCTAGGTAGGGTTCGACTGAGATGGTGTGATATGATCTTAAACAGGTCGTTTATGCTTGAAAACCCTCCAATGTGGAGAAAGAGTGCAAAGAAGAGTGGTCCAAAATTCCTCCACAGAGATTTCACAGAGATGCTAGTTATCTCCAATGTTCGACTGCAGTTGTTGTCGCAAAGGTTGGCATAACCAAGTTTGTAGATTTAGGAGAAAATACTTTTTCACACAGGGGTAGATTGGTTTGGATTGCTTTTTTTCCCTTAATAAATAAAATTATCATTTAAAAACAGCTTTTTATATTTACTCAGGTTGTCTTTGTCTGATATTTAAATGTGCTTGTTGATCTTATAAATTTGAGTATGATAAAAAAAAAAACTAATGAAATCTGTAGGGGTAAATACTTTTTCAAACCACTGTATATATTTTTCAAGGGGTTTATTCTTGCATGAGCCTAGGTTTGCACTTCCTCCAGTAAGTTAGTACTCATTATGAAAATTAGAGAGGGGAAGTCAGATAGACAAAGACTTTGTATCAGGAACGTGACAAAGCACAGCTGTGGAAACTGATGAAACATTGTAAATGCTTCTAAAGCCAGCAGAGGACTTGCATTGTCAAACAAAAAAGTTCTGCTGGAAGTGCACTTCAACATACCTGAGAGATCCAGTCTGTGTTAAGTTCTGCAGGGAATGTTATAGAACTTCTTTTTTTTAACTGATTTCATGTACTTTATTTATTTTATTTTATTTATTTTTTTTATTTAGCTTAAACTTTGCCCGGTTGTATTTGGCAGAACACCCATCTGTCTTTTGTATATTAGCAAAATCAGCTAAAATATTTGGTTGGAAATCTGCAATAAATATGTGCAAATAGAATAAGACAATTCCAGACACTTTTAGTAGATATAACTACTATCTTTGCAACTGTCTGAAAAAAAGGTTTAAACTTAGTTTAAGAGAATTTAACTTTCTGAAGTGTTGCTATTTTGGCAACTTGTGGGATGGGGGAGCTTATAGGGATCTCGGATCTCCCAGCATGCATTGTGGTTTTCTTTTTTTTTTGGGGGGGGGGGGTGAAAAAGGGCTCAGCATGTTGGTGATAATTTAACACTCTTTCCCTGTTATAAATAAAGTTGATGAGCCATGAATCTATTGAATCTCCACCCCCTGTGATGCCACACTATTTCTTGTTGTCTCATTGATATCCAGTTATTTATAAGACGAGAATAAGTAGCTTCTAGAAGTTTGTTTTTAGCCATAGAAGTGAGTAAATAGAGTCTATAAATTTATGTTTCCTCTGTGTAGACGTTCATGCCATTGCATGTCTTTGCGTTCGTGGTTATTTTAAACGGCACAGATGTGAAGCTAAAGATAGAAAGCATGCAGACCACAGAGTTTTTTTTTCTTCTTCCACATGCTGATGTCATGAGGTCACC
Source organism: Astyanax mexicanus (assembly GCF_023375975.1). Taxonomy (NCBI): domain Eukaryota; kingdom Metazoa; phylum Chordata; class Actinopteri; order Characiformes; family Acestrorhamphidae; genus Astyanax; species Astyanax mexicanus. The sequence goes on from NC_064412.1 coordinate 33,347,482, forward strand.
AGTAGGTCTGTAAGAGAGCTTAATGTATTGAGCCCTTTTATGGACTCAGACCTGCCAAACTCTAAGGTTATAACCTATGATGTAATACATACAATACAGCCTGACTCTTTACCTTTGCTAGTGTTATGAAGAGGGGGTATATTCACATGAAAAAAGCATTACCCACCATGCATTAGACATCATACACAGGGTTCTTGCGCCATTTTAAAAGTCAAATTTAATGCTTTTTAAGACCTTTTTAGACTGCAATAATTATAATCTAAGGCACAAAATGTAGTCATATTTTCTTTGGTAGAAAATAATTTGTATTGAAATCAAAATCGTATGCAAAACTCACCACTAACGTTACTATGTTATCTAGCTCGCTGCTAATGTTTGCTAGCTTGCCGCAAACTTTAGTTATCTCCCCTGTAATGTAGCCAACTCGCCGCTAATGTCACTATGTAAGCTAGCTCTCCACTAACCTTAGTTCTTTCCCTGGTAATGTAGCTAACTTGTCGCTAATGGTATTATGTTAGCTAGCTCGCCACTAATGTTACTATGTTAGCTAGCTCTCCGCAAACCTTATTTCTCTCCCCAGTAATGTAGCTGCATAACTTGCTGCTAACATTAATATGTTAGCTAGCTCACCGCTAATGTTAGCTAGCTCTCTGTTAACCATAGTTTCTTGTAACGTAAGCTAACTTACCGCTAAAATTAGCATGTGTTGTTTACCCACCGGCATTAAACACACTGGCTGAAAATGTAATACCTACAGCAAATTTACAGTAAATTTAAGGCAATTTAAGACCTTAATTACTTTTTTTTAAGGACCTGCAGGAACCCTAATACAGACATTGTTTTTTGTGCTAATCTTGGTCAGTCTGTTATGGCCTTTTTTTTGGCCCAAAAACAATCGCTGTAAACTGGGCTATTTAGTCTGTCCAAATTTAGACCAGATTGGTTGTCTTTTTTGGACTACATCATCATTAAAAAGAACATTATATGGACCCTTTACCAACATACCCTGTAATGTTACAGACATAGACTCTTATCGTAAAACCCTGCACAAGGCATGCCTTTAAGCTTGTTGCTATCTTACACCCTGTCAACAGTCTATTTTCACGTTTTCCCCCCATGCTGTTAAAATAGCGTCAGAGTTTAGAAATATATCTACACTGATGGACATGGTGGTTTGGAAGTGACGTGTGTTCAGACGTGCTTCTATATTGGCGGTGGGAAATTCAGGTGCGCCACTGACTGATTAAAACCGGCAACAACAGTCAACAGTCAGCCGCCCAATCATATCTTAGCCATGCAGGAGTGCAGTGCGAAAATACAACTTTTACATCAGCAATAAACAGAATTGCTATTCTCAAAAACAATCAAAAACTTATATAATAATAATAATAAAATAAAAAAAAATAATTCCTTAAAAAATAAAGACTCATATTCATAAAATGTACTTTATTAGCCAATTGTAGTTGTTTTCCTTACATTCTTAAACAGATGGATGAGTTTTTTACTGTAAACTTCAGCTTACATACAGTATATTCAGATAAAGATATATTACTGGACACTTTTATGGATTTAGATGGACAAGAAATTAATTTAGAGGTCTCCTCATTTGATCTTGATGCCCTGGACCTTGACGTCACCCTGCACGTCAATATGCTTGAAGGTGTCATCACCGGTACGGTTGGGGAAGCTCATCATTGTGCCATTGGGGAGTTTGATGTAAAACTGGTCGTTGTTGAAGTTGATAGACACCTGTTAGAAGAGAAGAGAAGACAAGAATGTCAAAATTAAGTGTTAAAGATTTGCATTAATGCCACTGTGACAAAATGGACCATGATTGTTGATTTTCAAACACATGTTGATTACAATACATATAGTTCAAAATAGAGTATAATGAATGTGATACAATATGAAAAACAATAACCTATTTTTTTTTCCTATTTTTTCCCCCACCGGTGACGTAAAATTGCCTGCATCTCACTGTTATTAGAGGCACACTGCTGCAGCTACAGCTTAGTCAATCAGTTCTCCGTCCTGTCCTGCCTCTAAATCCAGTGCTCCTCTCGAACTACCCCTCCCATTTTTTAGCATTTTGCAAATTTGAGCTGAGGATGGAGTCAGCAAAAATCAGGGGTGTTGGTGCTCCTTTAAAAAGATTTGATCTCTCTGCTGTAAAATTGCTGTATTTTTCATTGGACAACGATGATATACAATATATGTTTCTGATAAAAGTCTCAGTGTGAAGCTTCATATGATCTTGTTTTTTTTCAAGTATTTTCCACACTAGATCTGCTGCTATTGTATTGTTGGACACTGAAAGCTTGATATATAAAACTGCCTCCATCTAGTGTTTGTCTTCAGTCATTACATGTTGCTTTGATTGCTCTGCCATAACATTTCTGAATCCATTTCTTTTCATTCCACATTTGAGTTTTTTCTTACGAAATAAATTTGCATTAGAATTATTGGAATTATTTATTAATTTGTTTACTTACATACTAATTAATATTATAATATAATGTTATGTGGCTTATCTATACCCACTGAATTAGGGCATACAAGTGGGTCATAAATAAATATGTATTTGCTGTTTATATTCTTGCTTTATTCATACATTATTGATTGACACGATTCAAATGATTAGCTTATTATCAATTTAAGTATGTTATATTCACAGGGATTCTCAAAATTCCAAAAAAATATATATACTTCTTCCAAATTGGTTAACATTAATAATACAAAATTCAATCAAAGTTTAAAAACTTTCAAATATCAGCTTTGCACCAGATTTAAAAACGCACGGACGATTTCTGGGAAAATTAAATGATTTTAAGTCCACCTTATAGTGCAGAAAAAAAATTCATTGATTGTTGTAGTTGTTACATACTCACTCTTCCTACTACTATAAAATTTGAAAGGCAACATAATAAATCTTATTACACTGATAATACATTCTTATATAAAAATATATATATATATATATTCTTTTAAATTATTGATATTTCAAATATCAATATATATATATATATATCAATATATATATAATATATGTAAATTATCATTAGCAATTTAGTTTGGCAAATGCATCACTTCTTTAAAAAGATTATTTAAAAACATTATAGAGATAGATTTTTTGCTTGGATTTGAGAGTGTGGATGCTTAAAATGTAGTTGCATATTTACACTAATTTAATTAATTTATTGTACAAAGGTGATCATGGTTACATGAACTTTTTGACACTATTATCAGTGCCCTGAATATCCCATATGTGATTTATGAGTGCTCATAAATGCTAAAACACACAACAGCAGGCTGATATGGAGATGCTTTAAACAAAGACTTTAAAAGTTGTGGAGCACTGTGGGCAGTATATGAGAAACACACTGGAAATTTCTGTATTTCTGTACTATCAGTGTATAATGAATGTCACTGAATATACAGTGGCAAGAAAAAGCATTTGTCCCCTTACAGATTTCTTTTGTTTTTGCATTTTTGTCATACTGACATTTATTATCAAACAAACTTTAATATAAGACAAACATAACCTGAAATTTAGCCCTTTCTATATGATGATTGAATTTATCAAGGGAAAAAAATCACTAATTTTCACCAACCACAACCAGGCCTGATTACTGCCAGAGCTGTAGAGTCAAGAAATCACTTGAATAGAACCTTTCTGACAACATGAAGCAGATAAAAGATCTCAAAAAGCAACACATTATTCTGAGATCTGAAGAAATTCAAAAACATATGAGAAAAGCCATTGACATCTGTCATTGTCATTTCTAAAGCTGTGGGACTCCAGAAAACCACAGTGAGAGCTATGATTCACAAATGGAGAAAACATGAAACACTGGTGAATCATCCCAGGAGTGGCCGACCAAAATTAATTAAAAAAGGGCATGGACAACTCATCCAGGAGGTCACAAAAGAACCCAGAAAAACATTTAAAGAACTGTAGGTCTCATTTTCCTTAGTTATTATTTAAAAAGTGCTTTTTTATATTTACTTTTTTTAATTTACTTTATCTTTGTCTGACATTAAAGTTTGTTTGATAATCAGAAAAATATCATTATGACACAAAAGCAAAAAAAAAGAAATCTAGGTTTAGGAAGCTGAGTCTATGAAGATTAATATAATCTATTGGAGACTATGGTCATGTGGTTATTTATAGGTAACCACAATTTCATGACTAAATCATGTTCCATTTCTAGTTTTTTTACTGAATTTGACTCCATTCTAGTGCATGAACACCGTGCATAAGAATAAGTGTAATCGATTCCTTTAATTTCTTTTTATAAATAAGAGTTAATCTAAAGAAGTCACAGTAGGTATAGTATTCACAAGTCTTTGCACAGGTGTTTGCACACATACTGCTTTGTGATGTGTGTCACATGAAGGGGAGTTTGTTTTTTGACACAACACCAGTTCTTTTTCTTCTTTTATTGTTTAGCTGTTGATCATACTCTTCCTGTAAATTGCATGACTGTTTAAACTATCAATAAAAGTGCTTGATTGATCCGAACTGAGACCAGACAGGGGTTTGTGTCACCTTTCACACGTGCTACTTTGGTATGGACCAACCTTAAAAGTCCAAAAGTCCAGGCTAGTCTAGAACAGGTAACCATTACACCAAGTTCAAAAACTGTGTTTTTGAAACACATTTCCATGAAGTCTAAATAAATAAATGTATACTGTATAAGTAATCATGGTCAAATGAAGGTTAAATAAGTGAATGTTCACGTTCATGGTTACATGAACTTTGACATATACATCACACACATTCCATATGTGTTTTATTAGCTACCATAAAGACATAGAGACAATAGCAGACTGATAAGGAACTGCTTCTACTGTAACTCAGGATATATACTGTAAGTATGTAGATGAATCACTATAGATCAATGTATGACTATATGTATCAATAAACGATTGTTTAAGTGACAGATAATTAAACCAAACACCTAAAATACCCTGAAAGATAACGAAAGAAATGTTCTTTTGCATTTTTGGAAGCCTTAAGACCGCAGTAAGTCTCCATTTATCATATAGAAAATTACATTCATTTTTTACTACGGGATTTTAATACAATTTAAAACGTTCAAACAACTGCAAATTGACATGAAGCCTATTTCTACTTTAAGTAAGATGATTTGAGCACCTTGAAGTCATCACCCTGCTGGAAGGGGAAGCTGTGCTCCCTCTGCTCTTCACCCCAGCCGCCCAGGTTGGAGTTGCACACGATGACGTTGCTGTCGCCGCAGTAGCAAAATCGGGGGTTGAAGTGGAGAGCGATGCTCTCAGAGTTGTGGCCGATATTGACGGAAAATCTGAACAGGAGAGACATCATCAGCAGTCTATTCATCATTTATAATTCATCATTCATTGCGAAATATCCACAAAATGTAAAGCTTGATTTTTTAAAACATGATTAAATGAAATTTAAAAATGTGTTAGTGTCATAAAAGCTCATGCAAGCAGATAGAAATAAGTGTTTATAACCAAATCTCATCCTCTTTAACTCAAATTTTTTTAATAAAAAGCAATAAAGGAACTGTATTATTTAAGCAATAGAACACGAGAGGGAGTGTGTTACCACAAATAAAATCAAAATTGGGAATAAGCAAAGATGATAACTTAAACATTAGGACTGTAAAATAACACTAAAACTCTTCTCTCCTGCGCAGTGGAGTTGTCTTCAGGTGAAAGCTGTGCGTTTTTTAAGCATTTCTGCTTGTTTTGCTGGGTGTTATTGGTTATCTAGCCGGCTGGACTGTGGTTAGATTAGCGTAGCTTGCTTTAGCTCAGCATTAACTTAACCTAGCCTAGCCTGGCTGTTTAAATTACCGTTCTGGCTGTCAGACGGCATTAGCTGAGGTGATTTTCTTTCCCTTTTTCCACAAAAGTCGAGCCAGCGCTGCGGACGATCGTGCCGTGGCTGAGCGCTAGCCTGTGCTAAGCTAACGCTGCTGCTGGAGGTGATGATTCAAAACTGTCCTGTGTATTTTTGCCGTTACTCTGCAACACGTCGGCGGAGTGATGTAGATTTAGTGTGAGAAGGCCGTGATGTTATCACAAAGATCATCACGGCTAGAACACTTCTCAACCAATCAGATTGTGAGGTCGGAACTAACTGTTGTATAAAATTGCACTCAAGGTTTGTGCTATAATGTATAATATTGGCACTGCTGTGTTGATCTACGACACTCAGCCTGCAGCCTCATGGCTACGACGGTGCAAATATTACACTTCATAGCACTCCCTCTTGTGTATTATTGTTTAATTTTATATATAAGGGTTAAAATAACTTAAATATACTGACTTTAAAATGCACAGCACATGTCTACTAAAGGGTCCCCTTGCCAATAATAAGCCTTGTTGAAGCCAAGGTCCTGTTTATGACTATAATTATGAGTTTAAGACCATTGTGATGTCATCAGTGCAGCCTGTGGTTATGAATCACTGTGATGTCATTTGATCTTTTTTCTCATCAATGTAATTGCATGGTTAAATGCTTAGTGTAATTCTTATTCTATACGATTCAAACTGCAGCCTTTAGTTCAAAACTCTGGATGACTAATAACTTTCTCCAATTAACTAAAAAACAAATCTAAACATAAAACTTCGGATTCTGACTTTGGGCCATTGTGATGTTATTGGTGCAGCATGTTACCATTAATTTACATTATGATAACAGTCCATTTATTTTATGTAAGCAAATAAAGCAGAAACCGGGCCATTGTGATGTAATCAGTACATTGTGCTACAACTTTCACATTAATCAACTATAAAAATAATCCTTCTCTGTTATTATCTACAGGAGCTGAACCATAACAATTTAAGCCCATCTGCCTTTGTAATAAAATACTTTGTCATATGATATTTTTAAGAGTATAGAAGATTTTTTATTCCCAGCTGAACGTCCTGTGATTACTGTAATGTTATTATGCGTACTTACAGTTCACAGCTAGACTTGACTTTGCCAGAGATGGTCAGCTCCTGGCCAGCCTTAAAGGACATGTCTTTCACGGTGAACACCTGAACGGTTGGGAAAGCGATATGAAAAAATGTAAAATTCAGACATTAATAATAAAATATAATACAATATACAATATAAACCATTTATATTGAGTAGTATAGACGATTCCCTAGAGTGTAATGTTTAATATGGTCTCATAATTGACATAGAGACCCTGGGCATGGGCAGTAGGAGAGTGGAGCGAGGCCTTGTGTCATACTGTTGGGTAATATTTGACTGGTTTATTGTGTCAGTGGTGTGAGAGGAGACTATAGAGGGTTATCTATATCCTGCCGAGCCCAGAGTTAATGATCTACATGAATTACTGCATCATTCCAGGTGCTGTTAACAGAAGACATGAAGACTGCACTGTTCAAACACTGACCTGATCACATTTTAACATGGAAAAACTTCTGCATGTCTCACCAAACTATGTGGGAGTTATAGAGCCACTGAGAAATGAGGTTGATCTCAAATTAATTGATAATCTTACTCTTAATTTATGGAGTTTAAAATGGTAGAAGCTTGTAAATCATAAATTGTAGAGATTCTAGATTTTATAGTTAGGTATCTGTGTGAGAGTGTGATCTTTATCGCTTCTTTCTTGTCCGTTGGACCACACCCTGGACTCCTGTTGGACATATGCTGAGTTCATAGTCCTATCTAAGATATCTCCGTTGATTTGCAACTGAAAGGTAGAAGCTTCAAATGGTTCATTGAGCAAAACCATAAAAAGTAACCACTTTTGGTTCCATAAAGAAGCATCAAACTGTGTAACACCCTTTATGCTTGGGATTAATTCGACCCCAGAAATGTAAACCTTCAGGAAAATGATTATATAATTATGATCAAACATGTGATCAGAGTTGCATTAGGAACTTTTGTGGTTCTCAATATTATCCAACATATATAGCTCTGGAAAAAGTAATAGACCACTTAAAAATGATGTTTCCTTGATTTTACCAAATTGAAAACCTCTGGAATATAATCAAGAGGAAGAGGAATGATCACAATACATCAAACCAAGCTGAACTACATGAATTTCTGCAGCAGGAGTGGCATAAAGTTATTCAAAAGCAGTGTGTAAGACTGGTGGAGGAAAACATGCTAATATGCATGAAAACTGCGACTTAAATCCAGGGTTATTCCACCAAATATGATATGTACTGCTAAAACAAAGCTAGATTCAAATGAACCCATAACAAAGCACTGGTGCGTTCAGAATATGTACATTAAAAAATAAAACATTAAAAATATTCTTTCATTATTGTTAATTTTAGGTCTATTTGGATGACCTTTTAAGGTCTTTAAACAGGAAGCAAATAAATCTATTTTTTTATTTATTTTTTAAAGATGTTAAATTAGGGAAAAATTGACCCCAAGACAACAGGAGGCTGAAATATCTAAATAACCTTAAATTGACGCAAATGTTATTTACGCACTCATCTCTTTCTAAATTTCACTCTCTCTATATAAATATCATTATGTTAATTTTATATTTGTGTTAAGGTATTGATTTATTGATTGATTGATTGGTTGCTCTTATTAAATTAGGATTTTAAAGACTTAAATGGGGTTAAATGGGTTCAAATTGACCCCCAAGAGGAGTAAATAAGGTCTAATTAACTTTCATTTTATGTACATTTTATTTACACACACATCTCTAATATATCTAAATATATCTAAACATATCTAAATATCACTCTCTCTATAAAAATATCACAATATTAATTTTATATTTGAGTAAAGCTATTGATTGATTGATTAATTAATAAATTATCCTTAATTAAATTATGATATTGTACACTAAACGTGGTTAAACTCCCAAGACAACCGGTGAATGTAAGGTCTAAATAACCTTAATTTGAAGTAAATTTTATTTATGCACACTCTATATAAATATCATTCTGTTCTTTTAAATATATATTAAAACAAAGCTGTTCATTGATTGATTCATTCTTTTTTATTTTTCGCTCTCAGTAAAGTAGGACATTGAATGGAATCCTATTGACCCTAAAGTAAGAGGAGGGTTAACGATCTAAATAACCTTAATGTAACCTTGATGTAACTTAACATTCTGGTTAAGTGGTTCTTCTATGGAATTGCTCAAGCAACCAAATTTAACACGTTCATTTTTAAGAGTATTTTATTTTTTACAAGTTCCCATAATCCTTTTACCTCAGTCAGCTCATTCTTTGCGGTTGTACTCATAGAAACCCACCCCAGCTGCCTGCTGAACTCTGCACATGTGATAACATCTAAATCTGGCGTTGACCAAACAGTGCACATACCTTCGGTTAGAACGGACATTATGAATGGGCAAAGCAAACTTGTTAATTCTGTGAAGGAAGTGACTCGCTGTGTGCTGTTATTGTCGTGGCCTACGACTCCAAAGCTGTTCTATTTTCAGATTCTCAGAGCTGTATTTAATGCAGTAACTGTGACACTGAATATATTTCTAATAGAATTATGTAATTCTGTATTTGTAGAATTTTGTAAAGTACTCACCATCTTGTCGTTGATGTGGACGAGGTTGCAGCAGGAAAAGGTATGAACTTGTAACTATCCTTTATAATGATGAGGAAAAAGCTGGAGGTGTGGCCAAATTGTCTTCTGCCCAATGGGAGCATTAGTACAGACGTAGAAACCAATCAGATTGGAGTGTGTGTTGAGGAAACTGCTGATGTACAGCACAATATATTGTAGATAGCAAGAAAATGGTTAGAAATGTAGTGACCCATTGAATTTAATGTCATAAATGTAGATTTTGTTTCATCTCTTGGATTTTTTTAAGTAAAAAGAAATATTTTTGTAAATCAGTATTTTAGAAATATTTTAAAATATACAACCTGATACTGGGCCTTATTAATAAGTAATACTAATAAGTAGGGGTGGGTGATATGGCCCTAAAATAATATCACAATATTTAATGCTTTTTTTTTTCGCGATAACAATACTCTTGGCAATATGACAAAACACTGAATTAAAAAAATATATTTGAAGAACACACTACTGCAACAAAGCATTCGATATGATATGGCACACCCCTAACTGAGATATTAAAAAATTAAGGAATTTTATCAGATAGTAACAGTGATACTAATAATACGCTCCATATATTCAGGATTAAAGTGATATAAATGATATTGGACAGATATAATCTGTCTCTAGTAGAAATATAATGGGAAATTAGAACAGTATGATTTTCTAAAAAGAAATTTTCTACAAACAGTAAAAATGTTGTACCCTGATGTGATTATTAGGGGTTGGTGATATGGCAAGATATTTCATGGTTTAATATCGTTCTCGATTTTTAAAAATGTTGGCGATATTGTTGCGTACAATACGATATGGCATACCCCTACTAATAGGTTAATTGTATACCAAAACAAATTATCCAGGATGTATCAATACAGGATTTTGGTTTCCGATATCTATGGACATTACATACTATGATTTATGGTATAACCATTATGATATATCCCTGCTATCACATGTATAAAAAGATAATGCAATTCTAATAATTCATGTAAATTTTAATGCATGAAAATAAACAGAAAGTCTTTTTCTCACAAATGAGAGCAATATTATGATTTTATTAGAATTGTATTATATGTTGATCACAAAAACAATTAAAATGTCTACATTTCTGAATTAAAACAACTGAATTCATTCATTTATTTAAAATAAACAATTTTCTTTTCTCTCAATCAGGAAACCACACACTCATATATTAGATGTGGATGAAACAGACATGCAATTAAAATATTTGCTGGAGATATAAAGCTGCTTCTATCTAGTGGATGTGGTGTGTCATGGCAGACTTCCATTTAAGAGAAACTTAAAACTCAGATTTCCATGTAGTGGTGGTGATACAAATGTAGCTCTTCTTTTTACTGTTTAAAGTCACCAGGGAACATACACTAATATACACCCCTAAATAAATAAAAAAATCTTAATTTTTGCCTTTTAAGCTCATCAGGACCAGTCAGTAACAGGAAATCCAGTGTACAAATCTTGGCCATTAAAGGAAAAAAAATGTATTGTAAAAAAAAAAAAATCACATTTTGTCTGAAAAAAGAGGGGGTCATTTTTTAGCAAACAATTCATTAGTTAACAGCTTATAGCTGGTAAGTAGCAATATAAATAAAATGAGCTTTGGAAATAAGTAAAAAAAAATACCATTTAAAAAGCATTTTTCTTTAGTAAAACAGATTGTGTTACTCCTCTCTCTAAATTCATTAACATTATGGGTCTAATCCTTTTTTGATCAAACTAAAAGTGACAGTGGTAATGAAAAATCCCTCAGACTAAGAGGAAGAAACCTTGAGAGGAACCAGGTCTGGAAAGGGGAACCCATACTCGACAAATACAGCTATAGACAAATACAAGCTATACACACATAAGCGTGGTAGTCGGGGAAAAAGATGACCTGACTACCCAGGGCCCAAGTAGGGAGAGGCCCATGAAAATTCAATTTTTTTTTTTGCTCACGCTCCTTGCATACTGGCATGGATAGGGGCCCACTGACATTGAAAGTGTACAGGGCCCAGAATTTGCTGCCACGCCCCTGGATACACAACAAATAGCAAAACAGTATAACTGGGAAATAACTGGGCAGAGACTGAAATGCTGAAACCTCTGTCATTTCTTGCTCCATTTAAGGTGGAACAGAAAAGTTAGCTAGGTAGTCAAAGTCATAGGACACAATACATACACACAATACTACAACACAACGACTCATTAGACTTTTAAGCAATGCTTTATTTTAACGTGTTGTTTTTCACTTACACGAATGGATGAAACAATTAATCAACTGCAACTGCAATCAACAGAGAACACCAAGGGCGTAGGAGTGGGTTTGATATTGGGGGGGACACATTTGCTAATATGGACCAAATCCCACCCTATATAGTTTCCTAGAAAAACATTTGCGGAATTACTTGTAATCCCAAATAATCCTTTTTCTGTATTCTGTTTATTATTAGTTACATCCAAGTAAAGGTGATTTTAGAACCTAAACATGTTACTCCACATTACATTTACTGTTGCTAGAAAAAATTATACGTGAAAGGTCTGAATTATATACATATGACAAAAACTGATCAGTTATCACCTAATATTTAAAATAATATAACAGATTTGATTAATATTATTATTAATTATGTATTGTATGTTGTATATTTACATTTACTCCAAACTGACTAGCATTGTGTCCCGCACTTTTAATTGTTTCTACTGAAAGCACTTCTTATGATGGTGTCCTTTTATGAAAAAGAATGTAACTTTACGTTTCATAGGGATTTTTGTCAGAAGTTAATATAAACGTTAGACGTGAGGACATGTGTTCTTACTGTAAACTACAAATGAACAGAAGTCAGATTAGATCAGTGTTTCTTAACCCTGTTCTTACATATTCTATTGCATACTTCCACTCTTCTGCATATTGTAGAGCTTTCTCTGCTTTAAATGCACTTAATAAAGTACGTGATGGTATGATGTGTCTAATACACTGCTGGACATACATAATGATTGATTTATGATCCATAGGGGGCTAAGAGATTTTAACAGGTAAACTCAGTAAAGGACTGTTTATAAGCTGATCAGCTGGATCAGGTGGAAAACACTATTTTAAGGGCAGTGATCAGGGTCAAGAAACTGCTTTAAACTACCAACATAAAGTGTTGTACTAAATTCTGTCTATTACCTTCATCCAGCTTCTAGCTGACTAGTTATCTAAATGAATGAAAATTAAATAGTTATTAGCTAGTCAGGTACAGGGCACGCTGAACATTATATAGTTTTGTTTTTCTTAAACTAAGCTAATTCCAAAGCTAATTCCGAAGTTAAGCTAACTGACCGTCACAGGCTGTATTTTATTAAGCGCAGAGTTTGTATGTTTTGATTAACGCGTTTTTAACCAGCTATCAGAAACACAGCAGTTTACATGGTTTACATGGTTAGCCTACCGTTACCTTTCTTTTAGAAAAATCGCTGTATATCCATATCTGGTTTAAAATCATCTGCTGCATTCCGATCGCGCTGCTTAATCTTACAGCAGGGGAGGGGCTTCCCCCCACCAGCACACTCTCCTGCTTGCGCCGCAAAACCAGCAAGCTGATTGGCTGTTTCTACTGAGAGGCGGAACTTAATTCCTGAACCGGCTTTGTGATTAGCGTTAAGAGATTTCCCATTTACTCAGCGGTCACCTGTCTCCTCATTCATGGTACAGCTGATCTGAGCGAAACCATTTTATTTTTGGGGGGGACAAATCCACCTTTTTCTAATATTGGGTGCGACATTTCCCACCCACCCACCCCCCGGTTCCTACGCCAATGGAGAACACACTCCAGAAATTAAAGCCATGTGAAATTATCACGGCTCATTTTATTTGCTTGTTTTTTAGATAACTTTAAAGCTGTGAATCTTCACATCTCCCTCCACATGGAGGTGGATGAACCTGTCATCCCCAAAGCGGTTTGGAAAGCTGAACACATTGCCGTCAGGGAGTCTGATGTAAAACTGGTCATTGTTGAAATTGAACGCCACCTGTTGGACAGGAGAAGAAGTGTGTGAGATGCAGGAGATACACGGTTTGTTTGTTCAATCACATTTGAGAACTTTTGGATTTGCAATTAGAAATCAATTAGCAATGTCAGTGTACATCCCAAATTCCTCTTTAAAAAGAGGTTTGATGGGAACCTGTTTCTATGTTTTTTTGAGATTATTTTTGTTTGTTTTTTTTTTATTGAAAATTTAATTAATATGAATTCTTACCTAATTTCTTTTTATTCTTTACATTCAACTCTATAGCTCAATTTAGGTAGTTGGCTTCTTGTTTATATATATATATATATATATATATATATATATATATATATATATATATATATATATATATAAAATACTTATTATTTAATATATGCTTTAATTAATAATGTTGTAATAATAATGTTACATAATTGTATTAATTATACAAAATATTATAATAATTACTTTTTATATGTTTAATATTAACATTATTTTAAGTCTTGTCTACAGCATGTACTTGCTTTATTGACAGCATTCTAAAACAATATAAAATACAATATTAATATAATTGACAGATCAATCAAGTAAAGTGGGATATTATATAATATGATTATAATATGATTTTTGGTAGAAATAAAGATGCATTGATATACTGGACTGACACTTTTTTATATCATTTTATTTCTAATTTCTATCCCATTTTCACCCCAATTTACACAGCCAACTACCCAACCCACTCATTAGGGCTCCCTCTATCACTAGTGATGCCCTTACATCAGGTGGTTAAAGACTAGCACCTGCCTCCTCCAATACATGTGAAGTCAGCCACCGCTTCTTTTCTAACTGCTGCTGAAGTAGCATTGCTGAGTAGCATCACAGTGCACTCATTTCTGATACATCAGCTTACAGACGCCCTGTGCTGATCGACATCACTCTTTGGAGTGATGTGGGGAGAGAGCGCCATCTACCCACCCAGAGAGAGCAAGGCCATTTGTGCTCTCTCAGGGCTCTGGTAGCTGATGGCAAGCTATATGACCGGGATTCGAACCGGCGATCTCCTGATCATAGTGCAATATACTTGCACAATACATATATTGTTTCTTTCTGTCTTTAGTAGTTGTTAATACATATGCAAATATACTTATCAATACAAAATAAATAGCAGTAAATATCCATACTAGTCTATAATAGTGATAATAGTAATAAATACATATACAAATATAATACAAATAAATAACTGTATTTCCCCAAACTGAACCACAAGAGGGCTCTTTACAAAGACTATTGTAAGCCATTAACACTGCAGTTATGTGATAATGTCATAAAAAAAAAAAAACTATTCATAAAACCATATAAACCATAGTCATAAAATTATGGAAAATGCGCTTGTGTAGTCAGACAAGGACAAAGGTTGAAACAGATAGGCTCAGCTAATCCAGGCAACAGACGTGGGCACATAGAAACACCCAATATGGTCAACAATCTACAGTATAGATAAACTCCCTTAATGACATCTCACCAGAACTTTCTGTCAATGTATGGTTGATTGACTGCAGCTCATTTTGCAGAAAGGTATACATGAATCAAGTTTTGACACAGATCACAAACAAAGTTGTTTGATTTATGAGACTTAAGCAAGCGGAAGTATCTGAAAATGTCTGTACTCTCAGACTATGAGAGAGGTGTTTTACTATTGTAAATGTGTGTAACAGTAAAGGGTGTATCTCTGATCTCAGAAATGATCATTAATCTGTCTTACAGGGTCATGAATTTAAACACAGTGTTTGCTTCGTTTGATTGAGTCCCTGAGTTACAAGTCTAATGTGGGTAATAAATTACAGAACATAATTGCAATGTGCAGCAAATTCAGCAAGTTTCCAAACAGTAATTCTGTTTGGCAGTAGCTATGTTAATTTAAGTACAGTGGATTATGGGCTTTCTAAAACTACCTACACTAAAATTACTTGAAAAGAGTAAAAACTCAACCCGACTTGACCTGACTTTTTACTCAACAATAAACAGAAAAAAGAATAAAATAACATTGCTGGTCCCTTAAATGAGCTGCTGGCGTCCATTTAAATTGTGAACATGCAGGTCAGTATCCTCTACTGAGACACAAAGCGCCATGCTGTTAAGATACGAACGTGCCAAAGTCAGAGCACTGCTGGCTCTTAAAGGAAAGGACGACTGGCTCACTGATTTATGGTTTATTTCACATAATGCCTAAAAGACAGCCATGATTAATTAAAAAAACAAATTAGTTTTGAGCCATGCAAGGCGTATTTTTTGAGCCCTCGCGATACCAAAGACACACATCTTTATTTTAAGGGAAGAATCTTAAGCATTTAAGGGCCAGTTTCCCGGACAAGGATTAAACCTAGTTCTAGATTAAATGTTTCCTTTAATAGGAACATCTTCAATCTAAATACTGTGTGAATTTACTCACACTAGTTGCTAATAGTGGTGTATAACCAGACTGGAACATGTTCAGCAGGATCCATGCACACCAGCTGTTCACTGATCATGGAAACAACACACCAAAACCTTAACCTATCTTTTATATTTGATGCTATTTGATTAACTTTTCCCTTACTCCACTTAAGTTTATTTAACTCAACTGAGTTTTATATGGTTTGGTTTGTAGCCGCACCCTGGCTGAATGCAGACAAGAGACGAGTGATTTTAATAATAAAAGTGTTAAGTTTTGCACAGTATGCCTGTGTGAGTTTTTTTTGCTGCGGCCCATAGGTGTTGTGTGGATGCCTTAAAATAGCCCTTCCTTAAAGCCCTATCTGGACGCGATTACTTTCTCATATTTCACACTTCTACTCAGTGATAAAACTCATGCATCCGGACTCCAATTGAAAAAATGGGAGGACCAGTGAATTTTTTTGGCTTTCTCGGTCAAGTAACATCGTGTTCAGTAGCTCCTCCATTTCCACTCGCTGTTGTGTTTACACAGGTCTCTGTGGAAACGCACGCCCAAAGACAAATTACAGTGTTTGGCAGTGGAAAATAGCTATTTTATTAAGCGTGAGGTGACGAAACTCAAGAGATGTTTGTCTAAAAGGAACTACAATTACTGGAGGACCACAGAATTCAGCTAAAAACAGTAAGTAATTTAGCCTGTAATTTTCTCAGAAGACACATACAGTATATGTTCGTTCTGGACGTGAATAAAATCAAAGAGGACTCCCGAAAATTATCCAAAGATCCCTTGAGAAAGAATCCCGTCCGGATAGGGCTTAAGTCATGCGGTGGTAAAATACCCTACAATACTTAGTGTAGTAAACAATCACCCTGAAATCTCCATCTCGTTGAAAGGGAAAGACTTTTTCTTTCTGTTCAGAGGATTAAATGACCTTAATTTGTTAAAGTATGTTTTTTTTCTTTAATTAGGTGAGTAGTTCTTGCCATAATATGGATTAGAATATTTATCAAATAGGGCTATTCACTGTATTCACAGTGTCCTGCCTCAATGACTACCGTCCCATTGCACTTACACCCATCATCATGAAGTGCTTCGAGAGGCTAGTCATGAGGAACATCAAGACACGACTGCCCTCTTCACTGGACCCCCTGCAGTTTGCGTATCGTCCCAATCGCTCCACGGACGATGCCATCACCACCACCCTTCATCTCTCCCTCACCCACCTGGAGAAGAAGGACACTTACGTCAGAATGCTGTTTATAGACTTCAGTTCAGCATTCAACACCATCATCCCACAGAACCTCATCAGGAAGCTAAGCTCGCTCGGCCTCAACACCCCCCTCTGCAACTGGATCCTGGACTTTCTGACGGGGAGACCCCAGTCAGTCCGGTTCGGGGGCAGCACCTCCAGCACCATCACACTGAACACTGGGGCCCCCCAGGGCAGTGTCCTGAGTCCTCTGCTGTTCACCCTGCTGACTCATGACTGTGCTGCAAAACACAGTTCTAACAGCTTTATCAAGTTCGCCGATGATACAACCGTGCTGGGTCTCATCACCAAAGGCGACGAGTCAGCATACAGAGAGGAGGTGCAGCGGCTGACAGACTGGTGTACAGTCAACAACCTTCACCTGAATGTGGACAAGACAAAGGAAATGGTTGTTGACTTCAGGAGAGCACAACACACCCACTCTCCACTCAACATCGACGGGTCCTCTGTGGAGATTGTTAAGAGCACCAAGTTCCTTGGTGTCCACTTAGCAGATAACCTCACCTGGACCCTGAACACCAGCTCTACAGCCAAGAAAGCCCAGCAGTGTCTCTACTTCCTCCGGAAGCTGAGAAAGGCCCGTCTCCCTCCACCCATCCTCACACTCTTCTATAGAGGGACCATTGAGAGCATCCTGAGCAGCTGCATCACTGCCTGGTTTGGGACCTGCACCGTCTCTGACCGCAAGACCCTCCAGCGTATTGTGAGGACAGCTGAGAGGATCATCGGCGTCTCTCTCCCCTCCATCACGGACATTTACACCACCCGCAGCATCCGCAAAGCAACCAGCATTGTGAATGACCCCACCCATTCCTCACACGAACTGTTCTCCCTCCTGCCTTCGGGAAGAAGGTACCGCAGCATCCGGTCCAGCACGACCAGATTCTGCAACAGCTTCTACCCCCAAGCCATCAGACTCCTCAACTGCAGAGACTGAACTGATGGTTTTTCTGTACATGCACACACACTCTTACCCCACTTACCCCAGAAAATGGAAAGCACTAAAAACCCTACTACCTCACTGGACTCTATTGCACACTGTGTAATAGAGGTAATTACTACCTCACTGGTCTTTTTTGCACACTTTTTGCACACTGCATAATTTGCACACTGTCTTGTTATTTATTATTCTTTGTCTGTATTGTGTTGTATTGTCTGTCTGCACTTTTGTACTGTTGCACTATTGTTCTGTCTACACTGTGTTTATGTGCACCGTGGTCCCTGGAGGAACGTTGTTTCGTTTCACTGTGTACTCTGTATATAGCTGAAATGACAATAAAAACCACTTTGACTTTGACTATACCACCAACTCTTCACAACACAACTGATGCTCCCAAACCCATTAAGAGGGCAATACATTCAAGTAATAAACTCTTGACAAGTTCAGCACAGCTGTTAACTTAAAGTCATTCCAGGTAACTCTACCTCATGAAGCTGACATATTCTGGTTTGTTAAACACTTGTTTTTTGTTTACGAAATATGTCGAAGAAAAATGTTTTTCTTCAGAGTTTGGATGACTTTATTATTACATTTTAAAATAATGTAAAAAAAAAAAGACAATATTAAATGTGTCTGAACTTTTTTATTCTGGTAATTAACACCATAACAGGGTTCAGTGTCAGAACTCTGGTAGCAGTGCAAGAAATACTTACTTCTCACAGCCAGACTTGACTTTGCCGGAGACTGTAAACTTCTGGCCGGCATAAAACCTCAGATCAGTGACTGTAAGTGCCTGTACATTTGGAAAAACAGGGCGCAAACATGAAGGTATGTGCCACAAAAACACATTACAACAACAACAACTTTTTTAGAGTGTACCTATCTGCCCTCCCCCTCTCTATCTACCTATCTACCCTCCTCCTTTCTATTTACCTATCTGCCCTCCCCCTCTCTATCTACCTATCTACCCCTCTTTCAATCTATTCTCCCTCTTTCTATTTATCTATCCGCACACTTACTATCTACCTATCTGCCCTCCCCCTCTCTATCTACCTATCTACCCTCCTCCTTTCTATTTACCTATCTGCCCTCCCCCTCTCTATCTACCTATCTACCCTCCTCCTTTCTATTTACCTATCTGCCCTGCCCCTCTCTATCTACCTATCTACCCCTCTTTCAATCTATTCTCCCTCTTTCTATTTATCTATCCGCACACTTACTATCTACCTATCTGCCCTCCCCCTCTCTATCTACCTATCTACCCTCCTCCTTTCTATTTACCTATCTGCCCTCCCCCTTTCTATCTACCTATCTGCCCTCCCCTTTTCTATCTACCTATCTGCCCCCCCTCTCTATCTACCTATCTACACCTCTTTCAATCTATCTTCCCTCTTTCTATTTATCTATCCTCCCCCTTACTATCAACCTATCTGCCCTCCACTTGACTATCTACCTATCTGCTCTCCCCCTTACTATCTACCCATCTACCCCCTTTCAATCTATCCTCCCCCTTTCTATTTACCTATCTGCCCTCCCCCTCTTTATCTACCTATCTACCTTCCCCCTTTCTATCTACCTATCTGCCCTCCCCCTTACTATCTACCCATCTACCCCCTTTCAATCTATCCTCCCCCTTTCTATTTACCTATCTGCCCTCCCCCTCTTTATCTACCTATCTACCTTCCCCCTTTCTATCTACCTGTCTGCCCTCCCCCTTTCTATCTACCTATCTGCCCTCCCCCTTTCTATCTACCTATCTGCCCTCCCCTTTTCTATCTACCTATCTGCCCCCCCTCTCTATCTACCTATCTACCCCTCTTTCAATCTATCTTCCCTCTTTCTATTTATCTATCCGCACCCTTACTATCTACCTATCTGCCCTCCCCCTTTCTATCTACCTATCTGCCCTCCCCTCTCTCTCTATCTACCTATCTGCCCTCTCCCGTTCTATCTACCCCCTTTCAATCTATCCTCCCTCTTTCTATTCATCTATCCTCCCCCTTACTATCAACCTATCTGCCCTCCGCTTGACTATCTTCCTATCTGCCCTCCCCCTTACTATCTACCCATCTACCCCCTTTCAATCTATCCTCGCCCTTTCTATCTACCTGTCTGCCCTCCCCCTTTCTATCTACCTATCTGCCCTCCCCCTTTCTATCTACCTAACTGCCCTCCCCCTTTCTATCTACCTAACTGCCCTCCCCCTTTCTATCTACCTATCTGCCCTCCCCCTCCCTATCTTCCTAACTGTCCTCCCTCTTTCTATCTACCTATCTGCCCCCCCTCTCTATCTACCTATCTGCCCTCCCCCTCTCTATCTACCCTCCCCCTTTCTATCTACCTATCTGCCCTGCCCCTTACTATCTACACTTCCCCTTTCTATCTCCCATTTACCCCTCTTTCAATCTATCCTCGCTCTTTCTATTTATCTATCCTCCCCTTTCTATCTACCTATCTGCCCTCCCCTTTTTTATCTACCCACCTACTCCCCTTTTAATCTATCCTCCCTCTTTCTATTTATCCATCCTCTCCCTACCGATCTGCTCTCCCCATATCTACCTATCTACCCTCCCCCTTTCTATCTACCTATCTGCCCTCCCCCTTTCTATCTACCTATCTATCCTCACCCTCTCTATCTACCTATCTTCCTTCCCCCTCTATCTACCCATCTGCCGTCCCCCTTTCTATCTACCTATCTGCCCTCCCACTTTCTATTTACCTATCTGCCCTCCCCCTCTCTATCTACCTATCTGCCCTCCCCCTCTCTATCTACCTATCCACCATCCCCCTTTCTATCTACCTATCTGCCCTCCCCCTTACTATCTACCCTCCCCTTTCTATCTCCCATCTACCCCTCTTTCAATCTATTCTCCCTCTTTCTATTTATCTATCCTCCCCTTTCTATCTACCTATCTGCCCTCCCTTTTTCTATCTACCCATCTACCCCCCTTTTAATCTATCTACCTATATACCCCCCTTTCAATCTATCCTCCCCTTTCTATTTATCTATCCTCCCCCTCTCTATCTACCTATTTGCCCTCCCCCTCTCTATCAACCTATCTACCCTCCCCCTTTCTATCTACCTATCTGCCCTTCCCTTTTTTATCTACTTATCTGCCCTTCTCCTTACTATCTACCCATCTACCCCCTTTTAATCTATCTACCCCCTTTTAATCTATCCTCCCTCTTTCTATTTATCTATTCTCCCCTTTCTATCTACCGA
The DNA here is from genome assembly GCF_023375975.1 of Astyanax mexicanus. Taxonomy (NCBI): domain Eukaryota; kingdom Metazoa; phylum Chordata; class Actinopteri; order Characiformes; family Acestrorhamphidae; genus Astyanax; species Astyanax mexicanus. The sequence continues at coordinate 33,368,892 of NC_064412.1, forward strand.
TCTGCCCACCCCCTCGCTATCTATCCATCTATCCTCCCCCTTTCTATCTACCTATCTGCCCTTCCCTTTTTATCTACTTATCTGCCCTTCTCCTTACTATCTACCCATCTACCCCCTTTTAATCTATCAGCCCTCTTTCTATGTATCTATTCTCCCCTTTCCCATCTACCCATCTAACCCGCTCTTTAATCTATCCTCCCTCTTTCTATTTATCTATTTTCCCCCTACCGATCTGCCCACCCCCTCTCTATCTATCCATCTACCCTCCCCCTTTCTATCTACCTATCTGCCCTCCCCCTTTCTATCTACCTATCTGCCCTCCCCCTTTCTATCTACCTATCTGCCCTCCCCCTTTCTATCTACCTATCTGCCCTCCCCCTTTCTATCTGCCCTCCCCTTTTCTATCTACCCATCTGCCGTCCCCCTTTCTATCTACCTATCTGCCCTCCCACTTTCTATCTACCTATCTGCCCTCCCCCTTTCTATCTACCTATCTGCCCTCCCCCTTTCTATCAAATCAAATCAAATCAAATCAAATTTATTTGTATAGCGCTTTTTACAACAGGTGTTGGCACAAAGCAGCTTTACAGAAACATGATTACAGGACAAAGAATCAGGCAAAACATTACACATAGAAAATACAGAATACAGAACCCCCAGTGAGCGCGGAGGCAAGGAAAAACTCCCTCAGAGCTGCAGGAGGAGGAAGAAACCTTGGGAGGACCAAGACTCACATTAAAGGGGGGACCATCCTACCACTGGTCAAACGGCTTTTAAATAGAAATTTAAAAAGTCTTTTATACATCTATATAGGTTTTATGTACTCAGGAGTGTAATAGCGCCACTAATGGCTTGGATGTAATCTGTAGTGGAGAGTAAGATGGATGATGAGCAGCTGATCTGTGGTGGTGGTGGAGAAGAGCTGACTTCAGAAACTTCCATCAGTCTGGCCGGACAGGAGACGCGAGAGCCTGAGGGTCCAACATCGGTATCGGGTCAGACAGGTGGGCAGTCAGTAACTCGGAGGAAGGCAGAGAGATGGAATTAGTTTTGACTGGATTTATGCAAAACTGAGAATATTAAAACATTATCAGAGTGTGGCAAATGACTCCGGCAGAACTGAATAAAACAGCCTAACTAAAGGCAGAGAGCCAGAAGGTAACATAGACATGGAGGCACCCTGAAACACCAGCATCCACCCACTCCACCGTCCACAAACCTGAGTGACCATGTGCAGTGGGAGAACAACAGCACCAGCATCTCAGTTTACCACAATTTCCTCTGTCCATGAACCCCTGAATCTGCAGCCTTATCTAAAGGGAAAAACATTAATTACCAAAAGCTAAACTAAACAAGTAAGTTTTCAGTCTAGACTTAAAGATTGAGACTGTGTCTGAGTCCCGAACATATTCGGGGAGATTATTCCAGAGTTGAGGCGCTTTATAAGAGAAAGCTCTTCCTCCTGCAGAGCTCCTCTGAATTTTAGGCACTACTAATAAACCAGCACCCTGAGATCTGAGTAATCGCGGTGGTTCATAACAGGAGATGAGGTCTTGTAAATACTCAGGAGCGAGCCCGTGTAGGGCTTTATACGTTAACAGGAGAATTTTATAGTCTATGCGGAATTTGACTGGAAGCCAGTGCAGTGCTGATAGTACTGGACTAATATGGTCAAATTTTCTAGTTTTAGTAAGGACCCTGGCTGCAGCATTTTGAACTAGCTGAAGTTTATTTAAGTTACTGCCGGAACATCCAGACAGTAGCGCATTACAATAATCTAGCCTTGAGGTAATAAAGGCATGTACTAATTTTTCTGCGTCATGCAGTGATAGGGCATTTCTTAGCTTGGCGATGTTACGGAGGTGTAGAAAAGCTGTTCTAGTAACATTAGATATGTGTTTATCGAATGCTAGATCTGAATCTATGATAACTCCAAGATTTTTAGCTGCTGAACCAGGGGTGGCTGAGAAGTCAGCCAGATTTAGCATTAAGTCTGATAATTTATTTCTAGCAGCTTTGGGGCCTAATAGGAGAACTTCTGTTTTATCACTATTTAATAGGAGGAAGTTGTGCGACATCCATGATTTTACATCTTCTACACAATCTGCCCTCCCCTTTTCTATCTACCCATGTACTCCCCTTTTAATCTATCCTCCCTCTTTCTATTTATCTATCCCCCCTACCGATCTGCTCTCCCCCTCTCTAACTACTTATCTACCCTCCCCCTTTCTATCTTCCTATCTACCCCCTTTCAATCTATCCTCCCCCTTTCTATTTATCTATCCTCCAACTCTCTATCTACCCATCTGCCCTCTCCCATTTTATCTATCTATCTACCCCCTTTCAATCTATCCTCCCCCTTTCTATTTATCTATCCTCCAACTCTCTATCTACCTATCTGCCCCCCTTTCTATCTACCTAATTTTGGATTTATGTTAGATTAAATTTTATACTTCAATACCGAAGTGCAGAGCACCTTTATGACCAATATGGTTGCCAATTTTAATTGTTACTTTCATGAACTCTAATAAATAATCTTAAATAATATTTTTTTGTTTTATTTAGTTAAACAAATGATCATGAATCTTTATATAAACTGATAAAAAGTGTTATAATAAAATAACATTTTAGCAATCAGTGAACTCTGAATTATTACTAATCTTATAAGTTTATTTTTACTGGTTGTTCATGTGGCAAGTAAACGCTATGAAATAAAAAAATAAAATTAATTATTTAAATATATAATACGAGGAAATCCCTTAGAAAGAGTATAATTATTACGTGTTTGGTTATAACGTGAACTTTATTTGCAGGACACTTGATCAGGCTATAGACAAACTAGGCACTGGATGGAGGACTGTCCTTTTACCAGAAATGTGTAAAAACTGAAGATTTCATTAAAATACACAATATTAAGCAATATTACATTTTAAAATATCTACGAAAAAAAACTAAGCCATAAAAATAACTTATTTACTTATAACTAATTTAAAAGCACTATATATTTACTTAGTAGGTAACTAAGAAACTAAGAGATTAATGAAAGCAAAGATTATCAAATAAAAAAAAACATCTGTAAAATAGATGTAGATATGTGCTTATTGTACAATACAGAACTAGTTGTTCCACTACAGTAAATACAATACATTTATTAGGTTTCTAATAAACACAAGTAATCACAACAAACAATAATTACAGAGTAAATATATAAACTAAATAGAATAACTGGAGGAGGAGAAAAATTAAACACAGGTTAATGTAAAGAAAGAGGAGGAGCCTGACCAGGTAAATCTCACCACCCTTCTTTATCATGAGATACTGAGGGTCACAGCTGTCTTAGGGTTTGATCTATCATCATCAGATCCACAGTTCATAACCAGCAATACTACAGTCATCCACACCCTGAAGAAGCGCAGCAGAGTTCTCCTCATGGCATCTGAAGTGAAGAGCTGCATCTCCTTAACCTTCCTGTTTTATAGAGTAATATTTATCTATCAAAGGTTTGACCTCTGTCTCAAAAAAATCTTAATAAATTTTAACATCAGTTAAACCTAAAACTGCTTTGTGTGGCCTCTGTTTATTTATTATAAAACTACATTTACTGATGTTGTTACCAGTGGAATTGTCTGTAGTGATCAAATAGTTAACAATTTATTACTGTATATTACTCTTATATGCTTTTGGTCTGTAATTTGTAACCAAGTGTAAGTGTGGTATTTCTAAAATTAAACGGATGATCTGAAAATATGATTTGCAATAAAGTAGCCGATCATATTTTTAGATCACCAGTTTAATTTTAGAATTTTAAAACTTCATATCACGTTTTTTTGAAGAATATAATGGTATTAAATAACATTTAAATCTGCATTAAAACAGTTTCTGCTTTTTCTACACTTAAAAAACACTTTAACCAAATAATTATTTTTCTAGTTAGTATGTTTAACAAATTAGACTAATTTGTTAAACATACTAAAATGATCTCAAGTGGAACATTAAAATATAAGAATCAAAGAGTGTATATATATATATATATATATATATATACAGTGAGTCCAAGAAGTATTTGATCCCTTGCTGATTTTCTTTGTTTGCCCACTAATAAAGACACTATCCTTCTGCACTTTTAATGGTAGATATATTCTAACATGGAGAGACAGAATATCAAGACAAAATCCAGAATATAATTTTAAAGAATATATTTTAATTAATTTGTATTTCAATGAGGAAAATAAGTATTTGATCCCTCTTGCCAAACACACTCAATACTTAGTGGCAAAGCCTTTGTTTGCAAGCACAGCGGTGAGACGTTTGTTGTAGTTAACCACAAGTTTAGCACACACACCAGGGGGAATTTTGGCCCACTCTTCTTTGCAGATCCTCTCTAAATCATGAAGGTTGGTGGGCTGTCGCTTGGCAACTCTGACCTTCAGCTCCCTCCATAGATTTTCGATCGGATTGAGGTCTGGCGACTGGCTGGGCCACTCCATGACCTTAATGTGATTTTTCTTGAGCCAATCCTTTGTTGCCTTTGCTGTATGTTTAGGGTCGTTATCATGTTGGAAGACCCAACCACGGCCCATTTTCAGATCCCTGGCAGAGGGGAGGAGGTTGTCCCTCAGCATTGTGCGGTACATGGCTCCATCCATCTTCCCAGTGATGCGGTGAAGTAGCCCTGTACCCTTGGCAGAGAAACACCCCCAAAACATTATGCTTCCACCTCCATGCTTGACGGTGGGCACAGTGTTCTTGGGGTCATATGCAGCCTTTTTCTTCCTCCACACATGGCGGGTGGAGTTGAGGCCAAAAAGTTCAATTTTGGTCTCGTCTGACCACAAAACCTTCTCCCAATAACTTGGTTCATCTTTCAAATGATCATTGGCATACTTGAGGCGCGCCTCCACATGTGCTCTCTTCAGCAGGGGTACCTTTCGGGCACTGCAGGATGTGAATCCATTGTTGCGCAAAGTGTTGCCAATTGTTTCCTTGCAAACTGTGGTCCCAGCTGCCTTCAGGTCATTTGCTAACTCCAGCCGAGTGGTTGCAGGACGATTTCTGACCGTTCTCAGCATCATTGCCACCCCACGAGGCGAAATCTTCTTTGGAGCACCGGGCCGAGGTCTGTTGATTGTCATGTTATACTCTTTAAACTTTCTGATAATTGCACCAATAGTTGTTACTTTCACATGCAACACCTTACTAATCTTTTTGTAGCCCATTCCAGCTTTGTGAAGGTCAACAATTCTGACTCTGAGGTCCTGTGACAGCTCTTTGGTTTTACCCATGTTGGAGACTTGAAATCTGTGTGATCTGTCTGATTCTGTGGACAGGTGTTTTTCACACAAGTGATTAGTGAGAACAGGTGGCTTCAGGTCAGGTAACAAGTTGATTGGGAGTGTCTAACTGGTCTGTAAAAGCCAGAACTGCTAATGAATACTAAGGGATCAAATACTTATTTCACTCCATGAAATACAAATCAATTAATATATATTCCTTAGATTTATTTTCTGGATTTTCTTTTTAATATTTTGTCTCTCCATGTAAGAATGCATCTACCATTAAAAGTATAGAATGATCATGTCTTTATTAGTGGGCCAACGAAGAAAATCAGCAAGGGATCAAATACTTCTTGGACTCACTGTATATATATATATATATATATATATATATATACACTCTTTGTACATTAAACTTGCGTATTTAAGTAAATAAAATTTACATTACAGTTTAAAACCAGCCAAACAAAAAACAGTCTACATAGCTAGCTAGTTAAATAAAGCTAATTAAAGGCTTTAAAGACAGCTACTTATCAAAATGTGCGTTAGTAAAAAGGTTAAAAGGTCATTTAATAGCACAATATTATTGCTTTCAATCTAGGTTAAATTTTAGCCAGTACGCTAGGTTAGCTAGCTAGTAAGGCTCCCTTAACAATGAACATTTATGATATGAAATGAACTGTAATACTGTTGTTGGAATCATATTTTGTGTTTATTTCAATGTTTCTTGAAGTTCATGCAAAGAAGAAGCAACACTGTAGTGAGGCTCAAGCTCTTTCCATCTTTTAGTTTATCCCATTTTCTGCAGTCGTCGTCTTGTTGACATATAATATAATATAAAAATGTAAATTTTAAACACATTAGAGTAATTATTTAACCTTAATCAGGTAACACTATAGATGGAGCAAATCCACCACATCAATGAAAAACAAAATGAAAGTTAACTTTATACTTTTAATAACTTGTTTATTCTGAGCAAATCTTTAAAAAACATGTAATTGCACAGATATTGGGTAACAATAATCGCACTGGGTCACCCTGGTCCTATTTATTGTCTTGGTAAAATGACTCATTTGGTCGTTCAGTGGAATCACACCCTCTAGAGGTGAAGAAATGACTACAGACGACTCGTCTTAAAGAGTTAATATACAACTGAATCGACTCACAACAGGGAGCTGACTCATAGCAGCCAATGTGTTACTGGACCCATAAATCAACTACAAAAATACTTCATTATACCTGCATGGCTGAAGTTTGCAAAAGGGTACAATTACACGCCACACTGGTACTGGCAAAAGGTTTTGTGGACAGAGGACACCAAGATTGAACTAATGCTGCACTACATCTGGCATAAAAAAAGCACTGCACATCACGAAAACATCCCAAATGTAAAATATGTTGAAAGGAACATCATGATTTGGGCCTTTTTTGCTGCATCAGGGCCTGGCCAGCTTATAATCATTGAGGGGATGTTGAATTCCCAAGTGTTTAAAAAATTGAATAATGTCAGAGTATCTGTACATTAGCTAAAACTCTGTACAAGTTGGGTGATGCAACAGGACAATGACCCAAAACACTGCCTTGTGGAATTGCGAAGTCCGAGCCCATTCGAGGAATACGACGACCAATATGCAGGTCTGACTCACCTGCATGATCATAGTTTTTGTTATTATTATTTTAGGCGCATTATATTTGTCAATACCCATGACTTGGATGGAAAATAGATCAGATTTTATGACAAATTTATGCAGAAAACCATGAAGTTCCAACAAGTTCACATACTTTTCCTTAAAATGAAGATCACAGAAAGGGCCATTACTCCGTTGGTAGACAATGAAGGGGTAACTGTAGAAAGTAATTTATTTCTACTCATTTATTATTTATTCACATACTAATGAAAATGATACAGTTTTGTTTAAGAAATCCAACAATAACAAACAAAAAAAGACTGAATGGTCTTAGTTGTGAATGTTTTAAAATGACTTTTTTGTTTTAAGTAACATTAGCAATAACTTAAAGAATAAAAGAATAAAATGAATCACATAAAACACAAGCATAGAAAAGCAAGCAGAAGGTTAAAAAGATTGAAGCATGTTTTTTTTTAGACAATGTACAGTACAGGTGTGGCAAACATGGTTTCCCTGTGGTTAAAAACCCCATCATGACACTAAAATGTCCCTGTAGTGTTCCTGTAGCTCTACCAATGGCAGGGCTGAGTATTTGTATCAGCCAGCTGATTTCTCTAAAGCTTAAATGCCGTATTCCCTTAATAAAAGAAAATAATTTGACCTCTATGTGAAAGCAGATGTATGAGTTTGGCATTTCTAGGGTCCCTCATGGTGGGCTTTGTTGTTGGAGATGACAATATTTCAGTGGGCACAATGGTATATCAAACATGTTTTTGTATTTATGTATGTAATGCATGTATGTGGGTGCATGTGCTGCGCTTTTATACAGGTGAGGTACTTTTATATATGTAATCCGATCTAGCCAAATGGGTGCCTGGCAATAGGACGACACGCTAAAGGAAGGACTCCACCTAAAAATCCTAACAATGCTGACAATAAATAAAAGCTAGCATGGGTCAACTGGCATTATGTCGATAGGATCCTGTGAAGTGGTCCCCACTAGCAATGATATTTCATCAGCAAGGGTAGCATTTTTACATGACAACATTAGTTGACAAGCTCAGGCCTCACTCTCTGCAGAGCCAGCATTCTGCACCTCCTCCTCCAGAATGGGTACGATTAGATTGTCCTTTGACATCAGGTTATATTTCATTACAAATCGAGTAAACCGGTGACACAGGAAGGTCTCATTCTATAGAAAAGAGAAAGAGAAAAAAGGTAATTTAGTCAGGCATTGACTGTAGGGCTGCAAGGAAATTCTGACTTCATATTGTTTCAGAGCATTTTATCTTGCAATACTGTACATGTATTTTCTGATTTTTCTTGATTTTAATTATTAGTTTACTTGATGTCAGACAGTGGTTCATTTAGTGTTTATCATCTTGATACCCTGCATCCTTTTATGTATTCTCTGCACTTAATATTTAATACGTCGACCCCTATGGTTACGAAAATATTACACTAAATTGGTTTAAAACAAGATGAGGGAAATCCCAATCAAAGGTTTTTACAGCCAGTTCAAACAGAAACATTGGCCAGGTAAAAATTCTGATCGAATTTTATACGACAAATTTTACCAATAATAAGAAGCACATTTTTAAAATATTAAAATAAACTACTGTCCCCAAAGAAGGACATTATTTAAATTTAGTTTTATTATTCTTGTTAGACCCAAACTGCTTGGGAGAAAATTTTAATGCACAACAAGCAAATTCTGGGTCTCAGGAGGATAAACATGAAAGTAATACCCAAATATTTCTTTGGACACAAGCATATAAATAATTGCATTATATCACCTTTCTTACAGTTTTGCAATATACACTGCCTGGCTTCTCCATACTTCATAAACACAGCAAAAACTGCTTTTCCACAGTAATAGAAAGAATATTTATTATTTTAAATTGCACTGGATTAATATAACCCAAAACTATTTTTATATTTCTTTTTAAAGAAGATAAAAAAAAAAACTCCAAAGTCCTTACTGACGTGGGAATGCGCATTCCGGTAAAAATGACTGAGGATGTCTGGTAATAATTACTTTACCCAACCTGCCCACGTAAATCTAATACTGTCTGAAGAGGGCTTTACGATTATTTTGGTGTGTGACTTCACTGAGGACCTATACCACATTATCCCTCCAGCAACTTTATGCCATGTGAACAGTCTGAAGCAGAGATGTCGGAGACGTCGTGTCTCCGTTCCCATTCATTCAGTGAAAATGAAGCCAAAATCTTCCGCTATGTTGGCGATCCTGAAACCCGAGTCTGCGCAGTAGAGACCAGAGGAGGGAGAAAGACTGTGGAGAGCAGCCTACTCATTTAAATAACCCCGCCCCTGAGGGCTGCCTCACGGTCACAGGCTGCAGAGCGGAGCGGAGCTGACGGTCTGTTATTGGTCCCGCCCATAACCAGCCTTTTTACAATAACCACACCTTTTTTGAATAGAGCTGAATACCCTTTTAAAAAACGAATTCTGTGAGGATATAAAAATTTGACAATATAAGCAGAGGTTACACTAGCTGTTGCATTTAAATAATGGAGGTAGAATTACAGTATATTGGAAAACAATGTGATTGAAAGTTGTCTGTTTTGCCATTGAAACCTATGGGGATGGGTGGGGTTATACAGCTTTCTAAAACCGAACAGCAGGGGGTGCCCGACCTGTGGTGGCTTCACTTTTGAGAGAGGATGCTCTGTCCAGTCTATGGTCTGAAGTGTGAAGAGCTCCATCTGTTGTTACATTTTGGTAATGCAATTTCAGTTAGCTCTTAGTTATTGCAGCTCTTTAAAGTCTTTGCTATGAGACATGATTCTGATACTACATTACAAGTTTGAGACCCATACATGCAGACACTGGGCGGGAAAATCCACAATCACCAGGTCCATTTCACTTAGCAACCTGTATTTCTATAACTCGCTGGAGTCTGGGGGTGATCTACTGCTCTTTAGTATCAACAAAACAATATTGTCCTGAAGTTGTTGTTGTGTTATACTGCTTTATGATTTATGTGAATTTTAGTCTATAATGCGAAAACTGGTCTGTATTACAGCTCTATGTTTGGCTATAGCCTTATCCGGACGGGATATTAGTTTCCCAGGGACTCCTTGGGTAATTTTCTCTTTTATGGGGGGGTCCTTTGTGAAAATTACAGAGAAAATTACAGGCTAAATTACCCACTGTTGAATTAACTCTGTGGTCCTTCAGTAATTTTGGTCCTATCCAGAAGCACACATCTCTAAGTTTTGTCACCTTGCGTTTAATAAAATTGCTATTTGTCCACTGTCACGCACCGTAATTACACTTTGGGCGTGTGTTTCCACAGAAATCCACGTAAACACAACAGCAAGTGAAAATGAAGGAACTACTGAACGAGAGGTCATGTGATCGAGAAGGCCAAAAAAAAGTACTGGTCCTCCAGTTTTTTCAGTTGCAGTTCAGATGCAAAAGTTTTATCACCGTGTGAAATATTTTTTTACAGAGAAACTAATCCCATCCAGAAAGGGCTTTCTACACAGTGATAAAACTCTTGCATCCGGACCTCAATTGAAAAAACAGGAGGGAACAGGGAGTTTTTTGGCTCTCAGTCACGACATTGTGTTCAGTAGCTCCTCCATTTCCACTCGCTGTTGTGTTTACGAGGATCTCTGTGGAAATGCGCACCTAAAGTGTAATTACATCGCGTGACAGTGGACAAACAGCTATTTTATCAAACACAAGGTGACGAAATTGAGATGTTTGTCTGGGTATTACCGGATGACCACAGAGTTCAGTGAAAAACAGTAGGTAATTCAGCCTGTATTTTTCTCAGAGGACGTCTGAGAAAAATACATACATAGTCGTTCCATGTAGGCCCCCTAAGAAACTAACCCCATCCAGATAGGTCTTATGTCCGATTTTCTTGTAATCTTTTTAGGTTCACTTCAGGGTACTAAATTATTCAATATCAAGATAAATGGGACCTTTAATCTTTGACTAAAAATGATTCCATTAGTATAAAACATTGCTGATTTGAATTACCTCATACTTGTCGAATATCTGGCGGTGGTGAAAGTAGGCGTGGGAAAATATCCTGTAGATGCGACGGCAGACAGATCCCAGCTTTGCCACAGAAGACTCCTTTATGCTCACCCTGTTGAAGATTCAAATTTATTTAACATTAATAACATTTAATAACATTTTACATAATAATTCACATTACCAATGTTTTAAGTAAATGAGTATTTTTGATTATGCAGAGCTGTATTACTTTGAGAATCTTTGGTGATATTTACAGCACACAATATTTAGTCTGTGAGTTTCCTGCACTGCAAAAGCTGCCGACTGTAAAGGCTAGTAAAGTTCCACCATTTAAAATAAACACTGTGGAAATTAAATAGTTCAACAGCTAGTATAGTTTACTGACCAATTCCTTCTCTATACCTTCCGTCACGTGTTTATCCATATCCATGCTCTGGCTGCCTACATTGTGAAGCGGTGAGGGAGGGAAAGTTTGTTCAGTGTGGGAGAGAAGAGGGGTGAGGTAAAGCTGTGTAGAGAAGAGGGGGAACTGAAAAAGCTAACTTAAAGCAAAATAGCCTAAATCGATATTGTCTCATCCTGTATCTCATAAAATTATATTGATAATTCTTAAAATCTCGACATATCGCCCAGCCCTTCGGGAGAAATATATGTAGGTGTGTGAATGTCGGAAATCATAGAGAGACAAAATCCACAAACTAATAATCCACAGGACATGGTGCCATGATGCTTACCGGCTGGGGAAATACTTATTACTGTTCAGAAGACAGGCAGCTCCATCAAGCGTATGTCTAGTATAGTCAATAGCAGGACACTGGGGAAAGACACAGGCTTCATTAAAAAAAAAACACACACACACAAACACACACATACAGAAAGAAAGAAACAGAAATGTACATTGTAAGAGCAGATGCTAATTTCTGCTTCAAAATATATGAGCAAGTCTACTTAATTTACACAGTTTTAACTGTTCAGTTGAGTCAAAACCAAACACTCTTAACTTTGACTGGACTGCTTTTTACAATATAATCATTTATGTAATATACCCTGGCTTAGTTAGCTATATGTTGCTTTACTTGGGTAGTCTGTGGCCCATGGCTAAATATATATAAACATAAATTTTTCCCCAAAAGGTTTTTTTTTTTTTTTTTCATTTTTTTAAGACCATTTTTATATTACCACCAGTATTGGCAGATGTGTAAATGGGTGAATTTGAGATTGGATGTATTTCCATGTGTGCATTATCTGCAGACATTAATATGCCTCCTAGTCCCTTTACTTGAATTAATAAATACTGTTGAGGTTCTAGTTTAAATACAGTTTTTATGTGTGCAAGCACAGAAACAATTTAGTAGGGCTGTATGTTGTTTTGGCATTGTCATCACTATGTGCACCTGTGCAATAGTCACAGTTAGGGGTGAAACAATTACTTTAGTACTTCGAGTTACTCGATTTAAAAACTGACTGATTAATTTCTGTGCCTCGCGGAATCATTTAAGTAATTTTAAAACGCAGAGCATGGAATTTAGCGCAGACTTTTAATGTGAAATAGCTCGCTTACGTGCTTAGGTTTTTGGAGCGGAGAGCAGGAAAATTTACCTCATAATAAATCCAGCAGAGTTTAACATTATTGTACCTTAATAACATGACAGTGCTGTGGAGTGCTGATTATTATTAATACTGTCTAATGTTTGTGGTTAGTTTATTACAACAGAGACAATTTCTCCACTTAATACAGGCTTTATGTATTCAGTAAACACAGCGCTGTGGAGTTTATAAATAAATACATGTTAAAGTTACTCTGGTCAGAATGCACGGCCATGAACATATTGTATTATGTCATTTTGTCTTAGTTATGTCAATTAGATCAGAGTAGTGTAAAACATTAAAAAAATGAAGAAAAAAAAAAAACATTATTCCACAGGTATTTCCGAAAACATCCAAGAAGGAGAATCTTAATTGCAGCGAGCTTATCCAACACTGGCAGATCTGCCGTCTCTGCTGTTGAGAAGCTAAGATGCACAATATAAAGCCAATGTTTATGCCTTTATTATTGATTAATGCCCCATATGTAATACTTGAATTCCTAAGTTTAAATAATTTAACTTAATTTATTAAATTTTTAATTAATATATTATTACTTGTGGTATTTATGTCTATTTGTCTTTGCAATGTGGAAATATATGTTGTGAATTGGTCATTCATTATTAAGTGAATTTTTTTATTTTATGAAATCTCTTATTTTATGTTTTCTCGAACAGATCTTTCAGTAGAAAACTCGATTACTAAAATAATAGCTAGTAACAGTACAATACATGCAGGGTCAGGTTTACAGAGTGATTAAACATAGACTAAAACTTCAATCAGTATTCTGTGTAGTCCAAGACTAGGCCTAATCAGCATGGGATTGCCCCATTATATCATATAAAGCTTATCAAACAGTGCACGGCAACTTGCTTGACACAAAAAGAAAATGTGCACTGTTGTTTTCCAAGACGTACCTAGATTATATCCGTCCAATATCATTTATTTCACTCTACTCTTTCACTAATCATCAAAACACAATGGGAAGATTTAAAAACCATGTCATGTAAGATGATTTCAGGAGAAATATAGTAAAATTCCTGTTAAATTTTTTAACATCACTATATTTGAGCCATAAGGGTACAACTATTTTTGCAGTTTGCAGCAAAAGGGAAATTCACAATGTGCATTTAATATCTACTAGAGGCAGATTATATCAGTCCAGTATAATTTATTTTACTTCAATCCTAGATATATGGAGTGCATTATTAGTACCATGATATGTTGGATCATTGACTTCTGATAAAATTTGGTGATCTTGATTTTTTTTATTCAGATTTGAATCTCATTATTGCAAAAATACCCTGAAATTGTCATATTTTATTGGCACATCGTCCACCACTACTGCAGAAAACCAAACTATTATACTGTTGTTTTTACCCATATCACACAATCCTACAATTTAGACTGTTTTCTTCACATCCATTACACTTTTTCCCTTACCTCTTTGGGAGTTTTATGTGCAGCACACAAAAAGATCCATTGTTCTGTAGCTGTCATCTGTGTACATGTGTCAGGGTGGCATTCTCCCTAAACAGGCATTTGTGCATACAGTCATGCAAGAGAGAGACAAAGAGAGACAGACAAACAAACATGAGATTAGGGAGATTTATATGTAAAATGTATACAGAACTAATAATTAAACTGCTAAATTTCATTTCAGAAGTAAAAAAAAAAAAAGGATAAAAATATATGTGCACGTGAGAGAGAAATTTCTACCTGTAACTTAACAGCAAGGCCATTTAGTTCCAGACAGAACTGCCTATGAAGGTGAGAGAGAAAAAAATAAATCAGGACAATCATCTACTATTCACACAAGTCGGCCTATTTCATAGTGATATAAGAAATCACGCAAGCCAAATATAAATTATAATGAGGCTACAAATTGTAATTATAGCTGGTCTGGAATGGTGGTCAAAACTAGATTGTTATAACCATGTAATTATTCCAATGTATCCAACTGCCAAATGCCACAAATGTAAATGCTACTACGAATGCTTTCAACCTCTCAATCCATATTTACCACGCTGTTGTTAAACACAGCAAAGCAAAGCAATCAAAGACCAACAAAAGATCTTTTAATGTCCCCACTGAGAGTAAAATTTACTCCAAGCCTAACCACTTAACAGCTTAATCTGCGTCCGGAAAATCATGCCTAGAAGTACCTCAGGTGTTCGTATTTCCAAACACCCTCGTCCTGTCCCTCTGGAGGCTCCAGAATCTTGTCGATGTTGGCGCAGTCAGAACGAATGTTCTGTTGAATGTACTACAGAGGGGAAAGATAGGCTTGGTTAAACAGCTGACAGCCCAACGAACCTCAAGGAAACACAAAATACTCCTAGAGAGCAGCTGAACCTGGACAGCTCAGGTTTCCCTGGGCAGAACACCCAACGCTTAGTTCCCACCTGCTGCACAGCCAGAGTGCTGTCCATCTCCTCAAACGACTCATCGGGCCAGTTGTAAAAATCCTGTCAGCACATTCAGAAGATACCATTAACATCACTTCAACGGAAATAGATGGAGTACTGTGCAGAGCTTTTAGGCACATAAGAACATTATTTAAAACCATTGGCAATAAGAGTGTGGATATACATGTTTAGATACATTACTAGCTCTGCCAATTTAACATCGATAAGCACTGACTTACTAAAGTTGGTACTGATATATTATATATCTCAATCTATATGTGATATATATTAATTTATGTGTATGATGATGTGATTTTGGATCAAGTGGTTTTGGTCAAAAACACATTCTGGGGATTTATTTTGCCAATTTAGTTGTAACAATGCTTCTTTGCAATTAATCTTATACTGTTGGAAAGCTTGTTTCTTTTAAATGTTGCCACATTCGTAAGGAACTTGTATTTGTGGGTTGAGCAGCAGATTTGGATATGTAGGTTGCATCCATGCAAAAAAAAATTCTGCCATTTCCAAAAAGCTTATTTTGCTTTTGCTATTGACATGTAAGCTTTTGGTATACCCAGGTGCCACACCTGTGAACATGGATGATGCTACAGTGGTCCGTAGATGTCTGCTCCAAGAATCTGCATGCCATGTTTGACTGATCTGGATAGGGCACGTACAATAGGGCGACATTAAGCTAGTGTTTTGCAAAACCAAGTTGTAGCATTATTCGGAGTAAGCCCCCGTACTAGTATTTCCAGACTGAAGGCCAAGTTCCGTAGAATGGGGGATGTCAGAGACAGGCTGTGAACTGGCAACCCTGACACCCCAAAAAGATAATCAAACACCAAACGAGTCGGTGGCAGAATAAGCTGTTCGGCATTGGCAGAGTGGATTTAGTAACATTTTCATTGACCCACATACTCATACCATTTATAAAGGAAATTAACAGGCTATCCAATGGTATAAAATTTATTCAGTGCTTTGCATTTACTGCAAAGAAATCAAACGAAAAGTACGACATCAGTATTGTGACTGATTTATGGATGATGGATGACAGTAATGCAATAAAAACATATGGTAAGTTAAGGCTGCAACTAATTATATATATATATATATATATATATATATATATATATATATATATATATATATATATATATATATATATATATATATATATACACACACATTTTTTTTCAATTAATCAATTAGTCAACATTTATTTCTGTCACGCCCTCCCTCTCTGCTTGCTGTTGCTGCTCTTGTTTCTAACTTTCAGTATTGGTTCAAAATGATAGACACAGCTGAACATGGGATGTAAATGCCCTTCAAAAACAGTGTTCTTTGAATGTGGAAGGTGCTCATATTTAGTGAGGTTATGTGAAATCTGTCGACAACGAACATTTGGAGTCGAAAATTCGTTGCAGCCCAACTGCAAATGTCTGTGTTGCTGCAAAATAACTAGCCAACCCATAACCACTTTAAAATATAGTTATCAGCGTTTCTACTGACACATCCCAAACTCATCGAAAAATCTGAATTTCTCTAGTGGTAAATACGAGTTTGTGGTGGCGTTCATGTGCGCTAACCACATAAATAAGACGTTTATGGAAAACAAATATCTATTTTTTTGTTGTTTTTTTTTTATAAGACAAGGAGCCTAGCAAAAGTACAAAGGCATGCAACAGTTAAGGCAACCCTAATCAAAATATGGGTTGGGTAGGTCCATATCAAGTTAGTTGTTATCAGAATACTGTGCATTCTGTCTTGAGCGACTTGAAACCAGCATAAGCTAATTATATCTATAGCTAACACTGTGGACTAAACTGTAACCCTTGTAGGTTAGCTAGATAATTAACTATCATTTTACGTTAGGCAACCTAGATAGTTAGCTTAGCTAGGTAGCTAATATAGCTAACTACTTAAATAAACAGCTGACAAAAAAAAAGGAGCTTTAAAACCAGGCTTTGGTAAGTTAACGTAATCTAGTTAAGTTACTTCAATAGAAAGCTACACAAAAATAAATAAAATAAAATTTAATAATCAGCGTAAATACACAGATATAAAAAAAAACCAAATTATTTCCTAAAAAAACATTTCCAAAAAAAAAAAAAACAAGCGATAGCCGCAGCTAATGTTAAGGTTAGCGTTAGGAAGTTAGCTAGCCTCCTATCCAATGGCTAACCCAGGGTTTAGCTATTGTAGTGAGCTAACGCTACCTACCTCCTCAGATTACATAGCTTACACACCTCTATCTAAACTGTAATATCACAACGGCAAACCGAGATATCTATCCTTTACTCCAACAAACACTTTACAGTTATAGGAGCTACCAGACCACTGAATTCACAGCCTTAGCTAAGCTAAGGTTAGCCAGCAGCCTAGCTAACACTGTGTCCAGCTTCCCAGCAGCCTACGTTAGCTTTCCTCTAAAAGCAGGTAACGCTAGCTACACTACACATTCCTCTCTGAACATTCTGCGTTTGTTCCGTTCAGAAATGTCTTTCGTTACCAGCCCTGGGGTGAGAACACTGTATCCATTAAATTAAATGTTCATGTATTGTAATTCAGTACCTTTGCCTTGGTTCCTGGACGGTTCCTCCTCAGGACTGCTGCTCCCTCCGCCATGACCATCTCGGCAATGTTCCTGCTCTGATAGAGCCCGGCGGCCACAGCGCGCAGCAGCGCCCCCTGTTCCGCTGCTCCACTCCTCAAACCCCTCACTCTACACTACATACATGCGTCTGTATCATTACAGCTACAGTTAAAAGACGTGCTATCTATCGAATAAATAATACAAGGATTATCAAAGAAATTCTTAACCATTTTATTTTTCTTAATATTTATATTAGTGGTAGAAAAATAATTGTACTAAATCACAACAATATTCTGTGATTATTCACATGGGTTAACACTTTAACGCTGACTGCACTAATTTAGATTAGTTCACAAGTATCTAATTTTTAAATGAAAAATATATTTTTCTGAGACAAGAAGCCTAGCAAAAGTACAAAGGTATGCAACAGTTTGGGCAACCCTAATCAGTATGGGTTGGGTGTGTCTAAGATCCATATTGTAGTTGTTATAAAAATGCTGTGCCTCTTGTCTCAGTATGTAACAAGTACACACTTTTTTAATGATTTCCTATTAAATTATTACAGAAGACTTTAGATTACACAGAAGTCATGATGACAGGGTGGACAGGGTATTTTAAATAGCTGGATATAGCCGGAAAAAAATCTAACTGAAAAACTGAAATGACTAATATTTGAAGAACTTCCCAAAGTGAAGTTTATGCGTCTAAAATCTATGCGTAATAATGTGTGTATTGAAAGTAAAAAAAAACAGACAATTTGCACAATTTCATACAAACACAAAAGGCACATTTGATGCAGGCATCCCCAAACTTTTGCATGCACTCTATCTGTAATGTAGTTCTAATTAGTGGCAATATGCCTTCACAATATGTGCAGTTTTTGATTTCCAAATCCTACTTTTATATATCTGCAATAAGGCCTGTCAAAATATTGATTTTTGTTTGGACAATATTTTCTCTCAGAATAATTGCGATAAATTATAATATTTTTTATTTTAGGACAATTTATGCCACTGTTATATCTTATTATAATCACTATGAAACAGTGGAATGACTATGAAGTTTTATTATAAAGAGCATTGAACTTTTAATTATTAAAAATATTTGGACATATGAACAGAGGTGGAAAAAGTACAGAAAAATTGTAATTAAGTAAAAGTACCTTTACTTTGCTAAAATTCGACTCAAGTAAAAGTAAAAGTATCCATCCAAAAAATCTACTCGAGTAAAAGTAAAAAAGCACTCAATTTAAAATGTACTTTGAGTAAAAGTTACATAGCTACTTTTAATTATTTGATGTAAAAAAGTACAACAAATCATAAGTTAAATTGTTTTTAATGAACTATTATTTCACATAATAATTTGGACCTTTCAGGCAGGATTTGTTTAGACCATCCCATAAAACATTTTCAAGAACAAGTGGCATAGGATTCTATGATCCAATTTTTTTCTTTACTTTTAACAAAAGTTATGGTCATATAGGTGACTATAAACTGTATTTTTACAGTTTTTCAGTTCATTTATATATTTTAACTTGCAGTTGCTATGCTAATGTTTTTTTAATCATTCAATCAGATTGTTTAATGATACAAATACTTACAACCACATGCTTTCTCAGGTTTGATGTGGAAGTTTTGAAAGCTGACAGCTCTGTGCGGTGGGGCACATTTTGTATTGCATGAGGACGTTATTGCCTCGTTATTCTACGCGCGAGCATCCGTGAGCCGGCGCATCCGCGCCAATTAATATTTTTTTTAATTCAGACAATTGTTTTTTTTCCCAGCATTTTAATTTTTACTCAGTAATCGGGAGCTTTCCAATGTAGCAAAGTAGATTACTTGTGTCAAAATGTGCTTGAGTAAAAGTAAATTACCTATTTTAAAAACTACAAATAAAAATGAAAAATTACAAATTACTCATAAAATCTACTCAATGACAGTAACTTGAGTAAATGTAATTCAGTACTTTCCACCTCTGCATATGAATATGAAAACATTTGAATATAATATAATTCAGTACACAGATGAGATAATTACTGTAAAAGCCCTACCTGAAAGTCAATTATGGTTAAGATTACTGTTTTTTTAAATTATTACAATGTCAGTATCTGGAATTACAATGTTTAATATGTACCTGTAAATGAACAAAAGAATATCTATAATTCCACAGTTTACTAGTAAAAAAATCTAAATTTTTAAAATAGTTTTTTTCTACTTTTTTACTCCCACCTGTTTAGCTGCTAGTCAGCTGTATATCCCCCATCACTAGTAACGTCACAACACAAGGAGGGTGAACACTTGCACTTGCCTCCTCCGATGTGAAGTCACCGCCTTTTGTTAAAACTGCTGCTGATGCAGCATTGCTGAATAGCCAGCGCAGTGACTCGGTTTCAATACATCAGTAGCTAGTAGCTCTCCAGCCCAGAAGGGTTGTTGAACCCAATTGCAGAACAGTTGATCTCAAAGCAGGCAAACCCAAGAAAAAAGTAAAAAAATAAATAAACAAACACACCGCTTACAATACACTACCAATACACTACCATTGCCCTGGCTAGTGAATTGGGACAAAGCTAGAAACAAAAACAGCCTTATAAGGAGATTGTTAGCCCAAAAACAGGGATATAAACAAATGTTGCCAGGAGAAGCATTTATTTTTTTTTTTTTCCCACTAACGTTCATTATAGTTCAAACAACCTCACAGGCCAGATGTTTCACACCTATTGCCGACCCCTGCTCTAGAAGCTCAGGAATTCCGGTAACACAAATGTTGTTTCTCCGCAAGCAATTTTCATGGTCATCCAGTTTTGCTTGGATGCTTTAATTTTCTTTCCTGAGCAAAGAACACAATTACCATAAAGTAGTGCCATGGGTGCCTATTCATCCAGAGAGTCACCAGTGCACCTTGCAGCTTTTGTTCCTGAATCAGTAGACTGCAACCTTAGTGCAGAAATAGATGCCACTAAGTATTTGCCTGTTTTTGTCCATTGGCTCTGGGGCAGAGGTTGCTGCAATCAGCGCAGCCCTATCAATGTCCTTCCCATCTTCAGCAGCCTTGCTTTTTGTGTTTGCTCTTAATATTTGTTTTCCCTTCTTTGTGCTCAGTGCTTCCAAAGTGTAAAGCATGGGACAAGGGCAGGAAAAAAGTCTCCGAAAAAGTGCAAAATGAGCAAAAAGTTTCAGTGGTGGAGTGATTTCCTATCTTATCTTGCCACTATTTTAATCAGAATTAGCATACCAAACATTTTGTCATATTACAGCTCCATGCACAAGGATATTTACTCTTATACCTGTGGGCACGTTTAGCCTTGGAGTACACCCACTTATTAATATTCCTTGAGGTATTTGCTTTTTGCACAGGCATACACACACACACACACACACACAAGCACATACACACGGATGCACACTCATAACACTTTCTAGAAGCAACAGTGGCAGATGAGCAGCAGTGACGACTTTAAGCCTTCTCAGCTGTAAACATGAACTCCTTTTGATAGTGGATTACTGGATAAAAGGTGGTTTGGTAGGTGCCGAGAATAAAAGAGGAGGGGGCCGAGCAATGTGCGGGCCTATGCCATTTGGGCTGATGATTCAGGGCTTTTTGCTCTGTGGCCTGGATCAGAATCTTGGCAGTGTCTCAAAAGCGCCAAATCCCACTCATTACAATAACAAAACCCTTGATCCTGCCACCATCGGCTGAGGTTTATAAAACAGGACGAGCCGACCATGCCATGGCTCATCACCCGAGGAAGGACGGCACCCCACTAACAAGATGAGTAAGGTGAGATAGAGATTAGAGACAGACAGACAGACGGATAGGATCATAAATATTATGTAGGAAATACAAATACAGTTATATCTAGGGAAGAGAGCATTGGAAATGGAACACAAGGCAGTGGTCTTCAGTCTTGCTTCAGGAGAACTACCTCCCCACAGGCTTTGGATTCAATTCTGTCAGATTCATTCCAATCTCCAGGAGGGCATGATGCAACTCGTTATGGCCTTCAGAAGTCTTTGACTGACTTTATGAGATGTGATTTTGTTCAAAATGGTTTGAAGTTGAAACCTTCAGGAAGGTAGATCTCCTGGAGTAGGGCTGGAGGGCTGTATACACTAGCAATAGTTCACTGACCCAATAACCATTGGGCCACACATTTTCACATTCATGCTGCAATAATTTGTCAAAATTATAAATTAATAAAAGGCCAAATTGGAAATGTGGTAGAATTTATCAATTTGGCTGCTGTTAATTCAGATTATTTCAAATAATGTACTTTTCCTGTCTATCTGCAGATCGTATTTTACGAGGACAAGAACTTCCAGGGCCGCTCATATGAGTGTGATGCCGATTGCCCAGACATGCACCCACATGTCAGCCGCTGTAACTCTGTCCGGGTGGAGAGTGGCTGTTGGGTGCTGTATGAAAAGTCCAATTATATGGGATACCAGTACGTCCTAACCAGGGGAGAGTACCCCGAATACCAGCGCTGGATGGGCTACAATGATACAATTCGCTCCTGCAGGACCTTCTCTTATGTAAGTTTGTATGTGTGTCTGTGTGTGTAAGAAGAAGGAGAGAGCAAGAGAGTGAGAATTCAAAAACATAATAGACAAATACAAAAACACGTTTCAGTGATAATATGGCATACTGGTCTAGTATAAATATGTATTACAATGAAATGTCCTTTATTTTAAATCAACTTGTGATAATGTGATAATGAAGATTATATTCATATAATCATGTTACATAATACTGTGCTCTTGATTAACCAGCAGATTGTTGTACATAACAATCCAATTATTGCCTGCATTAACCCTCCAGAACAGCGGGGGGCCCTACCGAATGCGCATCTATGAGCGGCCAGACTTCCAGGGCCAGATGATGGAGTTCAGTGACGACTGTGAATCCGTGCAGGAGCGCTTCCGCAGCCGGGACATTTACTCCTGCAACGTGATGGACGGCTACTGGACCATGTACGAGCACCCAAAATACAGGGGGCGCCAGTACTTCATGCGGCCTGGCGAGTACAGGAAGTTCAGCGACTGGGGTGCCACGTGTGCCACGACCGGCTCTTTCCGCAGGATCACCGAGTTTTGAACAGCCCATGGCCTCTTTGTCCTTCTGATAGACTTCCCAATGAAATAAAACATCACACATAAAGCAACACTCCTTCTTTGTACATGTCTCAACACAATCAGAAGTCCAATTATTTCTGTATTTGGTTTGGTGTCCTCGATATAGGTCGCTGTGCTCTGTATGCCGGTGCAGGCCCGTGCAATGCTCTGAAATCATAGAGTATTTTCCAGTGTTTAAGGAAGGCAGGTAGTTTCTGAGACCTAGGACATTGTATCCACAGTTTAAGGAACAGTCTTAGATTAAGTAACTCGTTGGTGGTTTACCATTAGAAATCATTAAGAGCAGTTCTACTTGAAGTGTGACCAGCTGTCCAAAGTTGGCCTATGTTGGATGTTTGTTTTGGCGCTCTAGAAAGTTTTTTTACTTTTTCAAACATATTTAATTTCTCAAAAAATGTCCCCCCAAATCCAGCCCGACCCGGCCGAGCCCGTGCACGTTCTACCAGAGCCTGACACACCCCATAAATTGTTTTTGTGAGCCTGATTTAAACAAGACATTTTTTAGTAAGAAAAGCTTTTAAAAAACATTTTCGGGCTGTTTAAATGAGTGAAATTCGTTCAGAATTATGTTATTTAACACTGCAACACTGAAGAAGCATATAAATATAAAACACTTTCTGAACAAATATTTTTTTTTTATTTTAAACATATAGCCTTAGTGCAAAACACATAAAACAACAAAAAGGCAATGTGTGACAAGCAGAGGAGCTCACATTCTAATTTGTGCAATCTTTTAATGTAAAAGTTTGATTTGTAACTTTACTATAATGTGATTATCACGCCATAGCTTTATATAAAAATAAACATAGCATTAAAAAACAGAGCCTGACCCAACCGGGCCAGAGGAAAGTGGTCGGGTCGGGTTCGGGCAGAGAATCAAAGCTCTAGCCCAAATACAATACAACACATTCCCCCCACTAACAACCCTGATTTATAGTATAGGTTTAGGATTAATGTATACCAATGCATACTAGCTCAATAACAAAAAGGCAAAAAATGTGTGGGCACTGGTAGCTAATATGGTAAAGTAACATACATAATTACTTACTATTTATAAGTCAGGCATTTATTGATCTATATTTGATATTTAATTTATTTTTCAGTAGAAATGTCATTGAATTGATCTGAGATTTTTAGACCAAAATATTTCTTATTATGTTAAATGGGGTTTTCAATGCGTGTTATGCATTAAAGTAACAAATAAAGCTTCAATAAGACGATACTGTGAAACACTGAATCATAAAGAAAAACCCAAAAGGTCAAAGTTCACCCAGCGATAAAAACATGCCTGGTTGGCATAGATCTCATAGACAATGCAGTGCTTTGTAAAGGCAGAGGTTTTGTTGTAGCGTACAGCATCATGCCAGAAATCCCGAAAATAACACACTCTCTTTCACAACAGGCCATTTCCATGCCCAGTTCTGAGAACATTCTCAAACAATGATGAATAAACATTGTGTAATGCTCTGTCATATTCTAGTTTACTGTAATATATATATATATATATATATATATATATATATATATATATATATATATATATATATATATATATATAGTATTTAAATGTGTTGCTTCTGATTCATATCACATACAAGTCAATAAAAGCTATTTTTGCTATTAGCGGTGAAACTATTAGCTATTGTTGGGGTGGGACAAAGTAGGCCCAGTTCAGTAGGAATTGGTGAACTTTCCACTTTTTGTTTTGAAAGCAAGATTGCTGGTGAGGTGAGAAGGTGCCATAGTGGTGCTGACTCAGGTCCCTCATTATGGAGATGACAAAGCTCCCAGTGAGGACGGATATATAAAGTATACTGACTGATGCTAAAGCACATCAAGCAGCTTTTCCAGGGGGAGCAAACATGATGTCCAAGGTATGTGAGAGAGCAATGATGTAGAAATGGTTGCCATTATTCACTACAAAATAATGTGCATTAGATTTTTCATTCTTTTGACTATTTATCATATATATAAGGCTTCATGCTAGACATACATCATATGTTTACAGCTTAATCACTTTATATTCTCATTGTTTATTTTCTGCCATGCATGCATCCACCATGTCATAGAAAGCATTGTCATTTGAATCACACATGGTTGACCTAGACCTGCAAACTTTTTAAATTGTTCATGGTGGTCTTGTTCTGATTATTTTTGATTTTCAATTTGGGCACTGTTAGCATGTTATATAAAAAAAGTATTTTACACTTGAACCAATGGTTTCTGATTCTTTAGTCATATATAAAACCTTATTCAGTCTTATTAGTTTATGTTTTTAAATGAACCTAATCCAAATATTTAATAAAATGTTATTTCCTTTTTTTTTAGATCATCTTCTACGAAGACAAAAACTTCGGTGGTCGTCACCATGAGTGCATGAGTGACTGTTCCGACCTGCACTCTTACTTCAACCGCTGCCACTCCATCCATGTTGAGAGTGGCAACTTTATGGTCTACGATCGTCCTAATTTCTTGGGAAACCAGTACTTCCTGAGGAGGGGGGAGTATTCCGACTACCAGCGCATGTTCGGATGGAACGACTGTGTCAGGTCCTGCAGGATGGTCCCTATGGTAGGAATTTTGATTCTTAAATTTGTGTATGATGTATGGACCTAGTGACAGCATACCATCCTGAAAAAATCCTGCACATTACCAGATTTTTCCAGTAACTTGTTTCCAATAGTCTAAGCTGTTTTTTTTATGGCCAAGGTGATTGAAATGCTGGCTATTTATGCCAAAGTCTTAAAAAGTCTTACATTTGTTTATTAAAAAAAAAGCCAACATTTGTCATAAATATATCTCCCAAAAGTTTTAAAAATGTGGCTGACAGAAAATAAAACTTTGGTTTTATTTTTCCCTATAGCATTTTTCAATTTTTGCAATTTCATAGTGTCACTGTCCAATGAAAACAAATATCTCCGAAATGGTGACTTTACAGGAGAAGGCAAAAATGCTGTAAACTTTGAATGAAAGCTAGTGTGACATGGGAGTTGTCTGCATATATTTTGAGCATTTCTATTGGTCTGTTTATCCAAAGTTATTTACACAGTGTACAGAGCAGTAACAGGGATCAAATGATGGATCAAACTAAAACCTGACTTCTAAAATTGTAGCTACACTCTAAAACACAGAGGTACGAAATGAGTACTTTTTTGTACTCAAGGGTACACTCTTCATTATTGTACCTTCAAAGGTACAATATTGGTCTTTATAGGGTCAGATTTGTTCCCTCTGAAGTACAAAGTCATCATAACAGCCAAGTACAAGTACAAAGTACAAAATTGTACCATTTATTCGGCCAAAAGGTACATTCAGTATCCAGCATCACTGTACTAATAAACAATATATATTTTAATTGCACATTTTTTATTTGAAAACCAGACAATTTTGGATCATCAAGTTCTTGACACATATTTAGTTGATGATAATGTTTATAATCTTTATTGGCACAATAACCATGGGTACAAAAAAGGAATTTTACTGAAAGGTACTTTTTTGTACTTCAATATAAGGTACAGCCCCAGCGACAAGCTTTGTACCCTTTTAAGTACAAATCTGTGAGTGTATGGTTTATGCTAACAGCCTAAAGACAGGACTTGATGATATAATCTCTGAGACAGAATTTGTTTTTTTTAAGGGCATATTAGCAACAATATACTGTACTGTACTGGTTTGGTCAGCTGGGTTATACTGGTGCTTAAACTCAATAA
This sequence comes from Astyanax mexicanus, assembly GCF_023375975.1. NCBI lineage: Eukaryota > Metazoa > Chordata > Actinopteri > Characiformes > Acestrorhamphidae > Astyanax > Astyanax mexicanus. The sequence goes on from NC_064412.1 coordinate 33,395,243, forward strand.
AGCTAATTATTTACAAGATCCATATTTTTACTTCACAATTTATAAACAGTATCAAGACGAAAATGTGAATAAATTTACAGATCACCTTTGTGTTTCTACCTGCAGCTAAAAATATCCTGTTTTTTGCTGATGCTGTCTGTCTGTTCTTCCTGCAGCACCGTGGCTCTTACAGGATGAGGCTGTATAACCGCAGGGACTTTGGTGGCCAAATGATGGAGCTGATGGACGACTGCCCCAACACCATGGACCGCTTCCACATGTCTGACTTCATGTCCTGCAACGTGATGGACGGCCACTGGCTGATGTACGATCAGCCCAACTACAGGGGCAGAATGATGTACATGAGGCCTGGAGAGTACAGGAACTTCAGAGACTGGGGATGGGGATCAAACTTCAGGATTGGCTCCATTCGCAGAATGATGGACGGCATGATGTAGGAGTTGCCACTGAAATGTCTCTTGTAGGCTGTTTTACATTTTTTAAAATGACATGTAATGACATATTAAATTACATGTCTTCTCCAGTATAATCTCTTTATTTGCTTCATTGTGTAGCCTTTGAGTAGTAATAACTATTCTTGCTTAAAAATCACACCAGTCAAATGATGTCAAGTGATGTCTAATTGTCTAATATGGTAGTTGTTATGCTATTTAAAAAACAGTAATGTTTAAGAGGATAGTTTACCATACAGCTGAGGAGTAAAACCAATCAGAAAAAAAATGAAATATTAATTAAAGAGACAGAAATCAGAAAAAAATGAAATATTAATTAAAGAGACAGAAAACAGTAAAAAAATGTAATACTTTAATAGCCACAAATGTCAGAGCATGTATAGATAGCTTATGGGAATGCACACAAAAAAAAATATTTGTTTTATTACAGAATCTGTGGCCCGTGACTACACTTATATTTCTCCTTCTGGCCCCAACAAAAAAAGTTTGGACACCCCTGGCCTATAGGTTTTATTATTAAGAAGTAAGCTTTATGTTATAGTACAAATCTTATCATTTTGAGATTGAAAATGAGCCTTGAATCATAGAAATATATTGAAATCACAGAAAGCTATTACAATTGCCTAAGTCACATTTTATTTAAACTTAGGCATAATAAATTATCTTAATTCAAACTCTTGACATCGGCTATTATCCTACAGGGGTAGAATTAAATGATCTAAACAACTAGGGTTGTTTTTAATTAAAGTTTCAGAAATCATCATAAATCATCATACATTTAACATAAAGTTTATGTAAATAAATCTTATGCCTAGTAACTTTTAAGGATGTTAGTAGTGAGGTAAAGGCCATTCGTAGGCCATTTTTCCACAGATGTTTAGATGACCAGCATCACAAGCAAATGATTTAAGCAAAAATGTCAAATTCAATTTCATAAATGATTATTATTATGATATCCCCAATTTTTATTTTCTATAAATATTAGCATTACATCAAATGCTAAAAAGAAAACATCTGCGCCAACAGAACATACAGCCAACTTAAAACTCACCAGCTCTACTGTAATTTTATTACCATTTGAATATGAAATTTTGATCACATTTTCCCACATAAACAGCAATGAATATTTATAACTTCATGTAGTCATCATGTAATATTATAGAACAAAAAGTTGCTTTTTATTTATTTATTTTTTACATGTTGAACAGTTTTATAGTAAAAAACAACAAATTTATATAATTTTATTTTTCTTAATGGAAAAACACCTCAAAGAGGTGTGATTAGCTGGTCTTATCAAACTCCATTTGTTGGAATTGATCTTCTTCAAGGCCATCCTCACTTTCTTGCTACCTTTCCTGGAACACACCAGCTTCCTGGACTCTGTCGTGGAGCCCCATGTAGTCTAGATGCACTACAGTTACTCTGTAATTGCTTGTCATGGATGAAATGTTCAGATTCCTCCAGAATCTGAGCATTTTTCAGAGATCCTCCTTCTGCTGGAGTAAAAGAGAAGACAAAATAGAGAGAAAAAGTATATTAGTGTCTTATGCGGTATATACCCTGCATTTTAGTTGTTTATCATTTTTTCTTATGTTTTATTGTGTTACAATATTGGTCATATTTTACCATTACCTTGATCGTTTAACGTTATGAGATGTTTTTGTTACTGTGCTTTTATTTATTTTATTTTTTTTCCATTTTCTCCCCAATTAACACAGCTAATTAACTAACCTACTCATTAGGACTCTCCCTGTTACTAGTGATGCCCCAAAACCAGGAGGGTGAAGACTAGCACATGCCTCCTCCGATACATGTAAAGCTCAGCCACCGCCTCTTTTCAAACTGCTGCTGTTGATGCAGCATTGCCGAGTAGCAATGCAGCAACTGGGTTCCGATACATCAGCTCACAGACGCCTTGTGCTGACTGACATCACCTTTTGGAGTAATGTGGAGAGAGAGTGCCATCTACCTTTCCAGAGAGTAAGGCCAATTGTGCGCTCTCAGGGCTTCGATGATCATAGTGCCAGCAATGAGCCTACTGGACCACTCAGAGCCCTTGTTACTGTGCTTTTAACACTAATATATGTACATATGTGTAAAGAAGCGCACTGTAAATGCTCTGATTCGTTGTTGTGTCGAGTGTTCATCTAAAAAGCAGTCTAACCTTAAACACTCCTGATAACTTCAACTGTAAGTGGGTAAACTGCTTAACTACTGTAGGCTGAATAGCAGGATGTACTGTATAGTCAAGAAAAACACCCATAATTCAAGAAGGACTCTTTGTATTTACATATTGTACATATTGTATATTGTAATCCTGCTATTTCTCTGCATACTTTATTCTTCTTCTTTTTTCCTGTTGTTCAATGGTCAGGACCACCCATGAGCACCACAGAGCAACAATTATGTTGGTGGTGGTGTGTTAGTGTGTGTTTTTGTAGTTACTGGGAACTGAATAGTTTAACAGTTTTTATGTCAGAATTTATTTTTACATCACACATGCTATTTCACCATTTTAATGCACTTACATGTACGTGGCGGGACCTGCACTGACTGTTGCTTAAGCTCATTTGACGCTGGATATTCTCCCCACAGCAAATACATGTCACATGTGAAGCGGGTCAATGGTCATTGCATCTTGTGCTATTGATAAAAACATAAAAAATTGAACATTTTATTTACATACATTTTTATTTTCTCATTTTATTTAATTTACTTCCCAATTTGTAAGGCCAATTAGCCCACCAACTCATTAGAAATCATATAGTAATCACTATTATACCAAAGTTAGTTCTGACCCTGCAATGTGATTGGCTGAGAGGCATTCTATGAGTGCCGTTATCCGCTGGTAATGCACTGTAACCGAAGCTCTCCATGTATTATTCCGCCACATACAGTCTACAAACAGAGCAGCTATGGAGCTATTTTAACTCGCTGAGTGTTTCTAACCAAACAGATTGTATTTTCTTGTTTTTGGAACTGTGGTATAATTGCAATAATACACTCAAGGAGCAGCACAGCAGTGCCAATATTACACATTATAGCACGAACCTCAAGTGTATTATTGTGATTATACTACAGTTCCATTATCCATTATGTTTACTGAAATATTTGGAGTTAAAGAGGATGATCTGTTTGGTTATAAAAATCAGCTAATTAAAACAGTTCCATTGCTTATCTGTTTGTAGCTGCGCTGTTTGGATTAAAAGTGCAACATCGTTGCTAATTTACCTGTATGTGGCGGAGTAATGCATGGAGACCTTTGGCTACAGTGCATTACCGGTTGATAACAGCACTCACCGAACGGCTCTCATCCAATCACATTGCAGGGTCGGAACTAACTGTGGAATAAAATACACGTTATAGCACAAACCTTGAGTGTATTATTGCTTAAGTAATGACACTAAAACTAAAGATGGGTGAAGGCTAGTAGATTTTTCGATCTACTGACGCATCATCATTGGGTAGACTGTACATTTGGAGAAAAGTGCTGCAGAAACCCATCTCTGATACATCAGCTATTAGACACCAGTGCTGACTAACTTTACACTAGGAGTGAAAAGAGGAAAGCTTAGGCAAACATGCTCTCTCTCAGACTCTGGCTGCTGATGGCAAAGCAGCATGATCAAGAACTCAGACTGGCAACCCTTGGATCATAGTGTAGCATTGTAGCATTGTACACTAATTTCATCCTCTTTATTTGAATATTACCATCATCCACAATTGTGTGTTAACACACATGACGTCTCTGGGTCACACTCTCCAGCAGGTAAAGTGGATCTTCCTTCAGGTCAACATAATCAGTCCTGCAGTCACGCAGTCAGCCCTCCGTCCCCTCACTGAAGATGTTCTGAAATCGCATGAGTTCGGTTGTGCTCGTAAATTGATCCAGGCCAAGGGTATCCCCCAGAAATGAAGAGAAATAGATACAGATATACAGGAAGTGAATATGTACTGTCTGTGATTCAGCCTTCAGGCCCTAAAACTGTGATTCCGGTTAAAAAATTTACGCAGGTACGCAGAAGCACAGAAAATGCAAAGCAAAATAACCAGCCTTACCTTTCCGATCATGTTAGCTAACTTCAGTTAGCGCTCAGTAATGCGGGCTGGGCTGACTTTGGGCTCTTTATATACTCCAAACAAGAACATTGTAATGCAAATCCATGTAATGCATCAGCATTTTTTCTGTGTCAACACTATTGTTGTAGAACAAAAAGCTCTGTGTTTAGACTGGAGCATTGTGTTTAAGCTCAACCCAAACAAAGTCTGATCATGACCCACTATGACTAACCAAAATCTGAGGCTAACAAAGCCTTGGGGTGGCCTGGTGCCACCAAGCTACTCCCACTTTAAATAATCAGTTATTGAGCTCATTTACTTGAAGCGTTTCCCCCCTCTATTTGGTTTGTTTTTACACAGGCAAAAACCTACATGCATCAAAATGCAGCTCAACAAACCATATTAGCACTCCTCTGATTGATCAGACCTGTCTGGCACATAAGCAAGAAAGTAAACATGGCAAGAAGGTCCTAAAATTTAGATCAGCGCAAATATTTGTACAGTATAAAGTTGCATTTACACTGAATGTAGATTTTTTTTTGTCCTGTGCTTTCAAACTATTTGTTTTTCAATAGAATGGATGATGCAAATGTCAGTCATCTGCTGTGCAGTAAGCGGATTTGAGCATGCATGAGCAGTGATCTCTGTACATACAGCATTCAGTGTAAAAACACTTAAGTATGGTGCAGCAGCAGAGATGGCATTAGTTAATAGCTGTATATGTAAAAAATATGGGTATAATATGGGTAATATATCAGGTTAAACTGCACCTGAAAAGTAATTTAGTTCAAAAATGAGTAGTATACAGTGGTGTGAAAAAGTGTTCGCCCATTTATGATTTTTTTTGCATGTTTCTCACGCTTAAAGGTTTTAGATCATCAAACTCTTTACATTTTAGTGAAAGACAAAAGTAAACACAAAATGCAGTTTTCCTAACAATTCACTTACTCTAGCCACACCCAGGCCTGACTGCCACCTGTTCTCAATCAAGAAATCACTTAAATAGGACCCGCCTGACGTAGTGAAGTAGACTAAGACCGTTTCTCAATCTGCGTTCTTGTCTGTACTTGTTTTCTTGTGGACTTGGGAAACGTCACCATCTGCAGCCCCAGTACTGTTCCACTCAGAAGATCGCAGTTAGCCAAGCACACAACAAATACCCGAATGTGTTCTTGCTCCTCCCACTCGAGGATGCATGAAAAGGTGACTTGTGTGGACCTCTTACAGCCTGATAACCCAGAATGCACCTCGCAGCAGTATCAGTGTAAGGCAGGATGAGAAGGTACATAACTGTAAGCACCTGTACGTTTTCAAAATAGTACTGCTGTGTGCTAAAATATGACGTCATCAAGTACATAGCTGTTCCAATTACACAACAACCGTCCCGCTTCCTCCTGTCCTCGGGAGTTCGCACTCGTGAGCCGAACTTACCAAGTCGTACTTGCCAAGTATGAAAGTTAAGACTTGTGTACTTGTGCATTGAGAAACGGCCTATAAGATACTCAAAAACTAGATACCATCCCAATATTCAAATAAATTCAGGAACAAACAAGAAAGAAATTAATTGAGAGCCTGAAAAAGGTTATAAAGTCATTTCTAAAGTTTTGGGATTCCTAGAGTCATTATTCTCAAATGATAAAAACGTGTAACAGTGATAAACCCTCCCAAAAGTGGCTGGCTGGTATTGTAACAGCGAAGCGCTTTGCGAATCTCAGCAGAGGAAACTGACCTGCACATTCATGCTTTAAAGATGGTCCAGCAGCACATTTACAGAAAGAGCAATGTTATTTTATTCTTTATTCTGTTTATTTTTCATGTAAAAGCTGGATTTGCAAGATGCAGTGCGGCCATGTGTGTACGGAGCAGGGGTGTACACACGCTGAGCATGTGCTGAGCGCACAGCACACCTGCATAGCTAAAAGATGGATTTAATACATGTACTATGAAGTTCTTTGATGTTTTTTCAGTATTTGGTTTTAAACGGCAAATAAAATATTCCTGGGGACCAGGGAAAGTTTTGCGGTGGGTTAAATGGGTGAGTTGCAAAAGGTTGGAAACCCCTGCAACAGACTATTTAAATTAAAATGTAAACCTACTCTCCGGTGGATTGGCGGCCTGTCCAGGGTGTTAACTGCCTTCTGCCCGATGCTGGCCTGACAGATAAAGAGGATATTGACAATGGATGGATGGATGGATGGATGTAAACCTATGTTTCTCTTATTTTTCTGTTTAGGTCTACCATTTTACTTTTCACCAGAAAGCTTCAAACATAGACGAGTAGCACCTAATAATCTTCCGTTTAATTTTGTCAATTAATGAAGTACAACAGTTTTGCTTAAGCAAAGGTCTCCAACCTCACATTGTTTTCCCATTTAGTGGTCTTGATATTTTTCAAATATTTAAGCAATTTTCCATTATGTTTTGTTTTAGCTCTTACATAAACTTGAAAGGTGTTTGATTGATTTTTTTTAGATATATAGAAGCAACCATTTAGAGCTATTAAAACAAGCTGTCAAAACCTTGCACTACAATAAAACATGTATGAAACCAACATAACATAACAACATAATAACATCTCCATTACCCTATTCTGAAAGTCACATTAATAAACTTTTTCCAAGAATCAATTAATTTGGTTAATCTCCCAGCACTAACTGATATTTACTGATATTTACTAATAAAGAAAACAGAAAAAACATAGACATACATTTCAGTTTTTCTGATGGCGGATCAGCTGCTGGATTTTGGTCACTGGTGTTGATCATTTCCACCAGTTCTCACCATTCTCACCAGTGCACATCACAGTAAAACGTCTGATTCTGATCTAAAGTGGACTGAAAGCTAAAGGTGTTAGCTAATCAAGCCAAACCCTTTTCTCCCTTTAGTAAAAGTGACTGTGGCTCAGTGATACCGCTGCCCTTTTATAACGTGCTTTATCCAGTGCAGCTCTCCATTCATTTGTTAAGGATCAGCAGTGTGGTATTTTCACCTTTGTTCACCCTGTAAACCCTCTCTTTGTGATCATTTCTGTAAAAGGGAATCTCTATGTGTGCTGCATTCAGACTCTATAGGCACAGTATATAGGCTAATACCTGCTAGTGCTTTCTGATTGTTTGGTCAGGCTGTGTTTTATAGGGGTCAATATCAATATAACGTGCGCTTTGTGCTTGTTAGTTGTTTAATATTTTCTGTAAATGGGGAATGTTAAACTTCACTTCAACACTCACATTTTATCCAATTTAACACCAAAAGTTAGGACATACCCTAAATTTTAGGTGGTTTATATATTTTTTTTAATCTGCATTCTAGATTAATATTAAAGTCATCCAAACTATGAAGAAAAACATGTGTAATTATTTAGTAAACCGAAAAGTGTTAAACCAACCAGAATATGTTTATATTCTATACAAACCAAAATACTTTGGCTGACTTAAAGTAGAGTGCATTACAGTAATTCAGCTGGGATGTGATGAAGGCATGGATTACTGTTTGAAAGTGCTCCTGTGTAAGAACTGACTTCACCTATTCATCTCCCTCAAATGGAAAAAGCTGGACTTGACAACTGATCTGGCTATCCAATTTAAAATCACTGTCCATCTTAAAACCCAAGTAAGAAATCATTGATTTCATATACTGTGGCAGGGGGTCTAAATCAACAGGAGGAGCTTCACAGGAACCACTGGGACCAAACACCATTCTGTTTTATTTTTGTTAAAATTTAAAAAGCTTATTTTAAAACAGCACAAAGCAGTGTTCTCCAGTCTCACGCTTTGAGCCTCCCCCCCACCCCCGTTGAACAACTGAGGAAGAGCACCCCCACCACCAAAGCCCTGGCACAGAGAGTTGTCTGCCCACTCTACTGTCCAGCAAAGCAAGTTTAGACTGATAGCAGAGGCAGAGAACGGAGAGTGGAGGAGCACAGAAATTCTAAACTCTTCTAAAACTCGTATCTAGCATTATATTCACTTTATGTTACACGACAGACAGATAAATAAACTCAAATTCATAGCTAAACTGAGTCAATATAGAGACCAACTATGGTTTCTGGCAAATATTTTTGGAGTACTCATCAATGCGTATAGACCGTTTCAGAGGAATATTCATGAGCGTAGGAAGTGACGTAGCTGTTCCTAGGACACTTCCGTTCAGCGGTAAACAGCGTTCAAAACAGTGGACGTAACTTTTTAATTTAACATGAATGCAAACTTAATCCTAACCTAATCTGAGAGTCACAAACATTGAAAATCAGGTCAAATTGTTCTTTAAAGTAAAGTTTGGAGGACCAAAAATGACATAAGTATAAATAAGTACACATATAAATGTATAAATATATAAATAAATAAATGAATAAATAAATTAATGTTGAAATTAATAAATATATAAATAAATGCACATATAAATGAATAAATAAATAAATATATAAATAAATAAATACATGCACAAATAATTGTATAGGTAAATACATTAATAAATAAATACATTTCTTATTTATATATTTATTTATTCATTTATATGTGCATTGATTTATGTCAACATTTATTTATTTATTCATTTATTTATTTTAAGATTTATTTATACTTATGTCATTTTTGGTCCTCCATAGTAAACACGCCTGCTTTCGTTTTTCACACTGCTGACCTGCCCTGCAGTTACAGTGTCTGCTCACAACTTCTCCCTCCTTCTTAGCTACAAACCATGCAGAGTACGTGTTGGATAGCGTTTGACTTGCTCCAACCTCACCATACACTATAGTGATGCCTTCTCTACTACAGGAACAAATATTCCCAACTTTCAACTCCTCCGTTTCAACAAGATAGTGATCACATCTGGGTAGGTCACCTCTATCAAGCGTTTTAAATCAGAGGAAAAAAACTCCCTCTTAAATCCTTATCAAAAGGATCAGGAAAAGAGGTTTGATCACTTTTTACTCATTTCTGACCGTATGTTTGCTCTGTTTTCGGAAGACTTGCGAAATATGCACTCTTCATTTTGACAGCTGTATACTTGAAAATAGCGCCACCGGAACGTAGAAGGAACAGACATGCGCAGGAGCTTTGTTATTGTTTTCCTCATTGAAACGGTCTATTCCTAGTAATCACATGTGACATGGCTGCTCCTCTGTTATTATTGAGTTTTGTTCACATTAGCGTTTATAGCATGATAGCTTTAGCCAGCATATTCAAGATCATTTTAGCTAACCTTGCTAAGCTATCTATCTCTCTTAGGCACCCTCTGCCTTGTTATCCCAGCTGTACTCAGATCACTGATATAAATGGGAACACTACATTTTTTAATTAATTTAAACACCAGTCCCTAGTAGGCACATCTAGTGGTGGTGATAAATACCTGACTGAATTAGCTACAGACAGTTAGCTTACTTGTTCAGGAGAAAAGTAGCAGCTCTGGGTTGTCTCGTAGTCTTTTTGAGCTCCAAGGGTGCTTTAACACCTGAAAGTCTTGACCGTGGTCCGAACCAAGGTTCATGTGTTTGCTACTCTGTATATATTTGGTCCGCTTATTTTAGTTTTCACACTGCAGTTTAGGGAGCGCACCAAAGACCTTTGTGTAACACTCCTACATCCTATAACTTACGTATCGATGCGTTTTCCTTAACTTGACGCTGATTGGTTTTAAAGGACATGCATCTGACGTTGGCGTGTTGACAATTTAGCGGGTAGTTCATTCGGTGGAAAGCCTTTCCAGGATCAGGATAAAATATATAAAAAAGATTAATTTCGTCTCCATAGTAGTGCTGCTATTGTGTTTTTTATACCAGCAGCAGCAACTTCAGGTACAGTACTCTAGGTTAGTTTAAATTTACCAAACGAACGTGCTCGTCCTGAAGCAACTGTATCCACGGCTCATTTTTCCTGCTTTTCCGTTTATTTTGAGAGGGTACTGACTGCAGCCTGCAGGAAGGCGGAGTTGGACGTCCAGTGCACCCAGCCCCGCCCACTTTGTCAGCATCATGTCTTAGCTCCGCCTCTGAACGGAAGTAAACAATGTGCAGGGCAGTTAGCGGACTTTAAATAAAATGTGCCGCGTCCTCCGGCTTAAATATTGTGTATACACTACAAGCTTGCGAGACAGACAAAGTGGGTGGGACCTTCCCGCAGGCTGCAGTCAGTAGTAGTTGGAAAAGCGCTTTCACACTGCAGGCGAACCGGACCGTGGTTCAGAAGTTCCGGGCCGAGACCACTTCTCTTGGTCTAACCAAAATCTGGCCCTTTGGTCCGCGCCACCTCTGGGTGGGGTAAGTTTTGGGGAACTAGCAGCAGGTGGAGTTACAAAACAAAGGATAAAAACAAACACAGATACCCGTGAAGAACTGCACATTTAAAATAGAAATGTACTGCTGAAGCCCTGCTGCCAAGAGCTGCCAGTGCTTTCACTCAACATGTTTCCTTAATATCTGATGATACATCCTGATCATTTTATAATTTACTACTGAAAATTAATAGAGAAGGCATTATTAGTTTTTTTCAGCTGGATATATCTGGCTGTCAGCAGCATAACAATGAAATGAGATGCCATGCTTTTGCTTAATGGAGCCCAGTGGAAGTCTGACTTTCACACTACATTACACTACAGTACTTCTGAATGTCTAGCTCAATAATTATTGCCAGTATCAGTCTTTTTTATTGTTATTTGTTGTTTCTGGTAACCTTTATCTTCCTTCTAAAAGGTATTACAATCTGACAATTCTTCTGGGTGCAGCTATGTTTTGTGCTCATAAAAAATAAATATTTGTTTAAGGGTTTAAGAGAAATAAAAAAAAAACGTAGTAACTATCCTTACCTAAGTTCTATTTAAATCTAGCTTCAGGAACTTTAGAGTGTTTAGCAGTTTCTTGCCATGCATTCGACCTTTAAAAGAGAATCCAAACGTAAATGAGTTGTACAACAGCCTTTATTAAAAATCGTACTTCTCAAACAGTAGATATTAACAAGACTCCATGATGCGTCTCATAGACCTGAACCTCATTGTGGAGCTCATGCCTATGTCTCTGAAATTCCTGTACTCTCCAGGCCTCAGGTACACCATCTTGCCTCTATAGTTGGGCTGCTCGTACATCAGCCAGTGGCCGTCCATTACATTGCAGGACTGGATATCGGGCATGCGGTAACGATCCATGAAGGAGTCACAGTCATCCATGATCTCGTACATCTGGCCACCGAAGTTGTCCTTCTGGTAGATCCTTGTTCTAAATTGTCCTCTGTGCTGAAAATGAAAAGGAGAGGAACAACGAATGAAGATGGAAGATCTACCATACTACTGGCCAAGACAACTAAATAAAATTAGTTAAAAGAAGATCAAGAGTGGGAAACGAAGGACAGACTCCAACACAGTTTGCTGATTTTCCTGCTTTGACAGTTCTACTAAACCAGGAATGGAAAAAGTGAGTTGAATCAGGTGTGTTTAAGCTGGAAAAACACTAACATTTGTTAAAATGTTGTTTAAAAAACATAGTTTTTAAATATTACCCATTGGCTCCTGGCAAAGTATATTTGACTTTTGGACATATCCTCTCATTTCAGTCATTTTCTCAAAGCTACTTTCTTTTTGGTCTGCATTTGTATTATATATATATAGTGTACCTGCCAGACCTTCTCCAAGAGTTGAAGGCTGTAAGAGCAAGTTACCTTCAATCTGCGTTGTTGAGAGCGATCTTAGCTACCAAAATATTATGCTGTGAGTGTTGGCATATTTTAAAAAAGTGAAAAATACAGTCTGTTTCTTATATATAGGATATGAATACCGATTGTTAGAATTAATTCCTTTATAGTTTCTTTAAATATTTGAAATAACCTGTTGAGTAAAGTAAAAGATCGTTATGTGAACAAAAATTAGTTTAGTTGAAAAAAAAAAGTTTTTACAACTTATTAAACTAAGTCAAAGAAAATGTATGGCTTGACTTGAGTTAAGCTGCCACAAATAATTTTTTTTGGACTGAATTTTTTTTTTTTATTGTTTAGTACCATTTTTATTCTACTGGCAAGGTGGGCAAGAGTCCAGAGTTCAACACAGTTAGCAGATTTCCCTGCTCTAACAGTTCTACTTAACCTGGAAATTAACAGATAAGTTGTTTAGTTCACTTCAGCAGGAAAATCACTAACATATGCAGGACTCTGACCCTTTAGGACTAGAATTTCCCACCCTTGCAATACATGCTTCTCTATAAAACTATGCCTTTGTTCTTCGAGGGCATCTTGAGGGCACCTTAAAGAACCCCCAATATTTAAGGCTGTAAGATCAACCTTTACCATTGGAATTGTGCGACAGGACCTGAAACAGTCACTCATGCCCATGTGTTGGTAGTCGGAGTATTCGCCCCTCCTCAGGAAGTACTGGTTCCCCATGTAATTGGAGCGATCGTAGACCATGAAGCAGCCGCTCTCCACCCTGCAGGAATTGCAGCGGCTCAGGAAGGAGGTCAACTCAGCGCAGTCGCTGCTGGTCTCATAGGAGCGACCCTGGAAGTTCCTGTCCTCGTAGAAGATGATCTTCAGAAAAAAAGCATCATAAAATTAATCACAAAATAAACATTAGAAAATACAACTCTTAGTTATTATGTTCACTTTATAAATACCTTGCCCATGCTCACGAATCTGTCAGAGTGACTCTACAGACGTATTACACTCACCAGACAGGTGTAGCTTCAGAACTGTCCTCGGCCACTTTTATACCCCATATAACATCCAGAGAACCCTATGCTTCCATTGTATAAAATTCTGAGTTGGCAGTAATGTACATGCGTTGCTGCATGCGCTGCAATTCAAAGCCAAATGCATTGGCTCATTACAGTCCATTGTATCAGATTGTGAGTGAGCTCTATTTTCTATATTGTTCCTATTGTACTGAATAAAACAGGGAACCTTCTTTAAGCTGACTGTGAGCACACACAAATCAAAGTTCAGAAAATGATGCATAATCAGGAGGGTCGGTCTTAATATAATGTGACTTTGTGTCCTCAGTTAGTTCCACATAGTTGTTTAAGTTTCATACAAACACTGGGTAACAATTTACACCAAATGAGCCCAATAAAAAAAAAAAACATCTTTAATGTGGGGGTGCGTTTTACATGTCTGTGGTGCTGCCTGATTAAGCTGAATAAATTATTTTTTTTTCAATAATTTAGGCATTTCAGTTATACATTTAGCCACTTTCATTAAAAAAAATCAAGCTATTTAAATATGTCCAACAATTTCCTGTCCACCCGGTCACCTTGGGGTAATCCCGCATCTTTAGAAACATAACCTTATAGTTACATCATTATTTTTGTCTTGTCTTGTGTTTTCCTTTTTTTTTTTGGTTCTCCTGCTCCTGTACTCTGTTCTCTTGTTTTGTTTTCCGAGAGGCTTGGGAAGTCTGGTTGTGACACACTTCACAGTTTGAATACCTTTGCAATAGGATTATCCTAAAAAAAGGCCTATTTTAGTGATCTATATCGCACTGGTCACGTGAGCATCGTGCAGCTGGATTTCGGGCATGTCAGTGTGTCTTTGGTGTTGCAACGGCACAAGAATTTGCCTTGTGCCACTGTTTGTTTCGTGTTTTGAGCGTAACATGAAATAAACCAATCAGTGTGCTAGTTGTCATTCCCTTTAAAGGACTTTAGCACGTTGATATCTTACAGCAAGGTGCTTTTGTGCGGCTCAGCAAAAGGAAAATGACCTGCGCGTTCATGCTGTAAAGGTACACCAGCATCTCATTTAAGGGAAGAGCAATGTTATTTTATTCTGTTTTCTGGTTATTTTTTATGTAAAAGCTGGATGTGCACGCACTGTGCTCCTGCATAGCTCAGATAGGATTGGGCGGCTGAATGTTGTCAGGGTTTAAATGAGTCAGTGGCTTACTGTACTTTCCACTGCCAAGATAGATCAGTGTAGAATTATTCCTAAACTCTGATGCAATTTTAACGGCACAGGAACAAGGCATGAAAATAGAGTGTTGGCGGAGTGTAGCCTCGAGCATCATTGAGTCAAGGCGCAGGTGCAGGGTGTACTATGGATATTAGCTATGGATATTTTGAAGTAAACAACGAAGCACTGTTGTAGGTCGCTCTTGATAAGGGCATCTGCTAAATACCTTAAATGTTCAATTTTAAAGGCATTAGTTTGGTGGGTATTAGATAGATATACAGACCAGAAATCTATTTGATTCACAGCAGATATTAAATTAAATCTTTCCAAACAGACACTAATTAGATTAATTAAGAGACACATTCAATTAGAGTGGACATAATTGGATTAGTAACAAATCATTATGAATTAAATGTAATTAGCTAACAATGTTGTTTGTCTTGCAGTAACATATTATTACATGCTAGCATGCTAAATAAGTTTAATGGTTGCGATAACTTGTTTTATGTGCTTACATTTTAGCAAATGCTAATGACCCTTTTAAGCTACGGGCTTAAAAAGTAGGTGTGTAGGTGTAGTTTAGTAGGTGTGATGTTATGGAGCGCTAACATGTTGAAATGTGATAACAGCTTTTTTCATTGTGGTATAACATGTTATTAAGTGCTTAGGTGATGATGTGTTCACAAGGCAAGGCTCATTGTCTCTGCAGATTTTAACATTTAAATGTTACTGAATCCACTTTTCTTTCAGTGCTGCCGTTTTAAGAGCAATAACAGTTTCCACTCATCAGCAGATGATGTTCAACCACACAACTCTTATCTTATAGCTGTTCCAGGAATCAAAAAATCATGACGCACATCTCTGCATCCTTTCCTTATAGATTCAGATAAACATGGCAATGAGTCATAAGCCAGTATTATCAAACCATATCAAACCACTTGGTGGCTTATTATTGTAGATTTATTGCTTTAAAATAATCATAAACACAATTAGTGTAAAATTAATAATTTTATACTGTGGTAAAAATCACTGTAAACTTTTCATCTACACAGAGAACATTAAAACTAAGCAATGCAGTTTATTAATAACAAATTGATCAAGGCTCTGAAATGTAACTCATATGCGTATTCTTTTTTTGTGGTGCAAACTCAAACCTTTGAGTTGTTTTTATTAAACAAATTAGCCACAACAAGGTCCACACCTACTAACCAGAAGGAGTCCAGGTTTGCTAGAACTTGACTCTAATTAGCTTTTAGAGGTCATTGCAACACTGAATAATAATCAAGCAATCGATTATTTGCACTGGAGGGGGATCCTCATTTACAATGCCGCTGAGCATGTACAGTTTAAAAGGGATAAAAAAAAAAGAAATAAAAACTGACATTTACTATAGATGAATAAAATATATACAAAAAAGGAAAAATAGGACATTTTAAATAGATCATAAAAATTGAGATAAAAAGTAAAGAATTTATGTCTTATGAAGAAAATAATAGCATAATATAATAGATATAGAATGATAAGAGATCATCAAATTTATATCAATAAACTAAGAACATGGGAATAATGGGAAATATATATATATATATTATAAGATTTTATTAATCAAATAATAAAAGTTTCAAATTATGAAAACACCTCACCAAAACCTCAACCTATCCTTTATATTTGACAATGATTTCATCAAATCATCAAATGAATCATTTGATGAACTTACAGGTCCTTACTTATTTTTATTTAACTGAACTGAGTTTTATATTATCTGTAAAAGAGAGCGAGAGCAAGAGAGGCGCAGCACATTTTGCCTGATTTCTCTTGATTATTATTTATATAATTTATTAATTATCAGTACATTTGTTGGCTTTAGTGAGTTTATTAACATGAATTTTACTACACCTGTCCGACCTTATTTATTAAAACGTTTTTTTTTTAGAAGACAGAGTTCTACTTTGCCTGCCTGGCGACATTTTAGAGCGCCGGACGAGATTTTAATTAATGAATTACTATATTTAATATTTTAATAAATTTGCCCTGGTGATAAGAAACGAATGCTAAGGTATAGCTTTCTATTTCTGTGTATTCAAAATGTTTTAAGTTTTATATAATTGACGGGCAGCACCAGGGTGACAATGTGCTTTATTTTTCAGATATAAAAGAGAATTTCAGTTAAATAATAGCAAAGTTATATAAAATAAATGTATGTTCAGTCAAAGTTCTTTTCTCTTTTAATTTTCCATTTCAAAAACTCCAGCATTTGAGAGAGAATAAGCATCTGTTGAAATTCTTAAACAGCAACATGCCTGTCTGCTATATTTTAAGTTACAGTTATTTAGTCTGTGTACTGAACATAAATATAAATCCTTATAACTGACAAAAGTAAATATAACTAATAATAATTTATAGTTACTGTGCAGATTTTAAAGTATATTTTATTTTTATAGTTGATTGCTGAAGGCTCTGGGTAAGGTGTATTTTTCTGTGATGAGGAAGTGATGGTATGGGGTATTTTAGGGCGCAGGGTGATGTGATTCAGTTTTGGGTGCGCGCCAGTGACAGCTGAATTTCGACATCCTTTCGGGGGATCAATCGCGCAATGGGTTTTTCCACCGCCAAGATAGAAACACGCCAGAAATTTACCTGAAAACACGTCATTTCCAGACCACCACGCCCATCAGCATTATTATATTCAAGAAGTCCATTTTAAGGATGCGTGCGCAAGGCGTAAAAATAGGCTGTTGACGGGGTGTACGATGGCATGGGGTGTACGATAGGGCCCATGATGTTATCTGAACGTGAGTTATCTAATGATCACGGAAAGTTGTTTCTTTCGTAAGTTTGATGTTACTTTCTGTCCATCAGAGTGGAGTCTGTGTGGGACTGAGGGGCTGGGTTCTACTGCTGTTCTCTGGACTAAATAAAAATGCTGCTGATCTGTAGAGTTCTTCTGATGTTCACAGGATTTGCTGTGGGTGAGTTTTCTCCACTAACACTCTTCATTTCACTCCTGTAAAGTGTGTTTTAATGATCAAGCTGCACCATCTGATACTTCTGATCATCCAACACTATAATTTGATATATCATCATATATCTATATGTAGTATGGACAGTGTTGGGAAGTAACGGATTACATGTAACGGCGTTACGTAATCAGATTACAAATTATAAGTAACTGTAATCCGTTACAGTTACTGCTTCAGTAAGTGGTAATCAGATTACAGTTACTCTGCTAAAATAAAAGGGTTACATTGCGGTACTTTCCTATTTTTGCTCTTCCAATCCAACACTGACAAAACGCAAATAACATTTTGCGGTGAATACGCTCTGATATGACAGGGAACTCTCTGCCCCTCCTCCCGTCTCGCTGCACACACACACAGGGAGGAGGGGCAGCAGCTCACAGCGGCTCCGCACACACAACGAGACGAAATTAACTGACATTTTGGTCAACGAATAAAAACGAGACGAAAATGTTTGGCAGGGACGAAATCCAATCAGAACTGATTTAGGTCTGTGAAAGGTAGGGACCAGTTAGGAAGAGATCCAATCACTGGTACTTTACCGAAGGTGGAGTACCCGCCTCTCCTGCAGCAGCGCCGCGCGGAATTAAACTGTCGATACGGAGCTCGACTGGAAGTTAACTCGACAGAGTTCAGCAGGGAGAGAGGGAGAGAGAGAGGGGAGAGGCGATATATTTCTCTTTTGACGTCGCGAAAAACAAGATAACGTGTAAACCGCGTGGAGCGACTCCATTACCGGTAAAAACACCACTAATCTTTCAGCTTCTGCAGACCAGAGTCACACAGATCTCCATGCAGAGATCAGCGTTTTAATACTGATGTTATTTCATGAGCTGATGTGTTTAACTCAGCAGTGCACTAAAACACAGAACTGATACAGAACCCTAACTCATTAAGATCAGATCATCTGTTTAGTCTCACAGTGGGAAAGATATAGCTGGTGATAAATCAGCAGCAGGTCAGAAAGGAACTCAATAATATAACGAAAATAAAACAATAAAATAAGTGAATCGATGAACCCAAAAGTCTGTGTAAAGTTCCTTACAGCACTTTCTCATAAGTTTCTCACTTTAACTCATAAAGTCTCTCTGTACATCCTGAGAGCATCTCTACAGCACAGTGTGTGAATGTGTGTTCATTTATAGACTGTAGCTCCAGTAGGTGTGCTGGGTTAGTGCTGGAGATAAAACTAGATCCTTTAAAAGTTTTTGCATCTACAGCTCTGTTCAAACTATAATTTAACTATTCAGATGTTTTATGACCTGATTTCTAGAGCAAAATTTTAAATGTAAAATATGTATAGTCACACACCTACAATAATAATAGTAATAATAATAATAATATACATTAAATCATATATAAATATATTTCACTTTCAAACATTAACAATATTACTCAAGTGGTTATTAAACGTTTCATTTTGTATACATGTAGAGTTAATAATTCAAGGGAACTGATGAAAAAGCATTTACATTTACACCCTTTACATTTTAGTCAACTAAATTTACTGTAATTTTAGTCGACTATATTCTTATGACATTAAGTCGACTAAAACTAAAAACATTTCAGATGACTAAATTGTGACTAAAACTAAATACTATTTTCGTCACAAGACTATGACTAAGACTAAATCACAATTTGTTGTCAAAATTACACTGGAGGCAAACCTGCAAATAGATAGCTTACGGTTGTTGTTACATTGTTTGGTTTTAAATGGTTTTATCATCAATTTATAGAAGTGTTTTATAAAATTGTTTGATGAAATGGTTTCATAAGTATTTTTATAGAGTGATTGAAAAGGCTGTTTTATTTGTTTATCTATTTGTTACATTCATTCAGGCTTAAAAAAATGACAATATTGTAAGTAATCCAAAGTAATCAGATTACGTTACTCACTTGAAGTAATGTAACTGATTACATTACAAATTACATTTTGAGTGATGTAATCAGTAATCTGTAAGGGATTACATTTTAAAAGTAACCTTCCCAACACTGAGTATGGACCAGGCTTATTTTCATAAATGTGTAAATATACAGTGCTGTAAAAAGTAGTTGCCCCCTACTAGAGGTTTCTTTTTTTTTGCTTTTATATCATACTTACATTTTTATCATAGACACACTTTAAAATCAGACAAATATAAACACAAAGTAAACATAAAGGAGAGTTTAATATGATAATTTAATTTATTTTGGGGGAAATTTTGTGACCTCCTGGATGAGTTGTCCATGCCCTTTTGGAATAATTTCGGTCGGCCGGCTGGTCACTCCTGGGAAGGTTCACCAGTGTTCCATGTTTTCTCTATTTGTGAATAATAGCTCTCACTGTGGTTCTCTGGAATCCCAAAGCTTTAGAAATGACTATGTAACCTTTTCCAGACTGATAGATGATCAATGACTTTGTTTTCTTATCTGTTCTTGAACGTCTTTAGTTCGGGGCATATTGTGTTGCTTTTTGAGATCTTTTAGCTTTTTTATTAAATACCGATTATGAAGGCATATGTAGTACAAATATGTAAATGTCATGTCAGGTTGTATGCTAAAATGTTAAATTTTTACAGCTGTTAGATTTATTTAATGCATCAGAATTTCATAATAAATGGACCAATAGAAATACTCTAAAATTATTTGGTATGAAATTGAAATTTTAGAAGGTTTTTTTGCTGATAAACGTTTTACACATATATATTTATGTTGATTTATGACAGAAATTTAATATATTAAATAATGCCCAGTGTCAAACATATTATCATATATGTCACATGAATGTGGCCTTTCCTAAATATACGTGGATATTGAGTACATTTTACTTATTATAATTTGATTGCAGAGAGATTAAACCCAAGATACTGAGTGTTAATAACTTTGTTAATGTTCTTTTGCAGCCATGTCTTTGTAATGTGTGCAGCATGTGGTTTAGCATTGTCTTGTTGAAAAATGCATGGAAGTTCCTGTAAAAGACGCGTTCTTGAAGGCAGCATATGTTACTCTAATATCTCAGTGCACTTTTTTGTTGCATTGATGCTGCATCACAGAAGTGTACTGACACGCCCACATACCATTACAGAACCGGGCATTTGCACTTGTAGCTGAGAACAATCTGGATGCTCCTTAAAGCTACTGCTTTATACCAAATTATGATCACAATCATAATCATAAACAGGTGATATCACCTTGGATTGGATTGGATTTATATCAATAAATAAATGAAGATGAGCAGATAAATCAGGAGCTCTTTAAATTTCACTTTGTATAGTTTCTGTTGTATATTTCTAGTTTAGAGAAATGTAAAAAGTTAGTACATTTGGAGCATTTCTATTGGTCTATTTTTTATAATATTCTAATACAGTAAAGAGAACAACTGCCAGATTCACTTTTATGGAGAAAAGTCAAAAACTGGATTTTTTTTTTGTACAATAGTGACAGTATGTATATCTACAGTGCAATGCAAAAGGTTTTGGTACCCTGGTCAAATTAGGGAACATAAAACATAATGTTGTCAGGAATACCCAGGCAGGGAGACGAGGAGGCGGACACAAGTGCAGGTAGGGTGAAATCAATAAATAATAATTTAATCAATAAATAACAAGTAACAAAGAAACAAGTAAACACTAAAACACGGAACAGGGAGATATATACAATGAACTAGGGAAAAAAACTAAATGTCTGAAAATAACCAGAAAACAAACGAGAGGAACCAGAGAACTAAAACAAACTAGAGAATATAATAAAAATAAACAAACCAAACAGGGCAGGGAAATAAATACAAGGGAATAAACTAATAAACACAAAGCAGGGTTAAATACAAGGAGTTAACGGAAATAAACAAGGGACTGGAAACATAAACTGGAGATAAACAGAGAAATAAGGAGCACAGGAAACAAACTAGGAATAAACACGGAGCTAGGGTTATAGAAACGCGGAGAAACACAGAGAGACAAAACAACAGAGGAAGGTGCAAAGACCGACGGAGACAAAGTGGCACAGGGGATCTATTTAAAGAAACAGGAAACACACTAGAATTGGAAACACCTGGGGAAGGGGCGGAGCTACAAATGAGAAACACATGGTGGAAATCTACTGACAAGAGACACAGAGGAGTACAGGTCACGTGAGGAAAACACAGAGACATGAGACAGGGCTAAGACATGACAAATGTATTTAATGTACCATACATTTGTTTCCCCCACAGTTAATGTGTTTGTGTTAATGTGTTAAATTCAGTAAATAAACAGTAATGATGCTTTAGAATGTGCAGAAGCTTGTCTTTGTAGAGGAAGTAATGTAGCCTGTTTACATTAACACCATTAATAATGCAGGTGATCGGACCAGGGGTACCCAAAGTTTAGACTTTATTAAACTGTGGATAAACATCAATCGTCTCAGCTCCTCATCAAATTCTGCTCTTGTACTGTTAGTGTTCCATTTCCCAAACTACAGTCTGTCTCCACACTGTTTTATTTACTGTATTTACACAAGATTACACTTCTCTGCATCACATTAATCACCATCTTCTTCATCTTCTTCCTCTGCAGCTCTAAATATTGTAGATTATTGCTTGAATTCTTGGCCATGTGTGATTTATGGAGCTCTGGGACGCCCGCTATACCTTCAGCATTCCAATCATGATAAATGGATATCTTATGGATAAACACTGAAACTGATCCGATTTTCATATTTATAAACCATACAATAACAAAAAAACATCCAGATCCAAGATGGCAGTTTGTTCCTGAAAACAGAACCATCATAATAACCAGGGCAGAAAAGAACGATTCAGGAAAATACAAATTAATCACCATGAGTGAGTTATTAAATCGCATGAGCTGTCATTTTGAACTGAATATAGAAGGTGGGTCTACACAAGGTCTAAACACATCACACTGCAACAAAACTTATATCTCACAATGTCTGATCTACTGATTTAATCCCTGAGTGAAATTCAGCACATCAGACTACTTTCAGATACACTCTTTACTCAACTGCTCTTCTCTCCTCTCATTTTTTATCAAACACGGCCACAATATCAGAAACAAAGAATATAAAATAGCTCAGATTTATGACGCACAACTTATACCCAGTGAAAACATGTGAATATAAATGATATTTTTATATATTAGTGTAATAATTCTTTATAGTGAGTCTGAAAATGAAGGCTGAAAGCTCTATTCAGCAAATCCTCTCTCACTCTGTATTTTACAAACTTCAATAGTGGAGAAATTCAGACCCTCAGAATCCTTCATAAGATCAGACTGATAACAAGCATTTAGCTCAGACTTTAAACTCCAAACTTTAAACTAACCTAAACTCTAATATAATCTGAACTATTATCTAATGTGAACTGTAGTCTAATCCAAGATTGAATCTAATCTGAACTACAATCTAATCTGAACTCTAATCTCAACTGTGATCTAATCTGAACTGTAATCTAATCCAAGATTTAATCTAATCTGAACTACAATCTAATCTGAACTCTAATCTCAACTGTGATCTAATCTGAGCTGTAGTCTAATCCAAGATTTAATCTAATCTGAACTGTAATATTATCTGAACTATAATCTAATGTGAACTGTAGTCTAATCCAAGATTTAATCTAATCTGAACTATAATCTAATCTGAACTCTAATCTCAACTGTGATCTAATCTAAACTGTAGTCTAATCCAAGATTTAATATAATCTGAACTGTAGTCTAATCTGAACTGTAGCCTAATCCAAGATTTAATCCAATCTGAACTGTGTAATCTAATCTGAACTCTAATATCAACTGTGATCTAATCTGAACTGTAGTCTAATCCAATATTTAATATAATCTGAACTGTAGTCTAATCCAAGATTTAATCCAATCTGAACTGTAATCTAATCTGAACTCTAATCTCAACTGTAGTCTAATCCAAGATTTAATCTAATCTGAACTCTAATCTAATCTGAACTCTAATCTAATCTGAACTCTAATCTTAACTGTGATCTAATCTGAAATGAAGTCTAATCCAAGCTTTAATATAATCTGAACTGTAATCTAATCTGAACTCTAATCTCAACCGTGATCTAATCTGAACTGTAATCTAATCTGAACTCCAATCTCAACTGTAACCTAATCTGAACTCTAATCTAATCTAAACTCTAATCTCAACTGTAGTCTAATCCAAGCTTTAATCTAATCTGAACTGTAATCTAATCTGACTTCTAATCTCATTGGTGATCTAATCTGAACTGTAGTATAATCCAAGTTTTAATCTAATCTGAACTGTAATCTAAATTGAACTGTTCTCTAATGCAAGATGTAATTTTATCTAAACTGTCGGTCTATAATCTGTAGCTGTGGTGTCATCAGTGGACGTTACAGACAGGTGTTTTTCCAGCATGAAGAGAAAAGTTCACTGTTCGTCTTGTGGAGATCAGATCCAGTTCAGCTGGACTCTGAATGGAATCCCACATGATCAGAATCTGACTGATGGGAATCAGACTCTCCTTCTGGATTACATCTTTACTGGAAATGTTACCTGTTATGTAAAGAATCACATCAGCAATGAAACAGAACTATTGAACTACAGCAGTGTCCTGGTAAATCTCTTTTTTATATGAAATCTATTTATGAGAAAAACAATAACAGCAGTGATGCAGTAATGACCAACAAGTCTATGATAAATATGCCTTATGTCAATTTATGACATGAACTAAAATCTGGACTGAGCTGTATTTTTAAATAATGTAATCTAATCGAAGCTTAATGTGTATAATCTAAGATCTAATCTGATCTGTAATCTTATCTAGGTTTTTGGTTTGTAATCTGAGATATTATCTAATCTGTGTTTTAATCTAATCAGACCTGTAATCTAACCTGAGCTGTTGGTCTATAATCAGAGCTGTAAACTAATCTGAGCTGTTGGTCTATATCTGTAGGTGCAATTAAATGAGATGCTGGCCTATAATCTGAGCTGTTGATGTATAACAGGGATGGGCAACTGGCGGCCCGGGGGCCGCACACGGCCCTCGTCATCACTCAGTGCGGCCCGCGAATAGATCAAAAATAATTTCATAATTTCATAATAAAAAAACAAACAAAAAAAAAACAAAAAAAAAAACGTAAGACCGCTAGAGGGCGCTGCCAAACAACCACGAAAATTGACATTGACATCCAGTCCATTGTGAGCCAGCAGGCCAAACCACAGCTCTCTCATTAGCTTCAATAAATGTTGGGCCTCTGTGGTCTAGTTTTCTGCTATTATTGAATGAGCTATTTGCAATCAGTTTTTAAATCTTTTTTGTTCTTTGTTATAAATGAGTTCAAATGCCTTTTGCACTTTTATAAGCAAATGTTTTGTCCTTGTTGCTTATGAAGGACTTGTTATAATGAACTTATTTTACACAGAGGAACTACTGTATTTGCAATCAGTTTTTTAAGCAAACTTTTTGTTCTTTGATATGAAGGACTTCCTTTTTGCACTTTTTTTAAGCAAACGGTTTGTCTTTTGCCGTATTAAAATGCATTAATATGCAGAAAATAGTTGTTGATAAATGTTGGTGCTGTAAACATACAGATATAAATTCATATAAAATTTGTTCTTATTGAAAATCATTTGTAGCGTTTTTCATATTCAATTATTTGAAGTGCGAGGTCATGTGGCCCTCCAATGGTCATGCTGAAAAAAATGTGGCCCTCTCCATCATGGAAGTTGCCCATCCCTGATGTATAATCTGAGCTATAATCTACTCTAAAATACTGATTTATTGTCTGATCTGTAATTTAATCTGTTTTAGGCACTTGCATGAATTTCAGTAAGATAAAGCTTCTTATCTGGACAGTATGTGTTTATTAGCTCAGTAAAACACCAGCATTACAATAAATACAAACAGCAAAAAGCAGTGCTTTAACATCACTGTTTTCCTTAACACATCTCCTCACCCAAGTTTAGTAGTGTTATTTCTAGTTCTCCACATATCATACCTGTTTTAGTCAATCAAATCTTATTGATGTTAAATCAGGTGAGCTGCTGATGGAACTAAACATGCACATGCTGGCTGAGGGCATCCAGGAGAAATCTGGAACTACACTTTGTTCAACAGCTTTGGCTCAGGATGAAACTTACCTAAAAATGAGAAATTCTTGTTACTTTTTACTGTATTTATGTTTATTTGCATCTGTTTAAATCATAATATATATTGCTAAGATAAATGAATTAGAGTAATTTGCTTAGGTGCCTAACATTTTTGCCCAGTACTGTATGTGTGTGTACTCCACTAATTTTCCATGCTTCATTAACCAAGCTATTAAGCCTGTTTAATATACCAAGCCATAATATAAAAGGTAACAGCCATAAAAATGTTCCATTTGCTTTAAGGATCAAATCTGCATTCTGCATTCATAGCACTATTCTACTTCTTTATCCTTAAAAGATGTTCAGTAGGAATCCAATAAGACATTCCTTGAGTTTTATTGGTAATCAGAAAGATACTTATGAATTACTCAGTAGGCTATCTAACAAATGTCCAATAACACATTCAAAAGGGTATTAAAAGAGACTAACTGAGCCCTTTAAACAAAATACACATGTCTCCATATTTGGGAGAAATCAGTTATTTTCTTCACTATTGTAAGTAATTTAAGTGTCTTTATAAATTAAGAAATGAAAGTCTAAATAAAGCACATTTTTGTTTTTATAAAAAAAAAAATTAAATGGTCAGATTTCAGCATGTGTGTATAATCACAACTTCAAATACAGTGTTACATTTTAAAGTTTTATTTTTATTTTCACAGAATGCATTTCCAGCACAATTGGCATGTCACAACCATTATTGTTAATTATTAATAATTAACTATAGGTCAAAGCAAAGATACAGGTATGGTGAAATACCGCGCTGTTAACAGATATGGATATACAACAAATACAACCAATCAGATTGTTCCGGTGTTTGGTTATATAAAATGCACGACTATACCCTCAATTAGCCTTCCACCATTCATTTTTCATTAACATCTATAAGAAGTTTTTACAAGTTGATACTTTTTTTAATGAATGTTTATTAAAAGCGCCTCGACAGCCTTCAGTAATCCATGATTCGTCTGATGGAGGAGAATCGCATGTTGTCGAGAACGAGGTCTCTGAAGCTCTTGTACTCTCCAGGCCTCAGGTACATCATCCTGCCTCCGTAGCGGGGCTGCTCGTACATCAGCCAGTGGCCGTCCATCACGTGGCAGGACAGCATGTTGGACATGCTGTATTTGTCTTGGATCGACTCGCAGTCGTCCATTAGCTCATGCATTTGACCGGCGAAGTTCTCCCTCTCATAGATCCTCATTTTGTAGGAGCCATTGTACTGTGAAGAGGCCAATACAATGAGATGTTATTCATATGTATATAGGTTTACACCATTTCCAGGACATTTAACCAGTCCCAGTGGAATTACAACTACGGGCTACTAACATGTACTCCCTTTATGATTTACACGGCCATTTATCCAACTTGCTTATTAGGACTCCCCCTGTCATTAGTGATGCCCCAACACCAGGAGGGTGAAGACTAGCACATGCCTCCTCCGATACATGTAAAATCAGCCACCAGCTCTTTTTGAACTGCTGCTAATGCAGCATTGCTGAGTAGCATCACAGTGCGCTCGGAGGAAAGTGGAGCAACTCAGTTCCAATACATCAGCTCACAGACGCCTAGTGCTAATTGACATCACCCTAGGAGTGATGTGGGGCGAGAGCCCCATTTACCCACCCCCAGAAAGAGCAAGGCCAATTGTGTGTCTCTCTCAGGGTTCCAGTTGCCGATGACAAGCTACATGAACAGGATTCGAGCCGGTGATCTCCTGATTATAGTGGCAGCGCTTAGCCTGCTGGACCACTCGGAGTCCTCATATTACTTGATTTTAGTCCAGGTTTTTGCCAAGTTACGCAGCTGTCACTGCTACAATTCAAGATTCACTGTGAAGAAACATTTCTAAAAGGAACGGACTTACAGACCAATCAGAGGAAGTTGAGGCAGGTTATTAAACAATAAAACAAGAAAAAGATTGCATGCTTGCAGGTCCCACAGAAATATGGGAGAAAAAGTTTATGCTGGTGATTTCTTTATCTACTGTAACTGTAGATTAAATTTAAGAAATGCGAGGGAACACACCCTGTTACACTAATTATTCTGTGGTTTTTGTCAGGAAGTCAGAATCAGTATAAAACCTGGAAATGCAACTTGCTGAACTGATAAAATTCGATAAAGCATTCAGTGTCAAGGATAAGGAGATTCCGCCCAAAAAGGTACTAATAACAAGATGTTGAAAACAGGTTCTTTAGTGCGCTCACTTAAACTGTAGAGGATGGGACAGAGTGTGGACATTTAATATCAACACCAATTGTTATACACTGTATTACACTGTAAGGACAAAGTATAAAGGTCCCAGTATAAAGAAATCCTGATCTAGCGGGCACATCTTTATAATTTATGGCAAGAATGGGTACTCAGCCACTCTTTTACCCATAAGAATGGCAGCCAATAGGGCACTGTGTCTGATTTTTGTCAATCTAGTGACACTTGAGTCCACCAGCTGTTTCAGATAAGGATTCTTTGTGGAAAACACACAAAACATGCTGTTAAAAGTGTTGATCAGCACACCTGGAGTAACCAAAATGTAATATATCACAAGCTAATTTGTCCATTATGTGTCTGTTTGTTATTTTCTTGATCATCCATTTGCCATTTGATCCGATTTGCTGTGCCAGCATTTAGTGTGGAACTCCATTGCCTTTCTTTAAAGTAAAGTACAGCCAACAAATTTCTATTGCTTCCATTGCTGTTGTTATTACTATATTTTTTGTAGTATTATGTATTTTTATTTTATTACCATTAAGAATTATTTTTCCCTTTATTATTCTTGCCACCACTATTACAATTATGTCAGTACACCTGAACATAATACCGCTATGTGTCTGTGCCTTTATTAAATATTTATTAGTACATTTGATCAGAGGAGGATGGGTCCCCCTCTAAGTCTTACTACCAGAATTCAGTATATGAACTGCTGATTTACTTCAGTTTCTGTAAAAAGCGCTATATAAATCTCTCTGATTTGATTATTCAATTTATTGACAAAAAAAAAACAGTGCTATTTTTAAATAAGACTATAAGTTTGTTAATGTTATCAATTAGGTTAAAAATATTTTTTTAATCACTAATAACCATTAAAAAAATGTTTTCCAAATAGTGATCCCACATTCATCTTTCTAGATACTTATTTTCCTTTTTTTTTACCATCAGTCAACATAAGACCTGGAGTATAATAATTTAAACTACCCAGATTATTAATTTAATCGGTAATGATACAGAATGTTGTGTACATTCACAGTTTGAAAGGCATACTCAGTATAATAGCTGCCACCTTCACAATTGTAACAGGTACTGATACAACAGTGATTCATAACCCAACTAATAACTTAAGTTATTAAACCATTTATAAATCTCTCTTATTTTAAAGTGGTACCAAACATGAAAATGTACGGTAAATACGGTAACTTACCGTAGGGATCATTCTGCAGGATCGGATGCAGTCACTGAAGCCCATCAAGCGCTGGTACTCAGGATACTCCCCTTTCCGTAGAAGATACTGGCGGCCAGTGAAGTTGGGCTGGTCGTACACCACGAAGACCCCGCTCTCGACGCGCACAGAGTGGCAGCGGCTCAGGTGGGAGTTGAGCTCCGAGCAGTCGCTGCTGCATTCATACGAGCGACCCAGAAAATCACGATCCTCGTAAAAGATGATCTGACAAAAGAGAAATCCATAAAAAGCATGTTTATGTTAGTTTTTTCCCTGTCTGCTGCAACATCTTGTATTGATAAAGCAGTTCTCTATGAATTACAGCAGTAGTATGTGACAAGGACATGATTTCTCTGAAACACTTTAACTTTCATTAAAAGAACAAATGAACAAATAGTGTGTTTTGCCTCTGCTTTGTGTTACCTTTCCGTTCATGGCTGTAGTAATTTGATTGGGGCTGTTCTCTGCTGAGTCCCCTTTTATGTCTGATGTGGCCATCAAAGGATCAATGGGCCAATTGTATAAATGCCTTAGTCAGCAGTGGAGCATCAGACCAACACATCAGGGCAACACATACACACACACACAACTACACACAAATCTCTAATTACACAAAATTACACAAGAGAATGAACCTAATTCATTCAGTCATGAATCAATCTATAAAATTCTGAAGAATGCACATCAAAATATAATAACCCACTTTGTACTAGCAAAGATACTTTCAACAGAAGCAGCTTTCTAGATTTATACACATGTAGATGTTAGGCATTTCAGATAGATTCTTCTTTGCAGGATAAGCTGCATTTTGTTACAGTATATCACCTCTGCTGTATAAAATATTCCAAATCTTCATATCTTCAAACCTATAAATTGTGATACTAATGTGATGTTTTAAATGAGAAGAACAATGAAATCTTTCATTTTTACTTGGAAACTGCTTGTTTGGAGGAGGGGCTCATTATCACTGGTTTGTTTTCACAAACAAGAATTCTGAATAGTGGACCAATTTAGCAGTTTTTTGTGTTACTTTTCTGTGTGTAGATTCGTAAAAGCTTTAGCTGTTTGCTGCTCTTTTTTACTAAGCTTGGATCCAAACTAATTTAGTGAGGCTCGGCACTTTTGGGATGCTCAGCATTTCACTATGCATGAGCTCCTTCAAACCGAGAAGATATTCTTCCACGCAGGCCAATGCGAACCATGCTTTTTCACTATGCTATCAGTATTCACACTCACTCTACAAAGCTGAGCTTATTACAGTTCCCTCACTATCACTAGTCCTATCACAGTGTGGGTTTATTATGATATACGGACAGAAATATACTACGTGGTGTCAATAAAGTTATGTTACAAAATGCGCTGATCATGCAACTGCACACACAGCACTGGGAGCAGATAGATTCCACCCCTGCAGGGGCCTGCACTAGATTTCACTTGAAACAAACCAAGCCAGAGTAGACCAGAGATTATTGCTCTAGAAGGCTCCTGTGCTCTTACACAGCTTCCCAGGTTCTTTATTTTCTAAGACTAATAGCGATTTTCCACAGGTGTGGAACTGGCACTGTTCTGGTTCGTAAAACTAATTTTGAACTGTTCGCTACATTTCCACCATTGCCCTCTGTTTTATTAAAACTGGTGGAGATTCAGGCTTGATAAATGGATTAATAGGCCATTATAAATGTTCCACAAATAGTTATTTAAGAGTTATTTACCTTATTCCACAGGGAGAAAATAAAATCTAGGTCTACACATCAGATTAACATCAAATAAAGCTTATTGTCACATGAGGTGTTGTGGTGTATTACAATGGTAAAAATGTATTCATATGAAATTGTATAAGGAGTCTGTCTGTCTGGAGTGAGGGTCCTCTGAGAGATGGTGGAATGTTGGGCCAAGAGCAGAAAAACACCATTACATCTGTTTTACGTTAAAACTGGACTCACGCCTAGAAAACATGCATGTCCGTTTATGGTAAAGAAACGTGATACTTAACGTATAAATACTCTGGTAAGAACAAAGAGAGGGAGAGAGATTTTGAGACACCTTCAGGATCGGGAAAACTTAGTCTCTCTCCACTGTCATTTCTGAAACTCTGTTATAATAAAACTTAACCTGATTGATAAAATAGAAGACAGTGTGTTAAGTCTCATTTCTTCAAGAACCATCATTCAAGAGAAGACACCACAGTGTCACCAGAGGTGTCAAGTAAAAAAATACAAATACTTTGTTACCTTAATTAAATGTAAAATTTTTTGGTCTCAAAATTTTCGACGTTTTTTTTTGGTCAGAATTTTTTTTGGTCCCAACATTTTTTTGGTCCCAAAATTTATCGAAGTTTTTTTTCATCAAAATATTTTTGGGTCAAAATTTTTTCGAAGTTTTTTTTTGTCAAATTTTTTTTGGTCCCAAAATTTTTTGAAGTTTTTTTTGGGTCAAAATTTTTTTGAAGTTTTTTTTTCGTCAAAATTTTTTCGAAGTTTTTTTTGGATCAAAATTTTTTCGAAGTTTTTTTTTGGTCAAAATTTTTTCATCCCAAAATTTTGGTCTCTAAATTTATCGAAGTTTTTTTTCGTTAAAATATTTTTGGGTCAAAATTTTTTTGAAGTTTTTTTTGTCAAAATGTTATTGGTCCCAAAATTTTCAAAATTTTTGAAGTTTTTTTTTCGTCAAAACTTTTTCGAAGTTTTTTTTGGGTCAAAATCTTTTCGATGTTTTTTTTGGATCAAAATTTTTTCAAAGTTTTTTTTGGGTCAAAATTTTTTCGAAGTTTTTTTTGGATCAAAATTTTTTTGAAGTTTTTTTCGTCAAAATTTTTTTGGTCCTAAAAATTTTCTACGTTTTTTTTGGGTCAAAATGTTTTTGTCCCAAAATTTTTAGAAGTTTTTTTTGGGTCAAAATTTTTTTGGTCCCAAAATTTTTCGGAGTTTTTTTTTGGGTCAAAATTTTTTCGAAGTTTTTTTTTGTCAAAATTTTTTCGAAGTTTTTTTTGGGTCAAAATTTTTTCAAAGTTTTTTTCGTCAAAATTTTTTTGGTCCTAAAAATTTTCTACGTTTTTTTTGGGTCAAAATGTTTTTGGTCCCAAAATTTTTCGGAGTTTTTTTTGGGTCAAAATTTTTTCGAAGTTTTTTTTTGTCAAAAATTTTTCGAAGTTTTTTTTGGGTCAAAATTTTTTCAAAGTTTTTTTCGTCAAAATTTTTTTGGTCCTAAAAATTTTCTACGTTTTTTTTGGGTCAAAATGTTTTTGTCCCAAAATTTTTAGAAGTTTTTTTTGGGTCAAAATTTTTCTGTGCCAAAATTTTGGTCTCAAAATTTATCGAAGTTTTTTTTCGGTCAAATTTTTTTCGAAGTTTTTTTTGGATCAAAATTTTTTTGGTCACAAAATTTTTCGAAGTTTTTTTCATCAAAAGTTTTTTTGGGTCAAAATTTTGGTCTCAAAATTTATCGAAGTTTTTTTTTCGTCAAAATATTTTTGGGTCAAAATTTTTTCGAAGTTTTTTTTTGTCAAAATTTTATTGGTCCCAAAATTTTTTGAAGTTTTTTTTTGTCAGAATTTTTTTTTGTCCCAAAATTTTTTTTGGTCCCAAAATTTTTCGAAGTTTTTTTGGGGTCAATATTTTTTCGAAGTTTTTTTTTGTCAAATTTTTTTCAAAGTTTTTTTTTTTGTCAAAATTTTTTCGGAGTTTTTTTTGGGTCCAAATTTTTTTGTCCCAAAATTTTGGTCTCAAAATTTATCGAAGTTTTTTTTCGTCAAAATATTTTTGGGTCAAAATTTTTTCGAAGTTTTTTTTTGTCAAAATTTTATTGGTCCCAAAATTTTTTTACGTTTTTTTTTTGTCCAAATTTTTTTTGGTTCTAAAATTTTTCGAAGTTTTTTTCGTCAAAATTTTTTTGGTCCTAAAAATTTTCTACGTTTTTTTTTGGTCAAAATGTATTTGTCCCAAAATTTTTAGAATTTTTTTTTGGGTCAAAATTTTTTTTGTCCCAAAATTTTGGTCTCAAAATTTATCGAAGTTTTTTTTCGTCAAAATATTTTTGGGTCAAAATTTTTTCGAAGTTTTTTTTTGTCAAAATATTTTTGGGTCAAAATTTTTTCGAAGTTCTTTTTTTGTCAAACTTTTTTCGAAGTTTTTTTTGGGTCAAAATTTTTTCAAAGTTTTTTTTGGATCAAAATTTTTTTGGTCTCAAAATTTTTCGAAGTTTTTTTTGGGTCAAAATTTTTTTGGTCCTAAAAATTTTCGTAGTTTTTTTTGGGTCAAAATATTTTTGTCCCAAAAATTTTAGAAGTTTTTTTTGGGTCAAAATTTTTTTGGTCCCAAAATTTTTCGGAGTTTTTTTTGTCCCAAAATTTTGGTGTCAAAATTTATTGAAGTTTTTTTTCGTCAAAATATTTTTGGGTAAAAAATTTTCGAACTTTTTTTGGGTCAAATTTTTTCAAAGTTTTTTTTTGTCAAAATTTTTTCGGAGTTTTTTTTTGGGTCAAAATTTTGGTCTCAAAATTTATCGAAGTTTTTTTTCGTCAAAATATTTTTGGTCCTAAAAATTTTCTACGTTTTTTTTTGGTCAAAATGTATTTGTCCCAAAATTTTTAGAATTTTTTTTTGGGTCAAAATTTTTTTTGTCCCAAAATTTTGGTCTCAAAATTTATCGAAGTTTTTTTTCGTCAAAATATTTTTGGGTCAAATTTTTTTCAAAGTTTTTTTTGTCAAAATTGTATTGGTCCCAAAATTTTTTGAAGTTTTTTTTTGTCAGAATTTTTTTTGGTTCTAAAATTTTTCGAAGTTTTTTTGGGTCAAAATTTTTTCGAAGTTTTTTTTTTGTCAAAATTTTTTGAAGTTTTTTTGGGTCAAATTTTTTTTGGTCCCAAAATTTTTCGGAGTTTTTTTGTCCCAAAATTTTGGTCTCAAAATTTATCGAAGTTTTTTTTCGTCAAAATATTTTTGGGTCAAAATTTTTTCGAAGTTTTTTTTTGTCAAAATATTTTTGGGTCAAAATTTTTTCGAAGTTTTTTTTTGTCAAAATATTTTTGGGTCAAAATTTTTTCGAAGTTTTTTTTTGGGTCAAAATGTTTTTGGTCCCAAAATTTTTCGGAGTTTTTTTTGTCCCAAAATTTTGGTCTCAAAATTTATTGAAGTTTTTTTTCGTCAAAATATTTTTGGGTCAAAATTTTTTCGAAGTCTTTTTTGGATCAAAATTTTTTTGGTCTCAAAATTTTTCGAAGTTTTTTTTTGTCAAAATATTTTTGGTCTAAAAATGTTTTGACGTTTTTTTTGGGTCAAAATTTTCCGAAGTTTTTTTGTCAGAATTTTTTCGAAGTTTTTTTTTTGTCAAAATTTTTTCGAAGTTTTTTTTGGGTCAAAATGTTTTTGTCCCAAAATTTTGGTCTCAAAATTTATCAAAGTTTTTTTTTCGTCAAAATATTTTTGGGTCAAAATTTTTTCGAAGTTTTTTTTTTGTCAAAATTTTATTGGTCCCAAAATTTTTTGAAGTTTTTTTTTGTCAGATTTTTTTTTGGTCCCAAATTTTTTTTTGGTCCCAAAATTTTTTTTGGTCCCAAATTTTTTCGAAGTTTTTTTTGTCACAATTTTTCAAAGTTTTTTTTGGGTCAAATTTTTTCAAAGTTTTTTTTTGTCAAAATTTTTTCAGTTTTTTTTTGGGTCAAAATTTTTTTGTCCCAAAATTTTGGTCTCAAAATTTATCGAAGTTTTTTTTCGTCAAAATATTTTTGGGTCAAAATTTTTTCGAAGTTTTTTTTTGTCAAAATATTTTTGGGTCAAAATTTTTTCGAAGTTCTTTTTTTGTCAAACTTTTTTCGAAGTTTTTTTTGGGTCAACATTTTTTCGAAGTTTTTTTTGGATCAAAATTTTTTTGGTCTCAAAATTTTTCTAAGTTTTTTTTGGGTCAAAATTTTTTTGGTCCTAAAAATTTTCGTAGTTTTTTTTGGGTCAAAATATTTTTGTCCCAAAAATTTTAGAAGTTTTTTTTGGGTCAAAATTTTTTTGGTCCCAAAATTTTTCGGAGTTTTTTTTGTCCCAAAATTTTGGTGTCAAAATTTATCGAAGTTTTTTTTCGTCAAAATATTTTTGGGTCAAAATTTTTCGAACTTTTTTTGGGTCAAATTTTTTCAAAGTTTTTTTTTGTCAAAATTTTTTCGGAGTTTTTTTTTGGGTCAAAATTTTGGTCTCAAAATTTATCGAAGTTTTTTTTCGTCAAAATATTTTTGGGTCAAAATTTTTTCAAAGTTTTTTTTGTCAAAATTGTATTGGTCCCAAAATTTTTTGAAGTTTTTTTTTGTCAGAATTTTTTTTGGTTCTAAAATTTTTCGAAGTTTTTTTGGGTCAAAATTTTTTCGAAGTTTTTTTTTTGTCAAAATTTTTTCGAAGTTTTTTTTGGGTCAAATTTTTTTCGACGTTTTTTTCGTCAAAATTTTTTTTGGTACTAAAAATTTTCGAAGTTTTTTTTGGGTCAAATTTTTTTTGGTCCCAAAATTTTTAGAAGTTTTTTTGTCCCAAAATTTTGGTCTCAAAATTTATCGAAGTTTTTTTTCGTCAAAATATTTTTGGGTCAAAATTTTTTCGAAGTTTTTTTTTGTCAAAATATTTTTGGGTCAAAATTTTTTCGAAGTTTTTTTTTGGGTCAAAATGTTTTTGGTCCCAAAATTTTTCGGAGTTTTTTTTTGTCCCAAAATTTTGGTCTCAAAATTTATTGAAGTTTTTTTTCGTCAAAATATTTTTGGGTCAAAATTTTTTCGAAGTCTTTTTTGGATCAAAATTTTTTTGGTCTCAACATTTTTCGAAGTTTTTTTTTGTCAAAATATTTTTGGTCTAAAAATGTTTTGACGTTTTTTTTGGGTCAAAATTTTCCGAAGTTTTTTTGTCAGAATTTTTTTTGGTCCCAAAATTTTTTTGGTCCCAAAATTTTTTGAAGTTTTTTTTTTGGGTCAAAATTTTTTTGGTCTTAAAACTTTTAAAAGTTTTTTTTGTCAATTTTTTTTTTGGTCCCAAAATTTTTAAAAGTTTTTTTTGGGTCAAATTTTTTCGAAGTTTTTTTTGGGTCAAAATGTTTTTGGGTCAAAAATTTTTTGGTCTCAAAATTTTTCGACGTTTTTTTTGGGTCAAAATTTTTTTGGTCTCAAAATTTTTCGAAGTTTTTTTCGTCAAAATTTTTTTGGTCCTAAAATTTTTTTGACGTTTTTTTTGGGTCAGAATTTTTTTTGGTCCAAAAATTTTTTTGGTCCCAAAGTTTTTCGAAGTTTTTTTTGGGTAAAAATTTTTTTGGTCCGAAAATTTTTTCGAAGTTTTTTTGTCAAAATTTTTTCGAAGTTTTTCTTTGGGTCAAAATTTTTTTGGTCCCAAAATTTTTCGAAGTTTTTCTTTGGGTCAAAATTTTTTTGGTCCCAAAATTTTTACTCTCTATCAAGAACATACCAGACGTATGTAGACTAGCATAAAGATGATCCTTGCAAAAACATAAAAGAGAATTTGAGTAAAATGTCCCAAATAAGCTTATTTAAAATATTTACATTGTACTAAAATGCATTTATTTTTAATTGGCATATATGCAAGTAGTGTGAATAGTCTAGTTTTCAACATTAACATTTTAATATACCATTGTAGTCATTATGGCTTTTATAAAATGTGTTTTGGGCAGGGGTAGTGCATTAAAGGCTTCTATGTCACGGCCTAAGCTTTTCTTCTTAATGACACTTTTCCCCTTACCTTACTTTTATTTTTATACTTTAACTTCTACAGAAGTATTTTAAACCCAAGTATCTATACTTTAACCTGAGTAATGAATGTAAATACCTTTGCTTTTTTACATTATGAAATATTTTTGGTGAGAAACACACCACTATTTGGAAACATTGCATTCTAGTATGAAGTTAGTACTACATTATGCACAGAAACAATATGAATTTCCAGATCAAACAAAGATATAAGCAATGGTCCTGAATATGCTACTCAGATACTGAGAATATAGAGGTATACAATCAATAATGCATTGTTTAGGACGAAATTTATTTTTTTGAATTTATTTTAATAATATATTTTAGATATTATTTTATTTTCACACAAATAAATATAAACAAATTAGTTCACCACAAGGCCAGTCTTCCTTTTTCCTCCCTCTCTCTTCCTGCCTGTAGTAACAGTCAGAGCTGAACTGGGAATTAAGTAGGAAACGTGTGAGTCTGACAGTCATAAATTCTGGTGTCTACCAAGAAAGGAGGATTTCCGGCATTCTGTTTGTGACCTAAAGCTGAAACATACTTGGGATCTGCAGCAGAACGACGATCCAAAACACATCCTAGCAAGTCCACCTCTGAATGGCTGAAGAAAAACAAAGTGAGGACTTGGCCTATTCAAAGTCACGACCTGATTCCTTTTGAGATGCTGTGACATAAAAAAGCTCTAATATGGCGGAATTACTACAATTCTGCAAAAAAGAATGGGCCAAAATTCCTCGACAGCTCTGTGAAAGACTCATTGCAAGTTACCTCAAAGTTTGGATTGCAGTTTTTACTGCTAAGAATGGCCAAACCAGTTATTAGATTTAGGGGCAAACACTTTTTTCCAAACAGGGATATGTAGGTTTGTTTTTTTTCTCCCTTAATAATAAAAACCTCCATTTGAAAACAGCAAAGTAAACTCCAGGTAAGTCAGGAGCTGTGAAATAGCATCAGTTATTTAGGATGACCACCCTGCTGACCACAGGTTACACAGAGGCTAAACTCTTTACTCTGAGGGGAAGATTCACTGTCTCTCATTGTCTGTTAGACCAGTAAAGTGTACAGCTTCTCCAGTCAACAAACTAACGATTTAGACAATTAGTTAATAATGTTTTTTTTGTTACAGTTCAATATGAAGCGTTTTGCATGACAGCAGCCCCCTATGACTGACAGCTATTTATAACCAATCAAACACAATGTTTAAAACTTTGATTTTTCTTTGATTTTAGCCGACCCGATTCAGGAATTTAGAGTTAAGGTGCTTGCACACTGAACGCGGTATGCCGCGCGGCATTCCGCTGTGCTGCCGCTCTGCTCTACGCTGGTCAGTTGCGGGTGCGTTGCGCTGCTGCTGACGCCAAGCGTCTCCTGCTGATAATAGGCGGAGTTTTCTAAAACCCATCACCTCTGTGAGCGGTGTTTTGTAGTTTTGAGTCTCTACAGCCTCTGTGGATCTGTATATGTTTCTCAGCCTCAGAACAAAGCTCTGATTCTTCTCTTCCTCCTGTTATCTCTATATGAGTGTAGGGAAGTGATGTACAGCTGAGGGGATTCACTAATCGCTATTATTAGTCTCTCGCGCACGTTTATTGTTGTTTGGACTACAGTTTCTCTCTAGTCGCGTGAGTTCACGTCATGCGTTTTCTGCCGAGGTACCGCTTGCCGCGAGGTCAAAGTTGAACCATGTTGAACTTTGCCCGCGGTAAGCGGTAGCGCGGTGGAGGCGTGGTTATGGGCGGGGAAACGCGCCGCTTTCCGCTCTGCTCCGCGGCAGCGACGCACCGCTCTACCGCTCTAGACACTATTGAATCCTATGGGGGTCAGCGTACCGCGCCGCACCTACCGCGTGCAGTGTGCAAGCACCTTTAAGCAGTTAAGCAGTGATGTGTGTGGTTGGGCGGTGAAACTGCTCACTTTACAAGAAGCTGCAGTTCCTCATCCAACCGCTAGTCGGAGCTGCAGCAGCAGCACAAGCCCCGCTCTCTTCACTCAGTCACAGAGCTACAGCCCAGCCACGGGCTACAGAGGCAGCTCAGCCAGTCTGGAGCGGTTTTACAGTTTCTGTGTAGGACCAATCCGCCACCTAGTGAAAAGAAAATAATGGTTTTAACCCCACTAACTGGATAATACCGCTCTCTACAGTTTATCTTTGAGCCCAACCAGTGAGACATGGAGCTGGTTGGGCGTCACGGAGTCACTGCTCGGATTACATTATAAACAGGTCAGTTAGCGCTGCTCACTTCAGGATGTTTATAACTACGGAGTTTAGTGGACACGACCGCCAGGTTAGACTGTTGAAGGCTACTGAAGCCTATTAAAGGCTATTGGAGGTTATTGAAAGTGCTGTCACAGTTTCGTAAAAGAAAATAGGCTTTTTCCGTGCTGTACTGTTTATTAACATCATTAAAACAGATTTTGTTCTTTCCAACTATTTGTGAATTTAGTTCAGAACTCTGTTTTATTGCTGTAACGTTACTTACTAAAAATGTGGAGTTTAAGTCAGGTCCGCGCTCTTAATTACAGTTTATGAGCGCGGACAGAGTCAGGCTGGATTTTTTGCCTAGAGAATGTTGCACTACGGCACTATATACGGTGACACAGTTATACAGGAAGTAGAGCTCATGTTGAGGCTATTCCTCACAGCATTCAGGGACACGTTCATAACATGTTTGGTTATTGTAATTTCACTGCTCGTACTCATTAAAGCAACGTGAACAAATGGAGTATGGTAAGCTTTAGTAAGTAAGTAAGTAAGTGAGCTTTATTTATAAAGCACTCTTTACACAGCTTCCACTGCCCAAAGTGCTGTACACAAAATGTCTAATGACTACACATACATACAACCAAAACTTAGGTAAAAGAAATCACTTAAATAACATATTAAAATAAGAATCCCGACATAAAACAGAAATAAGAATAAGAATTTTCCTATCTATTGCCCAATCTAAGCTCTAGCTGGAGCGTTACATTAACGTAACTGTTGTTTGTATTAAAATATTGTATTATTATCTATATATTAACAGTAAATGAGATTTTAAGCAGTAAGCTGACTCCGAAAAAAGGCTGAGGAGGCTGATGTTGGGGTACACCTTCCTGCGGTATTGGCATATAAAATAGAAAAATTCTGGTGTCTTATAAATATTTACACATTACTTATATCTTCACTGAAATGCGTTTATTTTGGTCAGTAACACTCTTCTGTTTATTTTCTATAAGCGTAAATTACCAGTGTTTGCCTAGGCGTGGATGTTATCAGGGGAATCTGTACCAGGTTTTCCTGGCACCTGTGTGGCAATAATGTGGCATTGGCCCCGCCCAAGATCGGCGATCGGCCGATCGAGATGGAAGACCGTCGGCGATCGGAATCGGCCCCAAAAACACTGATCAGTCCATCTCTATTTAAAACTCTAACATTATTCAGCATCTTAGTCGTCAGCAAACTTTAACATTATTTAGCATTAGTCTCCGCTCTACACGTCGGCCTAGTGAGCGACTGAGCGCGGCTACTTCACTGCGACCTCCCCGCGGCGCACGCCGGTCCGGCGAGCCACTAAAGCGCGGCTACTTCACTGAGACCTCCCCGAGGCGCATGCCGGTCCGACGAGTGACTGAAGGAATGCTACCACTATTGTGCTTAAATCTGACTCTCTGCTGAATCCGACTCTGATTAGTGGAAACAGCGTTTATAAATACATTAACAAACACTAAACGAAGGGCATTCTATCTGTAATTTCAGTTCGTTTTAGTTAGTTTTAAAAACACACAGTGCAGTTCTAGTTAGTTACCCTTTATTTCTATTAATTACCGTTTCTATTAGTTTCAGACTGTCTGATCTGCAATTACAACACGTGTTAAGCCATGCGGTTGCCTCCCTCCTTCTCGCTCCCCCTTTCCTCACCCTTCCTGGCAAGCAGACAGAGGCGGCGCTGCTTATGCAGAACTCTGAGTATCTATTTTTGTGTGAAGAATCAGAACATTGCAACATGACGTTTGTTTTACTGACTTGGGTAACATCGCACGTCCCGCGATGTGTGCATGCGCGATAGTCACATCGCGGGACGTGCGATGTTACCCAAGTCAGTAAAACAAACTTTTTTTGGTCCTAAACATGTTGATGACGATGACTTAACCGATATGTCGTGCAGCCCTATTTAGCATCTAAATATTTTGTGACATTTTTTAAAACTGGAAACACGTTTGTCTTTATCCTTATTCACAGGGTCTGTGTAACCACCAGAATGCAAAAAAAAAATCTAAATATTACACTATTTGTAAAAAAATACATGTAAAGTCACCAAAGGTCAAGGATACAACATATAAAATAAATTATCCTGGGCAGGTAAAATCTGCTTCTGGTAGATATGTCTAAGAAAATAAGAACAGTGCTAATTTTCTCTTGTACAAAGCAGCAAAATAGTCAGTTATTAATGTTTAATTAAAAATACCCTACAGTACATTGCCCTTACCGTAATACGACTATTGCACTACCTACATTGCAATAGCAATTCTGAGATGATATATTAGTATACTGATGTATTGATATATTGTGCAGACCCAATGTGCATTGCATTCAGTTTATTTTAGCTTTGTCATTTCAGTGCTAATGTTTTATTGTACACTCTGTGGTGGCACCTGTGAATGGGCAGCATGTTCCAAAATGCTTACATTGTCACATCATTTCCATATAGGTCCTTTTGGCTTTCACAATATAGAGTGTGGAGTCAGGGTTTCTATTCAGAGAGCGCTGTGATTAACCATTGAGCTATAAAAGCAGGACCTGCACGTACTGTCGAACAATTGAACATTTGGAATTACAGAACGCAGCTATGACCATGGGCAGGGTAAGAAACATTTTTTATTTATTTTTTTTCTGGTTTCCACAAACATTCTGCATTAAAAGCTCTTTTAAAGCTCTGTAAGATCTTTCTGAGTTTATCTCTGAGTTTATCTGGTCCTGCTTTCCTTTCTAGATTATCTTCTACGAGGACAGGAACTTTCAGGGACGTTCCTATGAGACCAGCAGTGACTGCCCTGAGCTGACCTCCTACTTGAGCCGCTGCAACTCCTGCAGGGTGGAGAGCGGCTGCTTCATGGTCTATGAGAGGCCCAACTTCATGGGCCATCAGATGCTGGCCCGTAGAGGAGAGTATCCTGACAACCAGCGGCTGATGGGAATGACCATGAGTGACTGCATCCGCTCCTGCAGGATGATCCCAATGGTGAGATGCTCCTAACACATTTTTTTAATACTTTATATTACCTATAGGAACTATCATTGGAAATTACATTATAAAATCTGGTTCCATTGTTATGCTGATTTTACTGCTGACTTGTGCTCACTTCAGCATCTTAATCAGTGTCTCGGTTTAGGAGATTAAACTCTGGATGACAACTATCCTTCTCCTTTAAACCCTTTCAGACCCTGCATCCATTACAATTAAATATTTGTTGCACAGAACACTATTTGAGAGCAGTTGTCCATCAGTAAACAGTAAAGTTAGCTTGACCCCATCCACGGTAGTACTACTAGAGCCATTAAGGCAAAGTAACAGCTATTTTTTTTATTTAATTCATTTAATTCATGCGTTTAATTAAATTTAGAACACTTTTTAATCATGTTTTTTCCTGTTTAGGGACGGTCTATAAAATAAAAAGGTCAATATGAAATATAAAAAGTTTACACACAGGTTTCCGATGCAATGAAAAAAACGATTAAATATTTTAGTTAATTGGACATATTTGCTATATATATTTTATAGTAGAACATTAGACTTTCCTTTTCTGTGCATTACAGACAGAAAACAGCATTCTTACAGTTTTTTCCATCACTGGAGAATAATTCAGGTCTGAAAGGGTTTAGAGCTGTTGTCCATCAGAATAGACCATGAACCAGCCAATGAATAAATTTATACACCAGTTAAACAGTAGCTTGGCCCTGCCCACTGCACTGAAAAAAACAGTAGTTTTAAAGCCATTGAGGCAAAGTTACAGCTAATGTTTAGTAATTTACTGTAATGTAGAACAATTTAATCATGTTTTTACTGTTGGTTGTTTGTTGGATGGTTTATGAAATAAACAAGAAAATATTACACACAGGTTTCCAATGCAATGGAAATAAAACATTGCATTGGAATTATTAATTGGATTTATTTGCTATATAGATTTTATTGTAAAATATTATGGTTTTATTTTCTATTCATTACAGACAGAACACGGCATTCTAAAATTTTTTTACCATCACTGGATTACTCACTCACCCCTACTAAGAACTCCTGAATTTTCACAGTACAAAATAGTTTTTTTAAGGAGGTGTTGGGGCAGGGTTCAGTACTTCTAAAACAAGAACCCCTAAAAAAATCTAGAATCCCCATTTGATGCAACTAGCATCCGCTAACAATATGGAGTGTGTTTTCCAGTAACAAATGACCTTAGTGATTAGTCTGTGCGTTTTATCTCGTGAAAATATGTAGTAGCACTGATCATGTGGTAGAGTACTTTTAAAACATGCCTTGTTTGTTCTGTCTCCTTTCAAAGCAGATAAATATAGTGATTATAGTAGCTCCTTTAGCTCATCAAACCTGTTTAGTTTTAATTTTAACAAAGTGCAAACAAGCAGCGATCAACATTTTCCAGTGTTGATATCTCTATCAGCAGTAGATCTTGTATTAGCACCATTAACAGCACCACAGTTGATCAGGTAACCAGAAAAAGATGTCAGAAAGACACATGACAAGGCAAAAGATTAGCTTCAGGGAGAAAGCTACCAGACGACTTTGTTTTAAGAATGATTATATTTGGCTGTGCAGGAATGGTCACAAAAGGCCATTGGTGCCATTCATTATATATAATATTTTGTCCCCTTCCCACCAAGAAATACTACTGCTTTTAATCTTTAGTACTCTACGCCTAACTTTTTTCACCTGTTTCTTAAAAACTAACTTAGACTAGAGAAATATGAACAGGTTTAAGTACTTCATAAGTTATACAGGTTTCTATGGACTGGTTACAAAGTACTTAGGTTAAATCCCATTTCACACCTTGGCCCTACCCCTCTGTTTGGTACGTGCATGCCTACAGGTAGGGTTTTTTGTTAGTTTGGGGGGGGGAGTGTTTGGGCTATATGATCTTTAAAACAGAGATTTTTCAGAGGCACACTCAAAATAGAGGACTGTGAGAAGCACTGGCAATTTTTTTTTTCCAGTGTTTTTCCCCCGATTTCTTCCTAATTTACTCCCCCTATCACTAGTGATGCCTCCTCTGATACACATGAAGGCACCCACCACCTCTTTTTTTTAACTGCTGCTGATGCAGCATTGATGAGTAGCCTCACAGCGCACTCAAAGAAAAGTGCAGTGACTCTGTTCCAATACATCAGCTCACAGACTCCTTGTGCTGCTGACATCACCCTAGGAGTGATGTGGGGAAAGAGCGCAATCTACCCACCCAGAGAGAGTAAGGCCAATTGTGCTCTCTCAGGGCTCTGGCAGCTAAAGGCAAGCTACATGAACAGGATTCGAACCATCTCCAGATCATAGTGGCAGCGCTTATCTCTTGTAGTTCGTCTCCGTAGCTAACTAGCTATCTTTCCTAATCTGCCTTAATGGTGCAGCAGAGGGCAGAAGCTTCAGCAAGTTGGGACGGAAAAATTAAAACTCATAAGCTAATTTCAGCTCCCCATCTCTTAGGAATTAAGGGATTGACAATAATAATTAATTGCTGCCCCACCTTTCCCTTGTTTGAAGACATACAATGCCTTAAACTTAACTAACTAGTTAGTTATCTCTAACTATGACATATCAGGGGCTTGAAGGGTTGGTTCAATTCTTAAGGGAAGGATTTCTTCTCTTCCTCCTTGTAAGTCTGTTCAAAGGGGAAGGGCTACACTCAAAAACAAGGGGTAAGGATACAAAAAACAAATGGGATTGGGCCTTAGTTTTAGGGACTTTTGGGAAACGCACTCCAGATTTAAAGCACTATATTACTCAGAATAATTCTACTTAAAACACTAACATTGACTATGTCTCAGATTTATGGTTCCAGTTTGCCTTGTTATAATGTCTTAAACGTCAATAATAAACTGAAATCATGTAAAACAGTAAAATCACTTATTTTTTATCTAGCTTACAACACATAGACATGTAGCTCCAAGCGCGTGTTAAAATGTACAACACTGAACTGTACATAACA
Organism: Astyanax mexicanus; assembly: GCF_023375975.1. Taxonomy (NCBI): domain Eukaryota; kingdom Metazoa; phylum Chordata; class Actinopteri; order Characiformes; family Acestrorhamphidae; genus Astyanax; species Astyanax mexicanus. The sequence goes on from NC_064412.1 coordinate 33,440,074, forward strand.
ACATAAAAATAAAGAATCTTTTATTAAAGGTATGAAGCTAAAAGGAATAATTTTGTTGAAATAATCTGTTTCTGTCCCAAACAGTATCGTGGCTCCTTTAGAATGAGGGTCTATGAGCGAGAGAATTTCGGTGGCCAGATGCACGAGATCCTGGAGGACTGTGACTCCTTCTCTGACCGTTACCGCATGTCCGATATCCAGTCCTGCAACGTGATGGACGGCCACTGGCTGATGTACGAGCAGCCTAACTATAGAGGCAGGATGGTGTACCTGAGGCCTGGAGAATACAGGAGCTACAGGGATATGGGCATTAACTCCATGATGAGGTTCGGCTCCATGAGACGCATCATGGACTCCTGTTAGCTGAATTTAAAACTGCTTTAAATAAAATAAAATACAATTCTTTTCAAATAACTTGGATTTCCATTGTGATTATTCTTAAACTGATGACATACAGTAGCTTAAATATATTATATAGGGTTGTTAATAAGTTATTTTTTGACCTGAATGCTAACAGTGCTAACTGTGTTATATGTTACTTGAAGCAACTTGTTTTGTTTACTTTATTTCTTTGCTAATGTTAATCAGATAAGATACAGTAAGATAAGACAACAATTTAACAATGCCAGAGGGGAAATTCGAATGTTCCTGCAGCGTATATACACATACACACAAGTTTCACAGAGGAAAAGAAATATTAACATTTTACCACTCACTTCGACCTACATGTCTATGTGTTTTGTCTATGCTAGAAATATTAGAAATAATATTACACATAAAATTATTAAAAATAAAATAATTTCATTATTTTTATTATTATTTTATTATTATTATTTTATTATTTTATTTTATTATGAAATTTGGCCATTTTCTTTATAACCAGCATTAAGCTGCAGCATTTGAGGTGGAACGAAAAAATCAAATAAAAGCTCATTTCAGCTCCCCATCACAGAAGAAATAAGGAATGGACAGTAATTATTAATTGCTGCACCACCCGCCCCCTTTCTGAAGAGGTAGGATGCTCTAAAGTTAACTGGTTAATTAGCAGCTAGGTTGCTAAGTTTTAGCGCTCCACTGCTATAGCTATATCTGTATCTGAATTTCCCCACTTCCTCGTGTAACTCTGTTACACTCGAAAACAAGGGGTAGGTGTACAAAAGAGAAATGGGATTGGGCCGAAGTGTTAATGAGCTCATTAAAACACTAATATTAGATAACTATAAATACAAGTAATACTCATACAAAACGTGGTGATTTTAAACTGTGTTCACTGTGTTCCTTAAAAAAACACCAGAGTTCTCCTTATTGAGTCTAGTATTATTCATAGTTCTTATATCAACACCTGAACTGATGAATCAGAGTCAAAGCTAGTTAATCTGGTAAAATATGGTGGTGGTGGAATTAAATAAATTTACTGGAAAGCTGGCAATTCAATTTAATTTCCTTTTATTTAGGTTATACAGTGCTTTTTATAACAAATGTTGTCACAAAGCAGCTTTACAGAGATATGGATCCACTTGGTGTACAAAGACAGACCAATCATGTCACTCATTCTTACTCTCTCTGTCCTAAAATTCGACTGCTAAAATACAATGCTCAAAATTCGCTGTCAACATCCAGGACACACAGGATGAGCAATCGATTCAGTCTTCAATCGAGCCAACAACCAGCCAATCACATCACGCTCCGAAGATCACGTGACAGGTAGCGCCTCACGGCTCAGAGCCGCTCAACGCGAGTCACAGCCCCCTCCGCTGCTCCTCTCGAGCAGGTGAGTGTAAAACAGCTGAAAACAGGGCATTTACCTCACCACTGTGGCCATGTAATATCACTTAAACGGTGTAGAAATCATCACTTTAACCACGGTTTGCTCTGTGGTTTGTAAACATATTAAATTAAGATAGATATCCAGATATACCTTGTTAAACTAACTAACTAAATAAATAAAGCTCCTCTGTTCATTTCAGAAAGAGCTTCAAACACGAACACTAGATCAATTATTTATAAATACAGCCAGACTGTGTGGAAGATAATTACTACTGTAGAATCTGAGATAGTAACTTAGTTAGCTAAATTATAGCTACCTATCTTGCTAGTTAGCTGTGGGACTGTGTGATTATAGACAAGATACTACCTAGTTAGCGGTTTGTTTAGCAATACCTTATTTACACTTTGCTGCAAAGTATGTTGCTTAGTGTACTGGCCACTGTCTAAATAAATATATTGAGCTATATTACACTTACTGTACCCCTCTCAGGCTGGTCCTCTCATTAAATAAAGTAGATTTATTACAGTTACTATATACCTCTCAGGCTGGTAACTAGGTCTAGATGTATGTGTGGGGATTATCTAATTTGTAATCAGTGCAATATTTATTAGTGATGTCTTTTATACATTTTTTTTATATTTAGGTCATGTTAATAAATGAGAATCAAATATTACAACCCATGAGAGAGTATTATTAGTAATATTTATTAAATGTTTTATGTTAATAATAATTATCACATTTTGTAAATGCTGTCGCTAAAAGTGAATCTGATGTTTTTATTTAAGGTTGAAAAGAAGATGGAGAAATTTCAGCTTGCAGCTATGGAGAGTTCACCGCGAAAATAACGAAGTCAAAAAATACAAAGATCTGTCCATATTCTGAAGTCAGGATTTTATGCAGATTTTATTCATGGGAAAAACTGGGTATTCAGGGAAATAAGTGGAATTTATTTATTTATTTATTTATTTTTTCTGTTTACTTTTTAATCTCTTTTACAAAAGTTTGCTTATTTTACAATATTTGTTCTACTATCAATTACATGTTTGTCATGAGCTCTTTAGTGAGTTAGTGTAGCTCCTTTGTGGCACTTGCTTTATATTTACTGTGTACTTTTAAATATATATAATAGGAACACACACTGACCCACACAGTGTCATGTGATCTGTGACATAGGCTTTCCCATGATGCAATGGGGTGCAGTTGAATTTTTAAATTTGATTAAAAATGAAGGAACTATGTACAGAGGATTTTTTCTGAGGTATTGTGGTGTTAGTTTGTGGTGAAATAGATGTTTGTGGGTTGTTGTTTTGTGTTTTTTGGTGTTTTGGGTAATTCTGAGCAGTCACCATGAAGAAGTAAAGCGTGATAGGACCGTGCTTTAAAAGGCCCCCGTCTCCCAGGCACTAATGTATTGGCTCTGTAGTCATTACTGAACACTGGGAAACTGTTACTTGTCTAAAGTATGTGAAATCAAAAACACAAGGGAAATCTAATGGGAAAAACATGGTATTCAGGGAAATAAGTGGAATTTATTTATTTATTTATTTATTTTTTCTGTTTACTTTTTAATCTCTTTTACAAAAGTTTGCTTATTTTACAATATTTGTTCTACTATCAATTACATGTTTGTCATGAGCTCTTTAGTGAGTTAGTGTAGCTCCTTTGTGGCACTTGCTTTATATTTACTGTGTACTTTTAAATATATATAATAGGAACACACACTGACCCACACATTGTCATGTGATCTGTGACATAGGCTTTCCCATGATGCAATGGGGTGCAGTTGAATTTTTAAATTTGATTAAAAATGAAGGAACTATGTACAGAGGATTTTTTCTGAGGTATTGTGGTGTTAGTTTGTGGTGAAATAGATGTTTGTGGGTTGTTGTTTTGTGTTTTTTGGTGTTTTGGGTAATTCTGAGCAGTCACCATGAAGAAGTAAAGCGTGATAGGACCGTGCTTTAAAAGTCCCCCGTCTCCCAGGCACTAATGTATTGGCTCTGTAGTCATTACTGAACACTGGGAAACTGTTACTTGTCTAAAGTATGTGAAATCAAAAACACAAGGGAAATCTAATGGGAAAAACTAGGTATTCAGGGAAATAAGTGGAATTTATTTATTTATTTATTTTTTTTTTCTGTTTACTTTTTAATCTCTTTTACAAAAGTTTGCTTATTTTACAATATTTGTTCTACTATCAATTACATGTTTGTCATGAGCTCTTTAGTGAGTTAGTGTAGCTCCTTTGTGGCACTTGCTTTATATTTACTGTGTACTTTTAAATATATATAATAGGAACACACACTGACCCACACAGTGTCATGTGATCTGTGACATAGGCTTTCCCATGATGCAATGGGGTGCAGTTGAATTTTTAAATTTGATTAAAAATGAAGGAACTATGTACAGAGGATTTTTTCTGAGGTATTGTGGTGTTAGTTTGTGGTGAAATAGATGTTTGTGGGTTGTTGTTTTGTGTTTTTTGGTGTTTTTGGGTAATTCTGAGCAGTCACCATGAAGAAGTAAAGCGTGATAGGACCGTGCTTTAAAAGGCCCCCGTCTCCCAGGCACTAATGTATTGGCTCTGTAGTCATTACTGAACACTGGGAAACTGTTACTTGTCTAAAGTATGTGAAATCAAAAACACAAGGGAAATCTAATGGGAAAAACTGGGTATTCAGGGAAATAAGTGGAATTTATTTATTTATTTATTTATTTTTTCTGTTTACTTTTTAATCTCTTTTACAAAAGTTTGCTTATTTTACAATATTTGTTCTACTATCAATTACATGTTTGTCATGAGCTCTTTAGTGAGTTAGTGTAGCTCCTTTGTGGCACTTGCTTTATATTTACTGTGTACTTTTCAATATATATAATAGGAACACACACTGACCCACACAGTGTCATGTGATCTGTGACATAGGCTTTCCCATGATGCAATGGGGTGCAGTTGAATTTTTAAATTTGATTAAAAATGAAGGAACTATGTACAGAGGATTTTTTCTGAGGTATTGTGGTGTTAGTTTGTGGTGAAATAGATGTTTGTGGGTTGTTGTTTTGTGTTTTTTGGTGTTTTGGGTAATTCTGAGCAGTCACCATGAAGAAGTAAAGCGTGATAGGACCGTGCTTTAAAAGGCCCCCGTCTCCCAGGCACTAATGTATTGGCTCTGTAGTCATTACTGAACACGGGGAAACTGTTACTTGTTTAAAGTATGTGAAATCAAAAACACAAGGGAAATCTAATGGGAAAAACTGGGTATTCAGGGAAATAAGTGGAATTTATTTATTTATTTATTTATTTTTTCTGTTTACTTTTTAATCTCTTTTACAAAAGTTTGCTTATTTTACAATATTTGTTCTACTATCAATTACATGTTTGTCATGAGCTCTTTAGTGAGTTAGTGTAGCTCCTTTGTGGCACTTGCTTTATATTTACTGTGTACTTTTAAATATATATAATAGGAACACACACTGACCCACACAGTGTCATGTGATCTGTGACATAGGCTTTCCCATGATGCAATGGGGTGCAGTTGAATTTTTAAATTTGATTAAAAATGAAGGAACTATGTACAGAGGATTTTTTCTGAGGTATTGTGGTGTTAGTTTGTGGTGAAATAGATGTTTGTGGGTTGTTGTTTTGTGTTTTTTGGTGTTTTGGGTAATTCTGAGCAGTCACCATGAAGAAGTAAAGCGTGATAGGACCGTGCTTTAAAAGGCCCCCGTCTCCCAGGCACTAATGTATTGGCTCTGTAGTCATTACTGAACACTGGGAAACTGTTACTTGTCTAAAGTATGTGAAATCAAAAACACAAGGGAAATCTAATGGGAAAAACTGGGTATTCAGGGAAATAAGTGGAATTTATTTATTTATTTTTTTCTGTTTACTTTTTAATCTCTTTTACAAAAGTTTGCTTATTTTACAATATTTGTTCTACTATCAATTACATGTTTGTCATGAGCTCTTTAGTGAGTTAGTGTAGCTCCTTTGTGGCACTTGCTTTATATTTACTGTGTACTTTTAAATATATATAATAGGAACACACACTGACCCACACAGTGTCATGTGATCTGTGACATAGGCTTTCCCATGATGCAATGGGGTGCAGTTGAATTTTTAAATTTGATTAAAAATGAAGGAACTATGTACAGAGGATTTTTTCTGAGGTATTGTGGTGTTAGTTTGTGGTGAAATAGATGTTTGTGGGTTGTTGTTTTGTGTTTTTTGGTGTTTTGGGTAATTCTGAGCAGTCACCATGAAGAAGTAAAGCGTGATAGGACCGTGCTTTAAAAGGCCCCCGTCTCCCAGGCACTAATGTATTGGCTCTGTAGTCATTACTGAACACTGGGAAACTGTTACTTGTCTAAAGTATGTGAAATCAAAAACACAAGGGAAATCTAATGGGAAAAACTGGGTATTCAGGGAAATAAGTGGAATTTATTTATTTATTTATTTTTTTTTTCTGTTTACTTTTTAATCTCTTTTACAAAAGTTTGCTTATTTTACAATATTTGTTCTACTATCAATTACATGTTTGTCATGAGCTCTTTAGTGAGTTAGTGTAGCTCCTTTGTGGCACTTGCTTTATATTTACTGTGTACTTTTAAATATATATAATAGGAACACACACTGACCCACACAGTGTCATGTGATCTGTGACATAGGCTTTCCCATGATGCAATGGGGTGCAGTTGAATTTTTAAATTTGATTAAAAATGAAGGAACTATGTACAGAGGATTTTTTCTGAGGTATTGTGGTGTTAGTTTGTGGTGAAATAGATGTTTGTGGGTTGTTGTTTTGTGTTTTTTGGTGTTTTGGGTAATTCTGAGCAGTCACCATGAAGAAGTAAAGCGTGATAGGACCGTGCTTTAAAAGGCCCCCGTCTCCCAGGCACTAATGTATTGGCTCTGTAGTCATTACTGAACACTGGGAAACTGTTACTTGTCTAAAGTATGTGAAATCAAAAACACAAGGGAAATCTAATGGGAAAAACTGGGTATTCAGTGAAATAAGCGGAATTTATTTATTTATTTATTTATTTTTTCTGTTTACTTTTTAATCTCTTTTACAAAAGTTTGCTTATTTTACAATATTTGTTCTACTATCAATTACATGTTTGTCATGAGCTCTTTAGTGAGTTAGTGTAGCTCCTTTGTGGCACTTGCTTTATATTTACTGTGTACTTTTAAATATATATAATAGGAACACACACTGACCCACACAGTGTCATGTGATCTGTGACATAGGCTTTCCCATGATGCAATGGGGTGCAGTTGAATTTTTAAATTTGATTAAAAATGAAGGAACTATGTACAGAGGATTTTTTCTGAGGTATTGTGGTGTTAGTTTGTGGTGAAATAGATGTTTGTGGGTTGTTGTTTTGTGTTTTTTGGTGTTTTGGGTAATTCTGAGCAGTCACCATGAAGAAGTAAAGCGTGATAGGACCGTGCTTTAAAAGGCCCCCGTCTCCCAGGCACTAATGTATTGGCTCTGTAGTCATTACTGAACACTGGGAAACTGTTACTTGTCTAAAGTATGTGAAATCAAAAACACAAGGGAAATCTAATGGGAAAAACTGGGTATTCAGGGAAATAAGTGGAATTTATTTATTTATTTATTTTTTTTTTCTGTTTACTTTTTAATCTCTTTTACAAAAGTTTGCTTATTTTACAATATTTGTTCTACTATCAATTACATGTTTGTCATGAGCTCTTTAGTGAGTTAGTGTAGCTCCTTTGTGGCACTTGCTTTATATTTACTGTGTACTTTTAAATATATATAATAGGAACACACACTGACCCACACAGTGTCATGTGATCTGTGACATAGGCTTTCCCATGATGCAATGGGGTGCAGTTGAATTTTTAAATTTGATTAAAAATGAAGGAACTATGTACAGAGGATTTTTTCTGAGGTATTGTGGTGTTAGTTTGTGGTGAAATAGATGTTTGTGGGTTGTTGTTTTGTGTTTTTTGGTGTTTTGGGTAATTCTGAGCAGTCACCATGAAGAAGTAAAGCGTGATAGGACCGTGCTTTAAAAGGCCCCCGTCTCCCAGGCACTAATGTATTGGCTCTGTAGTCATTACTGAACACTGGGAAACTGTTACTTGTCTAAAGTATGTGAAATCAAAAACACAAGGGAAATCTAATGGGAAAAACTAGGTATTCAGGGAAATAAGTGGAATTTATTTATTTATTTATTTTTTTTTTCTGTTTACTTTTTAATCTCTTTTACAAAAGTTTGCTTATTTTACAATATTTGTTCTACTATCAATTACATGTTTGTCATGAGCTCTTTAGTGAGTTAGTGTAGCTCCTTTGTGGCACTTGCTTTATATTTACTGTGTACTTTTAAATATATATAATAGGAACACACACTGACCCACACAGTGTCATGTGATCTGTGACATAGGCTTTCCCATGATGCAATGGGGTGCAGTTGAATTTTTAAATTTGATTAAAAATGAAGGAACTATGTACAGAGGATTTTTTCTGAGGTATTGTGGTGTTAGTTTGTGGTGAAATAGATGTTTGTGGGTTGTTGTTTTGTGTTTTTTGGTGTTTTGGGTAATTCTGAGCAGTCACCATGAAGAAGTAAAGCGTGATAGGACCGTGCTTTAAAAGGCCCCCGTCTCCCAGGCACTAATGTATTGGCTCTGTAGTCATTACTGAACACTGGGAAACTGTTACTTGTCTAAAGTATGTGAAATCAAAAACACAAGGGAAATCTAATGGGAAAAACTAGGTATTCAGGGAAATAAGTGGAATTTATTTATTTATTTATTTTTTTTTTCTGTTTACTTTTTAATCTCTTTTACAAAAGTTTGCTTATTTTACAATATTTGTTCTACTATCAATTACATGTTTGTCATGAGCTCTTTAGTGAGTTAGTGTAGCTCCTTTGTGGCACTTGCTTTATATTTACTGTGTACTTTTAAATATATATAATAGGAACACACACTGACCCACACAGTGTCATGTGATCTGTGACATAGGCTTTCCCATGATGCAATGGGGTGCAGTTGAATTTTTAAATTTGATTAAAAATGAAGGAACTATGTACAGAGGATTTTTTCTGAGGTATTGTGGTGTTAGTTTGTGGTGAAATAGATGTTTGTGGGTTGTTGTTTTGTGTTTTTTGGTGTTTTGGGTAATTCTGAGCAGTCACCATGAAGAAGTAAAGCGTGATAGGACCGTAATTTAAAAGGCCCCCGTCTCCCAGGCACTAATGTATTGGCTCTGTAGTCATTACTGAACACTGGGAAACTGTTACTTGTTTAAAGTATGTGAAATCAAAAACACAAGGGAAATCTAATGGGAAAAACTGGGTATTCAGGGAAATAAGTGGAATTTATTCATTTATTTATTTTTTTTTTCTGTTTACTTTTTAATCTCTTTTACAAAAGTTTGCTTATTTTACAATATTTGTTCTACTATCAATTACATGTTTGTCATGAGCTCTTTAGTGAGTTAGTGTAGCTCCTTTGTGGCACTTGCTTTATATTTACTGTGTACTTTTAAATATATATAATAGGAACACACACTGACCCACACAGTGTCATGTGATCTGTGACATAGGCTTTCCCATGATGCAATGGGGTGCAGTTGAATTTTTAAATTTGATTAAAAATGAAGGAACTATGTACAGAGGATTTTTTCTGAGGTATTGTGGTGTTAGTTTGTGGTGAAATAGATGTTTGTGGGTTGTTGTTTTGTGTTTTTTGGTGTTTTGGGTAATTCTGAGCAGTCACCATGAAGAAGTAAAGCGTGATAGGACCGTGCTTTAAAAGGCCCCCGTCTCCCAGGCACTAATGTATTGGGTCTGTAGTCATTACTGAACACTGGGAAACTGTTACTTGTCTAAAGTATGTGAAATCAAAAACACAAGGGAAATCTAATGGGAAAAACTGGGTATTCAGGGAAATAAGTGGAATTTATTTTTTATTATTTTTTTTTTTCTGTTTACTTTTTAATCTCTTTTACAAAAGTTTGCTTATTTTACAATATTTGTTCTACTATCAATTACATGTTTGTCATGAGCTCTTTAGTGAGTTAGTGTAGCTCCTTTGTGGCACTTGCTTTATATTTACTGTGTACTTTTAAATATATATAATAGGAACACACACTGACCCACACAGTGTCATGTGATCTGTGACATAGGCTTTCCCATGATGCAATGGGGTGCAGTTGAATTTTTAAATTTGATTAAAAATGAAGGAACTATGTACAGAGGATTTTTTCTGAGGTATTGTGGTGTTAGTTTGTGGTGAAATAGATGTTTGTGGGTTGTTGTTTTGTGTTTTTTGGTGTTTTGGGTAATTCTGAGCAGTCACCATGAAGAAGTAAAGCGTGATAGGACCGTGCTTTAAAAGGCCCCCGTCTCCCAGGCACTAATGTATTGGCTCTGTAGTCATTACTGAACACTGGGAAACTGTTACTTGTCTAAAGTATGTGAAATCAAAAACACAAGGGAAATCTAATGGGAAAAACTGGGTATTCAGGGAAATAAGTGGAATTTATTTATTTATTTATTTTTTTTTTCTGTTTACTTTTTAATCTCTTTTACAAAAGTTTGCTTATTTTACAATATTTGTTCTACTATCAATTACATGTTTGTCATGAGCTCTTTAGTGAGTTAGTGTAGCTCCTTTGTGGCACTTGCTTTATATTTACTGTGTACTTTTAAATATATATAATAGGAACACACACTGACCCACACAGTGTCATGTGATCTGTGACATAGGCTTTCCCATGATGCAATGGGGTGCAGTTGAATTTTTAAATTTGATTAAAAATGAAGGAACTATGTACAGAGGATTTTTTCTGAGGTATTGTGGTGTTAGTTTGTGGTGAAATAGATGTTTGTGGGTTGTTGTTTTGTGTTTTTTGGTGTTTTGGGTAATTCTGAGCAGTCACCATGAAGAAGTAAAGCGTGATAGGACCGTGCTTTAAAAGGCCCCCGTCTCCCAGGCACTAATGTATTGGCTCTGTAGTCATTACTGAACACTGGGAAACTGTTACTTGTCTAAAGTATGTGAAATCAAAAACACAAGGGAAATCTAATGGGAAAAACTGGGTATTCAGGGAAATAAGTGGAATTTATTTATTTATTTTTTCTGTTTACTTTTTAATCTCTTTTACAAAAGTTTGCTTATTTTACAATATTTGTTCTACTATCAATTACATGTTTGTCATGAGCTCTTTAGTGAGTTAGTGTAGCTCCTTTGTGGCACTTGCTTTATATTTACTGTGTACTTTTAAATATATATAATAGGAACACACACTGACCCACACAGTGTCATGTGATCTGTGACATAGGCTTTCCCATGATGCAATGGGGTGCAGTTGAATTTTTAAATTTGATTAAAAATGAAGGAACTATGTACAGAGGATTTTTTCTGAGGTATTGTGGTGTTAGTTTGTGGTGAAATAGATGTTTGTGGGTTGTTGTTTTGTGTTTTTTGGTGTTTTGGGTAATTCTGAGCAGTCACCATGAAGAAGTAAAGCGTGATAGGACCGTGCTTTAAAAGGCCCCCGTCTCCCAGACACTAATGTATTGGCTCTGTAGTCATTACTGAACACTGGGAAACTGTTACTTGTCTAAAGTATGTGAAATCAAAAACACAAGGGAAATCTAATGGGAAAAACTGGGTATTCAGGGAAATAAGTGGAATTTATTTATTTATTTATTTTTTCTGTTTCCTTTTTAATCTCTTTTACAAAAGTTTGCTTATTTTACAATATTTGTTCTACTATCAATTACATGTTTGTCATGAGCTCTTTAGTGAGTTAGTGTAGCTCCTTTGTGGCACTTGCTTTATATTTACTGGGTACTTTTAAATATATATAATAGGAACACACACTGACCCACACAGTGTCATGTGATCTGTGACATAGGCTTTCCCATGATGCAATGGGGTGCAGTTGAATTTTTAAATTTGATTAAAAATGAAGGAACTATGTACAGAGGATTTTTTCTGAGGTATTGTGGTGTTAGTTTGTGGTGAAATAGATGTTTGTGGGTTGTTGTTTTGTTTTTTTTTGGTGTTTTGGGTAATTCTGAGCAGTCACCATGAAGAAGTAAAGCGTGATAGGACCGTGCTTTAAAAGGCCCCCGTCTCCCAGGCACTAGTGTATTGGCTCTGTAGTCATTACTGAACACTGGGAAACTGTTACTTGTCTAAAGTATGTGAAATCAAAAACACAAGGGAAATCTAATGGGAAAAACTGGGTATTCAGGGAAATAAGTGGAATTTATTTATTTATTTATTTATTTATTTATTCTGTTTACTTTCTAATCTCTTTTACAAAAGTTTGCTTATTTTACAATATTTGTTCTACTATCAATTACATGTTTGTCATGAGCTCTTTAGTGAGTTAGTGTAGCTCCTTTGTGGCACTTGCTTTATATTTACTGTGTACTTTTAAATATATATAATAGGAACACACACTGACCCACACAGTGTCATGTGATCTGTGACATAGGCTTTCCCATGATGCAATGGGGTGCAGTTGAATTTTTAAATTTGATTAAAAATGAAGGAACTATGTACAGAGGATTTTTTCTGAGGTATTGTGGTGTTAGTTTGTGGTGAAATAGATGTTTGTAGGTTGTTGTTTTGTGTTTTTTGGTGTTTTGGGTAATTCTGAGCAGTCACCATGAAGAAGTAAAGCGTGATAGGACCGTGCTTTAAAAGGCCCCCGTCTCCCAGGCACTAATGTATTGGCTCTGTAGTCATTACTGAACACTGGGAAACTGTTACTTGTCTAAAGTATGTGAAATCAAAAAACACAAGGGAAATCTAATGGGAAAAACTAGGTATTCAGGGAAATAAATGGAATTTATTTATTTATTTACTTATTTTTTCTGTTTACTTTTTAATCTCTTTTACAAAAGTTTGCTTATTTTACAATATTTGTTCTACTATCAATTACATGTTTGTCATGAGCTCTTTAGTGAGTTAGTGTAGCTCCTTTGTGGCACTTGCTTTATATTTACTGTGTACTTTTAAATATATATAATAGGAACACACACTGACCCACACAGTGTCATGTGATCTGTGACATAGGCTTTCCCATGATGCAATGGGGTGCAGTTGAATTTTTAAATTTGATTAAAAATGAAGGAACTATGTACAGAGGATTTTTTCTGAGGTATTGTGGTGTTAGTTTGTGGTGAAATAGATGTTTGTGGGTTGTTGTTTTGTTTTTTTTTGGTGTTTTGGGTAATTCTGAGCAGTCACCATGAAGAAGTAAAGCGTGATAGGACCGTGCTTTAAAAGGCCCCCGTCTCCCAGGCACTAATGTATTGGCTCTGTAGTCATTACTGAACACTGGGAAACTGTTACTTGTCTAAAGTATGTGAAATCAAAAACACAAGGGAAATCTAATGGGAAAAACTGGGTATTCAGGGAAATAAGTGGAATTTATTTATTTATTTATTTATTTTTTCTGTTTACTTTTTAATCTCTTTTACAAAAGTTTGCTTATTTTACAATATTTGTTCTACTATCAATTACATGTTTGTCATGAGCTCTTTAGTGAGTTAGTGTAGCTCCTTTGTGGCACTTGCTTTATATTTACTGTGTACTTTTAAATATATATAATAGGAACACACACTGACCCACACAGTGTCATGTGATCTGTGACATAGGCTTTCCCATGATGCAATGGGGTGCAGTTGAATTTTTAAATTTGATTAAAAATGAAGGAACTATGTACAGAGGATTTTTTCTGAGGTATTGTGGTGTTAGTTTGTGGTGAAATAGATGTTTGTGGGTTGTTGTTTTGTTTTTTTTGGTGTTTTGGGTAATTCTGAGCAGTCACCATGAAGAAGTAAAGCGTGATAGGACCGTGCTTTAAAAGGCCCCCGTCTCCCAGGCACTAATGTATTGGCTCTGTAGTCATTACTGAACACTGGGAAACTGTTACTTGTCTAAAGTATGTGAAATCAAAAACACAAGGGAAATCTAATGGGAAAAACTGGGTATTCAGGGAAATAAGTGGAATTTATTTATTTATTTATTTATTTTTTCTGTTTACTTTTTAATCTCTTTTACAAAAGTTTGCTTATTTTACAATATTTGTTCTACTATCAATTACATGTTTGTCATGAGCTCTTTAGTGAGTTAGTGTAGCTCCTTTGTGGCACTTGCTTTATATTTACTGTGTACTTTTAAATATATATAATAGGAACACACACTGACCCACACAGTGTCATGTGATCTGTGACATAGGCTTTCCCATGATGCAATGGGGTGCAGTTGAATTTTTAAATTTGATTAAAAATGAAGGAACTATGTACAGAGGATTTTTTCTGAGGTATTGTGGTGTTAGTTTGTGGTGAAATAGATGTTTGTGGGTTGTTGTTTTGTGTTTTTTGGTGTTTTGGGTAATTCTGAGCAGTCACCATGAAGAAGTAAAGCGTGATAGGACCGTGCTTTAAAAGGCCCCCGTCTCCCAGGCACTAATGTATTGGCTCTGTAGTCATTACTGAACACTGGGAAACTGTTACTTGTCTAAAGTATGTGAAATCAAAAACACAAGGGAAATCTAATGGGAAAAACTGGGTATTCAGGGAAGTAAGTGGAATTTATTTATTTATTTTTTCTGTTTACTTTTTAATCTCTTTTACAAAAGTTTGCTTATTTTACAATATTTGTCCTACTATCAATTACATGTTTGTCATGAGCTCTTTAGTGAGTTAGTGTAGCTCCTTTGTGGCACTTGCTTTATATTTACTGTGTACTTTTAAATATATATAATAGGAACACACACTGACCCACACAGTGTCATGTGATCTGTGACATAGGCTTTCCCATGATGCAATGGGGTGCAGTTGAATTTTTAAATTTGATTAAAAATGAAGGAACTATGTACAGAGGATTTTTTCTGAGGTATTGTGGTGTTAGTTTGTGGTGAAATAGATGTTTGTGGGTTGTTGTTTTGTGTTTTTTGGTGTTTTGGGTAATTCTGAGCAGTCACCATGAAGAAGTAAAGCGTGATAGGACCGTGCTTTAAAAGGCCCCCGTCTCCCAGGCACTAATGTATTGGCTCTGTAGTCATTACTGAACACTGGGAAACTGTTACTTGTCTAAAGTATGTGAAATCAAAAACACAAGGGAAATCTAATGGGAAAAACTGGGTATTCAGGGAAATAAGTGGAATTTATTTATTTATTTATTTATTTTTTCTGTTTACTTTTTAATCTCTTTTACAAAAGTTTGCTTATTTTACAATATTTGTTCTACTATCAATTACATGTTTGTCATGAGCTCTTTAGTGAGTTAGTGTAGCTCCTTTGTGGCACTTGCTTTATATTTACTGTGTACTTTTAAATATATATAATAGGAACACACACTGACCCACACAGTGTCATGTGATCTGTGACATAGGCTTTCCCATGATGCAATGGGGTGCAGTTGAATTTTTAAATTTGATTAAAAATGAAGGAACTATGTACAGAGGATTTTTTCTGAGGTATTGTGGTGTTAGTTTGTGGTGAAATAGATGTTTGTGGGTTGTTGTTTTGTGTTTTTTGGTGTTTTGGGTAATTCTGAGCAGTCACCATGAAGAAGTAAAGCGTGATAGGACCGTGCTTTAAAAGGCCCCCGTCTCCCAGGCACTAATGTATTGGCTCTGTAGTCATTACTGAACACTGGGAAACTGTTACTTGTCTAAAGTATGTGAAATCAAAAACACAAGGGAAATCTAATGGGAAAAACTGGGTATTCAGGGAAATAAGTGGAATTTATTTATTTATTTATTCTGTTTACTTTTTAATCTCTTTTACAAAAGTTTGCTTATTTTACAATATTTGTTCTACTATCAATTACATGTTTGTCATGAGCTCTTTAGTGAGTTAGTGTAGCTCCTTTGTGGCACTTGCTTTATATTTACTGTGTACTTTTAAATATATATAATAGGAACACACACTGACCCACACAGTGTCATGTGATCTGTGACATAGGCTTTCCCATGATGCAATGGGGTGCAGTTGAATTTTTAAATTTGATTAAAAATGAAGGAACTATGTACAGAGGATTTTTTCTGAGGTATTGTGGTGTTAGTTTGTGGTGAAATAGATGTTTGTGGGTTGTTGTTTTGTGTTTTTTGGTGTTTTGGGTAATTCTGAGCAGTCACCATGAAGAAGTAAAGCGTGATAGGACCGTGCTTTAAAAGGCCCCCGTCTCCCAGGCGCTAATGTATTGGCTCTGTAGTCATTACTGAACACTGGGAAACTGTTACTTGTCTAAAGTATGTGAAATCAAAAACACAAGGGAAATCTAATGGGAAAAACTGGGTATTCAGGGAAATAAGTGGAATTTATTTATTTATTTATTTATTTTTTCTGTTTACTTTTTAATCTCTTTTACAAAAGTTTGCTTATTTTACAATATTTGTTCTACTATCAATTACATGTTTGTCATGAGCTCTTTAGTGAGTTAGTGTAGCTCCTTTGTGGCACTTGCTTTATATTTACTGTGTACTTTTAAATATATATAATAGGAACACACACTGACCCACACAGTGTCATGTGATCTGTGACATAGGCTTTCCCATGATGCAATGGGGTGCAGTTGAATTTTTAAATTTGATTAAAAATGAAGGAACTATGTACAGAGGATTTTTTCTGAGGTATTGTGGTGTTAGTTTGTGGTGAAATAGATGTTTGTGGGTTGTTGTTTTGTGTTTTTTGGTGTTTTGGGTAATTCTGAGCAGTCACCATGAAGAAGTAAAGCGTGATAGGACCGTGCTTTAAAAGGCCCCCGTCTCCCAGGCACTAATGTATTGGCTCTGTAGTCATTACTGAACACTGGGAAACTGTTACTTGTCTAAAGTATGTGAAATCAAAAACACAAGGGAAATCTAATGGGAAAAACTGGGTATTCAGGGAAATAAGTGGAATTTATTTATTTATTTATTTATTTATTTTTTCTGTTTCCTTTTTAATCTCTTTTACAAAAGTTTGCTTATTTTACAATATTTGTTCTACTATCAATTACATGTTTGTCATGAGCTCTTTAGTGAGTTAGTGTAGCTCCTTTGTGGCACTTGCTTTATATTTACTGTGTACTTTTAAATATATATAATAGGAACACACACTGACCCACACAGTGTCATGTGATCTGTGACATAGGCTTTCCCATGATGCAATGGGGTGCAGTTGAATTTTTAAATTTGATTAAAAATGAAGGAACTATGTACAGAGGATTTTTTCTGAGGTATTGTGGTGTTAGTTTGTGGTGAAATAGATGTTTGTGGGTTGTTGTTTTGTGTTTTTTGGTGTTTTGGGTAATTCTGAGCAGTCACCATGAAGAAGTAAAGCGTGATAGGACCGTGCTTTAAAAGGTCCCCGTCTCCCAGGCACTAATGTATTGGCTCTGTAGTCATTACTGAACACTGGGAAACTGTTACTTGTCTAAAGTATGTGAAATCAAAAACACAAGGGAAATCTAATGGGAAAAACTGGGTATTCAGGGAAATAAGTGGAATTTATTTATTTATTTTTTCTGTTTACTTTTTAATCTCTTTTACAAAAGTTTGCTTATTTTACAATATTTGTTCTACTATCAATTACATGTTTGTCATGAGCTCTTTAGTGAGTTAGTGTAGCTCCTTTGTGGCACTTGCTTTATATTTACTGTGTACTTTTAAATATATATAATAGGAACACACACTGACCCACACAGTGTCATGTGATCTGTGACATAGACTTTCCCATGATGCAATGGGGTGCAGTTGAATTTTTAAATTTGATTAAAAATGAAGGAACTATGTACAGAGGATTTTTTCTGAGGTATTGTGGTGTTAGTTTGTGGTGAAATAGATGTTTGTGGGTTGTTGTTTTGTGTTTTTTGGTGTTTTGGGTAATTCTGAGCAGTCACCATGAAGAAGTAAAGCGTGATAGGACCGTGCTTTAAAAGGTCCCCGTCTCCCAGGTACTAATGTATTGGCTCTGTAGTCATTACTGAACACTGGGAAACTGTTACTTGTCTAAAGTATGTGAAATCAAAAACACAAGGGAAATCTAATGGGAAAAACTGGGTATTCAGGGAAATAAGTGGAATTTATTTATTTATTTTTTTATTTTTTCTGTTTACTTTTTAATCTCTTTTACAAAAGTTTGCTTATTTTACAATATTTGTTCTACTATCAATTACATGTTTGTCATGAGCTCTTTAGTGAGTTAGTGTAGCTCCTTTGTGGCACTTGCTTTATATTTACTGTGTACTTTTAAATATATATAATAGGAACACACACTGACCCACACAGTGTCATGTGATCTGTGACATAGGCTTTCCCATGATGCAATGGGGTGCAGTTGAATTTTTAAATTTGATTAAAAATGAAGGAACTATGTACAGAGGATTTTTTCTGAGGTATTGTGGTGTTAGTTTGTGGTGAAATAGATGTTTGTGGGTTGTTGTTTTGTGTTTTTTGGTGTTTTGGGTAATTCTGAGCAGTCACCATGAAGAAGTAAAGCGTGATAGGACCGTGCTTTAAAAGGCCCCCGTCTCCCAGGCACTAATGTATTGTCTCTGTAGTCATTACTGAACACTGGGAAACTGTTACTTGTCTAAAGTATGTGAAATCAAAAACACAAGGGAAATCTAATGGGAAAAACTGGGTATTCAGGGAAATAAGTGGAATTTATTTTTTATTTTTTCTGTTTACTTTTTAATCTCTTTTACAAAAGTTTGCTTATTTTACAATATTTGTTCTACTATCAATTACATGTTTGTCATGAGCTCTTTAGTGAGTTAGTGTAGCTCCTTTGTGGCACTTGCTTTATATTTACTGTGTACTTTTAAATATATATAATAGGAACACACACTGACCCACACAGTGTCATGTGATCTGTGACATAGGCTTTCCCATGATGCAATGGGGTGCAGTTGAATTTTTAAATTTGATTAAAAATGAAGGAACTATGTACAGAGGATTTTTTCTGAGGTATTGTGGTGTTAGTTTGTGGTGAAATAGATGTTTGTGGGTTGTTGTTTTGTGTTTTTTGGTGTTTTGGGTAATTCTGAGCAGTCACCATGAAGAAGTAAAGCGTGATAGGACCGTGCTTTAAAAGGCCCCCGTCTCCCAGGCACTAATGTATTGGCTCTGTAGTCATTACTGAACACTGGGAAACTGTTACTTGTCTAAAGTATGTGAAATCAAAAACACAAGGGAAATCTAATGGGAAAAACTGGGTATTCAGGGAAATAAGTGCAATTTATTTATTTATTTATTTATTTTTTCTGTTTACTTTTTAATCTCTTTTACAAAAGTTTGCTTATTTTACAATATTTGTTCTACTATCAATTACATGTTTGTCATGAGCTCTTTAGTGAGTTAGTGTAGCTCCTTTGTGGCACTTGCTTTATATTTACTGTGTACTTTTAAATATATATAATAGGAACACACACTGACCCACACAGTGTCATGTGATCTGTGACATAGGCTTTCCCATGATGCAATGGGGTGCAGTTGAATTTTTAAATTTGATTAAAAATGAAGGAACTATGTACAGAGGATTTTTTCTGAGGTATTGTGGTGTTAGTTTGTGGTGAAATAGATGTTTGTGGGTTGTTGTTTTGTGTTTTTTGGTGTTTTAGGTAATTCTGAGCAGTCACCATGAAGAAGTAAAGCGTGATAGGACCGTGCTTTAAAAGGCCCCCGTCTCCCAGGCACTAATGTATTGGCTCTGTAGTCATTACTGAACACTGGGAAACTCTGACTTGTCTAAAGTATGTGAAATCAAAAACACAAGGGAAATCTAATGGGAAAAACTGGGTATTCAGGGAAATAAGTGGAATTTATTATTTATTTATTTATTTTTTCTGTTTACTTTTTAATCTCTTTTACAAAAGTTTGCTTATTTTACAATATTTGTTCTACTATCAATTACATGTTTGTCATGAGCTCTTTAGTGAGTTAGTGTAGCTCCTTTGTGGCACTTGCTTTATATTTACTGTGTACTTTTAAATATATATAATAGGAACACACACTGACCCACACAGTGTCATGTGATCTGCGACATAGGCTTTCCCATGATGCAATGGGGTGCAGTTGAATTTTTAAATTTGATTAAAAATGAAGGAACTATGTACAGAGGATTTTTTCTGAGGTATTGTGGTGTTAGTTTGTGGTGAAATAGATGTTTGTGGGTTGTTGTTTTGTGTTTTTTGGTGTTTTGGGTAATTCTGAGCAGTCACCATGAAGAAGTAAAGCGTGATAGGACCGTGCTTTAAAAGGCCCCCGTCTCCCAGGCACTAATGTATTGGCTCTGTAGTCATTACTGAACACTGGGAAACTGTTACTTGTCTAAAGTATGTGAAATCAAAAACACAAGGGAAATCTAATGGGAAAAACTGGGTATTCAGGGAAATAAGTGGAATTTATTTATTTATTTATTTTTTTTTTCTGTTTACTTTTTAATCTCTTTTACAAAAGTTTGCTTATTTTACAATATTTGTTCTACTATCAATTACATGTTTGTCATGAGCTCTTTAGTGAGTTAGTGTAGCTCCTTTGTGGCACTTGCTTTATATTTACTGTGTACTTTTAAATATATATAATAGGAACACACACTGACCCACACAGTGTCATGTGATCTGTGACATAGGCTTTCCCATGATGCAATGGGGTGCAGTTGAATTTTTAAATTTGATTAAAAATGAAGGAACTATGTACAGAGGATTTTTTCTGAGGTATTGTGGTGTTAGTTTGTGGTGAAATAGATGTTTGTGGGTTGTTGTTTTGTGTTTTTTGGTGTTTTAGGTAATTCTGAGCAGTCACCATGAAGAAGTAAAGCGTGATAGGACCGTGCTTTAAAAGGCCCCCGTCTCCCAGGCACTAATGTATTGGCTCTGTAGTCATTACTGAACACTGGGAAACTCTGACTTGTCTAAAGTATGTGAAATCAAAAACACAAGGGAAATCTAATGGGAAAAACTGGGTATTCAGGGAAATAAGTGGAATTTATTATTTATTTATTTATTTTTTCTGTTTACTTTTTAATCTCTTTTACAAAAGTTTGCTTATTTTACAATATTTGTTCTACTATCAATTACATGTTTGTCATGAGCTCTTTAGTGAGTTAGTGTAGCTCCTTTGTGGCACTTGCTTTATATTTACTGTGTACTTTTAAATATATATAATAGGAACACACACTGACCCACACAGTGTCATGTGATCTGTGACATAGGCTTTCCCATGATGCAATGGGGTGCAGTTGAATTTTTAAATTTGATTTAAAATGATGGAACTATGTACAGAGGATTTTTTCTGAGGTATTGTGGTGGTAGTTTGTGGTGTAATAGATGTTTGTGGGTTGTTGTTTTGTGTTTTTTGGTGTTTTGGGTAATTCTGAGCAGTCACCATGAAGAAGTAAAGCGTGATAGGACCGTGCTTTAAAAGGCCCCCGTCTCCCAGGCACTAATGTATTGGCTCTGTAGTCATTACTGAACACTGGGAAACTGTTACTTGTCTAAAGTATGTGAAATCAAAAACACAAGGGAAATCTAATGGGAAAAACTGGGTATTCAGGGAAATAAGTGGAATTTATTTATTTATTTATTTTTTTTTTCTGTTTACTTTTTAATCTCTTTTACAAAAGTTTGCTTATTTTACAATATTTGTTCTACTATCAATTACATGTTTGTCATGAGCTCTTTAGTGAGTTAGTGTAGCTCCTTTGTGGCACTTGCTTTATATTTACTGTGTACTTTTAAATATATATAATAGGAACACACACTGACCCACACAGTGTCATGTGATCTGTGACATAGGCTTTCCCATGATGCAATGGGGTGCAGTTGAATTTTTAAATTTGATTAAAAATGAAGGAACTATGTACAGAGGATTTTTTCTGAGGTATTGTGGTGTTAGTTTGTGGTGAAATAGATGTTTGTGGGTTGTTGTTTTGTGTTTTTTGGTGTTTTGGGTAATTCTGAGCAGTCACCATGAAGAAGTAAAGCGTGATAGGACCGTGCTTTAAAAGGCCCCCGTCTCCCAGGCACTAATGTATTGGCTCTGTAGTCATTACTGAACACTGGGAAACTGTTACTTGTCTAAAGTATGTGAAATCAAAAACACAAGGGAAATCTAATGGGAAAAACTGGGTATTCAGGGAAATAAGTGGAATTTATTTATTTATTTATTTATTTATTTTTTCTGTTTCCTTTTTAATCTCTTTTACAAAAGTTTGCTTATTTTACAATATTTGTTCTACTATCAATTACATGTTTGTCATGAGCTCTTTAGTGAGTTAGTGTAGCTCCTTTGTGGCACTTGCTTTATATTTACTGTGTACTTTTAAATATATATAATAGGAACACACACTGACCCACACAGTGTCATGTGATCTGTGACATAGGCTTTCCCATGATGCAATGGGGTGCAGTTGAATTTTTAAATTTGATTAAAAATGAAGGAACTATGTACAGAGGATTTTTTCTGAGGTATTGTGGTGTTAGTTTGTGGTGAAATAGATGTTTGTGGGTTGTTGTTTTGTGTTTTTTGGTGTTTTGGGTAATTCTGAGCAGTCACCATGAAGAAGTAAAGCGTGATAGGACCGTGCTTTAAAAGGCCCCCGTCTCCCAGGCACTAATGTATTGGCTCTGTAGTCATTACTGAACACTGGGAAACTGTTACTTGTCTAAAGTATGTGAAATCAAAAACACAAGGGAAATCTAATGGGAAAAACTGGGTATTCAGGGAAATAAGTGGAATTTATTTATTTATTTATTTATTTTTTCTGTTTACTTTTTAATCTCTTTTACAAAAGTTTGCTTATTTTACAATATTTGTTCTACTATCAATTACATGTTTGTCATGAGCTCTTTAGTGAGTTAGTGTAGCTCCTTTGTGGCACTTGCTTTATATTTACTGTGTACTTTTAAATATATATAATAGGAACACACACTGACCCACACAGTGTCATGTGATCTGTGACATAGGCTTTCCCATGATGCAATGGGGTGCAGTTGAATTTTTAAATTTGATTAAAAATGAAGGAACTATGTACAGAGGATTTTTTCTGAGGTATTGTGGTGTTAGTTTGTGGTGAAATAGATGTTTGTGGGTTGTTGTTTTGTGTTTTTTGGTGTTTTGGGTAATTCTGAGCAGTCACCATGAAGAAGTAAAGCGTGATAGGACCGTGCTTTAAAAGGCCCCCGTCTCCCAGGCACTAATGTATTGGCTCTGTAGTCATTACTGAACACTGGGAAACTGTTACTTGTCTAAAGTATGTGAAATCAAAAACACAAGGGAAATCTAATGGGAAAAACTGGGTATTCAGGGAAATAAGTGGAATTTATTTATTTATTTATTTATTTATTTTTTCTGTTTCCTTTTTAATCTCTTTTACAAAAGTTTGCTTATTTTACAATATTTGTTCTACTATCAATTACATGTTTGTCATGAGTTCTTTAGTGAGTTAGTGTAGCTCCTTTGTGGCACTTGCTTTATATTTACTGTGTACTTTTAAATATATATAATAGGAACACACACTGACCCACACAGTGTCATGTGATCTGTGACATAGGCTTTCCCATGATGCAATGGGGTGCAGTTGAATTTTTAAATTTGATTAAAAATGAAGGAACTATGTACAGAGGATTTTTTCTGAGGTATTGTGGTGTTAGTTTGTGGTGAAATAGATGTTTGTGGGTTGTTGTTTTGTTTTTTTTGGTGTTTTGGGTAATTCTGAGCAGTCACCATGAAGAAGTAAAGCGTGATAGGACCGTGCTTTAAAAGGCCCCCGTCTCCCAGGCACTAATGTATTGGCTCTGTAGTCATTACTGAACACTGGGAAACTGTTACTTGTCTAAAGTATGTGAAATCAAAAACACAAGGGAAATCTAATGGGAAAAACTGGGTATTCAGGGAAATAAGTGGAATTTATTTATTTATTTATTTATTTTTTCTGTTTCCTTTTTAATCTCTTTTACAAAAGTTTGCTTATTTTACAATATTTGTTCTACTATCAATTACATGTTTGTCATGAGCTCTTTAGTGAGTTAGTGTAGCTCCTTTGTGGCACTTGCTTTATATTTACTGTGTACTTTTAAATATATATAATAGGAACACACACTGACCCACACAGTGTCATGTGATCTGTGACATAGGCTTTCCCATGATGCAATGGGGTGCAGTTGAATTTTTAAATTTGATTAAAAATGAAGGAACTATGTACAGAGGATTTTTTCTGAGGTATTGTGGTGTTAGTTTGTGGTGAAATAGATGTTTGTGGGTTGTTGTTTTGTGTTTTTTGGTGTTTTGGGTAATTCTGAGCAGTCACCATGAAGAAGTAAAGCGTGATAGGACCGTGCTTTAAAAGGCCCCCGTCTCCCAGGCACTAATGTATTGGCTCTGTAGTCATTACTGAACACTGGGAAACTGCTACTTGTCTAAAGTATGTGAAATCAAAAACACAAGGGAAATCTAATGGGAAAAACTGGGTATTCAGGGAAATAAGTGGAATTTATTTATTTATTTATTTATTTATTTTTTCTGTTTCCTTTTTAATCTCTTTTACAAAAGTTTGCTTATTTTACAATATTTGTTCTACTATCAATTACATGTTTGTCATGAGCTCTTTAGTGAGTTAGTGTAGCTCCTTTGTGGCACTTGCTTTATATTTACTGTGTACTTTTAAATATATATAATAGGAACACACACTGACCCACACAGTGTCATGTGATCTGTGACATAGGCTTTCCCATGATGCAATGGGGTGCAGTTGAATTTTTAAATTTGATTAAAAATGAAGGAACTATGTACAGAGGATTTTTTCTGAGGTATTGTGGTGTTAGTTTGTGGTGAAATAGATGTTTGTGGGTTGTTGTTTTGTGTTTTTTGGTGTTTTGGGTAATTCTGAGCAGTCACCATGAAGAAGTAAAGCGTGATAGGACCGTGCTTTAAAAGGCCCCCGTCTCCCAGGCACTAATGTATTGGCTCTGTAGTCATTACTGAACACTGGGAAACTGTTACTTGTCTAAAGTATGTGAAATCAAAAACACAAGGGAAATCTAATGGGAAAAAACTGGGTATTCAGGGAAATAAGTGGAATTTATTTATTTATTTATTTATTTTTTCTGTTTCCTTTTTAATCTCTTTTACAAAAGTTTGCTTATTTTACAATATTTGTTCTACTATCAATTACATGTTTGCCATGAGCTCTTTAGTGAGTTAGTGTAGCTCCTTTGTGGCACTTGCTTTATATTTACTGTGTACTTTTAAATATATATAATAGGAACACACACTGACCCACACAGTGTCATGTGATCTGTGACATAGGCTTTCCCATGATGCAATGGGGTGCAGTTGAATTTTTAAATTTGATTAAAAATGAAGGAACTATGTACAGAGGATTTTTTCTGAGGTATTGTGGTGTTAGTTTGTGGTGAAATAGATGTTTGTGGGTTGTTGTTTTGTGTTTTTTGGTGTTTTGGGTAATTCTGAGCAGTCACCATGAAGAAGTAAAGCGTGATAGGACCGTGCTTTAAAAGGCCCCCGTCTCCCAGGCACTAATGTATTGGCTCTGTAGTCATTACTGAACACTGGGAAACTGTTACTTGTCTAAAGTATGTGAAATCAAAAACACAAGGGAAATCTAATGGGAAAAACTGGGTATTCAGGGAAATAAGTGGAATTTATTTATTTATTTATTTATTTATTTTTTCTGTTTCCTTTTTAATCTCTTTTACAAAAGTTTGCTTATTTTACAATATTTGTTCTACTATCAATTACATGTTTGTCATGAGCTCTTTAGTGAGTTAGTGTAGCTCCTTTGTGGCACTTGCTTTATATTTACTGTGTACTTTTAAATATATATAATAGGAACACACACTGACCCACACAGTGTCATGTGATCTGTGACATAGGCTTTCCCATGATGCAATGGGGTGCAGTTGAATTTTTAAATTTGATTAAAAATGAAGGAACTATGTACAGAGGATTTTTTCTGAGGTATTGTGGTGTTAGTTTGTGGTGAAATAGATGTTTGTGGGTTGTTGTTTTGTGTTTTTTGGTGTTTTGGGTAATTCTGAGCAGTCACCATGAAGAAGTAAAGCATGATAGGACCGTGCTTTAAAAGGCCCCCGTCTCCCAGGCACTAATGTATTGGCTCTGTAGTCATTACTGAACACTGGGAAACTGTTACTTGTCTAAAGTATGTGAAATCAAAAACACAAGGGAAATCTAATGGGAAAAACTGGGTATTCAGGGAAATAAGTGGAATTTATTTATTTATTTATTTATTTATTTTTTCTGTTTCCTTTTTAATCTCATTTACAAAAGTTTGCTTATTTTACAATATATGTTCTACTATCAATCACATGTTTGTCATGAGCTCTTTAGTGAGTTAGTGTAGCTCCTTTGTGGCACTTGCTTTATATTTACTGTGTACTTTTAAATATATATAATAGGAACACACACTGACCCACACAGTGTCATGTGATCTGTGACATAGGCTTTCCCATGATGCAATGGGGTGCAGTTGAATTTTTAAATTTGATTAAAAATGAAGGAACTATGTACAGAGGATTTTTTCTGAGGTATTGTGGTGTTAGTTTGTGGTGAAATAGATGTTTGTGGGTTGTTGTTTTGTGTTTTTTGGTGTTTTGGGTAATTCTGAGCAGTCACCATGAAGAAGTAAAGCGTGATAGGACCGTGCTTTAAAAGGCCCCCGTCTCCCAGGCACTAATGTATTGGCTCTGTAGTCATTACTGAACACTGGGAAACTGTTACTTGTCTAAAGTATGTGAAATCAAAAACACAAGGGAAATCTAATGGGAAAAACTGGGTATTCAGGGAAATAAGTGGAATTTATTTATTTATTTATTTATTTTTTCTGTTTACTTTTTAATCTCTTTTACAAAAGTTTGCTTATTTTACAATATTTGTTCTACTATCAATTACATGTTTGTCATGAGCTCTTTAGTGAGTTAGTGTAGCTCCTTTGTGGCACTTGCTTTATATTTACTGTGTACTTTTAAATATATATAATAGGAACACACACTGACCCACACAGTGTCATGTGATCTGTGACATAGGCTTTCCCATGATGCAATGGGGTGCAGTTGAATTTTTAAATTTGATTAAAAATGAAGGAACTATGTACAGAGGATTTTTTCTGAGGTATTGTGGTGTTAGTTTGTGGTGAAATAGATGTTTGTGGGTTGTTGTTTTGTGTTTTTTGGTGTTTTGGGTAATTCTGAGCAGTCACCATGAAGAAGTAAAGCGTGATAGGACCGTGCTTTAAAAGGCCCCCGTCTCCCAGGCACTAATGTATTGGCTCTGTAGTCATTACTGAACACTGGGAAACTGTTACTTGTCTAAAGTATGTGAAATCAAAAACACAAGGGAAATCTAATGGGAAAAACTGGGTATTCAGGAAAATAAGTGGAATTTATTTATTTATTTATTTATTTATTTTTTTTTTTTTTCTGTTTCCTTTTTAATCTCTTTTACAAAAGTTTGCTTATTTTACAATATTTGTTCTACTATCAATTACATGTTTGTCATGAGCTCTTTAGTGAGTTAGTGTAGCTCCTTTGTGGCACTTGCTTTATATTTACTGTGTACTTTTAAATATATATAATAGGAACACACACTGACCCACACAGTGTCATGTGATCTGTGACATAGGCTTTCCCATGATGCAATGGGGTGCAGTTGAATTTTTAAATTTGATTAAAAATGAAGGAACTATGTACAGAGGATTTTTTCTGAGGTATTGTGGTGTTAGTTTGTGGTGAAATAGATGTTTGTGGGTTGTTGTTTTGTGTTTTTTGGTGTTTTGGGTAATTCTGAGCAGTCACCATGAAGAAGTAAAGCATGATAGGACCGTGCTTTAAAAGGCCCCCGTCTCCCAGGCACTAATGTATTGGCTCTGTAGTCATTACTGAACACTGGGAAACTGTTACTTGTCTAAAGTATGTGAAATCAAAAACACAAGGGAAATCTAATGGGAAAAACTGGGTATTCAGGGAAATAAGTGGAATTTATTTATTTATTTATTTATTTTTTCTGTTTACTTTTTAATCTCTTTTACAAAAGTTTGCTTATTTTACAATATTTGTTCTACTATCAATTACATGTTTGTCATGAGCTCTTTAGTGAGTTAGTGTAGCTCCTTTGTGGCACTTGCTTTATATTTACTGTGTACTTTTAAATATATATAATAGGAACACACACTGACCCACACAGTGTCATGTGATCTGTGACATAGGCTTTCCCATGATGCAATGGGGTGCAGTTGAATTTTTAAATTTGATTAAAAATGAAGGAACTATGTACAGAGGATTTTTTCTGAGGTATTGTGGTGTTAGTTTGTGGTGAAATAGATGTTTGTGGGTTGTTGTTTTGTGTTTTTTGGTGTTTTGGGTAATTCTGAGCAGTCACCATGAAGAAGTAAAGCGTGATAGGACCGTGCTTTAAAAGGCCCCCGTCTCCCAGGCACTAATGTATTGGCTCTGTAGTCATTACTGAACACTGGGAAACTGTTACTTGTCTAAAGTATGTGAAATCAAAAACACAAGGGAAATCTAATGGGAAAAACTGGGTATTCAGGGAAATAAGTGGAATTTATTATTTATTTATTTATTTTTTCTGTTTCCTTTTTAATCTCTTTTACAAAAGTTTGCTTATTTTACAATATTTGTTCTACTATCAATTACATGTTTGTCATGAGCTCTTTAGTGAGTTAGTGTAGCTCCTTTGTGGCACTTGCTTTATATTTACTGTGTACTTTTAAATATATATAATAGGAACACACACTGACCCACACAGTGTCATGTGATCTGTGACATAGGCTTTCCCATGATGCAATGGGGTGCAGTTGAATTTTTAAATTTGATTAAAAATGAAGGAACTATGTACAGAGGATTTTTTCTGAGGTATTGTGGTGTTAGTTTGTGGTGAAATAGATGTTTGTGGGTTGTTGTTTTGTGTTTTTTGGTGTTTTGGGTAATTCTGAGCAGTCACCATGAAGAAGTAAAGCGTGATAGGACCGTGCTTTAAAAGGCCCCCGTCTCCCAGGCACTAATGTATTGGCTCTGTAGTCATTACTGAACACTGGGAAACTGTTACTTGTCTAAAGTATGTGAAATCAAAAACACAAGGGAAATCTAATGGGAAAAACTGGGTATTCAGGGAAATAAGTGGAATTTATTTATTTATTTATTTATTTTTTCTGTTTCCTTTTTAATCTCTTTTACAAAAGTTTGCTTATTTTACAATATTTGTTCTACTATCAATTACATGTTTGTCATGAGCTCTTTAGTGAGTTAGTGTAGCTCCTTTGTGGCACTTGCTTTATATTTACTGTGTACTTTTAAATATATATAATAGGAACACACACTGACCCACACAGTGTCATGTGATCTGTGACATAGGCTTTCCCATGATGCAATGGGGTGCAGTTGAATTTTTAAATTTGATTAAAAATGAAGGAACTATGTACAGAGGATTTTTTCTGAGGTATTGTGGTGTTAGTTTGTGGTGAAATAGATGTTTGTGGGTTGTTGTTTTGTGTTTTTTGGTGTTTTGGGTAATTCTGAGCAGTCACCATGAAGAAGTAAAGCGTGATAGGACCGTGCTTTAAAAGGCCCCCGTCTCCCAGGCACTAATGTATTGGCTCTGTAGTCATTACTGAACACTGGGAAACTGTTACTTGTCTAAAGTATGTGAAATCAAAAACACAAGGGAAATCTAATGGGAAAAACTGGGTATTCAGGGAAATAAGTGGAATTTATTATTTATTTATTTATTTTTTCTGTTTACTTTTTAATCTCTTTTACAAAAGTTTGCTTATTTTACAATATTTGTTCTACTATCAATTACATGTTTGTCATGAGCTCTTTAGTGAGTTAGTGTAGCTCCTTTGTGGCACTTGCTTTATATTTACTGTGTACTTTTAAATATATATAATAGGAACACACACTGACCCACACAGTGTCATGTGATCTGTGACATAGGCTTTCCCATGATGCAATGGGGTGCAGTTGAATTTTTAAATTTGATTAAAAATGAAGGAACTATGTACAGAGGATTTTTTCTGAGGTATTGTGGTGTTAGTTTGTGGTGAAATAGATGTTTGTGGGTTGTTGTTTTGTGTTTTTTGGTGTTTTGGGTAATTCTGAGCAGTCACCATGAAGAAGTAAAGCATGATAGGACCGTGCTTTAAAAGGCCCCCGTCTCCCAGGCACTAATGTATTGGCTCTGTAGTCATTACTGAACACTGGGAAACTGTTACTTGTCTAAAGTATGTGAAATCAAAAACACAAGGGAAATCTAATGGGAAACACTGGGTATTCAGGGAAATAAGTGGAATTTATTTATTTATTTATTTATTTATTTTTTCTGTTTCCTTTTTAATCTCTTTTACAAAAGTTTGCTTATTTTACAATATATGTTCTACTATCAATCACATGTTTGTCATGAGCTCTTTAGTGAGTTAGTGTAGCTCCTTTGTGGCACTTGCTTTATATTTACTGTGTACTTTTAAATATATATAATAGGAACACACACTGACCCACACAGTGTCATGTGATCTGTGACATAGGCTTTCCCATGATGCAATGGGGTGCAGTTGAATTTTTAAATTTGATTAAAAATGAAGGAACTATGTACAGAGGATTTTTTCTGAGGTATTGTGGTGTTAGTTTGTGGTGAAATAGATGTTTGTGGGTTGTTGTTTTGTGTTTTTTGGTGTTTTGGGTAATTCTGAGCAGTCACCATGAAGAAGTAAAGCGTGATAGGACCGTGCTTTAAAAGGCCCCCGTCTCCCAGGCACTAATGTATTGGCTCTGTAGTCATTACTGAACACTGGGAAACTGTTACTTGTCTAAAGTATGTGAAATCAAAAACACAAGGGAAATCTAATGGGAAAAACTGGGTATTCAGGGAAATAAGTGGAATTTATTTATTTATTTATTTATTTTTTCTGTTTACTTTTTAATCTCTTTTACAAAAGTTTGCTTATTTTACAATATTTGTTCTACTATCAATTACATGTTTGTCATGAGCTCTTTAGTGAGTTAGTGTAGCTCCTTTGTGGCACTTGCTTTATATTTACTGTGTACTTTTAAATATATATAATAGGAACACACACTGACCCACACAGTGCCATGTGATCTGTGACATAGGCTTTCCCATGATGCAATGGGGTGCAGTTGAATTTTTAAATTTGATTAAAAATGAAGGAACTATGTACAGAGGATTTTTTCTGAGGTATTGTGGTGTTAGTTTGTGGTGAAATAGATGTTTGTGGGTTGTTGTTTTGTGTTTTTTGGTGTTTTGGGTAATTCTGAGCAGTCACCATGAAGAAGTAAAGCGTGATAGGACCGTGCTTTAAAAGGCCCCCGTCTCCCAGGCACTAATGTATTGGCTCTGTAGTCATTACTGAACACTGGGAAACTGTTACTTGTCTAAAGTATGTGAAATCGAAAACACAAGGGAAATCTAATGGGAAAAACTGGGTATTCAGGGAAATAAGTGGAATTTATTTATTTATTTATTTATTTATTTATTTATTTTTTCTGTTTCCTTTTTAATCTCTTTTACAAAAGTTTGCTTATTTTACAATATATGTTCTACTATCAATCACATGTTTGTCATGAGCTCTTTAGTGAGTTAGTGTAGCTCCTTTGTGGCACTTGCTTTATATTTACTGTGTACTTTTAAATATATATAATAGGAACACACACTGACCCACACAGTGTCATGTGATCTGTGACATAGGCTTTCCCATGATGCAATGGGGTGCAGTTGAATTTTTAAATTTGATTAAAAATGAAGGAACTATGTACAGAGGATTTTTTCTGAGGTATTGTGGTGTTAGTTTGTGGTGAAATAGATGTTTGTGGGTTGTTGTTTTGTGTTTTTTGGTGTTTTGGGTAATTCTGAGCAGTCACCATGAAGAAGTAAAGCGTGATAGGACCGTGCTTTAAAAGGCCCCCGTCTCCCAGGCACTAATGTATTGGCTCTGTAGTCATTACTGAACACTGGGAAACTGTTACTTGTCTAAAGTATGTGAAATCAAAAACACAAGGGAAATCTAATGGGAAAAACTGGGTATTCAGGGAAATAAGTGGAATTTATTTATTTATTTTTTCTGTTTACTTTTTAATCTCTTTTACAAAAGTTTGCTTATTTTACAATATTTGTTCTACTATCAATTACATGTTTGTCATGAGCTCTTTAGTGAGTTAGTGTAGCTCCTTTGTGGCACTTGCTTTATATTTACTGTGTACTTTTAAATATATATAATAGGAACACACACTGACCCACACAGTGTCATGTGATCTGTGACATAGGCTTTCCCATGATGCAATGGGGTGCAGTTGAATTTTTAAATTTGATTAAAAATGAAGGAACTATGTACAGAGGATTTTTTCTGAGGTATTGTGGTGTTAGTTTGTGGTGAAATAGATGTTTGTGGGTTGTTGTTTTGTGTTTTTTGGTGTTTTGGGTAATTCTGAGCAGTCACCATGAAGAAGTAAAGCGTGATAGGACCGTGCTTTAAAAGGCCCCCGTCTCCCAGGCACTAATGTATTGGCTCTGTAGTCATTACTGAACACTGGGAAACTGTTACTTGTCTAAAGTATGTGAAATCAAAAACACAAGGGAAATCTAATGGGAAAAACTGGGTATTCAGGGAAATAAGTGGAATTTATTTATTTATTTATTTATTTTTTCTGTTTACTTTTTAATCTCTTTTACAAAAGTTTGCTTATTTTACAATATTTGTTCTACTATCAATTACATGTTTGTCATGAGCTCTTTAGTGAGTTAGTGTAGCTCCTTTGTGGCACTTGCTTTATATTTACTGTGTACTTTTAAATATATATAATAGGAACACACACTGACCCACACAGTGTCATGTGATCTGTGACATAGGCTTTCCCATGATGCAATGGGGTGCAGTTGAATTTTTAAATTTGATTAAAAATGAAGGAACTATGTACAGAGGATTTTTTCTGAGGTATTGTGGTGTTAGTTTGTGGTGAAATAGATGTTTGTGGGTTGTTGTTTTGTGTTTTTTGGTGTTTTTGGTAATTCTGAGCAGTCACCATGAAGAAGTAAAGCGTGATAGGACCGTGCTTTAAAAGGCCCCCGTCTCCCAGGCACTAATGTATTGGCTCTGTAGTCATTACTGAACACTGGGAAACTGTTACTTGTCTAAAGTATGTGAAATCAAAAACACAAGGGAAATCTAATGGGAAAAACTGGGTATTCAGGGAAATAAGTGGAATTTATTATTTATTTATTTATTTTTTCTGTTTACTTTTTAATCTCTTTTACAAAAGTTTGCTTATTTTACAATATTTGTTCTACTATCAATTACATGTTTGTCATGAGCTCTTTAGTGAGTTAGTGTAGCTCCTTTGTGGCACTTGCTTTATATTTACTGTGTACTTTTAAATATATATAATAGGAACACACACTGACCCACACAGTGTCATGTGATCTGTGACATAGGCTTTCCCATGATGCAATGGGGTGCAGTTGAATTTTTAAATTTGATTAAAAATGAAGGAACTATGTACAGAGGATTTTTTCTGAGGTATTGTGGTGTTAGTTTGTGGTGAAATAGATGTTTGTGGGTTGTTGTTTTGTGTTTTTTGGTGTTTTGGGTAATTCTGAGCAGTCACCATGAAGAAGTAAAGCATGATAGGACCGTGCTTTAAAAGGCCCCCGTCTCCCAGGCACTAATGTATTGGCTCTGTAGTCATTACTGAACACTGGGAAACTGTTACTTGTCTAAAGTATGTGAAATCAAAAACACAAGGGAAATCTAATGGGAAAAACTGGGTATTCAGGGAAATAAGTGGAATTTATTTATTTATTTATTTATTTATTTATTTTTTCTGTTTCCTTTTTAATCTCTTTTACAAAAGTTTGCTTATTTTACAATATATGTTCTACTATCAATCACATGTTTGTCATGAGCTCTTTAGTGAGTTAGTGTAGCTCCTTTGTGGCACTTGCTTTATATTTACTGTGTACTTTTAAATATATATAATAGGAACACACACTGACCCACACAGTGTCATGTGATCTGTGACATAGGCTTTCCCATGATGCAATGGGGTGCAGTTGAATTTTTAAATTTGATTAAAAATGAAGGAACTATGTACAGAGGATTTTTTCTGAGGTATTGTGGTGTTAGTTTGTGGTGAAATAGATGTTTGTGGGTTGTTGTTTTGTGTTTTTTGGTGTTTTGGGTAATTCTGAGCAGTCACCATGAAGAAGTAAAGCATGATAGGACCGTGCTTTAAAAGGCCCCCGTCTCCCAGGCACTAATGTATTGGCTCTGTAGTCATTACTGAACACTGGGAAACTGTTACTTGTCTAAAGTATGTGAAATCAAAAACACAAGGGAAATCTAATGGGAAACACTGGGTATTCAGGGAAATAAGTGGAATTTATTTATTTATTTATTTATTTATTTTTTCTGTTTCCTTTTTAATCTCTTTTACAAAAGTTTGCTTATTTTACAATATATGTTCTACTATCAATCACATGTTTGTCATGAGCTCTTTAGTGAGTTAGTGTAGCTCCTTTGTGGCACTTGCTTTATATTTACTGTGTACTTTTAAATATATATAATAGGAACACACACTGACCCACACAGTGTCATGTGATCTGTGACATAGGCTTTCCCATGATGCAATGGGGTGCAGTTGAATTTTTAAATTTGATTAAAAATGAAGGAACTATGTACAGAGGATTTTTTCTGAGGTATTGTGGTGTTAGTTTGTGGTGAAATAGATGTTTGTGGGTTGTTGTTTTGTGTTTTTTGGTGTTTTGGGTAATTCTGAGCAGTCACCATGAAGAAGTAAAGCGTGATAGGACCGTGCTTTAAAAGGCCCCCGTCTCCCAGGCACTAATGTATTGGCTCTGTAGTCATTACTGAACACTGGGAAACTGTTACTTGTCTAAAGTATGTGAAATCAAAAACACAAGGGAAATCTAATGGGAAAAACTGGGTATTCAGGGAAATAAGTGGAATTTATTTATTTATTTATTTATTTTTTCTGTTTACTTTTTAATCTCTTTTACAAAAGTTTGCTTATTTTACAATATTTGTTCTACTATCAATTACATGTTTGTCATGAGCTCTTTAGTGAGTTAGTGTAGCTCCTTTGTGGCACTTGCTTTATATTTACTGTGTACTTTTAAATATATATAATAGGAACACACACTGACCCACACAGTGTCATGTGATCTGTGACATAGGCTTTCCCATGATGCAATGGGGTGCAGTTGAATTTTTAAATTTGATTAAAAATGAAGGAACTATGTACAGAGGATTTTTTCTGAGGTATTGTGGTGTTAGTTTGTGGTGAAATAGATGTTTGTGGGTTGTTGTTTTGTGTTTTTTGGTGTTTTGGGTAATTCTGAGCAGTCACCATGAAGAAGTAAAGCGTGATAGGACCGTGCTTTAAAAGGCCCCCGTCTCCCAGGCACTAATGTATTGGCTCTGTAGTCATTACTGAACACTGGGAAACTGTTACTTGTCTAAAGTATGTGAAATCGAAAACACAAGGGAAATCTAATGGGAAAAACTGGGTATTCAGGGAAATAAGTGGAATTTATTTATTTATTTATTTATTTATTTATTTATTTTTTCTGTTTCCTTTTTAATCTCTTTTACAAAAGTTTGCTTATTTTACAATATATGTTCTACTATCAATCACATGTTTGTCATGAGCTCTTTAGTGAGTTAGTGTAGCTCCTTTGTGGCACTTGCTTTATATTTACTGTGTACTTTTAAATATATATAATAGGAACACACACTGACCCACACAGTGTCATGTGATCTGTGACATAGGCTTTCCCATGATGCAATGGGGTGCAGTTGAATTTTTAAATTTGATTAAAAATGAAGGAACTATGTACAGAGGATTTTTTCTGAGGTATTGTGGTGTTAGTTTGTGGTGAAATAGATGTTTGTGGGTTGTTGTTTTGTGTTTTTTGGTGTTTTGGGTAATTCTGAGCAGTCACCATGAAGAAGTAAAGCGTGATAGGACCGTGCTTTAAAAGGCCCCCGTCTCCCAGGCACTAATGTATTGGCTCTGTAGTCATTACTGAACACTGGGAAACTGTTACTTGTCTAAAGTATGTGAAATCAAAAACACAAGGGAAATCTAATGGGAAAAACTGGGTATTCAGGGAAATAAGTGGAATTTATTTATTTATTTTTTCTGTTTACTTTTTAATCTCTTTTACAAAAGTTTGCTTATTTTACAATATTTGTTCTACTATCAATTACATGTTTGTCATGAGCTCTTTAGTGAGTTAGTGTAGCTCCTTTGTGGCACTTGCTTTATATTTACTGTGTACTTTTAAATATATATAATAGGAACACACACTGACCCACACAGTGTCATGTGATCTGTGACATAGGCTTTCCCATGATGCAATGGGGTGCAGTTGAATTTTTAAATTTGATTAAAAATGAAGGAACTATGTACAGAGGATTTTTTCTGAGGTATTGTGGTGTTAGTTTGTGGTGAAATAGATGTTTGTGGGTTGTTGTTTTGTGTTTTTTGGTGTTTTGGGTAATTCTGAGCAGTCACCATGAAGAAGTAAAGCGTGATAGGACCGTGCTTTAAAAGGCCCCCGTCTCCCAGGCACTAATGTATTGGCTCTGTAGTCATTACTGAACACTGGGAAACTGTTACTTGTCTAAAGTATGTGAAATCAAAAACACAAGGGAAATCTAATGGGAAAAACTGGGTATTCAGGGAAATAAGTGGAATTTATTTATTTATTTATTTATTTTTTCTGTTTACTTTTTAATCTCTTTTACAAAAGTTTGCTTATTTTACAATATTTGTTCTACTATCAATTACATGTTTGTCATGAGCTCTTTAGTGAGTTAGTGTAGCTCCTTTGTGGCACTTGCTTTATATTTACTGTGTACTTTTAAATATATATAATAGGAACACACACTGACCCACACAGTGTCATGTGATCTGTGACATAGGCTTTCCCATGATGCAATGGGGTGCAGTTGAATTTTTAAATTTGATTAAAAATGAAGGAACTATGTACAGAGGATTTTTTCTGAGGTATTGTGGTGTTAGTTTGTGGTGAAATAGATGTTTGTGGGTTGTTGTTTTGTGTTTTTTGGTGTTTTGGGTAATTCTGAGCAGTCACCATGAAGAAGTAAAGCGTGATAGGACCGTGCTTTAAAAGGCCCCCGTCTCCCAGGCACTAATGTATTGGCTCTGTAGTCATTACTGAACACTGGGAAACTGTTACTTGTCTAAAGTATGTGAAATCAAAAACACAAGGGAAATCTAATGGGAAAAACTGGGTATTCAGGGAAATAAGTGGAATTTATTTATTTATTTATTTATTTTTTCTGTTTACTTTTTAATCTCTTTTACAAAAGTTTGCTTATTTTACAATATTTGTTCTACTATCAATTACATGTTTGTCATGAGCTCTTTAGTGAGTTAGTGTAGCTCCTTTGTGGCACTTGCTTTATATTTACTGTGTACTTTTAAATATATATAATAGGAACACACACTGACCCACACAGTGTCATGTGATCTGTGACATAGGCTTTCCCATGATGCAATGGGGTGCAGTTGAATTTTTAAATTTGATTAAAAATGAAGGAACTATGTACAGAGGATTTTTTCTGAGGTATTGTGGTGTTAGTTTGTGGTGAAATAGATGTTTGTGGGTTGTTGTTTTGTGTTTTTTGGTGTTTTGGGTAATTCTGAGCAGTCACCATGAAGAAGTAAAGCGTGATAGGACCGTGCTTTAAAAGGCCCCCGTCTCCCAGGCACTAATGTATTGGCTCTGTAGTCATTACTGAACACTGGGAAACTGTTACTTGTCTAAAGTATGTGAAATCAAAAACACAAGGGAAATCTAATGGGAAAAACTGGGTATTCAGGGAAATAAGTGGAATTTATTTATTTATTTATTTATTTTTTCTGTTTACTTTTTAATCTCTTTTACAAAAGTTTGCTTATTTTACAATATTTGTTCTACTATCAATTACATGTTTGTCATGAGCTCTTTAGTGAGTTAGTGTAGCTCCTTTGTGGCACTTGCTTTATATTTACTGTGTACTTTTAAATATATATAATAGGAACACACACTGACCCACACAGTGTCATGTGATCTGTGACATAGGCTTTCCCATGATGCAATGGGGTGCAGTTGAATTTTTAAATTTGATTAAAAATGAAGGAACTATGTACAGAGGATTTTTTCTGAGGTATTGTGGTGTTAGTTTGTGGTGAAATAGATGTTTGTGGGTTGTTGTTTTGTGTTTTTTGGTGTTTTGGGTAATTCTGAGCAGTCACCATGAAGAAGTAAAGCGTGATAGGACCGTGCTTTAAAAGGCCCCCGTCTCCCAGGCACTAATGTATTGGCTCTGTAGTCATTACTGAACACTGGGAAACTGTTACTTGTCTAAAGTATGTGAAATCAAAAACACAAGGGAAATCTAATGGGAAAAACTGGGTATTCAGGGAAATAAGTGGAATTTATTTATTTATTTATTTATTTTTTCTGTTTACTTTTTAATCTCTTTTACAAAAGTTTGCTTATTTTACAATATTTGTTCTACTATCAATTACATGTTTGTCATGAGCTCTTTAGTGAGTTAGTGTAGCTCCTTTGTGGCACTTGCTTTATATTTACTGTGTACTTTTAAATATATATAATAGGAACACACACTGACCCACACAGTGTCATGTGATCTGTGACATAGGCTTTCCCATGATGCAATGGGGTGCAGTTGAATTTTTAAATTTGATTAAAAATGAAGGAACTATGTACAGAGGATTTTTTCTGAGGTATTGTGGTGTTAGTTTGTGGTGAAATAGATGTTTGTGGGTTGTTGTTTTGTGTTTTTTGGTGTTTTGGGTAATTCTGAGCAGTCACCATGAAGAAGTAAAGCGTGATAGGACCGTGCTTTAAAAGGCCCCCGTCTCCCAGGCACTAATGTATTGGCTCTGTAGTCATTACTGAACACTGGGAAACTGTTACTTGTCTAAAGTATGTGAAATCAAAAACACAAGGGAAATCTAATGGGAAAAACTGGGTATTCAGGGAAATAAGTGGAATTTATTTATTTATTTATTTATTTTTTCTGTTTACTTTTTAATCTCTTTTACAAAAGTTTGCTTATTTTACAATATTTGTTCTACTATCAATTACATGTTTGTCATGAGCTCTTTAGTGAGTTAGTGTAGCTCCTTTGTGGCACTTGCTTTATATTTACTGTGTACTTTTAAATATATATAATAGGAACACACACTGACCCACACAGTGTCATGTGATCTGTGACATAGGCTTTCCCATGATGCAATGGGGTGCAGTTGAATTTTTAAATTTGATTAAAAATGAAGGAACTATGTACAGAGGATTTTTTCTGAGGTATTGTGGTGTTAGTTTGTGGTGAAATAGATGTTTGTGGGTTGTTGTTTTGTGTTTTTTGGTGTTTTGGGTAATTCTGAGCAGTCACCATGAAGAAGTAAAGCGTGATAGGACCGTGCTTTAAAAGGCCCCCATCTCCCAGGCACTAATGTATTGGCTCTGTAGTCATTACTGAACACTGGGAAACTGTTACTTGTCTAAAGTATGTGAAATCAAAAACACAAGGGAAATCTAATGGGAAAAACTGGGTATTCAGGGAAATAAGTGGAATTTATTTATTTATTTATTTATTTTTTCTGTTTACTTTTTAATCTCTTTTACAAAAGTTTGCTTATTTTACAATATTTGTTCTACTATCAATTACATGTTTGTCATGAGCTCTTTAGTGAGTTAGTGTAGCTCCTTTGTGGCACTTGCTTTATATTTACTGTGTACTTTTAAATATATATAATAGGAACACACACTGACCCACACAGTGTCATGTGATCTGTGACATAGGCTTTCCCATGATGCAATGGGGTGCAGTTGAATTTTTAAATTTGATTAAAAATGAAGGAACTATGTACAGAGGATTTTTTCTGAGGTATTGTGGTGTTAGTTTGTGGTGAAATAGATGTTTGTGGGTTGTTGTTTTGTGTTTTTTGGTGTTTTGGGTAATTCTGAGCAGTCACCATGAAGAAGTAAAGCGTGATAGGACCGTGCTTTAAAAGGCCCCCGTCTCCCAGGCACTAATGTATTGGCTCTGTAGTCATTACTGAACACTGGGAAACTGTTACTTGTCTAAAGTATGTGAAATCAAAAACACAAGGGAAATCTAATGGGAAAAACTGGGTATTCAGGGAAATAAGTGGAATTTATTTATTTATTTTTTCTGTTTACTTTTTAATCTCTTTTACAAAAGTTTGCTTATTTTACAATATTTGTTCTACTATCAATTACATGTTTGTCATGAGCTCTTTAGTGAGTTAGTGTAGCTCCTTTGTGGCACTTGCTTTATATTTACTGTGTACTTTTAAATATATATAATAGGAACACACACTGACCCACACAGTGTCATGTGATCTGTGACATAGGCTTTCCCATGATGCAATGGGGTGCAGTTGAATTTTTAAATTTGATTAAAAATGAAGGAACTATGTACAGAGGATTTTTTCTGAGGTATTGTGGTGTTAGTTTGTGGTGAAATAGATGTTTGTGGGTTGTTGTTTTGTGTTTTTTGGTGTTTTGGGTAATTCTGAGCAGTCACCATGAAGAAGTAAAGCGTGATAGGACCGTGCTTTAAAAGGCCCCCGTCTCCCAGGCACTAATGTATTGGCTCTGTAGTCTTTACTGAACACTGGGAAACTGTTACTTGTCTAAAGTATGTGAAATCAAAAACACAAGGGAAATCTAATGGGAAAAACTGGGTATTCAGGGAAATAAGTGGAATTTATTTATTTATTTATTTATTTTTTCTGTTTACTTTTTAATCTCTTTTACAAAAGTTTGCTTATTTTACAATATTTGTTCTACTATCAATTACATGTTTGTCATGAGCTCTTTAGTGAGTTAGTGTAGCTCCTTTGTGGCACTTGCTTTATATTTACTGTGTACTTTTAAATATATATAATAGGAACACACACTGACCCACACAGTGTCATGTGATCTGTGACATAGGCTTTCCCATGATGCAATGGGGTGCAGTTGAATTTTTAAATTTGATTAAAAATGAAGGAACTATGTACAGAGGATTTTTTCTGAGGTATTGTGGTGTTAGTTTGTGGTGAAATAGATGTTTGTGGGTTGTTGTTTTGTGTTTTTTGGTGTTTTGGGTAATTCTGAGCAGTCACCATGAAGAAGTAAAGCGTGATAGGACCGTGCTTTAAAAGGCCCCCGTCTCCCAGGCACTAATGTATTGGCTCTGTAGTCATTACTGAACAGTGGGAAACTGTTACTTGTCTAAAGTATATGAAATCAAAAACACAAGGGAAATCTAATGGGAAAAACTGGGTATTCAGGGAAATAAGTGGAATTTATTTATTTATTTATTTATTTTTTCTGTTTCCTTTTTAATCTCTTTTACAAAAGTTTGCTTATTTTACAATATATGTTCTACTATCAATCACATGTTTGTCATGAGCTCTTTAGTGAGTTAGTGTAGCTCCTTTGTGGCACTTGCTTTATATTTACTGTGTACTTTTAAATATATATAATAGGAACACACACTGACCCACACAGTGTCATGTGATCTGTGACATAGGCTTTCCCATGATGCAATGGGGTGCAGTTGAATTTTTAAATTTGATTAAAAATGAAGGAACTATGTACAGAGGATTTTTTCTGAGGTATTGTGGTGTTAGTTTGTGGTGAAATAGATGTTTGTGGGTTGTTGTTTTGTGTTTTTTGGTGTTTTGGGTAATTCTGAGCAGTCACCATGAAGAAGTAAAGCGTGATAGGACCGTGCTTTAAAAGGCCCCCGTCTCCCAGGCACTAATGTATTGGCTCTGTAGTCATTACTGAACACTGTGAAACTGTTACTTGTCTAAAGTATGTGAAATCAAAAACACAAGGGAAATCTAATGGGAAAAACTGGGTATTCAGGGAAATAAGTGGAATTTATTTATTTATTTATTTATTTATTTATTTTTTCTGTTTCCTTTTTAATCTCTTTTACAAAAGTTTGCTTATTTTACAATATATGTTCTACTATCAATCACATGTTTGTCATGAGCTCTTTAGTGAGTTAGTGTAGCTCCTTTGTGGCACTTGCTTTATATTTACTGTGTACTTTTAAATATATATAATAGGAACACACACTGACCCACACAGTGTCATGTGATCTGTGACATAGGCTTTCCCATGATGCAATGGGGTGCAGTTGAATTTTTAAATTTGATTAAAAATGAAGGAACTATGTACAGAGGATTTTTTCTGAGGTATTGTGGTGTTAGTTTGTGGTGAAATAGATGTTTGTGGGTTGTTGTTTTGTTTTTTTTGGTGTTTTGGGTAATTCTGAGCAGTCACCATGAAGAAGTAAAGCGTGATAGGACCGTGCTTTAAAAGGCCCCCGTCTCCCAGGCACTAATGTATTGGCTCTGTAGTCATTACTGAACACTGGGAAACTGTTACTTGTCTAAAGTATGTGAAATCAAAAACACAAGGGAAATCTAATGGGAAAAACTGGGTATTCAGGGAAATAAGTGGAATTTATTTATTTATTTATTTATTTTTTCTGTTTACTTTTTAATCTCTTTTACAAAAGTTTGCTTATTTTACAATATTTGTTCTACTATCAATTACATGTTTGTCATGAGCTCTTTAGTGAGTTAGTGTAGCTCCTTTGTGGCACTTGCTTTATATTTACTGTGTACTTTTAAATATATATAATAGGAACACACACTGACCCACACAGTGTCATGTGATCTGTGACATAGGCTTTCCCATGATGCAATGGGGTGCAGTTGAATTTTTAAATTTGATTAAAAATGAAGGAACTATGTACAGAGGATTTTTTCTGAGGTATTGTGGTGTTAGTTTGTGGTGAAATAGATGTTTGTGGGTTGTTGTTTTGTGTTTTTTGGTGTTTTGGGTAATTCTGAGCAGTCACCATGAAGAAGTAAAGCGTGATAGGACCGTCCTTTAAAAGGCCCCCGTCTCCCAGGCACTAATGTATTGGCTCTGTAGTCATTACTGAACACTGGGAAACTGTTACTTGTCTAAAGTATGTGAAATCAAAAACACAAGGGAAATCTAATCGGAAAAACTGGGTATTCAGGGAAATAAGTGGAATTTATTTATTTATTTATTTATTTATTTATTTATTTATTTTTTTTTTTTTTCTGTTTACTTTTTAATCTCTTTTACAAAAGTTTGCTTATTTTACAATATTTGTTCTACTATCAATTACATGTTTGTCATGAGCTCTTTAGTGAGTTAGTGTAGCTCCTTTGTGGCACTTGCTTTATATTTACTGTGTACTTTTAAATATATATAATAGGAACACACACTGACCCACACAGTGTCATGTGATCTGTGACATAGGCTTTCCCATGATGCAATGGGGTGCAGTTGAATTTTTAAATTTGATTAAAAATGAAGGAACTATGTACAGAGGATTTTTTCTGAGGTATTGTGGTGTTAGTTTGTGGTGAAATAGATGTTTGTGGGTTGTTGTTTTGTGTTTTTTGGTGTTTTGGGTAATTCTGAGCAGTCACCATGAAGAAGTAAAGCGTGATAGGACCGTGCTTTAAAAGGCCCCCATCTCCCAGGCACTAATGTATTGGCTCTGTAGTCATTACTGAACACTGGGAAACTGTTACTTGTCTAAAGTATGTGAAATCAAAAACACAAGGGAAATCTAATGGGAAAAACTGGGTATTCAGGGAAATAAGTGGAATTTATTTATTTATTTATTTATTTTTTCTGTTTACTTTTTAATCTCTTTTACAAAAGTTTGCTTATTTTACAATATTTGTTCTACTATCAATTACATGTTTGTCATGAGCTCTTTAGTGAGTTAGTGTAGCTCCTTTGTGGCACTTGCTTTATATTTACTGTGTACTTTTAAATATATATAATAGGAACACACACTGACCCACACAGTGTCATGTGATCTGTGACATAGGCTTTCCCATGATGCAATGGGGTGCAGTTGAATTTTTAAATTTGATTAAAAATGAAGGAACTATGTACAGAGGATTTTTTCTGAGGTATTGTGGTGTTAGTTTGTGGTGAAATAGATGTTTG
Organism: Astyanax mexicanus; assembly: GCF_023375975.1. NCBI lineage: Eukaryota > Metazoa > Chordata > Actinopteri > Characiformes > Acestrorhamphidae > Astyanax > Astyanax mexicanus. The sequence continues at coordinate 33,483,982 of NC_064412.1, forward strand.
TGGGTTGTTGTTTTGTGTTTTTTGGTGTTTTGGGTAATTCTGAGCAGTCACCATGAAGAAGTAAAGCGTGATAGGACCGTGCTTTAAAAGGCCCCCGTCTCCCAGGCACTAATGTATTGGCTCTGTAGTCATTACTGAACAGTGGGAAACTGTTACTTGTCTAAAGTATATGAAATCAAAAACACAAGGGAAATCTAATGGGAAAAACTGGGTATTCAGGGAAATAAGTGGAATTTATTTATTTATTTATTTATTTTTTCTGTTTACTTTTTAATCTCTTTTACAAAAGTTTGCTTATTTTACAATATATGTTCTACTATCAATCACATGTTTGTCATGAGCTCTTTAGTGAGTTAGTGTAGCTCCTTTGTGGCACTTGCTTTATATTTACTGTGTACTTTTAAATATATATAATAGGAACACACACTGACCCACACAGTGTCATGTGATCTGTGACATAGGCTTTCCCATGATGCAATGGGGTGCAGTTGAATTTTTAAATTTGATTAAAAATGAAGGAACTATGTACAGAGGATTTTTTCTGAGGTATTGTGGTGTTAGTTTGTGGTGAAATAGATGTTTGTGGGTTGTTGTTTTGTGTTTTTTGGTGTTTTTGGTAATTCTGAGCAGTCACCATGAAGAAGTAAAGCGTGATAGGACCGTGCTTTAAAAGGCCCCCGTCTCCCAGGCACTAATGTATTGGCTCTGTAGTCATTACTGAACACTGGGAAACTGTTACTTGTCTAAAGTATGTGAAATCAAAAACACAAGGGAAATCTAATGGGAAAAACTGGGTATTCAGGGAAATAAGTGGAATTTATTTATTTATTTATTTATTTATTTATTTATTTTTTCTGTTTCCTTTTTAATCTCTTTTACAAAAGTTTGCTTATTTTACAATATATGTTCTACTATCAATCACATGTTTGTCATGAGCTCTTTAGTGAGTTAGTGTAGCTCCTTTGTGGCACTTGCTTTATATTTACTGTGTACTTTTAAATATATATAATAGGAACACACACTGACCCACACAGTGTCATGTGATCTGTGACATAGGCTTTCCCATGATGCAATGGGGTGCAGTTGAATTTTTAAATTTGATTAAAAATGAAGGAACTATGTACAGAGGATTTTTTCTGAGGTATTGTGGTGTTAGTTTGTGGTGAAATAGATGTTTGTGGGTTGTTGTTTTGTTTTTTTTGGTGTTTTGGGTAATTCTGAGCAGTCACCATGAAGAAGTAAAGCGTGATAGGACCGTGCTTTAAAAGGCCCCCGTCTCCCAGGCACTAATGTATTGGCTCTGTAGTCATTACTGAACACTGGGAAACTGTTACTTGTCTAAAGTATGTGAAATCAAAAACACAAGGGAAATCTAATGGGAAAAACTGGGTATTCAGGGAAATAAGTGGAATTTATTTATTTATTTATTTATTTTTTCTGTTTACTTTTTAATCTCTTTTACAAAAGTTTGCTTATTTTACAATATTTGTTCTACTATCAATTACATGTTTGTCATGAGCTCTTTAGTGAGTTAGTGTAGCTCCTTTGTGGCACTTGCTTTATATTTACTGTGTACTTTTAAATATATATAATAGGAACACACACTGACCCACACAGTGTCATGTGATCTGTGACATAGGCTTTCCCATGATGCAATGGGGTGCAGTTGAATCTTTAAATTTGATTAAAAATGAAGGAACTATGTACAGAGGATTTTTTCTGAGGTATTGTGGTGTTAGTTTGTGGTGAAATAGATGTTTGTGGGTTGTTGTTTTGTGTTTTTTGGTGTTTTGGGTAATTCTGAGCAGTCACCATGAAGAAGTAAAGCGTGATAGGACCGTCCTTTAAAAGGCCCCCGTCTCCCAGGCACTAATGTATTGGCTCTGTAGTCATTACTGAACACTGGGAAACTGTTACTTGTCTAAAGTATGTGAAATCAAAAACACAAGGGAAATCTAATGGGAAAAACTGGGTATTCAGGGAAATAAGTGGAATTTATTTATTTATTTATTTATTTATTTATTTATTTATTTTTTTTTTCTGTTTACTTTTTAATCTCTTTTACAAAAGTTTGCTTATTTTACAATATTTGTTCTACTATCAATTACATGTTTGTCATGAGCTCTTTAGTGAGTTAGTGTAGCTCCTTTGTGGCACTTGCTTTATATTTACTGTGTACTTTTAAATATATATAATAGGAACACACACTGACCCACACAGTGTCATGTGATCTGTGACATAGGCTTTCCCATGATGCAATGGGGTGCAGTTGAATTTTTAAATTTGATTAAAAATGAAGGAACTATGTACAGAGGATTTTTTCTGAGGTATTGTGGTGTTAGTTTGTGGTGAAATAGATGTTTGTGGGTTGTTGTTTTGTGTTTTTTGGTGTTTTGGGTAATTCTGAGCAGTCACCATGAAGAAGTAAAGCGTGATAGGACCGTGCTTTAAAAGGCCCCCGTCTCCCAGGCACTAATGTATTGGCTCTGTAGTCATTACTGAACACTGGGAAACTGTTACTTGTCTAAAGTATGTGAAATCAAAAACACAAGGGAAATCTAATGGGAAAAACTGGGTATTCAGGGAAATAAGTGGAATTTATTTATTTATTTATTTATTTTTTCTGTTTACTTTTTAATCTCTTTTACAAAAGTTTGCTTATTTTACAATATTTGTTCTACTATCAATTACATGTTTGTCATGAGCTCTTTAGTGAGTTAGTGTAGCTCCTTTGTGGCACTTGCTTTATATTTACTGTGTACTTTTAAATATATATAATAGGAACACACACTGACCCACACAGTGTCATGTGATCTGTGACATAGGCTTTCCCATGATGCAATGGGGTGCAGTTGAATTTTTAAATTTGATTAAAAATGAAGGAACTATGTACAGAGGATTTTTTCTGAGGTATTGTGGTGTTAGTTTGTGGTGAAATAGATGTTTGTGGGTTGTTGTTTTGTGTTTTTTGGTGTTTTGGGTAATTCTGAGCAGTCACCATGAAGAAGTAAAGCGTGATAGGACCGTGCTTTAAAAGGCCCCCGTCTCCCAGGCACTAATGTATTGGCTCTGTAGTCATTACTGAACACTGGGAAACTGTTACTTGTCTAAAGTATGTGAAATCAAAAACACAAGGGAAATCTAATGGGAAAAACTGGGTATTCAGGGAAATAAGTGGAATTTATTTATTTATTTATTTATTTTTTCTGTTTACTTTTTAATCTCTTTTACAAAAGTTTGCTTATTTTACAATATTTGTTCTACTATCAATTACATGTTTGTCATGAGCTCTTTAGTGAGTTAGTGTAGCTCCTTTGTGGCACTTGCTTTATATTTACTGTGTACTTTTAAATATATATAATAGGAACACACACTGACCCACACAGTGTCATGTGATCTGTGACATAGGCTTTCCCATGATGCAATGGGGTGCAGTTGAATTTTTAAATTTGATTAAAAATGAAGGAACTATGTACAGAGGATTTTTTCTGAGGTATTGTGGTGTTAGTTTGTGGTGAAATAGATGTTTGTGGGTTGTTGTTTTGTTTTTTTTGGTGTTTTGGGTAATTCTGAGCAGTCACCATGAAGAAGTAAAGCGTGATAGGACCGTGCTTTAAAAGGCCCCCGTCTCCCAGGCACTAATGTATTGGCTCTGTAGTCATTACTGAACACTGGGAAACTGTTACTTGTCTAAAGTATGTGAAATCAAAAACACAAGGGAAATCTAATGGGAAAAACTGGGTATTCAGGGAAATAAGTGGAATTTATTTATTTATTTTTTTATTTTTTCTGTTTACTTTTTAATCTCTTTTACAAAAGTTTGCTTATTTTACAATATTTGTTCTACTATCAATTACATGTTTGTCATGAGCTCTTTAGTGAGTTAGTGTAGCTCCTTTGTGGCACTTGCTTTATATTTACTGTGTACTTTTAAATATATATAATAGGAACACACACTGACCCACACAGTGTCATGTGATCTGTGACATAGGCTTTCCCATGATGCAATGGGGTGCAGTTGAATTTTTAAATTTGATTAAAAATGAAGGAACTATGTACAGAGGATTTTTTCTGAGGTATTGTGGTGTTAGTTTGTGGTGAAATAGATGTTTGTGGGTTGTTGTTTTGTGTTTTTTGGTGTTTTGGGTAATTCTGAGCAGTCACCATGAAGAAGTAAAGCGTGATAGGACCGTGCTTTAAAAGGCCCCCGTCTCCCAGGCACTAATGTATTGGCTCTGTAGTCATTACTGAACACTGGGAAACTGTTACTTGTCTAAAGTATGTGAAATCAAAAACACAAGGGAAATCTAATGGGAAAAACTGGGTATTCAGGGAAATAAGTGGAATTTATTTATTTATTTATTTATTTTTTCTGTTTACTTTTTAATCTCTTTTACAAAAGTTTGCTTATTTTACAATATTTGTTCTACTATCAATTACATGTTTGTCATGAGCTCTTTAGTGAGTTAGTGTAGCTCCTTTGTGGCACTTGCTTTATATTTACTGTGTACTTTTAAATATATATAATAGGAACACACACTGACCCACACAGTGTCATGTGATCTGTGACATAGGCTTTCCCATGATGCAATGGGGTGCAGTTGAATTTTTAAATTTGATTAAAAATGAAGGAACTATGTACAGAGGATTTTTTCTGAGGTATTGTGGTGTTAGTTTGTGGTGAAATAGATGTTTGTGGGTTGTTGTTTTGTGTTTTTTGGTGTTTTGGGTAATTGTGAGCAGTCACCATGAAGAAGTAAAGCGTGATAGGACCGTGCTTTAAAAGGCCCCCGTCTCCCAGGCACTAATGTATTGGCTCTGTAGTCATTACTGAACACTGGGAAACTGTTACTTGTCTAAAGTATGTGAAATCAAAAACACAAGGGAAATCTAATGGGAAAAACTGGGTATTCAGGGAAATAAGTGGAATTTATTTATTTATTTATTTTTTTTTCTGTTTACTTTTTAATCTCTTTTACAAAAGTTTGCTTAATTTACAATATTTGTTCTACTATCAATTACATGTTTGTCATGAGCTCTTTAGTGAGTTAGTGTAGCTCCTTTGTGGCACTTGCTTTATATTTACTGTGTACTTTTAAATATATATAATAGGAACACACACTGACCCACACAGTGTCATGTGATCTGTGACATAGGCTTTCCCATGATGCAATGGGGTGCAGTTGAATTTTTAAATTTGATTAAAAATGAAGGAACTATGTACAGAGGATTTTTTCTGAGGTATTGTGGTGTTAGTTTGTGGTGAAATAGATGTTTGTGGGTTGTTGTTTTGTGTTTTTTGGTGTTTTGGGTAATTCTGAGCAGTCACCATGAAGAAGTAAAGCGTGATAGGACCGTGCTTTAAAAGGCCCCCGTCTCCCAGGCACTAATGTATTGGCTCTGTAGTCATTACTGAACACTGGGGAACTGTTACTTGTCTAAAGTATGTGAAATCAAAAACACAAGGGAAATCTAATGGGAAAAACTGGGTATTCAGGGAAATAAGTGGAATTTATTTATTTATTTATTTATTTTTTCTGTTTACTTTTTAATCTCTTTTACAAAAGTTTGCTTATTTTACAATATTTGTTCTACTATCAATTACATGTTTGTCATGAGCTCTTTAGTGAGTTAGTGTAGCTCCTTTGTGGCACTTGCTTTATATTTACTGTGTACTTTTAAATATATATAATAGGAACACACACTGACCCACACAGTGTCATGTGATCTGTGACATAGGCTTTCCCATGATGCAATGGGGTGCAGTTGAATTTTTAAATTTGATTAAAAATGAAGGAACTATGTACAGAGGATTTTTTCTGAGGTATTGTGGTGTTAGTTTGTGGTGAAATAGATGTTTGTGGGTTGTTGTTTTGTGTTTTTTGGTGTTTTGGGTAATTCTGAGCAGTCACCATGAAGAAGTAAAGCGTGATAGGACCGTGCTTTAAAAGGCCCCCGTCTCCCAGGCACTAATGTATTGGCTCTGTAGTCATTACTGAACACTGGGAAACTGTTACTTGTCTAAAGTATGTGAAATCAAAAACACAAGGGAAATCTAATGGGAAAAACTGGGTATTCAGGGAAATAAGTGGAATTTATTTATTTATTTATTTATTTTTTCTGTTTACTTTTTAATCTCTTTTACAAAAGTTTGCTTATTTTACAATATTTGTTCTACTATCAATTACATGTTTGTCATGAGCTCTTTAGTGAGTTAGTGTAGCTCCTTTGTGGCACTTGCTTTATATTTACTGTGTACTTTTAAATATATATAATAGGAACACACACTGACCCACACAGTGTCATGTGATCTGTGACATAGGCTTTCCCATGATGCAATGGGGTGCAGTTGAATTTTTAAATTTGATTAAAAATGAAGGAACTATGTACAGAGGATTTTTTCTGAGGTATTGTGGTGTTAGTTTGTGGTGAAATAGATGTTTGTGGGTTGTTGTTTTGTGTTTTTTGGTGTTTTGGGTAATTCTGAGCAGTCACCATGAAGAAGTAAAGCGTGATAGGACCGTGCTTTAAAAGGCCCCCGTCTCCCAGGCACTAATGTATTGGCTCTGTAGTCTTTACTGAACACTGGGAAACTGTTACTTGTCTAAAGTATGTGAAATCAAAAACACAAGGGAAATCTAATGGGAAAAACTGGGTATTCAGGGAAATAAGTGGAATTTATTTATTTATTTATTTTTTTTTCTGTTTACTTTTTAATCTCTTTTACAAAAGTTTGCTTATTTTACAATATTTGTTCTACTATCAATTACATGTTTGTCATGAGCTCTTTAGTGAGTTAGTGTAGCTCCTTTGTGGCACTTGCTTTATATTTACTGTGTACTTTTAAATATATATAATAGGAACACACACTGACCCACACAGTGTCATGTGATCTGTGACATAGGCTTTCCCATGATGCAATGGGGTGCAGTTGAATTTTTAAATTTGATTAAAAATGAAGGAACTATGTACAGAGGATTTTTTCTGAGGTATTGTGGTGTTAGTTTGTGGTGAAATAGATGTTTGTGGGTTGTTGTTTTGTGTTTTTTGGTGTTTTGGGTAATTCTGAGCAGTCACCATGAAGAAGTAAAGCGTGATAGGACCGTGCTTTAAAAGGCCCCCGTCTCCCAGGCACTAATGTATTGGCTCTGTAGTCATTACTGAACAGTGGGAAACTGTTACTTGTCTAAAGTATATGAAATCAAAAACACAAGGGAAATCTAATGGGAAAAACTGGGTATTCAGGGAAATAAGTGGAATTTATTTATTTATTTATTTATTTTTTCTGTTTCCTTTTTAATCTCTTTTACAAAAGTTTGCTTATTTTACAATATATGTTCTACTATCAATCACATGTTTGTCATGAGCTCTTTAGTGAGTTAGTGTAGCTCCTTTGTGGCACTTGCTTTATATTTACTGTGTACTTTTAAATATATATAATAGGAACACACACTGACCCACACAGTGTCATGTGATCTGTGACATAGGCTTTCCCATGATGCAATGGGGTGCAGTTGAATTTTTAAATTTGATTAAAAATGAAGGAACTATGTACAGAGGATTTTTTCTGAGGTATTGTGGTGTTAGTTTGTGGTGAAATAGATGTTTGTGGGTTGTTGTTTTGTGTTTTTTGGTGTTTTGGGTAATTCTGAGCAGTCACCATGAAGAAGTAAAGCGTGATAGGACCGTGCTTTAAAAGGCCCCCGTCTCCCAGGCACTAATGTATTGGCTCTGTAGTCATTACTGAACACTGGGAAACTGTTACTTGTCTAAAGTATGTGAAATCAAAAACACAAGGGAAATATAATGGGAAAAACTGGGTATTCAGGGAAATAAGTGGAATTTATTTATTTATTTATTTATTTTTTCTGTTTCCTTTTTAATCTCTTTTACAAAAGTTTGCTTATTTTACAATATATGTTCTACTATCAATCACATGTTTGTCATGAGCTCTTTAGTGAGTTAGTGTAGCTCCTTTGTGGCACTTGCTTTATATTTACTGTGTACTTTTAAATATATATAATAGGAACACACACTGACCCACACAGTGTCATGTGATCTGTGACATAGGCTTTCCCATGATGCAATGGGGTGCAGTTGAATTTTTAAATTTGATTAAAAATGAAGGAACTATGTACAGAGGATTTTTTCTGAGGTATTGTGGTGTTAGTTTGTGGTGAAATAGATGTTTGTGGGTTGTTGTTTTGTTTTTTTTGGTGTTTTGGGTAATTCTGAGCAGTCACCATGAAGAAGTAAAGCGTGATAGGACCGTGCTTTAAAAGGCCCCCGTCTCCCAGGCACTAATGTATTGGCTCTGTAGTCATTACTGAACACTGGGAAACTGTTACTTGTCTAAAGTATGTGAAATCAAAAACACAAGGAAAATCTAATGGGAAAAACTGGGTATTCAGGGAAATAAGTGGAATTTATTTATTTATTTATTTATTTTTTCTGTTTACTTTTTAATCTCTTTTACAAAAGTTTGCTTATTTTACAATATTTGTTCTACTATCAATTACATGTTTGTCATGAGCTCTTTAGTGAGTTAGTGTAGCTCCTTTGTGGCACTTGCTTTATATTTACTGTGTACTTTTAAATATATATAATAGGAACACACACTGACCCACACAGTGTCATGTGATCTGTGACATAGGCTTTCCCATGATGCAATGGGGTGCAGTTGAATTTTTAAATTTGATTAAAAATGAAGGAACTATGTACAGAGGATTTTTTCTGAGGTATTGTGGTGTTAGTTTGTGGTGAAATAGATGTTTGTGGGTTGTTGTTTTGTGTTTTTTGGTGTTTTGGGTAATTCTGAGCAGTCACCATGAAGAAGTAAAGCGTGATAGGACCGTGCTTTAAAAGGCCCCCGTCTCCCAGGCACTAATGTATTGGCTCTGTAGTCTTTACTGAACACTGGGAAACTGTTACTTGTCTAAAGTATGTGAAATCAAAAACACAAGGGAAATCTAATGGGAAAAACTGGGTATTCAGGGAAATAAGTGGAATTTATTTATTTATTTATTTTTTTTTTCTGTTTACTTTTTAATCTCTTTTACAAAAGTTTGCTTATTTTACAATATTTGTTCTACTATCAATTACATGTTTGTCATGAGCTCTTTAGTGAGTTAGTGTAGCTCCTTTGTGGCACTTGCTTTATATTTACTGTGTACTTTTAAATATATATAATAGGAACACACACTGACCCACACAGTGTCATGTGATCTGTGACATAGGCTTTCCCATGATGCAATGGGGTGCAGTTGAATTTTTAAATTTGATTAAAAATGAAGGAACTATGTACAGAGGATTTTTTCTGAGGTATTGTGGTGTTAGTTTGTGGTGAAATAGATGTTTGTGGGTTGTTGTTTTGTGTTTTTTGGTGTTTTGGGTAATTCTGAGCAGTCACCATGAAGAAGTAAAGCGTGATAGGACCGTGCTTTAAAAGGCCCCCGTCTCCCAGGCACTAATGTATTGGCTCTGTAGTCATTACTGAACACTGGGAAACTGTTACTTGTCTAAAGTATGTGAAATCAAAAACACAAGGGAAATCTAATGGGAAAAACTGGGTATTCAGGGAAATAAGTGGAATTTATTTATTTATTTATTTATTTTTTCTGTTTACTTTTTAATCTCTTTTACAAAAGTTTGCTTATTTTACAATATTTGTTCTACTATCAATTACATGTTTGTCATGAGCTCTTTAGTGAGTTAGTGTAGCTCCTTTGTGGCACTTGCTTTATATTTACTGTGTACTTTTAAATATATATAATAGGAACACACACTGACCCACACAGTGTCATGTGATCTGTGACATAGGCTTTCCCATGATGCAATGGGGTGCAGTTGAATTTTTAAATTTGATTAAAAATGAAGGAACTATGTACAGAGGATTTTTTCTGAGGTATTGTGGTGTTAGTTTGTGGTGAAATAGATGTTTGTGGGTTGTTGTTTTGTGTTTTTTGGTGTTTTGGGTAATTCTGAGCAGTCACCATGAAGAAGTAAAGCGTGATAGGACCGTGCTTTAAAAGGCCCCCGTCTCCCAGGCACTAATGTATTGGCTCTGTAGTCTTTACTGAACACTGGGAAACTGTTACTTGTCTAAAGTATGTGAAATCAAAAACACAAGGGAAATCTAATGGGAAAAACTGGGTATTCAGAGAAATAAGTGGAATTTATTTATTTATTTATTTATTTTTTCTGTTTACTTTTTAATCTCTTTTACAAAAGTTTGCTTATTTTACAATATTTGTTCTACTATCAATTACATGTTTGTCATGAGCTCTTTAGTGAGTTAGTGTAGCTCCTTTGTGGCACTTGCTTTATATTTACTGTGTACTTTTAAATATATATAATAGGAACACACACTGACCCACACAGTGTCATGTGATCTGTGACATAGGCTTTCCCATGATGCAATGGGGTGCAGTTGAATTTTTAAATTTGATTAAAAATGAAGGAACTATGTACAGAGGATTTTTTCTGAGGTATTGTGGTGTTAGTTTGTGGTGAAATAGATGTTTGTGGGTTGTTGTTTTGTTTTTTTTGGTGTTTTGGGTAATTCTGAGCAGTCACCATGAAGAAGTAAAGCGTGATAGGACCGTGCTTTAAAAGGCCCCCGTCTCCCAGGCACTAATGTATTGGCTCTGTAGTCATTACTGAACACTGGGAAACTGTTACTTGTCTAAAGTATGTGAAATCAAAAACACAAGGGAAATCTAATGGGAAAAACTGGGTATTCAGGGAAATAAGTGGAATTTATTTATTTATTTTTTTTTTTTTTCTGTTTACTTTTTAATCTCTTTTACAAAAGTTTGCTTATTTTACAATATTTGTTCTACTATCAATTACATGTTTGTCATGAGCTCTTTAGTGAGTTAGTGTAGCTCCTTTGTGGCACTTGCTTTATATTTACTGTGTACTTTTAAATATATATAATAGGAACACACTCTGACCCACACAGTGTCATGTGATCTGTGACATAGGCTTTCCCATGATGCAATGGGGTGCAGTTGAATTTTTAAATTTGATTAAAAATGAAGGAACTATGTACAGAGGATTTTTTCTGAGGTATTGTGGTGTTAGACTGTGGTGAAATAGATGTTTGTGGGTTGTTGTTTTGTGTTTTTTGGTGTTTTGGGTAATTCTGAGCAGTCACCATGAAGAAGTAAAGCGTGATAGGACCGTGCTTTAAAAGGCCCCCGTCTCCCAGGCATTAATGTATTGGCTCTGTAGTCATTACTGAACACTGGGAAACTGTTACTTGTCTAAAGTATGTGAAATCAAAAACACAAGGGAAATCTAATGGGAAAAACTGGGTATTCAGGGAAATAAGTGGAATTTATTTATTTATTTATTTATTTTTTCTGTTTACTTTTTAATCTCTTTTACAAAAGTTTGCTTATTTTACAATATTTGTTCTACTATCAATTACATGTTTGTCATGAGCTCTTTAGTGAGTTAGTGTAGCTCCTTTGTGGCACTTGCTTTATATTTACTGTGTACTTTTAAATATATATAATAGGAACACACACTGACCCACACAGTGTCATGTGATCTGTGACATAGGCTTTCCCATGATGCAATGGGGTGCAGTTGAATTTTTAAATTTGATTAAAAATGAAGGAACTATGTACAGAGGATTTTTTCTGAGGTATTGTGGTGTTAGTTTGTGGTGAAATAGATGTTTGTGGGTTGTTGTTTTGTGTTTTTTGGTGTTTTGGGTAATTCTGAGCAGTCACCATGAAGAAGTAAAGCGTGATAGGACCGTGCTTTAAAAGGCCCCCGTCTCCCAGGCACTAATGTATTGGCTCTGTAGTCATTACTGAACACTGGGAAACTGTTACTTGTCTAAAGTATGTGAAATCAAAAACACAAGGGAAATCTAATGGGAAAAACTGGGTATTCAGGGAAATAAGTGGAATTTATTTATTTATTTATTTATTTTTTCTGTTTACTTTTTAATCTCTTTTACAAAAGTTTGCTTATTTTACAATATTTGTTCTACTATCAATTACATGTTTGTCATGAGCTCTTTAGTGAGTTAGTGTAGCTCCTTTGTGGCACTTGCTTTATATTTACTGTGTACTTTTAAATATATATAATAGGAACACACACTGACCCACACAGTGTCATGTGATCTGTGACATAGGCTTTCCCATGATGCAATGGGGTGCAGTTGAAATTTTAAATTTGATTAAAAATGAAGGAACTATGTACAGAGGATTTTTTCTGAGGTATTGTGGTGTTAGTTTGTGGTGAAATAGATGTTTGTGGGTTGTTGTTTTGTGTTTTTTGGTGTTTTGGGTAATTCTGAGCAGTCACCATGAAGAAGTAAAGCGTGATAGGACCGTGCTTTAAAAGGCCCCCGTCTCCCAGGCACTAATGTATTGGCTCTGTAGTCTTTACTGAACACTGGGAAACTGTTACTTGTCTAAAGTATGTGAAATCAAAAACACAAGGGAAATCTAATGGGAAAAACTGGGTATTCAGGGAAATAAGTGGAATTTATTTATTTATTTATTTATTTTTTCTGTTTACTTTTTAATCTCTTTTACAAAAGTTTGCTTATTTTACAATATTTGTTCTACTATCAATTACATGTTTGTCATGAGCTCTTTAGTGAGTTAGTGTAGCTCCTTTGTGGCACTTGCTTTATATTTACTGTGTACTTTTAAATATATATAATAGGAACACACACTGACCCACACAGTGTCATGTGATCTGTGACATAGGCTTTCCCATGATGCAATGGGGTGCAGTTGAATTTTTAAATTTGATTAAAAATGAAGGAACTATGTACAGAGGATTTTTTCTGAGGTATTGTGGTGTTAGATTGTGGTGAAATAGATGTTTGTGGGTTGTTGTTTTGTGTTTTTTGGTGTTTTGGGTAATTGTGAGCAGTCACCATGAAGAAGTAAAGCGTGATAGGACCGTGCTTTAAAAGGCCCCCGTCTCCCAGGCACTAATGTATTGGCTCTGTAGTCATTACTGAACACTGGGAAACTGTTACTTGTCTAAAGTATGTGAAATCAAAAACACAAGGGAAATCTAATGGGAAAAACTGGGTATTCAGGGAAATAAGTGGAATTTATTTATTTATTTATTTTTTTTTCTGTTTACTTTTTAATCTCTTTTACAAAAGTTTGCTTATTTTACAATATTTGTTCTACTATCAATTACATGTTTGTCATGAGCTCTTTAGTGAGTTAGTGTAGCTCCTTTGTGGCACTTGCTTTATATTTACTGTGTACTTTTAAATATATATAATAGGAACACACACTGACCCACACAGTGTCATGTGATCTGTGACATAGGCTTTCCCATGATGCAATGGGGTGCAGTTGAATTTTTAAATTTGATTAAAAATGAAGGAACTATGTACAGAGGATTTTTTCTGAGGTATTGTGGTGTTAGTTTGTGGTGAAATAGATGTTTGTGGGTTGTTGTTTTGTGTTTTTTGGTGTTTTGGGTAATTCTGAGCAGTCACCATGAAGAAGTAAAGCGTGATAGGACCGTGCTTTAAAAGGCCCCCGTCTCCCAGGCACTAATGTATTGGCTCTGTAGTCTTTACTGAACACTGGGAAACTGTTACTTGTCTAAAGTATGTGAAATCAAAAACACAAGGGAAATCTAATGGGAAAAACTGGGTATTCAGGGAAATAAGTGGAATTTATTTATTTATTTATTTATTTTTTCTGTTTACTTTTTAATCTCTTTTACAAAAGTTTGCTTATTTTACAATATTTGTTCTACTATCAATTACATGTTTGTCATGAGCTCTTTAGTGAGTTAGTGTAGCTCCTTTGTGGCACTTGCTTTATATTTACTGTGTACTTTTAAATATATATAATAGGAACACACACTGACCCACACAGTGTCATGTGATCTGTGACATAGGCTTTCCCATGATGCAATGGGGTGCAGTTGAATTTTTAAATTTGATTAAAAATGAAGGAACTATGTACAGAGGATTTTTTCTGAGGTATTGTGGTGTTAGATTGTGGTGAAATAGATGTTTGTGGGTTGTTGTTTTGTGTTTTTTGGTGTTTTGGGTAATTGTGAGCAGTCACCATGAAGAAGTAAAGCGTGATAGGACCGTGCTTTAAAAGGCCCCCGTCTCCCAGGCACTAATGTATTGGCTCTGTAGTCATTACTGAACACTGGGAAACTGTTACTTGTCTAAAGTATGTGAAATCAAAAACACAAGGGAAATCTAATGGGAAAAACTGGGTATTCAGGGAAATAAGTGGAATTTATTTATTTATTTATTTTTTTTTCTGTTTACTTTTTAATCTCTTTTACAAAAGTTTGCTTATTTTACAATATTTGTTCTACTATCAATTACATGTTTGTCATGAGCTCTTTAGTGAGTTAGTGTAGCTCCTTTGTGGCACTTGCTTTATATTTACTGTGTACTTTTAAATATATATAATAGGAACACACACTGACCCACACAGTGTCATGTGATCTGTGACATAGGCTTTCCCATGATGCAATGGGGTGCAGTTGAATTTTTAAATTTGATTAAAAATGAAGGAACTATGTACAGAGGATTTTTTCTGAGGTATTGTGGTGTTAGTTTGTGGTGAAATAGATGTTTGTGGGTTGTTGTTTTGTGTTTTTTGGTGTTTTGGGTAATTCTGAGCAGTCACCATGAAGAAGTAAAGCGTGATAGGACCGTGCTTTAAAAGGCCCCCGTCTCCCAGGCACTAATGTATTGGCTCTGTAGTCTTTACTGAACACTGGGAAACTGTTACTTGTCTAAAGTATGTGAAATCAAAAACACAAGGGAAATCTAATGGGAAAAACTGGGTATTCAGGGAAATAAGTGGAATTTATTTATTTATTTATTTATTTTTTCTGTTTACTTTTTAATCTCTTTTACAAAAGTTTGCTTATTTTACAATATTTGTTCTACTATCAATTACATGTTTGTCATGAGCTCTTTAGTGAGTTAGTGTAGCTCCTTTGTGGCACTTGCTTTATATTTACTGTGTACTTTTAAATATATATAATAGGAACACACACTGACCCACACAGTGTCATGTGATCTGTGACATAGGCTTTCCCATGATGCAATGGGGTGCAGTTGAATTTTTAAATTTGATTAAAAATGAAGGAACTATGTACAGAGGATTTTTTCTGAGGTATTGTGGTGTTAGATTGTGGTGAAATAGATGTTTGTGGGTTGTTGTTTTGTGTTTTTTGGTGTTTTGGGTAATTGTGAGCAGTCACCATGAAGAAGTAAAGCGTGATAGGACCGTGCTTTAAAAGGCCCCCGTCTCCCAGGCACTAATGTATTGGCTCTGTAGTCATTACTGAACACTGGGAAACTGTTACTTGTCTAAAGTATGTGAAATCAAAAACACAAGGGAAATCTAATGGGAAAAACTGGGTATTCAGGGAAATAAGTGGAATTTATTTATTTATTTATTTTTTTTTCTGTTTACTTTTTAATCTCTTTTACAAAAGTTTGCTTATTTTACAATATTTGTTCTACTATCAATTACATGTTTGTCATGAGCTCTTTAGTGAGTTAGTGTAGCTCCTTTGTGGCACTTGCTTTATATTTACTGTGTACTTTTAAATATATATAATAGGAACACACACTGACCCACACAGTGTCATGTGATCTGTGACATAGGCTTTCCCATGATGCAATGGGGTGCAGTTGAATTTTTAAATTTGATTAAAAATGAAGGAACTATGTACAGAGGATTTTTTCTGAGGTATTGTGGTGTTAGTTTGTGGTGAAATAGATGTTTGTGGGTTGTTGTTTTGTGTTTTTTGGTGTTTTGGGTAATTCTGAGCAGTCACCATGAAGAAGTAAAGCGTGATAGGACCGTGCTTTAAAAGGCCCCCGTCTCCCAGGCACTAATGTATTGGCTCTGTAGTCATTACTGAACACTGGGAAACTGTTACTTGTCTAAAGTATGTGAAATCAAAAACACAAGGGAAATCTAATGGGAAAAACTGGGTATTCAGGGAAATAAGTGGAATTTATTTATTTATTTATTTATTTTTTCTGTTTACTTTTTAATCTCTTTTACAAAAGTTTGCTTATTTTACAATATTTGTTCTACTATCAATTACATGTTTGTCATGAGCTCTTTAGTGAGTTAGTGTAGCTCCTTTGTGGCACTTGCTTTATATTTACTGTGTACTTTTAAATATATATAATAGGAACACACACTGACCCACACAGTGTCATGTGATCTGTGACATAGGCTTTCCCATGATGCAATGGGGTGCAGTTGAATTTTTAAATTTGATTAAAAATGAAGGAACTATGTACAGAGGATTTTTTCTGAGGTATTGTGGTGTTAGTTTGTGGTGAAATAGATGTTTGTGGGTTGTTGTTTTGTGTTTTTTGGTGTTTTGGGTAATTCTGAGCAGTCACCATGAAGAAGTAAAGCGTGATAGGACCGTGCTTTAAAAGGCCCCCGTCTCCCAGGCACTAATGTATTGGCTCTGTAGTCTTTACTGAACACTGGGAAACTGTTACTTGTCTAAAGTATGTGAAATCAAAAACACAAGGGAAATCTAATGGGAAAAACTGGGTATTCAGGGAAATAAGTGGAATTTATTTATTTATTTATTTATTTTTTCTGTTTACTTTTTAATCTCTTTTACAAAAGTTTGCTTATTTTACAATATTTGTTCTACTATCAATTACATGTTTGTCATGAGCTCTTTAGTGAGTTAGTGTAGCTCCTTTGTGGCACTTGCTTTATATTTACTGTGTACTTTTAAATATATATAATAGGAACACACACTGACCCACACAGTGTCATGTGATCTGTGACATAGGCTTTCCCATGATGCAATGGGGTGCAGTTGAATTTTTAAATTTGATTAAAAATGAAGGAACTATGTACAGAGGATTTTTTCTGAGGTATTGTGGTGTTAGTTTGTGGTGAAATAGATGTTTGTGGGTTGTTGTTTTGTGTTTTTTGGTGTTTTGGGTAATTCTGAGCAGTCACCATGAAGAAGTAAAGCGTGATAGGACCGTGCTTTAAAAGGCCCCCGTCTCCCAGGCACTAATGTATTGGCTCTGTAGTCATTACTGAACACTGGGAAACTGTTACTTGTCTAAAGTATGTGAAATCAAAAACACAAGGGAAATCTAATGGGAAAAACTGGGTATTCAGGGAAATAAGTGGAATTTATTTATTTATTTATTTTTTTTTTCTGTTTACTTTTTAATCTCTTTTACAAAAGTTTGCTTATTTTACAATATTTGTTCTACTATCAATTACATGTTTGTCATGAGCTCTTTAGTGAGTTAGTGTAGCTCCTTTGTGGCACTTGCTTTATATTTACTGTGTACTTTTAAATATATATAATAGGAACACACACTGACCCACACAGTGTCATGTGATCTGTGACATAGGCTTTCCCATGATGCAATGGGGTGCAGTTGAATTTTTAAATTTGATTAAAAATGAAGGAACTATGTACAGAGGATTTTTTCTGAGGTATTGTGGTGTTAGTTTGTGGTGAAATAGATGTTTGTGGGTTGTTGTTTTGTGTTTTTTGGTGTTTTGGGTAATTCTGAGCAGTCACCATGAAGAAGTAAAGCGTGATAGGACCGTGCTTTAAAAGGCCCCCGTCTCCCAGGCACTAATGTATTGGCTCTGTAGTCTTTACTGAACACTGGGAAACTGTTACTTGTCTAAAGTATGTGAAATCAAAAACACAAGGGAAATCTAATGGGAAAAACTGGGTATTCAGGGAAATAAGTGGAATTTATTTATTTATTTATTTATTTTTTCTGTTTACTTTTTAATCTCTTTTACAAAAGTTTGCTTATTTTACAATATTTGTTCTACTATCAATTACATGTTTGTCATGAGCTCTTTAGTGAGTTAGTGTAGCTCCTTTGTGGCACTTGCTTTATATTTACTGTGTACTTTTAAATATATATAATAGGAACACACACTGACCCACACAGTGTCATGTGATCTGTGACATAGGCTTTCCCATGATGCAATGGGGTGCAGTTGAATTTTTAAATTTGATTAAAAATGAAGGAACTATGTACAGAGGATTTTTTCTGAGGTATTGTGGTGTTAGATTGTGGTGAAATAGATGTTTGTGGGTTGTTGTTTTGTGTTTTTTGGTGTTTTGGGTAATTCTGAGCAGTCACCATGAAGAAGTAAAGCGTGATAGGACCGTGCTTTAAAAGGCCCCCGTCTCCCAGGCACTAATGTATTGGCTCTGTAGTCATTACTGAACACTGGGAAACTGTTACTTGTCTAAAGTATGTGAAATCAAAAACACAAGGGAAATCTAATGGGAAAAACTGGGTATTCAGGGAAATAAGTGGAATTTATTTATTTATTTTTTCTGTTTACTTTTTAATCTCTTTTACAAAAGTTTGCTTATTTTACAATATTTGTTCTACTATCAATTACATGTTTGTCATGAGCTCTTTAGTGAGTTAGTGTAGCTCCTTTGTGGCACTTGCTTTATATTTACTGTGTACTTTTAAATATATATAATAGGAACACACACTGACCCACACAGTGTCATGTGATCTGTGACATAGGCTTTCCCATGATGCAATGGGGTGCAGTTGAATTTTTAAATTTGATTAAAAATGAAGGAACTATGTACAGAGGATTTTTTCTGAGGTATTGTGGTGTTAGTTTGTGGTGAAATAGATGTTTGTGGGTTGTTGTTTTGTGTTTTTTGGTGTTTTGGGTAATTCTGAGCAGTCACCATGAAGAAGTAAAGCGTGATAGGACCGTGCTTTAAAAGGCCCCCGTCTCCCAGGCACTAATGTATTGGCTCTGTAGTCATTACTGAACACTGGGAAACTGTTACTTGTCTAAAGTATGTGAAATCAAAAACACAAGGGAAATCTAATGGGAAAAACTAGGTATTCAGGGAAGTAAGTGGAATTTATTTATTTATTTATTTTTTCTGTTTCCTTTTTAATCTCTTTTACAAAAGTTTGCTTATTTTACAATATTTGTTCTACTATCAATTACATGTTTGTCATGAGCTCTTTAGTGAGTTAGTGTAGCTCCTTTGTGGCACTTGCTTTATATTTACTGTGTACTTTTAAATATATATAATAGGAACACACACTGACCCACACAGTGTCATGTGATCTGTGACATAGGCTTTCCCATGATGCAATGGGGTGCAGTTGAATTTTTAAATTTGATTAAAAATGAAGGAACTATGTACAGAGGATTTTTTCTGAGGTATTGTGGTGTTAGTTTGTGGTGAAATAGATGTTTGTGGGTTGTTGTTTTGTTTTTTTTGGTGTTTTCGGTAATTCTGAGCAGTCACCATGAAGAAGTAAAGCGTGATAGGACCGTGCTTTAAAAGGCCCCCGTCTCCCAGGCACTAATGTATTGGCTCTGTAGTCATTACTGAACACTGGGAAACTGTTACTTGTCTAAAGTATGTGAAATCAAAAAACACAAGGGAAATCTAATGGGAAAAACTAGGTATTCAGGGAAGTAAGTGGAATTTATTTATTTATTTATTTTTTCTGTTTCCTTTTTAATCTCTTTTACAAAAGTTTGCTTATTTTACAATATTTGTTCTACTATCAATTACATGTTTGTCATGAGCTCTTTAGTGAGTTAGTGTAGCTCCTTTGTGGCACTTGCTTTATATTTACTGTGTACTTTTAAATATATATAATAGGAACACACACTGACCCACACAGTGTCATGTGATCTGTGACATAGGCTTTCCCATGATGCAATGGGGTGCAGTTGAAATTTTAAATTTGATTAAAAATGAAGGAACTATGTACAGAGGATTTTTTCTGAGGTATTGTGGTGTTAGTTTGTGGTGAAATAGATGTTTGTGGGTTGTTGTTTTGTGTTTTTTGGTGTTTTGGGTAATTCTGAGCAGTCACCATGAAGAAGTAAAGCGTGATAGGACCGTGCTTTAAAAGGCCCCCGTCTCCCAGGCACTAATGTATTGGCTCTGTAGTCATTACTGAACACTGGGAAACTGTTACTTGTCTAAAGTATGTGAAATCAAAAACACAAGGGAAATCTAATGGGAAAAACTGGGTATTCAGGGAAATAAGTGGAATTTATTTATTTATTTATTTATTTTTTCTGTTTACTTTTTAATCTCTTTTACAAAAGTTTGCTTATTTTACAATATTTGTTCTACTATCAATTACATGTTTGTCATGAGCTCTTTAGTGAGTTAGTGTAGCTCCTTTGTGGCACTTGCTTTATATTTACTGTGTACTTTTAAATATATATAATAGGAACACACACTGACCCACACAGTGTCATGTGATCTGTGACATAGGCTTTCCCATGATGCAATGGGGTGCAGTTGAATTTTTAAATTTGATTAAAAATGAAGGAACTATGTACAGAGGATTTTTTCTGAGGTATTGTGGTGTTAGTTTGTGGTGAAATAGATGTTTGTGGGTTGTTGTTTTGTGTTTTTTGGTGTTTTGGGTAATTCTGAGCAGTCACCATGAAGAAGTAAAGCGTGATAGGACCGTGCTTTAAAAGGCCCCCGTCTCCCAGGCACTGATGTATTGGCTCTGTAGTCATTACTGAACACTGGGAAACTGTTACTTGTCAAAAGTATGTGAAATCAAAAACACAAGGGAAATCTAATGGGAAAAACTAGGTATTCAGGGAAATAAGTGGAATTTATTTATTTATTTATTTTTTTTTTCTGTTTACTTTTTAATCTCTTTTACAAAAGTTTGCTTATTTTACAATATTTGTTCTACTATCAATTACATGTTTGTCATGAGCTCTTTAGTGAGTTAGTGTAGCTCCTTTGTGGCACTTGCTTTATATTTACTGTGTACTTTTAAATATATATAATAGGAACACACACTGACCCACACAGTGTCATGTGATCTGTGACATAGGCTTTCCCATGATGCAATGGGGTGCAGTTGAATTTTTAAATTTGATTAAAAATGAAGGAACTATGTACAGAGGATTTTTTCTGAGGTATTGTGGTGTTAGTTTGTGGTGAAATAGATGTTTGTGGGTTGTTGTTTTGTGTTTTTTGGTGTTTTTGGGTAATTCTGAGCAGTCACCATGAAGAAGTAAAGCGTGTTAGGACCGTGCTTTAAAAGGCCCCCGTCTCCCAGGCACTAATGTATTGGCTCTGTAGTCATTACTGAACACTGGGAAACTGTTACTTGTCTAAAGTATGTGAAATCAAAAACACAAGGGAAATCTAATGGGAAAAACTGGGTATTCAGGGAAATAAGTGGAATTTATTTATTTATTTTTTTTTTTTTCTGTTTACTTTTTAATCTCTTTTACAAAAGTTTGCTTATTTTACAATATTTGTTCTACTATCAATTACATGTTTGTCATGAGCTCTTTAGTGAGTTAGTGTAGCTCCTTTGTGGCACTTGCTTTATATTTACTGTGTACTTTTAAATATATATAATAGGAACACACACTGACCCACACAGTGTCATGTGATCTGTGACATAGGCTTTCCCATGATGCAATGGGGTGCAGTTGAATTTTTAAATTTGATTAAAAATGAAGGAACTATGTACAGAGGATTTTTTCTGAGGTATTGTGGTGTTAGTTTGTGGTGAAATAGATGTTTGTGGGTTGTTGTTTTGTGTTTTTTGGTGTTTTGGGTAATTCTGAGCAGTCACCATGAAGAAGTAAAGCGTGATAGGACCGTGCTTTAAAAGGCCCCCGTCTCCCAGGCACTAATGTATTGGCTCTGTAGTCATTACTGAACACTGGGAAACTGTTACTTGTTTAAAGTATGTGAAATCAAAAACACAAGGGAAATCTAATGGGAAAAACTGGGTATTCAGGGAAATAAGTGGAATTTATTCATTTATTTATTTTTTTTCTGTTTACTTTTTAATCTCTTTTACAAAAGTTTGCTTATTTTACAATATTTGTTCTACTATCAATTACATGTTTGTCATGAGCTCTTTAGTGAGTTAGTGTAGCTCCTTTGTGGCACTTGCTTTATATTTACTGTGTACTTTTAAATATATATAATAGGAACACACACTGACCCACACAGTGTCATGTGATCTGTGACATAGGCTTTCCCATGATGCAATGGGGTGCAGTTGAATTTTTAAATTTGATTAAAAATGAAGGAACTATGTACAGAGGATTTTTTCTGAGGTATTGTGGTGTTAGTTTGTGGTGAAATAGATGTTTGTGGGTTGTTGTTTTGTGTTTTTTGGTGTTTTGGGTAATTCTGAGCAGTCACCATGAAGAAGTAAAGCGTGATAGGACCGTGCTTTAAAAGGCCCCCGTCTCCCAGGCACTAATGTATTGGCTCTGTAGTCATTACTGAACACTGGGAAACTGTTACTTGTCTAAAGTATGTGAAATCAAAAACACAAGGGAAATCTAATGGGAAAAACTGGGTATTCAGGGAAATAAGTGGAATTTATTTATTTATTTATTTTTTTTTCTGTTTACTTTTTAATCTCTTTTACAAAAGTTTGCTTATTTTACAATATTTGTTCTACTATCAATTACATGTTTGTCATGAGCTCTTTAGTGAGTTAGTGTAGCTCCTTTGTGGCACTTGCTTTATATTTACTGTGTACTTTTAAATATATATAATAGGAACACACACTGACCCACACAGTGTCATGTGATCTGTGACATAGGCTTTCCCATGATGCAATGGGGTGCAGTTGAATTTTTAAATTTGATTAAAAATGAAGGAACTATGTACAGAGGATTTTTTCTGAGGTATTGTGGTGTTAGTTTGTGGTGAAATAGATGTTTGTGGGTTGTTGTTTTGTGTTTTTTGGTGTTTTGGGTAATTCTGAGCAGTCACCATGAAGAAGTAAAGCGTGATAGGACCGTGCTTTAAAAGGCCCCCGTCTCCCAGACACTAATGTATTGGCTCTGTAGTCATTACTGAACACTGGGAAACTGTTACTTGTCTAAAGTATGTGAAATCAAAAACACAAGGGAAATCTAATGGGAAAAACTGGGTATTCAGGGAAATAAGTGGAATTTATTTATTTATTTATTTTTTCTGTTTCCTTTTTAATCTCTTTTACAAAAGTTTGCTTATTTTACAATATTTGTTCTACTATCAATTACATGTTTGTCATGAGCTCTTTAGTGAGTTAGTGTAGCTCCTTTGTGGCACTTGCTTTATATTTACTGTGTACTTTTAAATATATATAATAGGAACACACACTGACCCACACAGTGTCATGTGATCTGTGACATAGGCTTTCCCATGATGCAATGGGGTGCAGTTGAATTTTTAAATTTGATTAAAAATGAAGGAACTATGTACAGAGGATTTTTTCTGAGGTATTGTGGTGTTAGTTTGTGGTGAAATAGATGTTTGTGGGTTGTTGTTTTGTGTTTTTTGGTGTTTTGGGTAATTCTGAGCAGTCACCATGAAGAAGTAAAGCGTGATAGGACCGTGCTTTAAAAGGCCCCCGTCTCCCAGGCACTGATGTATTGGCTCTGTAGTCATTACTGAACACTGGGAAACTGTTACTTGTCAAAAGTATGTGAAATCAAAAACACAAGGGAAATCTAATGGGAAAAACTAGGTATTCAGGGAAATAAGTGGAATTTATTTATTTATTTATTTTTTTTTTCTGTTTACTTTTTAATCTCTTTTACAAAAGTTTGCTTATTTTACAATATTTGTTCTACTATCAATTACATGTTTGTCATGAGCTCTTTAGTGAGTTAGTGTAGCTCCTTTGTGGCACTTGCTTTATATTTACTGTGTACTTTTAAATATATATAATAGGAACACACACTGACCCACACAGTGTCATGTGATCTGTGACATAGGCTTTCCCATGATGCAATGGGGTGCAGTTGAATTTTTAAATTTGATTAAAAATGAAGGAACTATGTACAGAGGATTTTTTCTGAGGTATTGTGGTGTTAGTTTGTGGTGAAATAGATGTTTGTGGGTTGTTGTTTTGTGTTTTTTGGTGTTTTTGGGTAATTCTGAGCAGTCACCATGAAGAAGTAAAGCGTGTTAGGACCGTGCTTTAAAAGGCCCCCGTCTCCCAGGCACTAATGTATTGGCTCTGTAGTCATTACTGAACACTGGGAAACTGTTACTTGTCTAAAGTATGTGAAATCAAAAACACAAGGGAAATCTAATGGGAAAAACTGGGTATTCAGGGAAATAAGTGGAATTTATTTATTTATTTTTTTTTTTTTCTGTTTACTTTTTAATCTCTTTTACAAAAGTTTGCTTATTTTACAATATTTGTTCTACTATCAATTACATGTTTGTCATGAGCTCTTTAGTGAGTTAGTGTAGCTCCTTTGTGGCACTTGCTTTATATTTACTGTGTACTTTTAAATATATATAATAGGAACACACACTGACCCACACAGTGTCATGTGATCTGTGACATAGGCTTTCCCATGATGCAATGGGGTGCAGTTGAATTTTTAAATTTGATTAAAAATGAAGGAACTATGTACAGAGGATTTTTTCTGAGGTATTGTGGTGTTAGTTTGTGGTGAAATAGATGTTTGTGGGTTGTTGTTTTGTGTTTTTTGGTGTTTTGGGTAATTCTGAGCAGTCACCATGAAGAAGTAAAGCGTGATAGGACCGTGCTTTAAAAGGCCCCCGTCTCCCAGGCACTAATGTATTGGCTCTGTAGTCATTACTGAACACTGGGAAACTGTTACTTGTTTAAAGTATGTGAAATCAAAAACACAAGGGAAATCTAATGGGAAAAACTGGGTATTCAGGGAAATAAGTGGAATTTATTCATTTATTTATTTTTTTTCTGTTTACTTTTTAATCTCTTTTACAAAAGTTTGCTTATTTTACAATATTTGTTCTACTATCAATTACATGTTTGTCATGAGCTCTTTAGTGAGTTAGTGTAGCTCCTTTGTGGCACTTGCTTTATATTTACTGTGTACTTTTAAATATATATAATAGGAACACACACTGACCCACACAGTGTCATGTGATCTGTGACATAGGCTTTCCCATGATGCAATGGGGTGCAGTTGAATTTTTAAATTTGATTAAAAATGAAGGAACTATGTACAGAGGATTTTTTCTGAGGTATTGTGGTGTTAGTTTGTGGTGAAATAGATGTTTGTGGGTTGTTGTTTTGTGTTTTTTGGTGTTTTGGGTAATTCTGAGCAGTCACCATGAAGAAGTAAAGCGTGATAGGACCGTGCTTTAAAAGGCCCCCGTCTCCCAGGCACTAATGTATTGGCTCTGTAGTCATTACTGAACACTGGGAAACTGTTACTTGTCTAAAGTATGTGAAATCAAAAACACAAGGGAAATCTAATGGGAAAAACTGGGTATTCAGGGAAATAAGTGGAATTTATTTATTTATTTATTTTTTTTTCTGTTTACTTTTTAATCTCTTTTACAAAAGTTTGCTTATTTTACAATATTTGTTCTACTATCAATTACATGTTTGTCATGAGCTCTTTAGTGAGTTAGTGTAGCTCCTTTGTGGCACTTGCTTTATATTTACTGTGTACTTTTAAATATATATAATAGGAACACACACTGACCCACACAGTGTCATGTGATCTGTGACATAGGCTTTCCCATGATGCAATGGGGTGCAGTTGAATTTTTAAATTTGATTAAAAATGAAGGAACTATGTACAGAGGATTTTTTCTGAGGTATTGTGGTGTTAGTTTGTGGTGAAATAGATGTTTGTGGGTTGTTGTTTTGTGTTTTTTGGTGTTTTGGGTAATTCTGAGCAGTCACCATGAAGAAGTAAAGCGTGATAGGACCGTGCTTTAAAAGGCCCCCGTCTCCCAGACACTAATGTATTGGCTCTGTAGTCATTACTGAACACTGGGAAACTGTTACTTGTCTAAAGTATGTGAAATCAAAAACACAAGGGAAATCTAATGGGAAAAACTGGGTATTCAGGGAAATAAGTGGAATTTATTTATTTATTTATTTTTTCTGTTTCCTTTTTAATCTCTTTTACAAAAGTTTGCTTATTTTACAATATTTGTTCTACTATCAATTACATGTTTGTCATGAGCTCTTTAGTGAGTTAGTGTAGCTCCTTTGTGGCACTTGCTTTATATTTACTGTGTACTTTTAAATATATATAATAGGAACACACACTGACCCACACAGTGTCATGTGATCTGTGACATAGGCTTTCCCATGATGCAATGGGGTGCAGTTGAATTTTTAAATTTGATTAAAAATGAAGGAACTATGTACAGAGGATTTTTTCTGAGGTATTGTGGTGTTAGTTTGTGGTGAAATAGATGTTTGTAGGTTGTTGTTTTGTGTTTTTTGGTGTTTTGGGTAATTCTGAGCAGTCACCATGAAGAAGTAAAGCGTGATAGGACCGTGCTTTAAAAGGCCCCCGTCTCCCAGGCACTAATGTATTGGCTCTGTAGTCATTACTGAACACTGGGAAACTGTTACTTGTCTAAAGTATGTGAAATCAAAAAACACAAGGGAAATCTAATGGGAAAAACTAGGTATTCAGGGAAGTAAGTGGAATTTATTTATTTATTTATTTTTTCTGTTTCCTTTTTAATCTCTTTTACAAAAGTTTGCTTATTTTACAATATTTGTTCTACTATCAATTACATGTTTGTCATGAACTCTTTAGTGAGTTAGTGTAGCTCCTTTGTGGCACTTGCTTTATATTTACTGTGTACTTTTAAATATATATAATAGGAACACACACTGACCCACACAGTGTCATGTGATCTGTGACATAGGCTTTCCCATGATGCAATGGGGTGCAGTTGAATTTTTAAATTTGATTAAAAATGAAGGAACTATGTACAGAGGATTTTTTCTGAGGTATTGTGGTGTTAGTTTGTGGTGAAATAGATGTTTGTGGGTTGTTGTTTTGTGTTTTTTGGTGTTTTGGGTAATTCTGAGCAGTCACCATGAAGAAGTAAAGCGTGATAGGACCGTGCTTTAAAAGGCCCCCGTCTCCCAGGCACTAATGTATTGGCTCTGTAGTCATTACTGAACGCTGGGAAACTGTTACTTGTCTAAAGTATGTGAAATCAAAAAACACAAGGGAAATCTAATGGGAAAAACTAGGTATTCAGGGAAGTAAGTGGAATTTATTTATTTATTTATTTTTTCTGTTTCCTTTTTAATCTCTTTTACAAAAGTTTGCTTATTTTACAATATTTGTTCTACTATCAATTACATGTTTGTCATGAGCTCTTTAGTGAGTTAGTGTAGCTCCTTTGTGGCACTTGCTTTATATTTACTGTGTACTTTTAAATATATATAATAGGAACACACACTGACCCACACAGTGTCATGTGATCTGTGACATAGGCTTTCCCATGATGCAATGGGGTGCAGTTGAATTTTTAAATTTGATTAAAAATGAAGGAACTATGTACAGAGGATTTTTTCTGAGGTATTGTGGTGTTAGTTTGTGGTGAAATAGATGTTTGTGGGTTGTTGTTTTGTGTTTTTTGGTGTTTTGGGTAATTCTGAGCAGTCACCATGAAGAAGTAAAGCGTGATAGGACCGTGCTTTAAAAGGCCCCCGTCTCCCAGGCACTAATGTATTGGCTCTGTAGTCATTACTGAACACTGGGAAACTGTTACTTGTCTAAAGTATGTGAAATCAAAAACACAAGGGAAATCTAATGGGAAAAACTGGGTATTCAGGGAAATAAGTGGAATTTATTTATTTATTTTTTCTGTTTACTTTTTAATCTCTTTTACAAAAGTTTGCTTATTTTACAATATTTGTCCTACTATCAATTACATGTTTGTCATGAGCTCTTTAGTGAGTTAGTGTAGCTCCTTTGTGGCACTTGCTTTATATTTACTGTGTACTTTTAAATATATATAATAGGAACACACACTGACCCACACAGTGTCATGTGATCTGTGACATAGGCTTTCCCATGATGCAATGGGGTGCAGTTGAATTTTTAAATTTGATTAAAAATGAAGGAACTATGTACAGAGGATTTTTTCTGAGGTATTGTGGTGTTAGTTTGTGGTGAAATAGATGTTTGTGGGTTGTTGTTTTGTGTTTTTTGGTGTTTTGGGTAATTCTGAGCAGTCACCATGAAGAAGTAAAGCGTGATAGGACCCTGCTTTAAAAGGCCCCCGTCTCCCAGGCACTAATGTATTGGCTCTGTAGTCATTACTGAACACTGGGAAACTCTGACTTGTCTAAAGTATGTGAAATCAAAAACACAAGGGAAATCTAATGGGAAAAACTGGGTATTCAGGGAAATAAGTGGAATTTATTATTTATTTATTTATTTTTTCTGTTTACTTTTTAATCTCTTTTACAAAAGTTTGCTTATTTTACAATATTTGTTCTACTATCAATTACATGTTTGTCATGAGCTCTTTAGTGAGTTAGTGTAGCTCCTTTGTGGCACTTGCTTTATATTTACTGTGTACTTTTAAATATATATAATAGGAACACACACTGACCCACACAGTGTCATGTGATCTGTGACATAGGCTTTCCCATGATGCAATGGGGTGCAGTTGAATTTTTAAATTTGATTTAAAATGATGGAACTATGTACAGAGGATTTTTTCTGAGGTATTGTGGTGGTAGTTTGTGGTGTAATAGATGTTTGTGGGTTGTTGTTTTGTGTTTTTTGGTGTTTTGGGTAATTCTGAGCAGTCACCATGAAGAAGTAAAGCGTGATAGGACCGTGCTTTAAAAGGCCCCCGTCTCCCAGGCACTAATGTATTGGCTCTGTAGTCATTACTGAACACTGGGAAACTGTTACTTGTCTAAAGTATGTGAAATCAAAAACACAAGGGAAATCTAATGGGAAAAACTGGGTATTCAGGGAAATAAGTGGAATTTATTTATTTATTTATTTATTTTTTCTGTTTACTTTTTAATCTCTTTTACAAAAGTTTGCTTATTTTACAATATTTGTTCTACTATCAATTACATGTTTGTCATGAGCTCTTTAGTGAGTTAGTGTAGCTCCTTTGTGGCACTTGCTTTATATTTACTGTGTACTTTTAAATATATATAATAGGAACACACACTGACCCACACAGTGTCATGTGATCTGTGACATAGGCTTTCCCATGATGCAATGGGGTGCAGTTGAATTTTTAAATTTGATTAAAAATGAAGGAACTATGTACAGAGGATTTTTTCTGAGGTATTGTGGTGTTAGTTTGTGGTGAAATAGATGTTTGTGGGTTGTTGTTTTGTGTTTTTTGGTGTTTTGGGTAATTCTGAGCAGTCACCATGAAGAAGTAAAGCGTGATAGGACCGTGCTTTAAAAGGCCCCCGTCTCCCAGGCACTAATGTATTGTCTCTGTAGTCATTACTGAACACTGGGAAACTGTTACTTGTCTAAAGTATGTGAAATCAAAAACACAAGGGAAATCTAATGGGAAAAACTGGGTATTCAGGGAAATAAGTGGAATTTATTTTTTATTTTTTCTGTTTACTTTTTAATCTCTTTTACAAAAGTTTGCTTATTTTACAATATTTGTTCTACTATCAATTACATGTTTGTCATGAGCTCTTTAGTGAGTTAGTGTAGCTCCTTTGTGGCACTTGCTTTATATTTACTGTGTACTTTTAAATATATATAATAGGAACACACACTGACCCACACAGTGTCATGTGATCTGTGACATAGGCTTTCCCATGATGCAATGGGGTGCAGTTGAATTTTTAAATTTGATTAAAAATGAAGGAACTATGTACAGAGGATTTTTTCTGAGGTATTGTGGTGTTAGTTTGTGGTGAAATAGATGTTTGTGGGTTGTTGTTTTGTGTTTTTTGGTGTTTTAGGTAATTCTGAGCAGTCACCATGAAGAAGTAAAGCGTGATAGGACCGTGCTTTAAAAGGCCCCCGTCTCCCAGGCACTAATGTATTGGCTCTGTAGTCATTACTGAACACTGGGAAACTGTTACTTGTCTAAAGTATGTGAAATCAAAAACACAAGGGAAATCTAATGGGAAAAACTGGGTATTCAGGGAAATAAGTGGAATTTATTTATTTATTTTTTTATTTTTTCTGTTTACTTTTTAATCTCTTTTACAAAAGTTTGCTTATTTTACAATATTTGTTCTACTATCAATTACATGTTTGTCATGAGCTCTTTAGTGAGTTAGTGTAGCTCCTTTGTGGCACTTGCTTTATATTTACTGTGTACTTTTAAATATATATAATAGGAACACACACTGACCCACACAGTGTCATGTGATCTGTGACATAGGCTTTCCCATGATGCAATGGGGTGCAGTTGAATTTTTAAATTTGATTAAAAATGAAGGAACTATGTACAGAGGATTTTTTCTGAGGTATTGTGGTGTTAGTTTGTGGTGAAATAGATGTTTGTGGGTTGTTGTTTTGTGTTTTTTGGTGTTTTAGGTAATTCTGAGCAGTCACCATGAAGAAGTAAAGCGTGATAGGACCGTGCTTTAAAAGGCCCCCGTCTCCCAGGCACTAATGTATTGGCTCTGTAGTCATTACTGAACACTGGGAAACTCTGACTTGTCTAAAGTATGTGAAATCAAAAACACAAGGGAAATCTAATGGGAAAAACTGGGTATTCAGGGAAATAAGTGGAATTTATTATTTATTTATTTATTTTTTCTGTTTACTTTTTAATCTCTTTTACAAAAGTTTGCTTATTTTACAATATTTGTTCTACTATCAATTACATGTTTGTCATGAGCTCTTTAGTGAGTTAGTGTAGCTCCTTTGTGGCACTTGCTTTATATTTACTGTGTACTTTTAAATATATATAATAGGAACACACACTGACCCACACAGTGTCATGTGATCTGCGACATAGGCTTTCCCATGATGCAATGGGGTGCAGTTGAATTTTTAAATTTGATTAAAAATGAAGGAACTATGTACAGAGGATTTTTTCTGAGGTATTGTGGTGTTAGTTTGTGGTGAAATAGATGTTTGTGGGTTGTTGTTTTGTGTTTTTTGGTGTTTTGGGTAATTCTGAGCAGTCACCATGAAGAAGTAAAGCGTGATAGGACCGTGCTTTAAAAGGCCCCCGTCTCCCAGGCACTAATGTATTGGCTCTGTAGTCATTACTGAACACTGGGAAACTGTTACTTGTCTAAAGTATGTGAAATCAAAAACACAAGGGAAATCTAATGGGAAAAACTGGGTATTCAGGGAAATAAGTGGAATTTATTTATTTATTTATTTTTTTTTTCTGTTTACTTTTTAATCTCTTTTACAAAAGTTTGCTTATTTTACAATATTTGTTCTACTATCAATTACATGTTTGTCATGAGCTCTTTAGTGAGTTAGTGTAGCTCCTTTGTGGCACTTGCTTTATATTTACTGTGTACTTTTAAATATATATAATAGGAACACACACTGACCCACACAGTGTCATGTGATCTGTGACATAGGCTTTCCCATGATGCAATGGGGTGCAGTTGAATTTTTAAATTTGATTAAAAATGAAGGAACTATGTACAGAGGATTTTTTCTGAGGTATTGTGGTGTTAGTTTGTGGTGAAATAGATGTTTGTGGGTTGTTGTTTTGTGTTTTTTGGTGTTTTGGGTAATTCTGAGCAGTCACCATGAAGAAGTAAAGCGTGATAGGACCGTGCTTTAAAAGGCCCCCGTCTCCCAGGCACTAATGTATTGGCTCTGTAGTCATTACTGAACACTGGGAAACTGTTACTTGTCTAAAGTATGTGAAATCAAAAACACAAGGGAAATCTAATGGGAAAAACTGGGTATTCAGGGAAATAAGTGGAATTTATTTATTTATTTATTTATTTATTTATTTTTTCTGTTTACTTTTTAATCTCTTTTACAAAAGTTTGCTTATTTTACAATATTTGTTCTACTATCAATTACATGTTTGTCATGAGCTCTTTAGTGAGTTAGTGTAGCTCCTTTGTGGCACTTGCTTTATATTTACTGTGTACTTTTAAATATATATAATAGGAACACACACTGACCCACACAGTGTCATGTGATCTGTGACATAGGCTTTCCCATGATGCAATGGGGTGCAGTTGAATTTTTAAATTTGATTAAAAATGAAGGAACTATGTACAGAGGATTTTTTCTGAGGTATTGTGGTGTTAGTTTGTGGTGAAATAGATGTTTGTGGGTTGTTGTTTTGTGTTTTTTGGTGTTTTGGGTAATTCTGAGCAGTCACCATGAAGAAGTAAAGCGTGATAGGACCGTGCTTTAAAAGGCCCCCGTCTCCCAGGCACTAATGTATTGGCTCTGTAGTCATTACTGAACACTGGGAAACTGTTACTTGTCTAAAGTATGTGAAATCAAAAACACAAGGGAAATCTAATGGGAAAAACTGGGTATTCAGGGAAATAAGTGGAATTTATTTATTTATTTATTTATTTTTTCTGTTTCCTTTTTAATCTCTTTTACAAAAGTTTGCTTATTTTACAATATTTGTTCTACTATCAATTACATGTTTGTCATGAGCTCTTTAGTGAGTTAGTGTAGCTCCTTTGTGGCACTTGCTTTATATTTACTGTGTACTTTTAAATATATATAATAGGAACACACACTGACCCACACAGTGTCATGTGATCTGTGACATAGGCTTTCCCATGATGCAATGGGGTGCAGTTGAATTTTTAAATTTGATTAAAAATGAAGGAACTATGTACAGAGGATTTTTTCTGAGGTATTGTGGTGTTAGTTTGTGGTGAAATAGATGTTTGTGGGTTGTTGTTTTGTGTTTTTTGGGTTTTTTGGGTAATTCTGAGCAGTCACCATGAAGAAGTAAAGCGTGATAGGACCGTGCTTTAAAAGGCCCCCGTCTCCCAGGCACTAATGTATTGGCTCTGTAGTCATTACTGAACACTGGGAAACTGTTACTTGTCTAAAGTATGTGAAATCAAAAACACAAGGGAAATCTAATGGGAAAAACTGGGTATTCAGGGAAATAAGTGGAATTTATTTATTTATTTATTTTTTCTGTTTCGTTTTTAATCTCTTTTACAAAAGTTTGCTTATTTTACAATATTTGTTCTACTATCAATTACATGTTTGTCATGAGCTCTTTAGTGAGTTAGTGTAGCTCCTTTGTGGCACTTGCTTTATATTTACTGTGTACTTTTAAATATATATAATAGGAACACACACTGACCCACACAGTGTCATGTGATCTGTGACATAGGCTTTCCCATGATGCAATGGGGTGCAGTTGAATTTTTAAATTTGATTAAAAATGAAGGAACTATGTACAGAGGATTTTTTCTGAGGTATTGTGGTGTTAGTTTGTGGTGAAATAGATGTTTGTGGGTTGTTGTTTTGTGTTTTTTGGTGTTTTGGGTAATTCTGAGCAGTCACCATGAAGAAGTAAAGCGTGATAGGACCGTGCTTTAAAAGGCCCCCGTCTCCCAGGCACTAATGTATTGGCTCTCTAGTCATTACTGAACAGTGGGAAACTGTTACTTGTCTAAAGTGTATGAAATCAAAAACACAAGGGAAATCTAATGGGAAAAACTGGGTATTCAGGGAAATAAGTGGAATTTATTTATTTATTTATTTATTTTTTCTGTTTCCTTTTTAATCTCTTTTACAAAAGTTTGCTTATTTTACAATATATGTTCTACTATCAATCACATGTTTGTCATGAGCTCTTTAGTGAGTTAGTGTAGCTCCTTTGTGGCACTTGCTTTATATTTACTGTGTACTTTTAAATATATATAATAGGAACACACACTGACCCACACAGTGTCATGTGATCTGTGACATAGGCTTTCCCATGATGCAATGGGGTGCAGTTGAATTTTTAAATTTGATTAAAAATGAAGGAACTATGTACAGAGGATTTTTTCTGAGGTATTGTGGTGTTAGTTTGTGGTGAAATAGATGTTTGTGGGTTGTTGTTTTGTGTTTTTTGGTGTTTTGGGTAATTCTGAGCAGTCACCATGAAGAAGTAAAGCGTGATAGGACCGTGCTTTAAAAGGCCCCCGTCTCCCAGGCACTAATGTATTGGCTCTGTAGTCATTACTGAACACTGGGAAACTGTTACTTGTCTAAAGTATGTGAAATCAAAAACACAAGGGAAATCTAATGGGAAAAACTGGGTATTCAGGGAAATAAGTGGAATTTATTTATTTATTTATTTATTTATTTATTTTTTCTGTTTCCTTTTTAATCTCTTTTACAAAAGTTTGCTTATTTTACAATATTTGTTCTACTATCAATTACATGTTTGTCATGAGCTCTTTAGTGAGTTAGTGTAGCTCCTTTGTGGCACTTGCTTTATATTTACTGTGTACTTTTAAATATATATAATAGGAACACACACTGACCCACACAGTGTCATGTGATCTGTGACATAGGCTTTCCCATGATGCAATGGGGTGCAGTTGAATTTTTAAATTTGATTAAAAATGAAGGAACTATGTACGGAGGATTTTTTCTGAGGTATTGTGGTGTTAGTTTGTGGTGAAATAGATGTTTGTGGGTTGTTGTTTTGTTTTTTTTGGTGTTTTGGGTAATTCTGAGCAGTCACCATGAAGAAGTAAAGCGTGATAGGACCGTGCTTTAAAAGGCCCCCGTCTCCCAGGCACTAATGTATTGGCTCTGTAGTCATTACTGAACACTGGGAAACTGTTACTTGTCTAAAGTATGTGAAATCAAAAACACAAGGGAAATCTAATGGGAAAAACTGGGTATTCAGGGAAATAAGTGGAATTTATTTATTTATTTATTTATTTTTTCTGTTTCCTTTTTAATCTCATTTACAAAAGTTTGCTTATTTTACAATATATGTTCTACTATCAATCACATGTTTGTCATGAGCTCTTTAGTGAGTTAGTGTAGCTCCTTTGTGGCACTTGCTTTATATTTACTGTGTACTTTTAAATATATATAATAGGAACACACACTGACCCACACAGTGTCATGTGATCTGTGACATAGGCTTTCCCATGATGCAATGGGGTGCAGTTGAATTTTTAAATTTGATTAAAAATGAAGGAACTATGTACAGAGGATTTTTTCTGAGGTATTGTGGTGTTAGTTTGTGGTGAAATAGATGTTTGTGGGTTGTTGTTTTGTGTTTTTTGGTGTTTTGGGTAATTCTGAGCAGTCACCATGAAGAAGTAAAGCGTGATAGGACCGTGCTTTAAAAGGCCCCCGTCTCCCAGGCACTAATGTATTGGCTCTGTAGTCATTACTGAACACTGGGAAACTGTTACTTGTCTAAAGTATGTGAAATCAAAAACACAAGGGAAATCTAATGGGAAAAACTGGGTATTCAGGGAAATAAGTGGAATTTATTTATTTATTTATTTATTTTTTCTGTTTACTTTTTAATCTCTTTTACAAAAGTTTGCTTATTTTACAATATTTGTTCTACTATCAATTACATGTTTGTCATGAGCTCTTTAGTGAGTTAGTGTAGCTCCTTTGTGGCACTTGCTTTATATTTACTGTGTACTTTTAAATATATATAATAGGAACACACACTGACCCACACAGTGTCATGTGATCTGTGACATAGGCTTTCCCATGATGCAATGGGGTGCAGTTGAATTTTTAAATTTGATTAAAAATGAAGGAACTATGTACAGAGGATTTTTTCTGAGGTATTGTGGTGTTAGTTTGTGGTGAAATAGATGTTTGTGGGTTGTTGTTTTGTGTTTTTTGGTGTTTTGGGTAATTCTGAGCAGTCACCATGAAGAAGTAAAGCGTGATAGGACCGTGCTTTAAAAGGCCCCCGTCTCCCAGGCACTAATGTATTGGCTCTGTAGTCATTACTGAACACTGGGAAACTGTTACTTGTCTAAAGTATGTGAAATCAAAAACACAAGGGAAATCTAATGGGAAAAACTGGGTATTCAGGGAAATAAGTGGAATTTATTATTTATTTATTTATTTTTTCTGTTTACTTTTTAATCTCTTTTACAAAAGTTTGCTTATTTTACAATATTTGTTCTACTATCAATTACATGTTTGTCATGAGCTCTTTAGTGAGTTAGTGTAGCTCCTTTGTGGCACTTGCTTTATATTTACTGTGTACTTTTAAATATATATAATAGGAACACACACTGACCCACACAGTGTCATGTGATCTGTGACATAGGCTTTCCCATGATGCAATGGGGTGCAGTTGAATTTTTAAATTTGATTAAAAATGAAGGAACTATGTACAGAGGATTTTTTCTGAGGTATTGTGGTGTTAGTTTGTGGTGAAATAGATGTTTGTGGGTTGTTGTTTTGTGTTTTTTGGTGTTTTGGGTAATTGTGAGCAGTCACCATGAAGAAGTAAAGCGTGATAGGACCGTGCTTTAAAAGGCCCCCGTCTCCCAGGCACTAATGTGTTGGCTCTGTAGTCATTACTGAACACTGGAAAACTGTTACTTGTCTAAAGTATGTGAAATCAAAAACACAAGGGAAATCTAATGGGAAAAACTGGGTATTCAGGGAAATAAGTGGAATTTATTTATTTATTTATTTATTTTTTCTGTTTCCTTTTTAATCTCTTTTACAAAAGTTTGCTTATTTTACAATATTTGTTCTACTATCAATTACATGTTTGTCATGAGCTCTTTAGTGAGTTAGTGTAGCTCCTTTGTGGCACTTGCTTTATATTTACTGTGTACTTTTAAATATATATAATAGGAACACACACTGACCCACACAGTGTCATGTGATCTGTGACATAGGCTTTCCCATGATGCAATGGGGTGCAGTTGAATTTTTAAATTTGATTAAAAATGAAGGAACTATGTACAGAGGATTTTTTCTGAGGTATTGTGGTGTTAGTTTGTGGTGAAATAGATGTTTGTGGGTTGTTGTTTTGTGTTTTTTGGTGTTTTGGGTAATTCTGAGCAGTCACCATGAAGAAGTAAAGCGTGATAGGACCGTGCTTTAAAAGGCCCCCGTCTCCCAGGCACTAATGTATTGGCTCTGTAGTCATTACTGAACACTGGGAAACTGTTACTTGTCTAAAGTATGTGAAATCAAAAACACAAGGGAAATCTAATGGGAAAAACTGGGTATTCAGGGAAATAAGTGGAATTTATTTATTTATTTATTTATTTTTTCTGTTTACTTTTTAATCTCTTTTACAAAAGTTTGCTTATTTTACAATATTTGTTCTACTATCAATTACATGTTTGTCATGAGCTCTTTAGTGAGTTAGTGTAGCTCCTTTGTGGCACTTGCTTTATATTTACTGTGTACTTTTAAATATATATAATAGGAACACACACTGACCCACACAGTGTCATGTGATCTGTGACATAGGCTTTCCCATGATGCAATGGGGTGCAGTTGAATTTTTAAATTTGATTAAAAATGAAGGAACTATGTACAGAGGATTTTTTCTGAGGTATTGTGGTGTTAGTTTGTGGTGAAATAGATGTTTGTGGGTTGTTGTTTTGTGTTTTTTGGTGTTTTGGGTAATTCTGAGCAGTCACCATGAAGAAGTAAAGCGTGATAGGACCGTGCTTTAAAAGGCCCCCGTCTCCCAGGCACTAATGTATTGGCTCTGTAGTCATTACTGAACACTGGGAAACTGTTACTTGTCTAAAGTATGTGAAATCAAAAACACAAGGGAAATCTAATGGGAAAAACTGGGTATTCAGGGAAATAAGTGGAATTTATTTATTTATTTATTTATTTTTTCTGTTTACTTTTTAATCTCTTTTACAAAAGTTTGCTTATTTTACAATATTTGTTCTACTATCAATTACATGTTTGTCATGAGCTCTTTAGTGAGTTAGTGTAGCTCCTTTGTGGCACTTGCTTTATATTTACTGTGTACTTTTAAATATATATAATAGGAACACACACTGACCCACACAGTGTCATGTGATCTGTGACATAGGCTTTCCCATGATGCAATGGGGTGCAGTTGAATTTTTAAATTTGATTAAAAATGAAGGAACTATGTACAGAGGATTTTTTCTGAGGTATTGTGGTGTTAGTTTGTGGTGAAATAGATGTTTGTGGGTTGTTGTTTTGTGTTTTTTGGTGTTTTGGGTAATTCTGAGCAGTCACCATGAAGAAGTAAAGCGTGATAGGACCGTGCTTTAAAAGGCCCCCGTCTCCCAGGCACTAATGTATTGGCTCTGTAGTCTTTACTGAACACTGGGAAACTGTTACTTGTCTAAAGTATGTGAAATCAAAAACACAAGGGAAATCTAATGGGAAAAACTGGGTATTCAGGGAAATAAGTGGAATTTATTTATTTATTTTTTTATTTTTTCTGTTTACTTTTTAATCTCTTTTACAAAAGTTTGCTTATTTTACAATATTTGTTCTACTATCAATTACATGTTTGTCATGAGCTCTTTAGTGAGTTAGTGTAGCTCCTTTGTGGCACTTGCTTTATATTTACTGTGTACTTTTAAATATATATAATAGGAACACACACTGACCCACACAGTGTCATGTGATCTGTGACATAGGCTTTCCCATGATGCAATGGGGTGCAGTTGAATTTTTAAATTTGATTAAAAATGAAGGAACTATGTACAGAGGATTTTTTCTGAGGTATTGTGGTGTTAGTTTGTGGTGAAATAGATGTTTGTGGGTTGTTGTTTTGTGTTTTTTGGTGTTTTGGGTAATTCTGAGCAGTCACCATGAAGAAGTAAAGCGTGATAGGACCGTGCTTTAAAAGGCCCCCGTCTCCCAGGCACTAATGTATTGGCTCTGTAGTCTTTACTGAACACTGGGAAACTGTTACTTGTCTAAAGTATGTGAAATCAAAAACACAAGGGAAATCTAATGGGAAAAACTGGGTATTCAGGGAAATAAGTGGAATTTATTTATTTATTTTTTTATTTTTTCTGTTTACTTTTTAATCTCTTTTACAAAAGTTTGCTTATTTTACAATATTTGTTCTACTATCAATTACATGTTTGTCATGAGCTCTTTAGTGAGTTAGTGTAGCTCCTTTGTGGCACTTGCTTTATATTTACTGTGTACTTTTAAATATATATAATAGGAACACACACTGACCCACACAGTGTCATGTGATCTGTGACATAGGCTTTCCCATGATGCAATGGGGTGCAGTTGAATTTTTAAATTTGATTAAAAATGAAGGAACTATGTACAGAGGATTTTTTCTGAGGTATTGTGGTGTTAGATTGTGGTGAAATAGATGTTTGTGGGTTGTTGTTTTGTGTTTTTTGGTGTTTTGGGTAATTGTGAGCAGTCACCATGAAGAAGTAAAGCGTGATAGGACCGTGCTTTAAAAGGCCCCCGTCTCCCAGGCATTAATGTATTGGCTCTGTAGTCATTACTGAACACTGGGAAACTGTTACTTGTCTAAAGTATGTGAAATCAAAAACACAAGGGAAATCTAATGGGAAAAACTGGGTATTCAGGGAAATAAGTGGAATTTATTTATTTATTTATTTTTTTTTCTGTTTACTTTTTAATCTCTTTTACAAAAGTTTGCTTATTTTACAATATTTGTTCTACTATCAATTACATGTTTGTCATGAGCTCTTTAGTGAGTTAGTGTAGCTCCTTTGTGGCACTTGCTTTATATTTACTGTGTACTTTTAAATATATATAATAGGAACACACACTGACCCACACAGTGTCATGTGATCTGTGACATAGGCTTTCCCATGATGCAATGGGGTGCAGTTGAATTTTTAAATTTGATTAAAAATGAAGGAACTATGTACAGAGGATTTTTTCTGAGGTATTGTGGTGTTAGTTTGTGGTGAAATAGATGTTTGTGGGTTGTTGTTTTGTGTTTTTTGGTGTTTTGGGTAATTCTGAGCAGTCACCATGAAGAAGTAAAGCGTGATAGGACCGTGCTTTAAAAGGCCCCCGTCTCCCAGGCACTAATGTATTGGCTCTGTAGTCATTACTGAACACTGGGAAACTGTTACTTGTCTAAAGTATGTGAAATCAAAAACACAAGGGAAATCTAATGGGAAAAACTGGGTATTCAGGGAAATAAGTGGAATTTATTTATTTATTTATTTATTTTTTCTGTTTACTTTTTAATCTCTTTTACAAAAGTTTGCTTATTTTACAATATTTGTTCTACTATCAATTACATGTTTGTCATGAGCTCTTTAGTGAGTTAGTGTAGCTCCTTTGTGGCACTTGCTTTATATTTACTGTGTACTTTTAAATATATATAATAGGAACACACACTGACCCACACAGTGTCATGTGATCTGTGACATAGGCTTTCCCATGATGCAATGGGGTGCAGTTGAATTTTTAAATTTGATTAAAAATGAAGGAACTATGTACAGAGGATTTTTTCTGAGGTATTGTGGTGTTAGTTTGTGGTGAAATAGATGTTTGTGGGTTGTTGTTTTGTGTTTTTTGGTGTTTTGGGTAATTCTGAGCAGTCACCATGAAGAAGTAAAGCGTGATAGGACCGTGCTTTAAAAGGCCCCCGTCTCCCAGGCACTAATGTATTGGCTCTGTAGTCATTACTGAACACTGGGAAACTGTTACTTGTCTAAAGTATGTGAAATCAAAAACACAAGGGAAATCTAATGGGAAAAACTGGGTATTCAGGGAAATAAGTGGAATTTATTTATTTATTTATTTATTTTTTCTGTTTACTTTTTAATCTCTTTTACAAAAGTTTGCTTATTTTACAATATTTGTTCTACTATCAATTACATGTTTGTCATGAGCTCTTTAGTGAGTTAGTGTAGCTCCTTTGTGGCACTTGCTTTATATTTACTGTGTACTTTTAAATATATATAATAGGAACACACACTGACCCACACAGTGTCATGTGATCTGTGACATAGGCTTTCCCATGATGCAATGGGGTGCAGTTGAATTTTTAAATTTGATTAAAAATGAAGGAACTATGTACAGAGGATTTTTTCTGAGGTATTGTGGTGTTAGTTTGTGGTGAAATAGATGTTTGTGGGTTGTTGTTTTGTGTTTTTTGGTGTTTTGGGTAATTCTGAGCAGTCACCATGAAGAAGTAAAGCGTGATAGGACCGTGCTTTAAAAGGCCCCCGTCTCCCAGGCACTAATGTATTGGCTCTGTAGTCTTTACTGAACATTGGGAAACTGTTACTTGTCTAAAGTATGTGAAATCAAAAACACAAGGGAAATCTAATGGGAAAAACTGGGTATTCAGGGAAATAAGTGGAATTTATTTATTTATTTATTTATTTTTTCTGTTTACTTTTTAATCTCTTTTACAAAAGTTTGCTTATTTTACAATATTTGTTCTACTATCAATTACATGTTTGTCATGAGCTCTTTAGTGAGTTAGTGTAGCTCCTTTGTGGCACTTGCTTTATATTTACTGTGTACTTTTAAATATATATAATAGGAACACACACTGACCCACACAGTGTCATGTGATCTGTGACATAGGCTTTCCCATGATGCAATGGGGTGCAGTTGAATTTTTAAATTTGATTAAAAATGAAGGAACTATGTACAGAGGATTTTTTCTGAGGTATTGTGGTGTTAGATTGTGGTGAAATAGATGTTTGTGGGTTGTTGTTTTGTGTTTTTTGGTGTTTTGGGTAATTGTGAGCAGTCACCATGAAGAAGTAAAGCGTGATAGGACCGTGCTTTAAAAGGCCCCCGTCTCCCAGGCACTAATGTATTGGCTCTGTAGTCATTACTGAACACTGGGAAACTGTTACTTGTCTAAAGTATGTGAAATCAAAAACACAAGGGAAATGTAATGGGAAAAACTGGGTATTCAGGGAAATAAGTGGAATTTATTTATTTATTTATTTTTTTTTCTGTTTACTTTTTAATCTCTTTTACAAAAGTTTGCTTATTTTACAATATTTGTTCTACTATCAATTACATGTTTGTCATGAGCTCTTTAGTGAGTTAGTGTAGCTCCTTTGTGGCACTTGCTTTATATTTACTGTGTACTTTTAAATATATATAATAGGAACACACACTGACCCACACAGTGTCATGTGATCTGTGACATAGGCTTTCCCATGATGCAATGGGGTGCAGTTGAATTTTTAAATTTGATTAAAAATGAAGGAACTATGTACAGAGGATTTTTTCTGAGGTATTGTGGTGTTAGTTTGTGGTGAAATAGATGTTTGTGGGTTGTTGTTTTGTGTTTTTTGGTGTTTTGGGTAATTCTGAGCAGTCACCATGAAGAAGTAAAGCGTGATAGGACCGTGCTTTAAAAGGCCCCCGTCTCCCAGGCACTAATGTATTGGCTCTGTAGTCTTTACTGAACACTGGGAAACTGTTACTTGTCTAAAGTATGTGAAATCAAAAACACAAGGGAAATCTAATGGGAAAAACTGGGTATTCAGGGAAATAAGTGGAATTTATTTATTTATTTATTTATTTTTTCTGTTTACTTTTTAATCTCTTTTACAAAAGTTTGCTTATTTTACAATATTTGTTCTACTATCAATTACATGTTTGTCATGAGCTCTTTAGTGAGTTAGTGTAGCTCCTTTGTGGCACTTGCTTTATATTTACTGTGTACTTTTAAATATATATAATAGGAACACACA
The DNA here is from genome assembly GCF_023375975.1 of Astyanax mexicanus. Classification (NCBI taxonomy): domain Eukaryota; kingdom Metazoa; phylum Chordata; class Actinopteri; order Characiformes; family Acestrorhamphidae; genus Astyanax; species Astyanax mexicanus. The sequence continues at coordinate 33,526,367 of NC_064412.1, forward strand.
CTGACCCACACAGTGTCATGTGATCTGTGACATAGGCTTTCCCATGATGCAATGGGGTGCAGTTGAATTTTTAAATTTGATTAAAAATGAAGGAACTATGTACAGAGGATTTTTTCTGAGGTATTGTGGTGTTAGATTGTGGTGAAATAGATGTTTGTGGGTTGTTGTTTTGTGTTTTTTGGTGTTTTGGGTAATTGTGAGCAGTCACCATGAAGAAGTAAAGCGTGATAGGACCGTGCTTTAAAAGGCCCCCGTCTCCCAGGCACTAATGTATTGGCTCTGTAGTCATTACTGAACACTGGGAAACTGTTACTTGTCTAAAGTATGTGAAATCAAAAACACAAGGGAAATCTAATGGGAAAAACTGGGTATTCAGGGAAATAAGTGGAATTTATTTATTTATTTTTTCTGTTTCCTTTTTAATCTCTTTTACAAAAGTTTGCTTATTTTACAATATTTGTTCTACTATCAATTACATGTTTGTCATGAGCTCTTTAGTGAGTTAGTGTAGCTCCTTTGTGGCACTTGCTTTATATTTACTGTGTACTTTTAAATATATATAATAGGAACACACACTGACCCACACAGTGTCATGTGATCTGTGACATAGGCTTTCCCATGATGCAATGGGGTGCAGTTGAATTTTTAAATTTGATTAAAAATGAAGGAACTATGTACAGAGGATTTTTTCTGAGGTATTGTGGTGTTAGTTTGTGGTGAAATAGATGTTTGTGGGTTGTTGTTTTGTGTTTTTTGGTGTTTTCGGTAATTCTGAGCAGTCACCATGAAGAAGTAAAGCGTGATAGGACCGTGCTTTAAAAGGCCCCCGTCTCCCAGGCACTAATGTATTGGCTCTGTAGTCATTACTGAACACTGGGAAACTGTTACTTGTCTAAAGTATGTGAAATCAAAAACACAAGGGAAATCTAATGGGAAAAACTAGGTATTCAGGGAAGTAAGTGGAATTTATTTATTTATTTATTTTTTCTGTTTCCTTTTTAATCTCTTTTACAAAAGTTTGCTTATTTTACAATATTTGTTCTACTATCAATTACATGTTTGTCATGAGCTCTTTAGTGAGTTAGTGTAGCTCCTTTGTGGCACTTGCTTTATATTTACTGTGTACTTTTAAATATATATAATAGGAACACACACTGACCCACACAGTGTCATGTGATCTGTGACATAGGCTTTCCCATGATGCAATGGGGTGCAGTTGAATTTTTAAATTTGATTAAAAATGAAGGAACTATGTACAGAGGATTTTTTCTGAGGTATTGTGGTGTTAGTTTGTGGTGAAATAGATGTTTGTGGGTTGTTGTTTTGTGTTTTTTGGTGTTTTGGGTAATTCTGAGCAGTCACCATGAAGAAGTAAAGCGTGATAGGACCGTGCTTTAAAAGGCCCCCGTCTCCCAGGCACTAATGTATTAGCTTTGTAGTCATTACTGAACAGTGGGAAACTGTTACTTGTCTAAAGTATGTGAAATCAAAAACACAAGGGAAATCTAATGGGAAAAACTGGGTATTCAGGGAAATAAGTGGAACTTATTTATTTATTTTTTCTGTTTACTTTTTAATCTCTTTTACAAAAGTTTGCTTATTTTACAATATTTGTTCTACTATCAATTACATGTTTGTCATGAGCTCTTTAGTGAGTTAGTGTAGCTCCTTTGTGGCACTTGCTTTATATTTACTGTGTACTTTTAAATATATATAATAGGAACACACACTGACCCACACAGTGTCATGTGATCTGTGACATAGGCTTTCCCATGATGCAATGGGGTGCAGTTGAATTTTTAAATTTGATTAAAAATGAAGGAACTATGTACAGAGGATTTTTTCTGAGGTATTGTGGTGTTAGTTTGTGGTGAAATAGATGTTTGTGGGTTGTTGTTTTGTGTTTTTTGGTGTTTTGGGTAATTCTGAGCAGTCACCATGAAGAAGTAAAGCGTGATAGGACCGTGCTTTAAAAGGCCCCCATCTCCCAGGCACTAATGTATTAGCTTTGTAGTCATTACTGAACAGTGGGAAACTGTTACTTGTCTAAAGTATGTGAAATCAAAAACACAAGGGAAATCTAATGGGAAAAACTGGGTATTCAGGGAAATAAGTGGAATTTATTTATTTATTTATTTATTTTTTCTGTTTACTTTTTAATCTCTTTTACAAAAGTTTGCTTATTTTACAATATTTGTTCTACTATCAATTACATGTTTGTCATGAGCTCTTTAGTGAGTTAGTGTAGCTCCTTTGTGGCACTTGCTTTATATTTACTGTGTACTTTTAAATATATATAATAGGAACACACACTGACCCACACAGTGTCATGTGATCTGTGACATAGGCTTTCCCATGATGCAATGGGGTGCAGTTGAATTTTTAAATTTGATTAAAAATGAAGGAACTATGTACAGAGGATTTTTTCTGAGGTATTGTGGTGTTAGTTTGTGGTGAAATAGATGTTTGTGGGTTGTTGTTTTGTTTTTTTTGGTGTTTTGGGTAATTCTGAGCAGTCACCATGAAGAAGTAAAGCGTGATAGGACCGTGCTTTAAAAGGCCCCCGTCTCCCAGGCACTAATGTATTGGCTCTGTAGTCATTACTGAACACTGGGAAACTGTTACTTGTCTAAAGTATGTGAAATCAAAAAACACAAGGGAAATCTAATGGGAAAAACTAGGTATTCAGGGAAGTAAGTGGAATTTATTTATTTATTTATTTTTTCTGTTTCCTTTTTAATCTCTTTTACAAAAGTTTGCTTATTTTACAATATTTGTTCTACTATCAATTACATGTTTGTCATGAGCTCTTTAGTGAGTTAGTGTAGCTCCTTTGTGGCACTTGCTTTATATTTACTGTGTACTTTTAAATATATATAATAGGAACACACACTGACCCACACAGTGTCATGTGATCTGTGACATAGGCTTTCCCATGATGCAATGGGGTGCAGTTGAATTTTTAAATTTGATTAAAAATGAAGGAACTATGTACAGAGGATTTTTTCTGAGGTATTGTGGTGTTAGTTTGTGGTGAAATAGATGTTTGTGGGTTGTTGTTTTGTGTTTTTTGGTGTTTTGGGTAATTCTGAGCAGTCACCATGAAGAAGTAAAGCGTGATAGGACCGTGCTTTAAAAGGCCCCCGTCTCCCAGGCACTAATGTATTGGCTCTGTAGTCATTACTGAACACTGGGAAACTGTTACTTGTCTAAAGTATGTGAAATCAAAAACACAAGGGAAATCTAATGGGAAAAACTGGGTATTCAGGGAAATAAGTGGAATTTATTTATTTATTTTTTCTGTTTACTTTTTAATCTCTTTTACAAAAGTTTGCTTATTTTACAATATTTGTTCTACTATCAATTACATGTTTGTCATGAGCTCTTTAGTGAGTTAGTGTAGCTCCTTTGTGGCACTTGCTTTATATTTACTGTGTACTTTTAAATATATATAATAGGAACACACACTGACCCACACAGTGTCATGTGATCTGTGACATAGGCTTTCCCATGATGCAATGGGGTGCAGTTGAATTTTTAAATTTGATTAAAAATGAAGGAACTATGTACAGAGGATTTTTTCTGAGGTATTGTGGTGTTAGTTTGTGGTGAAATAGATGTTTGTGGGTTGTTGTTTTGTGTTTTTTGGTGTTTTGGGTAATTCTGAGCAGTCACCATGAAGAAGTAAAGCGTGATAGGACCGTGCTTTAAAAGGCCCCCGTCTCCCAGGCACTGATGTATTGGCTCTGTAGTCATTACTGAACACTGGGAAACTGTTACTTGTCTAAAGTATGTGAAATCAAAAACACAAGGGAAATCTAATGGGAAAAACTGGGTATTCAGGGAAATAAGTGGAATTTATTTATTTATTTATTTATTTATTTTTTCTGTTTCCTTTTTAATCTCTTTTACAAAAGTTTGCTTATTTTACAATATTTGTTCTACTATCAATTACATGTTTGTCATGAGCTCTTTAGTGAGTTAGTGTAGCTCCTTTGTGGCACTTGCTTTATATTTACTGTGTACTTTTAAATATATATAATAGGAACACACACTGACCCACACAGTGTCATGTGATCTGTGACATAGGCTTTCCCATGATGCAATGGGGTGCAGTTGAATTTTTAAATTTGATTAAAAATGAAGGAACTATGTACAGAGGATTTTTTCTGAGGTATTGTGGTGTTAGTTTGTGGTGAAATAGATGTTTGTGGGTTGTTGTTTTGTGTTTTTTGGTGTTTTGGGTAATTCTGAGCAGTCACCATGAAGAAGTAAAGCGTGATAGGACCGTGCTTTAAAAGGCCCCCGTCTCCCAGGCACTAATGTATTGGCTCTGTAGTCATTACTGAACACTGGGAAACTGTTACTTGTCTAAAGTATGTGAAATCAAAAACACAAGGGAAATCTAATGGGAAAAACTGGGTATTCAGGGAAATAAGTGGAATTTATTTATTTATTTATTTATTTTTTCTGTTTACTTTTTAATCTCTTTTACAAAAGTTTGCTTATTTTACAATATTTGTTCTACTATCAATTACATGTTTGTCATGAGCTCTTTAGTGAGTTAGTGTAGCTCCTTTGTGGCACTTGCTTTATATTTACTGTGTACTTTTAAATATATATAATAGGAACACACACTGACCCACACAGTGTCATGTGATCTGCGACATAGGCTTTCCCATGATGCAATGGGGTGCAGTTGAATTTTTAAATTTGATTAAAAATGAAGGAACTATGTACAGAGGATTTTTTCTGAGGTATTGTGGTGTTAGTTTGTGGTGAAATAGATGTTTGTGGGTTGTTGTTTTGTGTTTTTTGGTGTTTTGGGTAATTCTGAGCAGTCACCATGAAGAAGTAAAGCGTGATAGGACCGTGCTTTAAAAGGCCCCCGTCTCCCAGGCACTAATGTATTGGCTCTGTAGTCATTACTGAACACTGGGAAACTGTTACTTGTCTAAAGTATGTGAAATCAAAAACACAAGGGAAATCTAATGGGAAAAACTGGGTATTCAGGGAAATAAGTGGAATTTATTTATTTATTTTTTCTGTTTACTTTTTAATCTCTTTTACAAAAGTTTGCTTATTTTACAATATTTGTTCTACTATCAATTACATGTTTGTCATGAGCTCTTTAGTGAGTTAGTGTAGCTCCTTTGTGGCACTTGCTTTATATTTACTGTGTACTTTTAAATATATATAATAGGAACACACACTGACCCACACAGTGTCATGTGATCTGTGACATAGGCTTTCCCATGATGCAATGGGGTGCAGTTGAATTTTTAAATTTGATTAAAAATGAAGGAACTATGTACAGAGGATTTTTTCTGAGGTATTGTGGTGTTAGTTTGTGGTGAAATAGATGTTTGTGGGTTGTTGTTTTGTGTTTTTTGGTGTTTTGGGTAATTCTGAGCAGTCACCATGAAGAAGTAAAGCGTGATAGGACCGTGCTTTAAAAGGCCCCCGTCTCCCAGGCACTGATGTATTGGCTCTGTAGTCATTACTGAACACTGGGAAACTGTTACTTGTCTAAAGTATGTGAAATCAAAAACACAAGGGAAATCTAATGGGAAAAACTGGGTATTCAGGGAAATAAGTGGAATTTATTTATTTATTTATTTATTTATTTTTTCTGTTTCCTTTTTAATCTCTTTTACAAAAGTTTGCTTATTTTACAATATTTGTTCTACTATCAATTACATGTTTGTCATGAGCTCTTTAGTGAGTTAGTGTAGCTCCTTTGTGGCACTTGCTTTATATTTACTGTGTACTTTTAAATATATATAATAGGAACACACACTGACCCACACAGTGTCATGTGATCTGTGACATAGGCTTTCCCATGATGCAATGGGGTGCAGTTGAATTTTTAAATTTGATTAAAAATGAAGGAACTATGTACAGAGGATTTTTTCTGAGGTATTGTGGTGTTAGTTTGTGGTGAAATAGATGTTTGTGGGTTGTTGTTTTGTGTTTTTTGGTGTTTTGGGTAATTCTGAGCAGTCACCATGAAGAAGTAAAGCGTGATAGGACCGTGCTTTAAAAGGCCCCCGTCTCCCAGGCACTAATGTATTGGCTCTGTAGTCATTACTGAACACTGGGAAACTGTTACTTGTCTAAAGTATGTGAAATCAAAAACACAAGGGAAATCTAATGGGAAAAACTGGGTATTCAGGGAAATAAGTGGAATTTATTTATTTATTTATTTATTTTTTCTGTTTACTTTTTAATCTCTTTTACAAAAGTTTGCTTATTTTACAATATTTGTTCTACTATCAATTACATGTTTGTCATGAGCTCTTTAGTGAGTTAGTGTAGCTCCTTTGTGGCACTTGCTTTATATTTACTGTGTACTTTTAAATATATATAATAGGAACACACACTGACCCACACAGTGTCATGTGATCTGCGACATAGGCTTTCCCATGATGCAATGGGGTGCAGTTGAATTTTTAAATTTGATTAAAAATGAAGGAACTATGTACAGAGGATTTTTTCTGAGGTATTGTGGTGTTAGTTTGTGGTGAAATAGATGTTTGTGGGTTGTTGTTTTGTGTTTTTTGGTGTTTTGGGTAATTCTGAGCAGTCACCATGAAGAAGTAAAGCGTGATAGGACCGTGCTTTAAAAGGCCCCCGTCTCCCAGGCACTAATGTATTGGCTCTGTAGTCATTACTGAACACTGGGAAACTGTTACTTGTCTAAAGTATGTGAAATCAAAAACACAAGGGAAATCTAATGGGAAAAACTGGGTATTCAGGGAAATAAGTGGAATTTATTTATTTATTTATTCTGTTTACTTTTTAATCTCTTTTACAAAAGTTTGCTTATTTTACAATATTTGTTCTACTATCAATTACATGTTTGTCATGAGCTCTTTAGTGAGTTAGTGTAGCTCCTTTGTGGCACTTGCTTTATATTTACTGTGTACTTTTAAATATATATAATAGGAACACACACTGACCCACACAGTGTCATGTGATCTGTGACATAGGCTTTCCCATGATGCAATGGGGTGCAGTTGAATTTTTAAATTTGATTAAAAATGAAGGAACTATGTACAGAGGATTTTTTCTGAGGTATTGTGGTGTTAGTTTGTGGTGAAATAGATGTTTGTGGGTTGTTGTTTTGTTTTTTTTGGTGTTTTGGGTAATTCTGAGCAGTCACCATGAAGAAGTAAAGCGTGATAGGACCGTGCTTTAAAAGGCCCCCGTCTCCCAGGCACTAATGTATTGGCTCTGTAGTCATTACTGAACACTGGGAAACTGTTACTTGTCTAAAGTATGTGAAATCAAAAACACAAGGGAAATCTAATGGGAAAAACTGGGTATTCAGGGAAATAAGTGGAATTTATTATTTATTTATTTATTTTTTCTGTTTACTTTTTAATCTCTTTTACAAAAGTTTGCTTATTTTACAATATTTGTTCTACTATCAATTACATGTTTGTCATGAGCTCTTTAGTGAGTTAGTGTAGCTCCTTTGTGGCACTTGCTTTATATTTACTGTGTACTTTTAAATATATATAATAGGAACACACACTGACCCACACAGTGTCATGTGATCTGTGACATAGGCTTTCCCATGATGCAATGGGGTGCAGTTGAATTTTTAAATTTGATTAAAAATGAAGGAACTATGTACAGAGGATTTTTTCTGAGGTATTGTGGTGTTAGTTTGTGGTGAAATAGATGTTTGTGGGTTGTTGTTTTGTGTTTTTTGGTGTTTTGGGTAATTCTGAGCAGTCACCATGAAGAAGTAAAGCGTGATAGGACCGTGCTTTAAAAGGCCCCCGTCTCCCAGGCACTAATGTATTGGCTCTGTAGTCATTACTGAACACTGGGAAACTGTTACTTGTCTAAAGTATGTGAAATCAAAAACACAAGGGAAATCTAATGGGAAAAACTGGGTATTCAGGGAAATAAGTGGAATTTATTTATTTATTTATTTATTTTTTCTGTTTCGTTTTTAATCTCTTTTACAAATGTTTGCTTATTTTACAATATTTGTTCTACTATCAATTACATGTTTGTCATGAGCTCTTTAGTGAGTTAGTGTAGCTCCTTTGTGGCACTTGCTTTATATTTACTGTGTACTTTTAAATATATATAATAGGAACACACACTGACCCACACAGTGTCATGTGATCTGCGACATAGGCTTTCCCATGATGCAATGGGGTGCAGTTGAATTTTTAAATTTGATTAAAAATGAAGGAACTATGTACAGAGGATTTTTTCTGAGGTATTGTGGTGTTAGTTTGTGGTGAAATAGATGTTTGTGGGTTGTTGTTTTGTGTTTTTTGGTGTTTTGGGTAATTCTGAGCAGTCACCATGAAGAAGTAAAGCGTGATAGGACCGTGCTTTAAAAGGCCCCCGTCTCCCAGGCACTAATGTATTGGCTCTGTAGTCATTACTGAACACTGGGAAACTGTTACTTGTCTAAAGTATGTGAAATCAAAAACACAAGGGATATCTAATGGGAAAAACTGGGTATTCAGGGAAATAAGTGGAATTTATTTATTTATTTATTTATTTTTTCTGTTTCCTTTTTAATCTCTTTTACAAAAGTTTGCTTATTTTACAATATTTGTTCTACTATCAATTACATGTTTGTCATGAGCTCTTTAGTGAGTTAGTGTAGCTCCTTTGTGGCACTTGCTTTATATTTACTGTGTACTTTTAAATATATATAATAGGAACACACACTGACCCACACAGTGTCATGTGATCTGTGACATAGGCTTTCCCATGATGCAATGGGGTGCAGTTGAATTTTTAAATTTGATTAAAAATGAAGGAACTATGTACAGAGGATTTTTTCTGAGGTATTGTGGTGTTAGTTTGTGGTGAAATAGATGTTTGTGGGTTGTTGTTTTGTGTTTTTTGGTGTTTTGGGTAATTCTGAGCAGTCACCATGAAGAAGTAAAGCGTGATAGGACCGTGCTTTAAAAGGCCCCCGTCTCCCAGGCACTAATGTATTGGCTCTGTAGTCATTACTGAACACTGGGAAACTGTTACTTGTCTAAAGTATGTGAAATCAAAAACACAAGGGAAATCTAATGGGAAAAACTGGGTATTCAGGGAAATAAGTGGAATTTATTTATTTATTTATTCTGTTTACTTTTTAATCTCTTTTACAAAAGTTTGCTTATTTTACAATATTTGTTCTACTATCAATTACATGTTTGTCATGAGCTCTTTAGTGAGTTAGTGTAGCTCCTTTGTGGCACTTGCTTTATATTTACTGTGTACTTTTAAATATATATAATAGGAACACACACTGACCCACACAGTGTCATGTGATCTGTGACATAGGCTTTCCCATGATGCAATGGGGTGCAGTTGAATTTTTAAATTTGATTAAAAATGAAGGAACTATGTACAGAGGATTTTTTCTGAGGTATTGTGGTGTTAGTTTGTGGTGAAATAGATGTTTGTGGGTTGTTGTTTTGTGTTTTTTGGTGTTTTGGGTAATTCTGAGCAGTCACCATGAAGAAGTAAAGCGTGATAGGACCGTGCTTTAAAAGGCCCCCGTCTCCCAGGCACTAATGTATTGGCTCTGTAGTCATTACTGAACACTGGGAAACTGTTACTTGTCTAAAGTATGTGAAATCAAAAACACAAGGGAAATCTAATGGGAAAAACTGGGTATTCAGGGAAATAAGTGGAATTTATTTATTTATTTATTTATTTTTTCTGTTTACTTTTTAATCTCTTTTACAAAAGTTTGCTTATTTTACAATATTTGTTCTACTATCAATTACATGTTTGTCATGAGCTCTTTAGTGAGTTAGTGTAGCTCCTTTGTGGCACTTGCTTTATATTTACTGTGTACTTTTAAATATATATAATAGGAACACACACTGACCCACACAGTGTCATGTGATCTGTGACATAGGCTTTCCCATGATGCAATGGGGTGCAGTTGAATTTTTAAATTTGATTAAAAATGAAGGAACTATGTACAGAGGATTTTTTCTGAGGTATTGTGGTGTTAGTTTGTGGTGAAATAGATGTTTGTGGGTTGTTGTTTTGTGTTTTTTGGTGTTTTGGGTAATTCTGAGCAGTCACCATGAAGAAGTAAAGCGTGATAGGACCGTGCTTTAAAAGGCCCCCGTCTCCCAGGCACTAATGTATTGGCTCTGTAGTCATTACTGAACACTGGGAAACTGTTACTTGTCTAAAGTATGTGAAATCAAAAACACAAGGGAAATCTAATGGGAAAAACTGGGTATTCAGGGAAATAAGTGGAATTTATTTATTTATTTATTTTTTTTTTCTGTTTACTTTTTAATCTCTTTTACAAAAGTTTGCTTATTTTACAATATTTGTTCTACTATCAATTACATGTTTGTCATGAGCTCTTTAGTGAGTTAGTGTAGCTCCTTTGTGGCACTTGCTTTATATTTACTGTGTACTTTTAAATATATATAATAGGAACACACACTGACCCACACAGTGTCATGTGATCTGTGACATAGGCTTTCCCATGATGCAATGGGGTGCAGTTGAATTTTTAAATTTGATTAAAAATGAAGGAACTATGTACAGAGGATTTTTTCTGAGGTATTGTGGTGTTAGTTTGTGGTGAAATAGATGTTTGTGGGTTGTTGTTTTGTGTTTTTTGGTGTTTTGGGTAATTCTGAGCAGTCACCATGAAGAAGTAAAGCGTGATAGGACCGTGCTTTAAAAGGCCCCCGTCTCCCAGGCACTAATGTATTGGCTCTGTAGTCATTACTGAACACTGGGAAACTGTTACTTGTCTGAAGTATGTGAAATCAAAAACACAAGGGAAATCTAATGGGAAAAACTGGGTATTCAGGGAAATAAGTGGAATTTATTTATTTATTTATTTATTTTTTCTGTTTCCTTTTTAATCTCTTTTACAAAAGTTTGCTTATTTTACAATATTTGTTCTACTATCAATTACATGTTTGTCATGAGCTCTTTAGTGAGTTAGTGTAGCTCCTTTGTGGCACTTGCTTTATATTTACTGTGTACTTTTAAATATATATAATAGGAACACACACTGACCCACACAGTGTCATGTGATCTGTGACATAGGCTTTCCCATGATGCAATGGGGTGCAGTTGAATTTTTAAATTTGATTAAAAATGAAGGAACTATGTACAGAGGATTTTTTCTGAGGTATTGTGGTGTTAGTTTGTGGTGAAATAGATGTTTGTGGGTTGTTGTTTTGTGTTTTTTGGTGTTTTTGGTAATTCTGAGCAGTCACCATGAAGAAGTAAAGCGTGATAGGACCGTGCTTTAAAAGGCCCCCGTCTCCCAGGCACTAATGTATTGGCTCTGTAGTCATTACTGAACACTGGGAAACTGTTACTTGTCTGAAGTATGTGAAATCAAAAACACAAGGGAAATCTAATGGGAAAAACTGGGTATTCAGGGAAATAAGTGGAATTTATTTATTTATTTATTTATTTATTTTTTCTGTTTCCTTTTTAATCTCTTTTACAAAAGTTTGCTTATTTTACAATATTTGTTCTACTATCAATTACATGTTTGTCATGAGCTCTTTAGTGAGTTAGTGTAGCTCCTTTGTGGCACTTGCTTTATATTTACTGTGTACTTTTAAATATATATAATAGGAACACACACTGACCCACACAGTGTCATGTGATCTGTGACATAGGCTTTCCCATGATGCAATGGGGTGCAGTTGAATTTTTAAATTTGATTAAAAATGAAGGAACTATGTACAGAGGATTTTTTCTGAGGTATTGTGGTGTTAGTTTGTGGTGAAATAGATGTTTGTGGGTTGTTGTTTTGTGTTTTTTGGTGTTTTAGGTAATTCTGAGCAGTCACCATGAAGAAGTAAAGCGTGATAGGACCGTGCTTTAAAAGGCCCCCGTCTCCCAGGCACTAATGTATTGGCTCTGTAGTCATTACTGAACACTGGGAAACTGTTACTTGTCTAAAGTATGTGAAATCAAAAACACAAGGGAAATCTAATGGGAAAAACTGGGTATTCAGGGAAATAAGTGGAATTTATTTATTTATTTATTTATTTATTTTTTCTGTTTCCTTTTTAATCTCTTTTACAAAAGTTTGCTTATTTTACAATATTTGTTCTACTATCAATTACATGTTTGTCATGAGCTCTTTAGTGAGTTAGTGTAGCTCCTTTGTGGCACTTGCTTTATATTTACTGTGTACTTTTAAATATATATAATAGGAACACACACTGACCCACACAGTGTCATGTGATCTGTGACATAGGCTTTCCCATGATGCAATGGGGTGCAGTTGAATTTTTAAATTTGATTAAAAATGAAGGAACTATGTACAGAGGATTTTTTCTGAGGTATTGTGGTGTTAGTTTGTGGTGAAATAGATGTTTGTGGGTTGTTGTTTTGTGTTTTTTGGTGTTTTGGGTAATTCTGAGCAGTCACCATGAAGAAGTAAAGCGTGATAGGACCGTGCTTTAAAAGGCCCCCGTCTCCCAGGCACTAATGTATTGGCTCTGTAGTCATTACTGAACACTGGGAAACTGTTACTTGTCTAAAGTATGTGAAATCAAAAACACAAGGGAAATCTAATGGGAAAAACTGGGTATTCAGGGAAATAAGTGGAATTTATTTATTTATTTATTTTTTCTGTTTCCTTTTTAATCTCTTTTACAAAAGTTTGCTTATTTTACAATATTTGTTCTACTATCAATTACATGTTTGTCATGAGCTCTTTAGTGAGTTAGTGTAGCTCCTTTGTGGCACTTGCTTTATATTTACTGTGTACTTTTAAATATATATAATAGGAACACACACTGACCCACACAGTGTCATGTGATCTGTGACATAGGCTTTCCCATGATGCAATGGGGTGCAGTTGAATTTTTAAATTTGATTAAAAATGAAGGAACTATGTACAGAGGATTTTTTCTGAGGTATTGTGGTGTTAGTTTGTGGTGAAATAGATGTTTGTGGGTTGTTGTTTTGTGTTTTTTGGTGTTTTGGGTAATTCTGAGCAGTCACCATGAAGAAGTAAAGCGTGATAGGACCGTGCTTTAAAAGGCCCCCGTCTCCCAGGCACTAATGTATTGGCTCTGTAGTCATTACTGAACACTGGGAAACTGTTACTTGTCTAAAGTATGTGAAATCAAAAACACAAGGGAAATCTAATGGGAAAAACTGGGTATTCAGGGAAATAAGTGGAATTTATTTATTTATTTATTTATTTATTTTTTCTGTTTCCTTTTTAATCTCTTTTACAAAAGTTTGCTTATTTTACAATATTTGTTCTACTATCAATTACATGTTTGTCATGAGCTCTTTAGTGAGTTAGTGTAGCTCCTTTGTGGCACTTGCTTTATATTTACTGTGTACTTTTAAATATATATAATAGGAACACACACTGACCCACACAGTGTCATGTGATCTGTGACATAGGCTTTCCCATGATGCAATGGGGTGCAGTTGAATTTTTAAATTTGATTAAAAATGAAGGAACTATGTACAGAGGATTTTTTCTGAGGTATTGTGGTGTTAGTTTGTGGTGAAATAGATGTTTGTGGGTTGTTGTTTTGTGTTTTTTGGTGTTTTGGGTAATTCTGAGCAGTCACCATGAAGAAGTAAAGCGTGATAGGACCGTGCTTTAAAAGGCCCCCGTCTCCCAGGCACTAGTGTATTGGCTCTGTAGTCATTACTGAACACTGGGAAACTGTTACTTGTCTAAAGTATGTGAAATCAAAAACACAAGGGAAATCTAATGGGAAAAACTGGGTATTCAGGGAAATAAGTGGAATTTATTTATTTATTTATTTATTTTTTCTGTTTACTTTTTAATCTCTTTTACAAAAGTTTGCTTATTTTACAATATTTGTTCTACTATCAATTACATGTTTGTCATGAGCTCTTTAGTGAGTTAGTGTAGCTCCTTTGTGGCACTTGCTTTATATTTACTGTGTACTTTTAAATATATATAATAGGAACACACACTGACCCACACAGTGTCATGTGATCTGTGACATAGGCTTTCCCATGATGCAATGGGGTGCAGTTGAATTTTTAAATTTGATTAAAAATGAAGGAACTATGTACAGAGGATTTTTTCTGAGGTATTGTGGTGTTAGTTTGTGGTGAAATAGATGTTTGTGGGTTGTTGTTTAGTTTTTTTTGGTGTTTTGGGTAATTCTGAGCAGTCACCATGAAGAAGTAAAGCGTGATAGGACCGTGCTTTAAAAGGCCCCCGTCTCCCAGGCACTAATGTATTGGCTCTGTAGTCATTACTGAACACTGGGAAACTGTTACTTGTCTAAAGTATGTGAAATCAAAAACACAAGGGAAATCTAATGGGAAAAACTGGGTATTCAGGGAAATAAGTGGAATTTATTTATTTATTTATTTTTTCTGTTTCCTTTTTAATCTCTTTTACAAAAGTTTGCTTATTTTACAATATTTGTTCTACTATCAATTACATGTTTGTCATGAGCTCTTTAGTGAGTTAGTGTAGCTCCTTTGTGGCACTTGCTTTATATTTACTGTGTACTTTTAAATATATATAATAGGAACACACACTGACCCACACAGTGTCATGTGATCTGTGACATAGGCTTTCCCATGATGCAATGGGGTGCAGTTGAATTTTTAAATTTGATTAAAAATGAAGGAACTATGTACAGAGGATTTTTTCTGAGGTATTGTGGTGTTAGTTTGTGGTGAAATAGATGTTTGTGGGTTGTTGTTTTGTGTTTTTTGGTGTTTTGGGTAATTCTGAGCAGTCACCATGAAGAAGTAAAGCGTGATAGGACCGTGCTTTAAAAGGCCCCCGTCTCCCAGGCACTAATGTATTGGCTCTGTAGTCATTACTGAACACTGGGAAACTGTTACTTGTCTAAAGTATGTGAAATCAAAAACACAAGGGAAATCTAATGGGAAAAACTGGGTATTCAGGGAAATAAGTGGAATTTATTTATTTATTTATTTATTTATTTTTTCTGTTTACTTTTTAATCTCTTTTACAAAAGTTTGCTTATTTTACAATATTTGTTCTACTATCAATTACATGTTTGTCATGAGCTCTTTAGTGAGTTAGTGTAGCTCCTTTGTGGCACTTGCTTTATATTTACTGTGTACTTTTAAATATATATAATAGGAACACACACTGACCCACACAGTGTCATGTGATCTGTGACATAGGCTTTCCCATGATGCAATGGGGTGCAGTTGAATTTTTAAATTTGATTAAAAATGAAGGAACTATGTACAGAGGATTTTTTCTGAGGTATTGTGGTGTTAGTTTGTGGTGAAATAGATGTTTGTGGGTTGTTGTTTAGTTTTTTTTGGTGTTTTGGGTAATTCTGAGCAGTCACCATGAAGAAGTAAAGCGTGATAGGACCGTGCTTTAAAAGGCCCCCGTCTCCCAGGCACTAATGTATTGGCTCTGTAGTCATTACTGAACACTGGGAAACTGTTACTTGTCTAAAGTATGTGAAATCAAAAAACACAAGGGAAATCTAATGGGAAAAACTAGGTATTCAGGGAAGTAAGTGGAATTTATTTATTTATTTATTTTTTCTGTTTCCTTTTTAATCTCTTTTACAAAAGTTTGCTTATTTTACAATATTTGTTCTACTATCAATTACATGTTTGTCATGAGCTCTTTAGTGAGTTAGTGTAGCTCCTTTGTGGCACTTGCTTTATATTTACTGTGTACTTTTAAATATATATAATAGGAACACACACTGACCCACACAGTGTCATGTGATCTGTGACATAGGCTTTCCCATGATGCAATGGGGTGCAGTTGAATTTTTAAATTTGATTAAAAATGAAGGAACTATGTACAGAGGATTTTTTCTGAGGTATTGTGGTGTTAGTTTGTGGTGAAATAGATGTTTGTGGGTTGTTGTTTTGTGTTTTTTGGTGTTTTGGGTAATTCTGAGCAGTCACCATGAAGAAGTAAAGCGTGATAGGACCGTGCTTTAAAAGGCCCCCGTCTCCCAGGCACTAATGTATTGGCTCTGTAGTCATTACTGAACACTGGGAAACTGTTACTTGTCTAAAGTATGTGAAATCAAAAACACAAGGGAAATCTAATGGGAAAAACTGGGTATTCAGGGAAATAAGTGGAATTTATTTATTTATTTATTTATTTATTTTTTCTGTTTCCTTTTTAATCTCTTTTACAAAAGTTTGCTTATTTTACAATATTTGTTCTACTATCAATTACATGTTTGTCATGAGCTCTTTAGTGAGTTAGTGTAGCTCCTTTGTGGCACTTGCTTTATATTTACTGTGTACTTTTAAATATATATAATAGGAACACACACTGACCCACACAGTGTCATGTGATCTGTGACATAGGCTTTCCCATGATGCAATGGGGTGCAGTTGAATTTTTAAATTTGATTAAAAATGAAGGAACTATGTACAGAGGATTTTTTCTGAGGTATTGTGGTGTTAGTTTGTGGTGAAATAGATGTTTGTGGGTTGTTGTTTTGTTTTTTTTGGTGTTTTGGGTAATTCTGAGCAGTCACCATGAAGAAGTAAAGCGTGATAGGACCGTGCTTTAAAAGGCCCCCGTCTCCCAGGCACTAATGTATTGGCTCTGTAGTCATTACTGAACACTGGGAAACTGTTACTTGTCTAAAGTATGTGAAATCAAAAACACAAGGGAAATCTAATGGGAAAAACTGGGTATTCAGGGAAATAAGTGGAATTTATTTATTTATTTATTTATTTATTTTTTCTGTTTCCTTTTTAATCTCTTTTACAAAAGTTTGCTTATTTTACAATATTTGTTCTACTATCAATTACATGTTTGTCATGAGCTCTTTAGTGAGTTAGTGTAGCTCCTTTGTGGCACTTGCTTTATATTTACTGTGTACTTTTAAATATATATAATAGGAACACACACTGACCCACACAGTGTCATGTGATCTGTGACATAGGCTTTCCCATGATGCAATGGGGTGCAGTTGAATTTTTAAATTTGATTAAAAATGAAGGAACTATGTACAGAGGATTTTTTCTGAGGTATTGTGGTGTTAGTTTGTGGTGAAATAGATGTTTGTGGGTTGTTGTTTTGTGTTTTTTGGTGTTTTGGGTAATTCTGAGCAGTCACCATGAAGAAGTAAAGCGTGATAGGACCGTGCTTTAAAAGGCCCCCGTCTCCCAGGCACTAATGTATTGGCTCTGTAGTCATTACTGAACACTGGGAAACTGTTACTTGTCTAAAGTATGTGAAATCAAAAACACAAAGGAAATCTAATGGGAAAAACTGGGTATTCAGGGAAATAAGTGGAATTTATTTATTTATTTATTTATTTTTTCTGTTTACTTTTTAATCTCTTTTACAAAAGTTTGCTTATTTTACAATATTTGTTCTACTATCAATTACATGTTTGTCATGAGCTCTTTAGTGAGTTAGTGTAGCTCCTTTGTGGCACTTGCTTTATATTTACTGTGTACTTTTAAATATATATAATAGGAACACACACTGACCCACACAGTGTCATGTGATCTGTGACATAGGCTTTCCCATGATGCAATGGGGTGCAGTTGAATTTTTAAATTTGATTAAAAATGAAGGAACTATGTACAGAGGATTTTTTCTGAGGTATTGTGGTGTTAGTTTGTGGTGAAATAGATGTTTGTGGGTTGTTGTTTTGTGTTTTTTGGTGTTTTGGGTAATTCTGAGCAGTCACCATGAAGAAGTAAAGCGTGATAGGACCGTGCTTTAAAAGGCCCCCGTCTCCCAGGCACTAATGTATTGGCTCTGTAGTCATTACTGAACACTGGGAAACTGTTACTTGTCTAAAGTATGTGAAATCAAAAACACAAGGGAAATCTAATGGGAAAAACTGGGTATTCAGGGAAATAAGTGGAATTTATTTATTTATTTATTTATTTATTTTTTCTGTTTCCTTTTTAATCTCTTTTACAAAAGTTTGCTTATTTTACAATATTTGTTCTACTATCAATTACATGTTTGTCATGAGCTCTTTAGTGAGTTAGTGTAGCTCCTTTGTGGCACTTGCTTTATATTTACTGTGTACTTTTAAATATATATAATAGGAACACACACTGACCCACACAGTGTCATGTGATCTGTGACATAGGCTTTCCCATGATGCAATGGGGTGCAGTTGAATTTTTAAATTTGATTAAAAATGAAGGAACTATGTACAGAGGATTTTTTCTGAGGTATTGTGGTGTTAGTTTGTGGTGAAATAGATGTTTGTGGGTTGTTGTTTTGTGTTTTTTGGTGTTTTTTGGGTAATTCTGAGCAGTCACCATGAAGAAGTAAAGCGTGATAGGACCGTGCTTTAAAAGGCCCCCGTCTCCCAGGCACTAATGTATTGGCTCTGTAGTCATTACTGAACACTGGGAAACTGTTACTTGTCTAAAGTATGTGAAATCAAAAACACAAGGGAAATCTAATGGGAAAAACTGGGTATTCAGGGAAATAAGTGGAATTTATTTATTTATTTATTTATTTTTTCTGTTTACTTTTTAATCTCTTTTACAAAGGTTTGCTTATTTTACAATATTTGTTCTACTATCAATTACATGTTTGTCATGAGCTCTTTAGTGAGTTAGTGTAGCTCCTTTGTGGCACTTGCTTTATATTTACTGTGTACTTTTAAATATATATAATAGGAACACACACTGACCCACACAGTGTCATGTGATCTGTGACATAGGCTTTCCCATGATGCAATGGGGTGCAGTTGAATTTTTAAATTTGATTAAAAATGAAGGAACTATGTACAGAGGATTTTTTCTGAGGTATTGTGGTGTTAGTTTGTGGTGAAATAGATGTTTGTGGGTTGTTGTTTTGTGTTTTTTGGTGTTTTGGGTAATTCTGAGCAGTCACCATGAAGAAGTAAAGCGTGATAGGACCGTGCTTTAAAAGGCCCCCGTCTCCCAGGCACTAATGTATTGGCTCTGTAGTCATTACTGAACACTGGGAAACTGTTACTTGTCTAAAGTATGTGAAATCAAAAACACAAGGGAAATCTAATGGGAAAAACTGGGTATTCAGGGAAATAAGTGGAATTTATTTATTTATTTATTTATTTATTTTTTCTGTTTCCTTTTTAATCTCTTTTACAAAAGTTTGCTTATTTTACAATATTTGTTCTACTATCAATTACATGTTTGTCATGAGCTCTTTAGTGAGTTAGTGTAGCTCCTTTGTGGCACTTGCTTTATATTTACTGTGTACTTTTAAATATATATAATAGGAACACACACTGACCCACACAGTGTCATGTGATCTGTGACATAGGCTTTCCCATGATGCAATGGGGTGCAGTTGAATTTTTAAATTTGATTAAAAATGAAGGAACTATGTACAGAGGATTTTTTCTGAGGTATTGTGGTGTTAGTTTGTGGTGAAATAGATGTTTGTGGGTTGTTGTTTTGTGTTTTTTGGTGTTTTGGGTAATTCTGAGCAGTCACCATGAAGAAGTAAAGCGTGATAGGACCGTGCTTTAAAAGGCCCCCGTCTCCCAGGCACTAATGTATTGGCTCTGTAGTCATTACTGAACACTGGGAAACTGTTACTTGTCTAAAGTATGTGAAATCAAAAACACAAGGGAAATCTAATGGGAAAAACTGGGTATTCAGGGAAATAAGTGGAATTTATTTATTTATTTATTTATTTTTTCTGTTTCCTTTTTAATCTCTTTTACAAAAGTTTGCTTATTTTACAATATTTGTTCTACTATCAATTACATGTTTGTCATGAGCTCTTTAGTGAGT
Organism: Astyanax mexicanus; assembly: GCF_023375975.1. NCBI lineage: Eukaryota > Metazoa > Chordata > Actinopteri > Characiformes > Acestrorhamphidae > Astyanax > Astyanax mexicanus. Next base: position 33,546,092 of record NC_064412.1, read on the forward strand.
TAGTGTAGCTCCTTTGTGGCACTTGCTTTATATTTACTGTGTACTTTTAAATATATATAATAGGAACACACACTGACCCACACAGTGTCATGTGATCTGTGACATAGGCTTTCCCATGATGCAATGGGGTGCAGTTGAATTTTTAAATTTGATTAAAAATGAAGGAACTATGTACAGAGGATTTTTTCTGAGGTATTGTGGTGTTAGTTTGTGGTGAAATAGATGTTTGTGGGTTGTTGTTTTGTGTTTTTTGGTGTTTTGGGTAATTCTGAGCAGTCACCATGAAGAAGTAAAGCGTGATAGGACCGTGCTTTAAAAGGCCCCCGTCTCCCAGGCACTAATGTATTGGCTCTGTAGTCATTACTGAACACTGGGAAACTGTTACTTGTCTAAAGTATGTGAAATCAAAAACACAAGGGAAATCTAATGGGAAAAACTGGGTATTCAGGGAAATAAGTGGAATTTATTTATTTATTTTTTCTGTTTACTTTTTAATCTCTTTTACAAAAGTTTGCTTATTTTACAATATTTGTTCTACTATCAATTACATGTTTGTCATGAGCTCTTTAGTGAGTTAGTGTAGCTCCTTTGTGGCACTTGCTTTATATTTACTGTGTACTTTTAAATATATATAATAGGAACACACACTGACCCACACAGTGTCATGTGATCTGTGACATAGGCTTTCCCATGATGCAATGGGGTGCAGTTGAATTTTTAAATATGATTAAAAATGAAGGAACTATGTACAGAGGATTTTTTCTGAGGTATTGTGGTGTTAGTTTGTGGTGAAATAGATGTTTGTGGGTTGTTGTTTTGTTTTTTTTTGGTGTTTTGGGTAATTCTGAGCAGTCACCATGAAGAAGTAAAGCGTGATAGGACCGTGCTTTAAAAGGCCCCCGTCTCCCAGGCACTAATGTATTGGCTCTGTAGTCATTACTGAACACTGGGAAACTGTTACTTGTCTAAAGTATGTGAAATCAAAAACACAAGGGAAATCTAATGGGAAAAACTGGGTATTCAGGGAAATAAGTGGAATTTATTTATTTATTTATTTATTTTTTCTGTTTCCTTTTTAATCTCTTTTACAAAAGTTTGCTTATTTTACAATATTTGTTCTACTATCAATTACATGTTTGTCATGAGCTCTTTAGTGAGTTAGTGTAGCTCCTTTGTGGCACTTGCTTTATATTTACTGTGTACTTTTAAATATATATAATAGGAACACACACTGACCCACACAGTGTCATGTGATCTGTGACATAGGCTTTCCCATGATGCAATGGGGTGCAGTTGAATTTTTAAATTTGATTAAAAATGAAGGAACTATGTACAGAGGATTTTTTCTGAGGTATTGTGGTGTTAGTTTGTGGTGAAATAGATGTTTGTGGGTTGTTGTTTTGTGTTTTTTGGTGTTTTGGGTAATTCTGAGCAGTCACCATGAAGAAGTAAAGCGTGATAGGACCGTGCTTTAAAAGGCCCCCGTCTCCCAGGCACTAATGTATTGGCTCTGTAGTCATTACTGAACACTGGGAAACTGTTACTTGTCTAAAGTATGTGAAATCTAAAACACAAGGGAAATCTAATGGGAAAAACTGGGTATTCAGGGAAATAAGTGGAATTTATTTATTTATTTATTTATTTATTTTTTCTGTTTACTTTTTAATCTCTTTTACAAAAGTTTGCTTATTTTACAATATTTGTTCTACTATCAATTACATGTTTGTCATGAGCTCTTTAGTGAGTTAGTGTAGCTCCTTTGTGGCACTTGCTTTATATTTACTGTGTACTTTTAAATATATATAATAGGAACACACACTGACCCACACAGTGTCATGTGATCTGTGACATAGGCTTTCCCATGATGCAATGGGGTGCAGTTGAATTTTTAAATTTGATTAAAAATGAAGGAACTATGTACAGAGGATTTTTTCTGAGGTATTGTGGTGTTAGTTTGTGGTGAAATAGATGTTTGTGGGTTGTTGTTTTGTGTTTTTTGGTGTTTTGGGTAATTCTGAGCAGTCACCATGAAGAAGTAAAGCGTGATAGGACCGTGCTTTAAAAGGCCCCCGTCTCCCAGGCACTAATGTATTGGCTCTGTAGTCATTACTGAACACTGGGAAACTGTTACTTGTCTAAAGTATGTGAAATCAAAAACACAAGGGAAATCTAATGGGAAAAACTGGGTATTCAGGGAAATAAGTGGAATTTATTTATTTATTTATTTATTTTTTCTGTTTACTTTTTAATCTCTTTTACAAAAGTTTGCTTATTTTACAATATTTGTTCTACTATCAATTACATGTTTGTCATGAGCTCTTTAGTGAGTTAGTGTAGCTCCTTTGTGGCACTTGCTTTATATTTACTGTGTACTTTTAAATATATATAATAGGAACACACACTGACCCACACAGTGTCATGTGATCTGTGACATAGGCTTTCCCATGATGCAATGGGGTGCAGTTGAATTTTTAAATTTGATTAAAAATGAAGGAACTATGTACAGAGGATTTTTTCTGAGGTATTGTGGTGTTAGTTTGTGGTGAAATAGATGTTTGTGGGTTGTTGTTTTGTGTTTTTTGGTGTTTTGGGTAATTCTGAGCAGTCACCATGAAGAAGTAAAGCGTGATAGGACCGTGCTTTAAAAGGCCCCCGTCTCCCAGGCACTAATGTATTGGCTCTGTAGTCATTACTGAACACTGGGAAACTGTTACTTGTCTAAAGTATGTGAAATCAAAAACACAAGGGAAATCTAATGGGAAAAACTGGGTATTCAGGGAAATAAGTGGAATTTATTTATTTATTTATATATTTTTTCTGTTTACTTTTTAATCTCTTTTACAAAAGTTTGCTTATTTTACAATATTTGTTCTACTATCAATTACATGTTTGTCATGAGCTCTTTAGTGAGTTAGTGTAGCTCCTTTGTGGCACTTGCTTTATATTTACTGTGTACTTTTAAATATATATAATAGGAACACACACTGACCCACACAGTGTCATGTGATCTGTGACATAGGCTTTCCCATGATGCAATGGGGTGCAGTTGAATTTTTAAATTTGATTAAAAATGAAGGAACTATGTACAGAGGATTTTTTCTGAGGTATTGTGGTGTTAGTTTGTGGTGAAATAGATGTTTGTGGGTTGTTGTTTTGTTTTTTTTGGTGTTTTGGGTAATTCTGAGCAGTCACCATGAAGAAGTAAAGCGTGATAGGACCGTGCTTTAAAAGGCCCCCGTCTCCCAGGCACTAATGTATTGGCTCTGTAGTCATTACTGAACACTGGGAAACTGTTACTTGTCTAAAGTATGTGAAATCAAAAACACAAGGGAAATCTAATGGGAAAAACTGGGTATTCAGGGAAATAAGTGGAATTTATTTATTTATTTATTTATTTTTTCTGTTTACTTTTTAATCTCTTTTACAAAAGTTTGCTTATTTTACAATATTTGTTCTACTATCAATTACATGTTTGTCATGAGCTCTTTAGTGAGTTAGTGTAGCTCCTTTGTGGCACTTGCTTTATATTTACTGTGTACTTTTAAATATATATAATAGGAACACACACTGACCCACACAGTGTCATGTGATCTGTGACATAGGCTTTCCCATGATGCAATGGGGTGCAGTTGAATTTTTAAATTTGATTAAAAATGAAGGAACTATGTACAGAGGATTTTTTCTGAGGTATTGTGGTGTTAGTTTGTGGTGAAATAGATGTTTGTGGGTTGTTGTTTTGTGTTTTTTGGTGTTTTTGGGTAATTCTGAGCAGTCACCATGAAGAAGTAAAGCGTGATAGGACCGTGCTTTAAAAGGCCCCCGTCTCCCAGGCACTAATGTATTGGCTCTGTAGTCATTACTGAACACTGGGAAACTGTTACTTGTCTAAAGTATGTGAAATCAAAAACACAAGGGAAATCTAATGGGAAAAACTGGGTATTCAGGGAAATAAGTGGAATTTATTTATTTATTTTTTTTTTTTTTTCTGTTTACTTTTTAATCTCTTTTACAAAAGTTTGCTTATTTTACAATATTTGTTCTACTATCAATTACATGTTTGTCATGAGCTCTTTAGTGAGTTAGTGTAGCTCCTTTGTGGCACTTGCTTTATATTTACTGTGTACTTTTAAATATATATAATAGGAACACACACTGACCCACACAGTGTCATGTGATCTGCGACATAGGCTTTCCCATGATGCAATGGGGTGCAGTTGAATTTTTAAATTTGATTAAAAATGAAGGAACTATGTACAGAGGATTTTTTCTGAGGTATTGTGGTGTTAGTTTGTGGTGAAATAGATGTTTGTGGGTTGTTGTTTTGTGTTTTTTGGTGTTTTGGGTAATTCTGAGCAGTCACCATGAAGAAGTAAAGCGTGATAGGACCGTGCTTTAAAAGGCCCCCGTCTCCCAGGCACTAATGTATTGGCTCTGTAGTCATTACTGAACACTGGGAAACTGTTACTTGTCTAAAGTATGTGAAATCAAAAACACAAGGGAAATCTAATGGGAAAAACTGGGTATTCAGGGAAATAAGTGGAATTTATTTATTTATTTATTTATTTATTTTTTCTGTTTCGTTTTTAATCTCTTTTACAAAAGTTTGCTTATTTTACAATATTTGTTCTACTATCAATTACATGTTTGTCATGAGCTCTTTAGTGAGTTAGTGTAGCTCCTTTGTGGCACTTGCTTTATATTTACTGTGTACTTTTAAATATATATAATAGGAACACACACTGACCCACACAGTGTCATGTGATCTGTGACATAGGCTTTCCCATGATGCAATGGGGTGCAGTTGAATTTTTAAATTTGATTAAAAATGAAGGAACTATGTACAGAGGATTTTTTCTGAGGTATTGTGGTGTTAGTTTGTGGTGAAATAGATGTTTGTGGGTTGTTGTTTTGTGTTTTTTGGTGTTTTGGGTAATTCTGAGCAGTCACCATGAAGAAGTAAAGCGTGATAGGACCGTGCTTTAAAAGGCCCCCGTCTCCCAGGCACTAATGTATTGGCTCTGTAGTCATTACTGAACACTGGGAAACTGTTACTTGTCTAAAGTATGTGAAATCAAAAACACAAGGGAAATCTAATGGGAAAAACTGGGTATTCAGGGAAATAAGTGGAATTTATTTATTTATTTATTTATTTATTTTTTCTGTTTCCTTTTTAATCTCTTTTACAAAAGTTTGCTTATTTTACAATATTTGTTCTACTATCAATTACATGTTTGTCATGAGCTCTTTAGTGAGTTAGTGTAGCTCCTTTGTGGCACTTGCTTTATATTTACTGTGTACTTTTAAATATATATAATAGGAACACACACTGACCCACACAGTGTCATGTGATCTGTGACATAGGCTTTCCCATGATGCAATGGGGTGCAGTTGAATTTTTAAATTTGATTAAAAATGAAGGAACTATGTACAGAGGATTTTTTCTGAGGTATTGTGGTGTTAGTTTGTGGTGAAATAGATGTTTGTGGGTTGTTGTTTTGTTTTTTTTGGTGTTTTGGGTAATTCTGAGCAGTCACCATGAAGAAGTAAAGCGTGATAGGACCGTGCTTTAAAAGGCCCCCGTCTCCCAGGCACTAATGTATTGGCTCTGTAGTCATTACTGAACACTGGGAAACTGTTACTTGTCTAAAGTATGTGAAATCAAAAACACAAGGGAAATCTAATGGGAAAAACTGGGTATTCAGGGAAATAAGTGGAATTTATTTATTTATTTATTTTTTTATTTTTTCTGTTTCCTTTTTAATCTCTTTTACAAAAGTTTGCTTATTTTACAATATATGTTCTACTATCAATCACATGTTTGTCATGAGCTCTTTAGTGAGTTAGTGTAGCTCCTTTGTGGCACTTGCTTTATATTTACTGTGTACTTTTAAATATATATAATAGGAACACACACTGACCCACACAGTGTCATGTGATCTGTGACATAGGCTTTCCCATGATGCAATGGGGTGCAGTTGAATTTTTAAATTTGATTAAAAATGAAGGAACTATGTACAGAGGATTTTTTCTGAGGTATTGTGGTGTTAGTTTGTGGTGAAATAGATGTTTGTGGGTTGTTGTTTTGTGTTTTTTGGTGTTTTGGGTAATTCTGAGCAGTCACCATGAAGAAGTAAAGCATGATAGGACCGTGCTTTAAAAGGCCCCCGTCTTCCAGGCACTAATGTATTGGCTCTGTAGTCATTACTGAACACTGGGAAACTGTTACTTGTCTAAAGTATGTGAAATCAAAAACACAAGGGAAATCTAATGGGAAAAACTGGGTATTCAGGGAAATAAGTGGAATTTATTTATTTATTTATTTATTTATTTTTTCTGTTTCCTTTTTAATCTCTTTTACAAAAGTTTGCTTATTTTACAATATATGTTCTACTATCAATCACATGTTTGTCATGAGCTCTTTAGTGAGTTAGTGTAGCTCCTTTGTGGCACTTGCTTTATATTTACTGTGTACTTTTAAATATATATAATAGGAACACACACTGACCCACACAGTGTCATGTGATCTGTGACATAGGCTTTCCCATGATGCAATGGGGTGCAGTTGAATTTTTAAATTTGATTAAAAATGAAGGAACTATGTACAGAGGATTTTTTCTGAGGTATTGTGGTGTTAGTTTGTGGTGAAATAGATGTTTGTGGGTTGTTGTTTTGTGTTTTTTGGTGTTTTGGGTAATTCTGAGCAGTCACCATGAAGAAGTAAAGCGTGATAGGACCGTGCTTTAAAAGGCCCCCGTCTCCCAGGCACTAATGTATTGGCTCTGTAGTCATTACTGAACACTGGGAAACTGTTACTTGTCTAAAGTATGTGAAATCAAAAACACAAGGGAAATCTAATGGGAAAAACTGGGTATTCAGGGAAATAAGTGGAATTTATTTATTTATTTATTTATTTTTTCTGTTTCCTTTTTAATCTCTTTTACAAAAGTTTGCTTATTTTACAATATTTGTTCTACTATCAATTACATGTTTGTCATGAGCTCTTTAGTGAGTTAGTGTAGCTCCTTTGTGGCACTTGCTTTATATTTACTGTGTACTTTTAAATATATATAATAGGAACACACACTGACCCACACAGTGTCATGTGATCTGTGACATAGGCTTTCCCATGATGCAATGGGGTGCAGTTGAATTTTTAAATTTGATTAAAAATGAAGGAACTATGTACAGAGGATTTTTTCTGAGGTATTGTGGTGTTAGTTTGTGGTGAAATAGATGTTTGTGGGTTGTTGTTTTGTGTTTTTTGGTGTTTTGGGTAATTCTGAGCAGTCACCATGAAGAAGTAAAGCGTGATAGGACCGTGCTTTAAAAGGCCCCCGTCTCCCAGGCACTAATGTATTGGCTCTGTAGTCATTACTGAACACTGGGAAACTGTTACTTGTCTAAAGTATGTGAAATCAAAAACACAAGGGAAATCTAATGGGAAAAACTGGGTATTCAGGGAAATAAGTGGAATTTATTTATTTATTTATTTATTTTTTCTGTTTACTTTTTAATCTCTTTTACAAAAGTTTGCTTATTTTACAATATTTGTTCTACTATCAATTACATGTTTGTCATGAGCTCTTTAGTGAGTTAGTGTAGCTCCTTTGTGGCACTTGCTTTATATTTACTGTGTACTTTTAAATATATATAATAGGAACACACACTGACCCACACAGTGTCATGTGATCTGTGACATAGGCTTTCCCATGATGCAATGGGGTGCAGTTGAATTTTTAAATTTGATTAAAAATGAAGGAACTATGTACAGAGGATTTTTTCTGAGGTATTGTGGTGTTAGTTTGTGGTGAAATAGATGTTTGTGGGTTGTTGTTTTGTGTTTTTTGGTGTTTTGGGTAATTCTGAGCAGTCACCATGAAGAAGTAAAGCGTGATAGGACCGTGCTTTAAAAGGCCCCCGTCTCCCAGGCACTAATGTATTGGCTCTGTAGTCATTACTGAACACTGGGAAACTGTTACTTGTCTAAAGTATGTGAAATCAAAAACACAAGGGAAATCTAATGGGAAAAACTGGGTATTCAGGGAAATAAGTGGAATTTATTTATTTATTTATTTATTTTTTCTGTTTACTTTTTAATCTCTTTTACAAAAGTTTGCTTATTTTACAATATTTGTTCTACTATCAATTACATGTTTGTCATGAGCTCTTTAGTGAGTTAGTGTAGCTCCTTTGTGGCACTTGCTTTATATTTACTGTGTACTTTTAAATATATATAATAGGAACACACACTGACCCACACAGTGTCATGTGATCTGTGACATAGGCTTTCCCATGATGCAATGGGGTGCAGTTGAATTTTTAAATTTGATTAAAAATGAAGGAACTATGTACAGAGGATTTTTTCTGAGGTATTGTGGTGTTAGTTTGTGGTGAAATAGATGTTTGTGGGTTGTTGTTTTGTGTTTTTTGGTGTTTTGGGTAATTCTGAGCAGTCACCATGAAGAAGTAAAGCGTGATAGGACCGTGCTTTAAAAGGCCCCCGTCTCCCAGGCACTAATGTATTGGCTCTGTAGTCATTACTGAACACTGGGAAACTGTTACTTGTCTAAAGTATGTGAAATCAAAAACACAAGGGAAATCTAATGGGAAAAACTGGGTATTCAGGGAAATAAGTGGAATTTATTTATTTATTTTTTCTGTTTCCTTTTTAATCTCTTTTACAAAAGTTTGCTTATTTTACAATATTTGTTCTACTATCAATTACATGTTTGTCATGAGCTCTTTAGTGAGTTAGTGTAGCTCCTTTGTGGCACTTGCTTTATATTTACTGTGTACTTTTAAATATATATAATAGGAACACACACTGACCCACACAGTGTCATGTGATCTGTGACATAGGCTTTCCCATGATGCAATGGGGTGCAGTTGAATTTTTACATTTGATTAAAAATGAAGGAACTATGTACAGAGGATTTTTTCTGAGGTATTGTGGTGTTAGTTTGTGGTGAAATAGATGTTTGTGGGTTGTTGTTTTGTGTTTTTTGGTGTTTTGGGTAATTCTGAGCAGTCACCATGAAGAAGTAAAGCGTGATAGGACCGTGCTTTAAAAGGCCCCCGTCTCCCAGGCACTAATGTATTGGCTCTGTAGTCATTACTGAACACTGGGAAACTGTTACTTGTCTAAAGTATGTGAAATCAAAAACACAAGGGAAATCTAATGGGAAAAACTGGGTATTCAGGGAAATAAGTGGAATTTATTTATTTATTTATTTTTTTTTTTCTGTTTACTTTTTAATCTCTTTTACAAAAGTTTGCTTATTTTACAATATTTGTTCTACTATCAATTACATGTTTGTCATGAGCTCTTTAGTGAGTTAGTGTAGCTCCTTTGTGGCACTTGCTTTATATTTACTGTGTACTTTTAAATATATATAATAGGAACACACACTGACCCACACAGTGTCATGTGATCTGTGACATAGGCTTTCCCATGATGCAATGGGGTGCAGTTGAATTTTTAAATTTGATTAAAAATGAAGGAACTATGTACAGAGGATTTTTTCTGAGGTATTGTGGTGTTAGTTTGTGGTGAAATAGATGTTTGTGGGTTGTTGTTTTGTGTTTTTTGGTGTTTTGGGTAATTCTGAGCAGTCACCATGAAGAAGTAAAGCGTGATAGGACCGTGCTTTAAAAGGCCCCCGTCTCCCAGGCACTAATGTATTGGCTCTGTAGTCATTACTGAACACTGGGAAACTGTTACTTGTCTAAAGTATGTGAAATCAAAAACACAAGGGAAATCTAATGGGAAAAACTGGGTATTCAGGGAAAAAAGTGGAATTTATTTATTTATTTATTTATTTTTTCTGTTTCCTTTTTAATCTCTTTTACAAAAGTTTGCTTATTTTACAATATTTGTTCTACTATCAATTACATGTTTGTCATGAGCTCTTTAGTGAGTTAGTGTAGCTCCTTTGTGGCACTTGCTTTATATTTACTGTGTACTTTTAAATATATATAATAGGAACAAACACTGACCCACACAGTGTCATGTGATCTGTGACATAGGCTTTCCCATGATGCAATGGGGTGCAGTTGAATTTTTAAATTTGATTAAAAATGAAGGAACTATGTACAGAGGATTTTTTCTGAGGTATTGTGGTGTTAGTTTGTGGTGAAATAGATGTTTGTGGGTTGTTGTTTTGTGTTTTTTGGTGTTTTAGGTAATTCTGAGCAGTCACCATGAAGAAGTAAAGCGTGATAGGACCGTGCTTTAAAAGGCCCCCGTCTCCCAGGCACTAATGTATTGGCTCTGTAGTCATTACTGAACACTGGGAAACTGTTACTTGTCTAAAGTATGTGAAATCAAAAACACAAGGGAAATCTAATGGGAAAAACTGGGTATTCAGGGAAAAAAGTGGAATTTATTTATTTATTTATTTATTTTTTCTGTTTCCTTTTTAATCTCTTTTACAAAAGTTTGCTTATTTTACAATATTTGTTCTACTATCAATTACATGTTTGTCATGAGCTCTTTAGTGAGTTAGTGTAGCTCCTTTGTGGCACTTGCTTTATATTTGCTGTGTACTTTTAAATATATATAATAGGAACACACACTGACCCACACAGTGTCATGTGATCTGTGACATAGGCTTTCCCATGATGCAATGGGGTGCAGTTGAATTTTTAAATTTGATTAAAAATGAAGGAACTATGTACAGAGGATTTTTTCTGAGGTATTGTGGTGTTAGTTTGTGGTGAAATAGATGTTTGTGGGTTGTTGTTTTGTGTTTTTTGGTGTTTTTGGTAATTCTGAGCAGTCACCATGAAGAAGTAAAGCGTGATAGGACCGTGCTTTAAAAGGCCCCCGTCTCCCAGGCACTAATGTATTGGCTCTGTAGTCATTACTGAACACTGGGAAACTGTTACTTGTCTAAAGTATGTGAAATCAAAAACACAAGGGAAATCTAATGGGAAAAACTGGGTATTCAGGGAAATAAGTGGAGTTTATTTATTTATTTATTTATTTTTTCTGTTTACTTTTTAATCTCTTTTACAAAAGTTTGCTTATTTTACAATATTTGTTCTACTATCAATTACATGTTTGTCATGAGCTCTTTAGTGAGTTAGTGTAGCTCCTTTGTGGCACTTGCTTTATATTTACTGTGTACTTTTAAATATATATAATAGGAACACACACTGACCCACACAGTGTCATGTGATCTGTGACATAGGCTTTCCCATGATGCAATGGGGTGCAGTTGAATTTTTAAATTTGATTAAAAATGAAGGAACTATGTACAGAGGATTTTTTCTGAGGTATTGTGGTGTTAGTTTGTGGTGAAATAGATGTTTGTGGGTTGTTGTTTTGTGTTTTTTGGTGTTTTGGGTAATTCTGAGCAGTCACCATGAAGAAGTAAAGCGTGATAGGACCGTGCTTTAAAAGGCCCCCGTCTCCCAGGCACTAATGTATTGGCTCTGTAGTCATTACTGAACACTGGGAAACTGTTACTTGTCTAAAGTATGTGAAATCAAAAACACAAGGGAAATCTAATGGGAAAAACTGGGTATTCAGGGAAATAAGTGGAATTTATTTATTTATTTATTTTTTTTTTCTGTTTCCTTTTTAATCTCTTTTACAAAAGTTTGCTTATTTTACAATATTTGTTCTACTATCAATTACATGTTTGTCATGAGCTCTTTAGTGAGTTAGTGTAGCTCCTTTGTGGCACTTGCTTTATATTTACTGTGTACTTTTAAATATATATAATAGGAACACACACTGACCCACACAGTGTCATGTGATCTGTGACATAGGCTTTCCCATGATGCAATGGGGTGCAGTTGAATTTTTAAATTTGATTAAAAATGAAGGAACTATGTACAGAGGATTTTTTCTGAGGTATTGTGGTGTTAGTTTGTGGTGAAATAGATGTTTGTGGGTTGTTGTTTTGTGTTTTTTGGTGTTTTGGGTAATTCTGAGCAGTCACCATGAAGAAGTAAAGCGTGATAGGACCGTGCTTTAAAAGGCCCCCGTCTCCCAGGCACTAATGTATTGGCTCTGTAGTCATTACTGAACACTGGGAAACTGTTACTTGTCTAAAGTATGTGAAATCAAAAACACAAGGGAAATCTAATGGGAAAAACTGGGTATTCAGGGAAATAAGTGGAATTTATTTATTTATTTATTTATTTTTTCTGTTTACTTTTTAATCTCTTTTACAAAGGTTTGCTTATTTTACAATATTTGTTCTACTATCAATTACATGTTTGTCATGAGCTCTTTAGTGAGTTAGTGTAGCTCCTTTGTGGCACTTGCTTTATATTTACTGTGTACTTTTAAATATATATAATAGGAACACACACTGACCCACACAGTGTCATGTGATCTGTGACATAGGCTTTCCCATGATGCAATGGGGTGCAGTTGAATTTTTAAATTTGATTAAAAATGAAGGAACTATGTACAGAGGATTTTTTCTGAGGTATTGTGGTGTTAGTTTGTGGTGAAATAGATGTTTGTGGGTTGTTGTTTTGTGTTTTTTGGTGTTTTGGGTAATTCTGAGCAGTCACCATGAAGAAGTAAAGCGTGATAGGACCGTGCTTTAAAAGGCCCCCGTCTCCCAGGCACTAATGTATTGGCTCTGTAGTCATTACTGAACACTGGGAAACTGTTACTTGTCTAAAGTATGTGAAATCAAAAACACAAGGGAAATCTAATGGGAAAAACTGGGTATTCAGGGAAATAAGTGGAATTTATTTATTTATTTATTTATTTTTTCTGTTTCCTTTTTAATCTCTTTTACAAAAGTTTGCTTATTTTACAATATTTGTTCTACTATCAATTACATGTTTGTCATGAGCTCTTTAGTGAGTTAGTGTAGCTCCTTTGTGGCACTTGCTTTATATTTACTGTGTACTTTTAAATATATATAATAGGAACACACACTGACCCACACAGTGTCATGTGATCTGTGACATAGGCTTTCCCATGATGCAATGGGGTGCAGTTGAATTTTTAAATTTGATTAAAAATGAAGGAACTATGTACAGAGGATTTTTTCTGAGGTATTGTGGTGTTAGTTTGTGGTGAAATAGATGTTTGTGGGTTGTTGTTTTGTGTTTTTTGGTGTTTTGGGTAATTCTGAGCAGTCACCATGAAGAAGTAAAGCGTGATAGGACCGTGCTTTAAAAGGCCCCCGTCTCCCAGGCACTAATGTATTGGCTCTGTAGTCATTACTGAACACTGGGAAACTGTTACTTGTCTAAAGTATGTGAAATCAAAAACACAAGGGAAATCTAATGGGAAAAACTGGGTATTCAGGGAAATAAGTGGAATTTATTTATTTATTTATTTATTTTTTCTGTTTACTTTTTAATCTCTTTTACAAAGGTTTGCTTATTTTACAATATTTGTTCTACTATCAATTACATGTTTGTCATGAGCTCTTTAGTGAGTTAGTGTAGCTCCTTTGTGGCACTTGCTTTATATTTACTGTGTACTTTTAAATATATATAATAGGAACACACACTGACCCACACAGTGTCATGTGATCTGTGACATAGGCTTTCCCATGATGCAATGGGGTGCAGTTGAATTTTTAAATTTGATTAAAAATGAAGGAACTATGTACAGAGGATTTTTTCTGAGGTATTGTGGTGTTAGTTTGTGGTGAAATAGATGTTTGTGGGTTGTTGTTTTGTGTTTTTTGGTGTTTTGGGTAATTCTGAGCAGTCACCATGAAGAAGTAAAGCGTGATAGGACCGTGCTTTAAAAGGCCCCCGTCTCCCAGGCACTAATGTATTGGCTCTGTAGTCATTACTGAACACTGGGAAACTGTTACTTGTCTAAAGTATGTGAAATCAAAAACACAAGGGAAATCTAATGGGAAAAACTGGGTATTCAGGGAAATAAGTGGAATTTATTTATTTATTTATTTATTTTTTCTGTTTCCTTTTTAATCTCTTTTACAAAAGTTTGCTTATTTTACAATATTTGTTCTACTATCAATTACATGTTTGTCATGAGCTCTTTAGTGAGTTAGTGTAGCTCCTTTGTGGCACTTGCTTTATATTTACTGTGTACTTTTAAATATATATAATAGGAACACACACTGACCCACACAGTGTCATGTGATCTGTGACATAGGCTTTCCCATGATGCAATGGGGTGCAGTTGAATTTTTAAATTTGATTAAAAATGAAGGAACTATGTACAGAGGATTTTTTCTGAGGTATTGTGGTGTTAGTTTGTGGTGAAATAGATGTTTGTGGGTTGTTGTTTTGTGTTTTTTGGTGTTTTGGGTAATTCTGAGCAGTCACCATGAAGAAGTAAAGCGTGATAGGACCGTGCTTTAAAAGGCCCCCGTCTCCCAGGCACTAATGTATTGGCTCTGTAGTCATTACTGAACACTGGGAAACTGTTACTTGTCTAAAGTATGTGAAATCAAAAACACAAGGGAAATCTAATGGGAAAAACTGGGTATTCAGGGAAATAAGTGGAATTTATTTATTTATTTTTTCTGTTTACTTTTTAATCTCTTTTACAAAAGTTTGCTTATTTTACAATATTTGTTCTACTATCAATTACATGTTTGTCATGAGCTCTTTAGTGAGTTAGTGTAGCTCCTTTGTGGCACTTGCTTTATATTTACTGTGTACTTTTAAATATATATAATAGGAACACACACTGACCCACACAGTGTCATGTGATCTGTGACATAGGCTTTCCCATGATGCAATGGGGTGCAGTTGAATTTTTAAATTTGATTAAAAATGAAGGAACTATGTACAGAGGATTTTTTCTGAGGTATTGTGGTGTTAGTTTGTGGTGAAATAGATGTTTGTGGGTTGTTGTTTTGTGTTTTTTGGTGTTTTTGGTAATTGTGAGCAGTCACCATGAAGAAGTAAAGCGTGATAGGACCGTGCTTTAAAAGGCCCCCGTCTCCCAGGCACTAATGTATTGGCTCTGTAGTCATTACTGAACACTGGGAAACTGTTACTTGTCTAAAGTATGTGAAATCAAAAACACAAGGGAAATCTAATGGGAAAAACTGGGTATTGAGGGAAATAAGTGGAATTTATTTATTTATTTATTTTTTTTCTGTTTACTTTTTAATCTCTTTTACAAAAGTTTGCTTATTTTACAATATTTGTTCTACTATCAATTACATGTTTGTCATGAGCTCTTTAGTGAGTTAGTGTAGCTCCTTTGTGGCACTTGCTTTATATTTACTGTGTACTTTTAAATATATATAATAGGAACACACACTGACCCACACAGTGTCATGTGATCTGTGACATAGGCTTTCCCATGATGCAATGGGGTGCAGTTGAATTTTTAAATTTGATTAAAAATGAAGGAACTATGTACAGAGGATTTTTTCTGAGGTATTGTGGTGTTAGATTGTGGTGAAATAGATGTTTGTGGGTTGTTGTTTTGTGTTTTTTTTTTTTTTTGTTAATTGTGAGCAGTCACCATGAAGAAGTAAAGCGTGATAGGACCGTGCTTTAAAAGGCCCCCGTCTCCCAGGCACTAATGTATTGGCTCTGTAGTCATTACTGAACACTGGGAATCTGTTACTTGTCTAAAGTATGTGAAATCAAAAACACAAGGGAAATCTAATGGGAAAAACTGGGTATTCAGGGAAATAAGTGGAATTTATTTATTTATTTTTTCTGTTTACTTTTTAATCTCTTTTACAAAAGTTTGCTTATTTTACAATATTTGTTCTACTATCAATTACATGTTTGTCATGAGCTCTTTAGTGAGTTAGTGTAGCTCCTTTGTGGCACTTGCTTTATATTTACTGTGTACTTTTAAATATATATAATAGGAACACACACTGACCCACACAGTGTCATGTGATCTGTGACATAGGCTTTCCCATGATGCAATGGGGTGCAGTTGAATTTTTAAATTTGATTAAAAATGAAGGAACTATGTACAGAGGATTTTTTCTGAGGTATTGTGGTGTTAGTTTGTGGTGAAATAGATGTTTGTGGGTTGTTGTTTTGTGTTTTTTGGTGTTTTGGGTAATTCTGAGCAGTCACCATGAAGAAGTAAAGCGTGATAGGACCGTGCTTTAAAAGGCCCCCGTCTCCCAGGCACTAATGTATTGGCTCTGTAGTCATTACTGAACACTGGGAAACTGTTACTTGTCTAAAGTATGTGAAATCAAAAACACAAGGGAAATCTAATGGGAAAAACTGGGTATTCAGGGAAATAAGTGGAATTTATTTATTTATTTATTTATTTTTTCTGTTTACTTTTTAATCTCTTTTACAAAAGTTTGCTTATTTTACAATATTTGTTCTACTATCAATTACATGTTTGTCATGAGCTCTTTAGTGAGTTAGTGTAGCTCCTTTGTGGCACTTGCTTTATATTTACTGTGTACTTTTAAATATATATAATAGGAACACACACTGACCCACACAGTGTCATGTGATCTGTGACATAGGCTTTCCCATGATGCAATGGGGTGCAGTTGAATTTTTAAATTTGATTAAAAATGAAGGAACTATGTACAGAGGATTTTTTCTGAGGTATTGTGGTGTTAGATTGTGGTGAAATAGATGTTTGTGGGTTGTTGTTTTGTGTTTTTTGGTGTTTTGGGTAATTGTGAGCAGTCACCATGAAGAAGTAAAGCGTGATAGGACCGTGCTTTAAAAGGCCCCCGTCTCCCAGGCACTAATGTATTGGCTCTGTAGTCATTACTGAACACTGGGAAACTGTTACTTGTCTAAAGTATGTGAAATCAAAAACACAAGGGAAATCTAATGGGAAAAACTGGGTATTCAGGGAAATAAGTGGAATTTATTTATTTATTTATTTTTTTTTCTGTTTACTTTTTAATCTCTTTTACAAAAGTTTGCTTATTTTACAATATTTGTTCTACTATCAATTACATGTTTGTCATGAGCTCTTTAGTGAGTTAGTGTAGCTCCTTTGTGGCACTTGCTTTATATTTACTGTGTACTTTTAAATATATATAATAGGAACACACACTGACCCACACAGTGTCATGTGATCTGTGACATAGGCTTTCCCATGATGCAATGGGGTGCAGTTGAATTTTTAAATTTGATTAAAAATGAAGGAACTATGTACAGAGGATTTTTTCTGAGGTATTGTGGTGTTAGTTTGTGGTGAAATAGATGTTTGTGGGTTGTTGTTTTGTGTTTTTTGGTGTTTTTGGTAATTCTGAGCAGTCACCATGAAGAAGTAAAGCGTGATAGGACCGTGCTTTAAAAGGCCCCCGTCTCCCAGGCACTAATGTATTGGCTCTGTAGTCATTACTGAACACTGGGAAACTGTTACTTGTCTAAAGTATGTGAAATCAAAAACACAAGGGAAATCTAATGGGAAAAACTGGGTATTCAGGGAAATAAGTGGAATTTATTTATTTATTTATTTATTTTTTCTGTTTACTTTTTAATCTCTTTTACAAAAGTTTGCTTATTTTACAATATTTGTTCTACTATCAATTACATGTTTGTCATGAGCTCTTTAGTGAGTTAGTGTAGCTCCTTTGTGGCACTTGCTTTATATTTACTGTGTACTTTTAAATATATATAATAGGAACACACACTGACCCACACAGTGTCATGTGATCTGTGACATAGGCTTTCCCATGATGCAATGGGGTGCAGTTGAATTTTTAAATTTGATTAAAAATGAAGGAACTATGTACAGAGGATTTTTTCTGAGGTATTGTGGTGTTAGATTGTGGTGAAATAGATGTTTGTGGGTTGTTGTTTTGTGTTTTTTGGTGTTTTGGGTAATTGTGAGCAGTCACCATGAAGAAGTAAAGCGTGATAGGACCGTGCTTTAAAAGGCCCCCGTCTCCCAGGCACTAATGTATTGGCTCTGTAGTCATTACTGAACACTGGGAAACTGTTACTTGTCTAAAGTATGTGAAATCAAAAACACAAGGGAAATCTAATGGGAAAAACTGGGTATTCAGGGAAATAAGTGGAATTTATTTATTTATTTTTTTTTTTTTTCTGTTTACTTTTTAATCTCTTTTACAAAAGTTTGCTTATTTTACAATATTTGTTCTACTATCAATTACATGTTTGTCATGAGCTCTTTAGTGAGTTAGTGTAGCTCCTTTGTGGCACTTGCTTTATATTTACTGTGTACTTTTAAATATATATAATAGGAACACACACTGACCCACACAGTGTCATGTGATCTGTGACATAGGCTTTCCCATGATGCAATGGGGTGCAGTTGAATTTTTAAATTTGATTAAAAATGAAGGAACTATGTACAGAGGATTTTTTCTGAGGTATTGTGGTGTTAGTTTGTGGTGAAATAGATGTTTGTGGGTTGTTGTTTTGTGTTTTTTGGTGTTTTGGGTAATTCTGAGCAGTCACCATGAAGAAGTAAAGCGTGATAGGACCGTGCTTTAAAAGGCCCCCGTCTCCCAGGCACTAATGTATTGGCTCTGTAGTCATTACTGAACAGTGGGAAACTGTTACTTGTCTAAAGTATGTGAAATCAAAAACACAAGGGAAATCTAATGGGAAAAACTGGGTATTCAGGGAAATAAGTGGAATTTATTTATTTATTTATTTATTTTTTTTTTCTGTTTACTTTTTAATCTCTTTTACAAAAGTTTGCTTATTTTACAATATTTGTTCTACTATCAATTACATGTTTGTCATGAGCTCTTTAGTGAGTTAGTGTAGCTCCTTTGTGGCACTTGCTTTATATTTACTGTGTACTTTTAAATATATATAATAGGAACACACACTGACCCACACAGTGTCATGTGATCTGTGACATAGGCTTTCCCATGATGCAATGGGGTGCAGTTGAATTTTTAAATTTGATTAAAAATGAAGGAACTATGTACAGAGGATTTTTTCTGAGGTATTGTGGTGTTAGTTTGTGGTGAAATAGATGTTTGTGGGTTGTTGTTTTGTGTTTTTTGGTGTTTTGGGTAATTCTGAGCAGTCACCATGAAGAAGTAAAGTGTGATAGGACCCTGCTTTAAAAGGCCCCCGTCTCCCAGGTACTAATGTATTGGCTCTGTAGTCATTACTGAACAGTGGGAAACTGTTTCTTGTCTAAAATATGTGAAATCAAAAACACAAGGGAAATTTAATGGGAAAAACGGGGTGTTCAGGGAAATAAGTGGAATTTATTTATTTATTTTTTTTTTTTTTCTGTTTACTTTTTAATCTCTTTTACAAAAGTTTGCTTATTTTACAATATTTGTTCTACTATCAATTACATGTTTGTCATGAGCTCTTTAGTGAGTTAGTGTAGCTCCTTTGTGGCACTTGCTTTATATTTACTGGGTACTTTTAAATATATATAATAGGAACACACACTGACCCACACAGTGTCATGTGATCTGTGACATAGGCTTTCCCATGATGCAATGGGGTGCAGTTGAATTTTTAAATTTGATTAAAAATGAAGGAACTATGTACAGAGGATTTTTTCTGAGGTATTGTGGTGTTAGTTTGTGGTGAAATAGATGTTTGTGGGTTGTTGTTTTGTGTTTTTTGGTGTTTTGGGTAATTCTGAGCAGTCACCATGAAGAAGTAAAGCGTGATAGGACCGTGCTTTAAAAGGCCCCCGTCTCCCAGGCACTAATGTATTGGCTCTGTAGTCATTACTGAACACTGGGAAACTGTTACTTGTCTAAAGTATGTGAAATCAAAAACACAAGGGAAATCTAATGGGAAAAACTGGGTATTCAGGGAAATAAGTGGAATTTATTTATTTATTTATTTTTTTTTTCTGTTTACTTTTTAATCTCTTTTACAAAAGTTTGCTTATTTTACAATATTTGTTCTACTATCAATTACATGTTTGTCATGAGCTCTTTAGTGAGTTAGTGTAGCTCCTTTGTGGCACTTGCTTTATATTTACTGTGTACTTTTAAATATATATAATAGGAACACACACTGACCCACACAGTGTCATGTGATCTGTGACATAGGCTTTCCCATGATGCAATGGGGTGCAGTTGAATTTTTAAATTTGATTAAAAATGAAGGAACTATGTACAGAGGATTTTTTCTGAGGTATTGTGGTGTTAGTTTGTGGTGAAATAGATGTTTGTGGGTTGTTGTTTTGTGTTTTTTGGTGTTTTGGGTAATTCTGAGCAGTCACCATGAAGAAGTAAAGCGTGATAGGACCGTGCTTTAAAAGGCCCCCGTCTCCCAGGCACTAATGTATTGTCTCTGTAGTCATTACTGAACACTGGGAAACTGTTACTTGTCTAAAGTATGTGAAATCAAAAACACAAGGGAAATCTAATGGGAAAAACTGGGTATTCAGGGAAATAAGTGGAATTTATTTATTTATTTTTTTTTTTCTGTTTACTTTTTAATCTCTTTTACAAAAGTTTGCTTATTTTACAATATTTGTTCTACTATCAATTACATGTTTGTCATGAGCTCTTTAGTGAGTTAGTGTAGCTCCTTTGTGGCACTTGCTTTATATTTACTGTGTACTTTTAAATATATATAATAGGAACACACACTGACCCACACAGTGTCATGTGATCTGTGACATAGGCTTTCCCATGATGCAATGGGGTGCAGTTGAATTTTTAAATTTGATTAAAAATGAAGGAACTATGTACAGAGGATTTTTTCTGAGGTATTGTGGTGTTAGTTTGTGGTGAAATAGATGTTTGTGGGTTGTTGTTTTGTGTTTTTTGGTGTTTTGGGTAATTCTGAGCAGTCACCATGAAGAAGTAAAGTGTGATAGGACCCTGCTTTAAAAGGCCCCCGTCTCCCAGGTACTAATGTATTGGCTCTGTAGTCATTACTGAACAGTGGGAAACTGTTTCTTGTCTAAAATATGTGAAATCAAAAACACAAGGGAAATTTAATGGGAAAAACGGGGTGTTCAGGGAAATAAGTGGAATTTATTTATTTATTTATTTATTTTTTCTGTTTACTTTTTAATCTCTTTTACAAAAGTTTGCTTATTTTACAATATTTGTTCTACTATCAATTACATGTTTGTCATGAGCTCTTTAGTGAGTTAGTGTAGCTCCTTTGTGGCACTTGCTTTATATTTACTGGGTACTTTTAAATATATATAATAGGAACACACACTGACCCACACAGTGTCATGTGATCTGTGACATAGGCTTTCCCATGATGCAATGGGGTGCAGTTGAATTTTTAAATTTGATTAAAAATGAAGGAACTATGTACAGAGGATTTTTTCTGAGGTATTGTGGTGTTAGTTTGTGGTGAAATAGATGTTTGTGGGTTGTTGTTTTGTGTTTTTTGGTGTTTTGGGTAATTCTGAGCAGTCACCATGAAGAAGTAAAGCGTGATAGGACCGTGCTTTAAAAGGCCCCCGTCTCCCAGGCACTAATGTATTGGCTCTGTAGTCATTACTGAACACTGGGAAACTGTTACTTGTCTAAAGTATGTGAAATCAAAAACACAAGGGAAATCTAATGGGAAAAACTGGGTATTCAGGGAAATAAGTGGAATTTATTTATTTATTTTTTTTTTCTGTTTCCTTTTTAATCTCTTTTACAAAAGTTTGCTTATTTTACAATATTTGTTCTACTATCAATTACATGTTTGTCATGAGCTCTTTAGTGAGTTAGTGTAGCTCCTTTGTGGCACTTGCTTTATATTTACTGTGTACTTTTAAATATATATAATAGGAACACACACTGACCCACACAGTGTCATGTGATCTGTGACATAGGCTTTCCCATGATGCAATGGGGTGCAGTTGAATTTTTAAATTTGATTAAAAATGAAGGAACTATGTACAGAGGATTTTTTCTGAGGTATTGTGGTGTTAGTTTGTGGTGAAATAGATGTTTGTGGGTTGTTGTTTTGTGTTTTTTGGTGTTTTGGGTAATTCTGAGCAGTCACCATGAAGAAGTAAAGCGTGATAGGACCGTGCTTTAAAAGGCCCCCGTCTCCCAGGCACTAATGTATTGGCTCTGTAGTCATTACTGAACACTGGGAAACTGTTACTTGTCTAAAGTATGTGAAATCAAAAACACAAGGGAAATCTAATGGGAAAAACTGGGTATTCAGGGAAATAAGTGGAATTTATTTATTTATTTATTTATTTATTTTTTCTGTTTCCTTTTTAATCTCTTTTACAAAAGTTTGCTTATTTTACAATATTTGTTCTACTATCAATTACATGTTTGTCATGAGCTCTTTAGTGAGTTAGTGTAGCTCCTTTGTGGCACTTGCTTTATATTTACTGTGTACTTTTAAATATATATAATAGGAACACACACTGACCCACACAGTGTCATGTGATCTGTGACATAGGCTTTCCCATGATGCAATGGGGTGCAGTTGAATTTTTAAATTTGATTAAAAATGAAGGAACTATGTACAGAGGATTTTTTCTGAGGTATTGTGGTGTTAGTTTGTGGTGAAATAGATGTTTGTGGGTTGTTGTTTTGTGTTTTTTGGTGTTTTAGGTAATTCTGAGCAGTCACCATGAAGAAGTAAAGCGTGATAGGACCGTGCTTTAAAAGGCCCCCGTCTCCCAGGCACTAATGTATTGGCTCTGTAGTCATTACTGAACACTGGGAAACTGTTACTTGTCTAAAGTATGTGAAATCAAAAACACAAGGGAAATCTAATGGGAAAAACTGGGTATTCAGGGAAATAAGTGGAATTTATTTATTTATTTATTTTTTCTGTTTCCTTTTTAATCTCTTTTACAAAAGTTTGCTTATTTTACAATATTTGTTCTACTATCAATTACATGTTTGTCATGAGCTCTTTAGTGAGTTAGTGTAGCTCCTTTGTGGCACTTGCTTTATATTTACTGTGTACTTTTAAATATATATAATAGGAACACACACTGACCCACACAGTGTCATGTGATCTGTGACATAGGCTTTCCCATGATGCAATGGGGTGCAGTTGAATTTTTAAATTTGATTAAAAATGAAGGAACTATGTACAGAGGATTTTTTCTTAGGTATTGTGGTGTTAGTTTGTGGTGAAATAGATGTTTGTGGGTTGTTGTTTTGTTTTTTTTGGTGTTTTGGGTAATTCTGAGCAGTCACCATGAAGAAGTAAAGCGTGATAGGACCGTGCTTTAAAAGGCCCCCGTCTCCCAGGCACTAATGTATTGGCTCTATAGTCATTACTGAACACTGGGAAACTGTTACTTGTCTAAAGTATGTGAAATCAAAAACACAAGGGAAATCTAATGGGAAAAACTAGGTATTCAGGGAAGTAAGTGGAATTTATTTATTTATTTATTTTTTCTGTTTCCTTTTTAATCTCTTTTACAAAAGTTTGCTTATTTTACAATATTTGTTCTACTATCAATTACATGTTTGTCATGAGCTCTTTAGTGAGTTAGTGTAGCTCCTTTGTGGCACTTGCTTTATATTTACTGTGTACTTTTAAATATATATAATAGGAACACACACTGACCCACACAGTGTCATGTGATCTGTGACATAGGCTTTCCCATGATGCAATGGGGTGCAGTTGAATTTTTAAATTTGATTAAAAATGAAGGAACTATGTACAGAGGATTTTTTCTGAGGTATTGTGGTGTTAGTTTGTGGTGAAATAGATGTTTGTGGGTTGTTGTTTTGTGTTTTTTGGTGTTTTGGGTAATTCTGAGCAGTCACCATGAAGAAGTAAAGCGTGATAGGACCGTGCTTTAAAAGGCCCCCGTCTCCCAGGCACTAATGTATTGGCTCTGTAGTCATTACTGAACACTGGGAAACTGTTACTTGTCTAAAGTATGTGAAATCAAAAACACAAGGAAATCTAATGGGAAAAACTGGGTATTCAGGGAAATAAGTGGAATTTATTTATTTATTTTTTTTTTTTTTTCTGTTTACTTTTTAATCTCTTTTACAAAAGTTTGCTTATTTTACAATATTTGTTCTACTATCAATTACATGTTTGTCATGAGCTCTTTAGTGAGTTAGTGTAGCTCCTTTGTGGCACTTGCTTTATATTTACTGTGTACTTTTAAATATATATAATAGGAACACACACTGACCCACACAGTGTCATGTGATCTGTGACATAGGCTTTCCCATGATGCAATGGGGTGCAGTTGAATTTTTAAATTTGATTAAAAATGAAGGAACTATGTACAGAGGATTTTTTCTGAGGTATTGTGGTGTTAGTTTGTGGTGAAATAGATGTTTGTGGGTTGTTGTTTTGTGTTTTTTGGTGTTTTGGGTAATTCTGAGCAGTCACCATGAAGAAGTAAAGCGTGATAGGACCGTGCTTTAAAAGGCCCCCGTCTCCCAGGCACTAATGTATTGGCTCTTTAGTCATTACTGAACACTGGGAAACTGTTACTTGTCTAAAGTATGTGAAATCAAAAACACAAGGGAAATCTAATGGGAAAAACTGGGTATTCAGGGAAATAAGTGGAATTTATTTATTTATTTATTTTTTCTGTTTAGTTTTTAATCTCTTTTACAAAAGTTTGCTTATTTTACAATATTTGTTCTACTATCAATTACATGTTTGTCATGAGCTCTTTAGTGAGTTAGTGTAGCTCCTTTGTGGCACTTGCTTTATATTTACTGTGTACTTTTAAATATATATAATAGGAACACACACTGACCCACACAGTGTCATGTGATCTGTGACATAGGCTTTCCCATGATGCAATGGGGTGCAGTTGAATTTTTAAATTTGATTAAAAATGAAGGAACTATGTACAGAGGATTTTTTCTGAGGTATTGTGGTGTTAGTTTGTGGTGAAATAGATGTTTGTGGGTTGTTGTTTTGTGTTTTTTGGTGTTTTGGGTAATTCTGAGCAGTCACCATGAAGAAGTAAAGCGTGATAGGACCGTGCTTTAAAAGGCCCCCGTCTCCCAGGCACTAATGTATTGGCTCTGTAGTCATTACTGAACACTGGGAAACTGTTACTTGTCTAAAGTATGTGAAATCAAAAACACAAGGGAAATCTAATGGGAAAAACTGGGTATTCAGGGAAATAAGTCGAATTTATTTATTTATTTTTTCTGTTTACTTTTTAATCTCTTTTACAAAAGTTTGCTTATTTTACAATATTTGTTCTACTATCAATTACATGTTTGTCATGAGCTCTTTAGTGAGTTAGTGTAGCTCCTTTGTGGCACTTGCTTTATATTTACTGTGTACTTTTAAATATATATAATAGGAACACACACTGACCCACACAGTGTCATGTGATCTGTGACATAGGCTTTCCCATGATGCAATGGGGTGCAGTTGAATTTTTAAATTTGATTAAAAATGAAGGAACTATGTACAGAGGATTTTTTCTGAGGTATTGTGGTGTTAGTTTGTGGTGAAATAGATGTTTGTGGGTTGTTGTTTTGTGTTTTTTGGTGTTTTAGGTAATTCTGAGCAGTCACCATGAAGAAGTAAAGCGTGATAGGACCGTGCTTTAAAAGGCCCCCGTCTCCCAGGCACTAATGTATTGTCTCTGTAGTCATTACTGAACACTGGGAAACTCTGACTTGTCTAAAGTATGTGAAATCAAAAACACAAGGGAAATCTAATGGGAAAAACTGGGTATTCAGGGAAATAAGTGGAATTTATTTATTTATTTTTTCTGTTTACTTTTTAATCTCTTTTACAAAAGTTTGCTTATTTTACAATATTTGTTCTACTATCAATTACATGTTTGTCATGAGCTCTTTAGTGAGTTAGTGTAGCTCCTTTGTGGCACTTGCTTTATATTTACTGTGTACTTTTAAATATATATAATAGGAACACACACTGACCCACACAGTGTCATGTGATCTGTGACATAGGCTTTCCCATGATGCAATGGGGTGCAGTTGAATTTTTAAATTTGATTAAAAATGAAGGAACTATGTACAGAGGATTTTTTCTGAGGTATTGTGGTGTTAGTTTGTGGTGAAATAGATGTTTGTGGGTTGTTGTTTTGTGTTTTTTGGTGTTTTAGGTAATTCTGAGCAGTCACCATGAAGAAGTAAAGCGTGATAGGACCGTGCTTTAAAAGGCCCCCGTCTCCCAGGCACTAATGTATTGTCTCTGTAGTCATTACTGAACACTGGGAAACTCTGACTTGTCTAAAGTATGTGAAATCAAAAACACAAGGGAAATCTAATGGGAAAAACTGGGTATTCAGGGAAATAAGTGGAATTTATTTATTTATTTTTTCTGTTTAGTTTTTAATCTCTTTTACAAAAGTTTGCTTATTTTACAATATTTGTTCTACTATCAATTACATGTTTGTCATGAGCTCTTTAGTGAGTTAGTGTAGCTCCTTTGTGGCACTTGCTTTATATTTACTGTGTACTTTTAAATATATATAATAGGAACACACACTGACCCACACAGTGTCATGTGATCTGTGACATAGGCTTTCCCATGATGCAATGGGGTGCAGTTGAATTTTTAAATTTGATTAAAAATGAAGGAACTATGTACAGAGGATTTTTTCTGAGGTATTGTGGTGTTAGTTTGTGGTGAAATAGATGTTTGTGGGTTGTTGTTTTGTGTTTTTTGGTGTTTTGGGTAATTCTGAGCAGTCACCATGAAGAAGTAAAGCGTGATAGGACCGTGCTTTAAAAGGCCCCCGTCTCCCAGGCACTAATGTATTGGCTCTGTAGTCATTACTGAACACTGGGAAACTGTTACTTGTCTAAAGTATGTGAAATCAAAAACACAAGGGAAATCTAATGGGAAAAACTGGGTATTCAGGGAAATAAGTGGAATTTATTTATTTATTTATTTATTTTTTCTGTTTACTTTTTAATCTCTTTTACAAAAGTTTGCTTATTTTACAATATTTGTTCTACTATCAATTACATGTTTGTCATGAGCTCTTTAGTGAGTTAGTGTAGCTCCTTTGTGGCACTTGCTTTATATTTACTGTGTACTTTTAAATATATATAATAGGAACACACACTGACCCACACAGTGTCATGTGATCTGTGACATAGGCTTTCCCATGATGCAATGGGGTGCAGTTGAATTTTTAAATTTGATTAAAAATGAAGGAACTATGTACAGAGGATTTTTTCTGAGGTATTGTGGTGTTAGTTTGTGGTGAAATAGATGTTTGTGGGTTGTTGTTTTGTGTTTTTTGGTGTTTTAGGTAATTCTGATCAGTCACCATGAAGAAGTAAAGCGTGATAGGACCGTGCTTTAAAAGGCCCCCGTCTCCCAGGCACTAATGTATTGGCTCTGTAGTCATTACTGAACACTGGGAAACTGTTACTTGTCTAAAGTATGTGAAATCAAAAACACAAGGGAAATCTAATGGGAAAAACTGGGTATTCAGGGAAATAAGTGGAATTTATTTATTTATTTTTTCTGTTTACTTTTTAATCTCTTTTACAAAAGTTTGCTTATTTTACAATATTTGTTCTACTATCAATTACATGTTTGTCATGAGCTCTTTAGTGAGTTAGTGTAGCTCCTTTGTGGCACTTGCTTTATATTTACTGTGTACTTTTAAATATATATAATAGGAACACACACTGACCCACACAGTGTCATGTGATCTGTGACATAGGCTTTCCCATGATGCAATGGGGTGCAGTTGAATTTTTAAATTTGATTAAAAATGAAGGAACTATGTACAGAGGATTTTTTCTGAGGTATTGTGGTGTTAGTTTGTGGTGAAATAGATGTTTGTGGGTTGTTGTTTTGTGTTTTTTGGTGTTTTAGGTAATTCTGAGCAGTCACCATGAAGAAGTAAAGCGTGATAGGACCGTGCTTTAAAAGGCCCCCGTCTCCCAGGCACTAATGTATTGGCTCTGTAGTCATTACTGAACACTGGGAAACTCTGACTTGTCTAAAGTATGTGAAATCAAAAACACAAGGGAAATCTAATGGGAAAAACTGGGTATTCAGGGAAATAAGTGGAATTTATTTATTTATTTATTTATTTTTTCTGTTTAGTTTTTAATCTCTTTTACAAAAGTTTGCTTATTTTACAATATTTGTTCTACTATCAATTACATGTTAGTCATGAGCTCTTTAGTGAGTTAGTGTAGCTCCTTTGTGGCACTTGCTTTATATTTACTGTGTACTTTTAAATATATATAATAGGAACACACACTGACCCACACAGTGTCATGTGATCTGTGACATAGGCTTTCCCATGATGCAATGGGGTGCAGTTGAATTTTTAAATTTGATTAAAAATGAAGGAACTATGTACAGAGGATTTTTTCTGAGGTATTGTGGTGTTAGTTTGTGGTGAAATAGATGTTTGTGGGTTGTTGTTTTGTGTTTTTTGGTGTTTTGGGTAATTCTGAGCAGTCACCATGAAGAAGTAAAGCGTGATAGGACCGTGCTTTAAAAGGCCCCCGTCTCCCAGGCATTAATGTATTGGCTCTGTAGTCATTACTGAACACTGGGAAACTCTGACTTGTCTAAAGTATGTGAAATCAAAAACACAAGGGAAATCTAATGGGAAAAACTGGGTATTCAGGGAAATAAGTGGAATTTATTTATTTATTTATTTATTTTTTCTGTTTACTTTTTAATCTCTTTTACAAAAGTTTGCTTATTTTACAATATTTGTTCTACTATCAATTACATGTTTGTCATGAGCTCTTTAGTGAGTTAGTGTAGCTCCTTTGTGGCACTTGCTTTATATTTACTGTGTACTTTTAAATATATATAATAGGAACACACACTGACCCACACAGTGTCATGTGATCTGTGACATAGGCTTTCCCATGATGCAATGGGGTGCAGTTGAATTTTTAAATTTGATTAAAAATGAAGGAACTATGTACAGAGGATTTTTTCTGAGGTATTGTGGTGTTAGTTTGTGGTGAAATAGATGTTTGTGGGTTGTTGTTTTGTGTTTTTTGGTGTTTTGGGTAATTCTGAGCAGTCACCATGAAGAAGTAAAGCGTGATAGGACCGTGCTTTAAAAGGCCCCCGTCTCCCAGGCACTAATGTATTGGCTCTGTAGTCATTACTGAACACTGGGAAACTGTTACTTGTCTAAAGTATGTGAAATCAAAAACACAAGGGAAATCTAATGGGAAAAACTGGGTATTCAGGGAAATAAGTGGAATTTATTTATTTATTTATTTATTTTTTCTGTTTAGTTTTTAATCTCTTTTACAAAAGTTTGCTTATTTTACAATATTTGTTCTACTATCAATTACATGTTTGTCATGAGCTCTTTAGTGAGTTAGTGTAGCTCCTTTGTGGCACTTGCTTTATATTTACTGTGTACTTTTAAATATATATAATAGGAACACACACTGACCCACACAGTGTCATGTGATCTGTGACATAGGCTTTCCCATGATGCAATGGGGTGCAGTTGAATTTTTAAATTTGATTAAAAATGAAGGAACTATGTACAGAGGATTTTTTCTGAGGTATTGTGGTGTTAGTTTGTGGTGAAATAGATGTTTGTGGGTTGTTGTTTTGTGTTTTTTGGTGTTTTAGGTAATTCTGATCAGTCACCATGAAGAAGTAAAGCGTGATAGGACCGTGCTTTAAAAGGCCCCCGTCTCCCAGGCACTAATGTATTGGCTCTGTAGTCATTACTGAACACTGGGAAACTGTTACTTGTCTAAAGTATGTGAAATCAAAAACACAAGGGAAATCTAATGGGAAAAACTGGGTATTCAGGGAAATAAGTGGAATTTATTTATTTATTTTTTCTGTTTACTTTTTAATCTCTTTTACAAAAGTTTGCTTATTTTACAATATTTGTTCTACTATCAATTACATGTTTGTCATGAGCTCTTTAGTGAGTTAGTGTAGCTCCTTTGTGGCACTTGCTTTATATTTACTGTGTACTTTTAAATATATATAATAGGAACACACACTGACCCACACAGTGTCATGTGATCTGTGACATAGGCTTTCCCATGATGCAATGGGGTGCAGTTGAATTTTTAAATTTGATTAAAAATGAAGGAACTATGTACAGAGGATTTTTTCTGAGGTATTGTGGTGTTAGTTTGTGGTGAAATAGATGTTTGTGGGTTGTTGTTTTGTGTTTTTTGGTGTTTTGGGTAATTCTGAGCAGTCACCATGAAGAAGTAAAGCGTGATAGGACCGTGCTTTAAAAGGCCCCCGTCTCCCAGGCACTAATGTATTGGCTCTGTAGTCATTACTGAACACTGGGAAACTGTTACTTGTCTAAAGTATGTGAAATCAAAAACACAAGGGAAATCTAATGGGAAAAACTGGGTATTCAGGGAAATAAGTGGAATTTATTTATTTATTTATTTATTTTTTCTGTTTACTTTTTAATCTCTTTTACAAAAGTTTGCTTATTTTACAATATTTGTTCTACTATCAATTACATGTTTGTCATGAGCTCTTTAGTGAGTTAGTGTAGCTCCTTTGTGGCACTTGCTTTATATTTACTGTGTACTTTTAAATATATATAATAGGAACACACACTGACCCACACAGTGTCATGTGATCTGTGACATAGGCTTTCCCATGATGCAATGGGGTGCAGTTGAATTTTTAAATTTGATTAAAAATGAAGGAACTATGTACAGAGGATTTTTTCTGAGGTATTGTGGTGTTAGTTTGTGGTGAAATAGATGTTTGTGGGTTGTTGTTTTGTGTTTTTTGGTGTTTTGGGTAATTCTGAGCAGTCACCATGAAGAAGTAAAGCGTGATAGGACCGTGCTTTAAAAGGCCCCCGTCTCCCAGGCACTAATGTATTGGCTCTGTAGTCATTACTGAGCACTGGGAAACTCTGACTTGTCTAAAGTATGTGAAATCAAAAACACAAGGGAAATCTAATGGGAAAAACTGGGTATTCAGGGAAATAAGTGGAATTTATTTATTTATTTATTTATTTTTTCTGTTTACTTTTTAATCTCTTTTACAAAAGTTTGCTTATTTTACAATATTTGTTCTACTATCAATTACATGTTTGTCATGAGCTCTTTAGTGAGTTAGTGTAGCTCCTTTGTGGCACTTGCTTTATATTTACTGTGTACTTTTAAATATATATAATAGGAACACACACTGACCCACACAGTGTCATGTGATCTGTGACATAGGCTTTCCCATGATGCAATGGGGTGCAGTTGAATTTTTAAATTTGATTAAAAATGAAGGAACTATGTACAGAGGATTTTTTCTGAGGTATTGTGGTGTTAGTTTGTGGTGAAATAGATGTTTGTGGGTTGTTGTTTTGTGTTTTTTGGTGTTTTGGGTAATTCTGAGCAGTCACCATGAAGAAGTAAAGCGTGATAGGACCGTGCTTTAAAAGGCCCCCGTCTCCCAGGCACTAATGTATTGGCTCTGTAGTCATTACTGAACACTGGGAAACTGTTACTTGTCTAAAGTATGTGAAATCAAAAACACAAGGGAAATCTAATGGGAAAAACTGGGTATTCAGGGAAATAAGTGGAATTTATTTATTTATTTATTTATTTTTTCTGTTTACTTTTTAATCTCTTTTACAAAAGTTTGCTTATTTTACAATATTTGTTCTACTATCAATTACATGTTTGTCATGAGCTCTTTAGTGAGTTAGTGTAGCTCCTTTGTGGCACTTGCTTTATATTTACTGTGTACTTTTAAATATATATAATAGGAACACACACTGACCCACACAGTGTCATGTGATCTGTGACATAGGCTTTCCCATGATGCAATGGGGTGCAGTTGAATTTTTAAATTTGATTAAAAATGAAGGAACTATGTACAGAGGATTTTTTCTGAGGTATTGTGGTGTTAGTTTGTGGTGAAATAGATGTTTGTGGGTTGTTGTTTTGTGTTTTTTGGTGTTTTGGGTAATTCTGAGCAGTCACCATGAAGAAGTAAAGCGTGATAGGACCGTGCTTTAAAAGGCCCCCGTCTCCCAGGCACTAATGTATTGTCTCTGTAGTCATTACTGAACACTGGGAAACTGTTACTTGTCTAAAGTATGTGAAATCAAAAACACAAGGGAAATCTAATGGGAAAAACTGGGTATTCAGGGAAATAAGTGGAATTTATTTATTTATTTTTTCTGTTTACTTTTTAATCTCTTTTACAAAAGTTTGCTTATTTTACAATATTTGTTCTACTATCAATTACATGTTTGTCATGAGCTCTTTAGTGAGTTAGTGTAGCTCCTTTGTGGCACTTGCTTTATATTTACTGTGTACTTTTAAATATATATAATAGGAACACACACTGACCCACACAGTGTCATGTGATCTGTGACATAGGCTTTCCCATGATGCAATGGGGTGCAGTTGAATTTTTAAATTTGATTAAAAATGAAGGAACTATGTACAGAGGATTTTTTCTGAGGTATTGTGGTGTTAGTTTGTGGTGAAATAGATGTTTGTGGGTTGTTGTTTTGTGTTTTTTGGTGTTTTAGGTAATTCTGAGCAGTCACCATGAAGAAGTAAAGCGTGATAGGACCGTGCTTTAAAAGGCCCCCGTCTCCCAGGCACTAATGTATTGGCTCTGTAGTCATTACTGAACACTGGGAAACTGTTACTTGTCTAAAGTATGTGAAATCAAAAACACAAGGGAAATCTAATGGGAAAAACTGGGTATTCAGGGAAATAAGTGGAATTTATTATTTATTTATTTATTTTTTCTGTTTACTTTTTAATCTCTTTTACAAAAGTTTGCTTATTTTACAATATTTGTTCTACTATCAATTACATGTTTGTCATGAGCTCTTTAGTGAGTTAGTGTAGCTCCTTTGTGGCACTTGCTTTATATTTACTGTGTACTTTTAAATATATATAATAGGAACACACACTGACCCACACAGTGTCATGTGATCTGTGACATAGGCTTTCCCATGATGCAATGGGGTGCAGTTGAATTTTTAAATTTGATTAAAAATGAAGGAACTATGTACAGAGGATTTTTTCTGAGGTATTGTGGTGTTAGTTTGTGGTGAAATAGATGTTTGTGGGTTGTTGTTTTGTGTTTTTTGGTGTTTTGGGTAATTCTGAGCAGTCACCATGAAGAAGTAAAGCGTGATAGGACCGTGCTTTAAAAGGCCCCCGTCTCCCAGGCACTAATGTATTGGCTCTGTAGTCATTACTGAACACTGGGAAACTGTTACTTGTGTAAAGTATGTGAAATCAAAAACACAAGGGAAATCTAATGGGAAAAACTGGGTATTCAGGGAAATAAGTGGAATTTATTTATTTATTTTTTCTGTTTACTTTTTAATCTCTTTTACAAAAGTTTGCTTATTTTACAATATTTGTTCTACTATCAATTACATGTTTGTCATGAGCTCTTTAGTGAGTTAGTGTAGCTCCTTTGTGGCACTTGCTTTATATTTACTGTGTACTTTTAAATATATATAATAGGAACACACACTGACCCACACAGTGTCATGTGATCTGTGACATAGGCTTTCCCATGATGCAATGGGGTGCAGTTGAATTTTTAAATTTGATTAAAAATGAAGGAACTATGTACAGAGGATTTTTTCTGAGGTATTGTGGTGTTAGTTTGTGGTGAAATAGATGTTTGTGGGTTGTTGTTTTGTGTTTTTTGGTGTTTTGGGTAATTCTGAGCAGTCACCATGAAGAAGTAAAGCGTGATAGGACCGTGCTTTAAAAGGCCCCCGTCTCCCAGGCACTAATGTATTGTCTCTGTAGTCATTACTGAACACTGGGAAACTGTTACTTGTCTAAAGTATGTGAAATCAAAAACACAAGGGAAATCTAATGGGAAAAACTGGGTATTCAGGGAAATAAGTGGAATTTATTTATTTATTTTTTCTGTTTACTTTTTAATCTCTTTTACAAAAGTTTGCTTATTTTACAATATTTGTTCTACTATCAATTACATGTTTGTCATGAGCTCTTTAGTGAGTTAGTGTAGCTCCTTTGTGGCACTTGCTTTATATTTACTGTGTACTTTTAAATATATATAATAGGAACACACACTGACCCACACAGTGTCATGTGATCTGTGACATAGGCTTTCCCATGATGCAATGGGGTGCAGTTGAATTTTTAAATTTGATTAAAAATGAAGGAACTATGTACAGAGGATTTTTTCTGAGGTATTGTGGTGTTAGTTTGTGGTGAAATAGATGTTTGTGGGTTGTTGTTTTGTGTTTTTTGGTGTTTTAGGTAATTCTGAGCAGTCACCATGAAGAAGTAAAGCGTGATAGGACCGTGCTTTAAAAGGCCCCCGTCTCCCAGGCACTAATGTATTGGCTCTGTAGTCATTACTGAACACTGGGAAACTGTTACTTGTCTAAAGTATGTGAAATCAAAAACACAAGGGAAATCTAATGGGAAAAACTGGGTATTCAGGGAAATAAGTGGAATTTATTATTTATTTATTTATTTTTTCTGTTTACTTTTTAATCTCTTTTACAAAAGTTTGCTTATTTTACAATATTTGTTCTACTATCAATTACATGTTTGTCATGAGCTCTTTAGTGAGTTAGTGTAGCTCCTTTGTGGCACTTGCTTTATATTTACTGTGTACTTTTAAATATATATAATAGGAACACACACTGACCCACACAGTGTCATGTGATCTGTGACATAGGCTTTCCCATGATGCAATGGGGTGCAGTTGAATTTTTAAATTTGATTAAAAATGAAGGAACTATGTACAGAGGATTTTTTCTGAGGTATTGTGGTGTTAGTTTGTGGTGAAATAGATGTTTGTGGGTTGTTGTTTTGTGTTTTTTGGTGTTTTGGGTAATTCTGAGCAGTCACCATGAAGAAGTAAAGCGTGATAGGACCGTGCTTTAAAAGGCCCCCGTCTCCCAGGCACTAATGTATTGGCTCTGTAGTCATTACTGAACACTGGGAAACTGTTACTTGTGTAAAGTATGTGAAATCAAAAACACAAGGGAAATCTAATGGGAAAAACTGGGTATTCAGGGAAATAAGTGGAATTTATTTATTTATTTTTTCTGTTTACTTTTTAATCTCTTTTACAAAAGTTTGCTTATTTTACAATATTTGTTCTACTATCAATTACATGTTTGTCATGAGCTCTTTAGTGAGTTAGTGTAGCTCCTTTGTGGCACTTGCTTTATATTTACTGTGTACTTTTAAATATATATAATAGGAACACACACTGACCCACACAGTGTCATGTGATCTGTGACATAGGCTTTCCCATGATGCAATGGGGTGCAGTTGAATTTTTAAATTTGATTAAAAATGAAGGAACTATGTACAGAGGATTTTTTCTGAGGTATTGTGGTGTTAGTTTGTGGTGAAATAGATGTTTGTGGGTTGTTGTTTTGTGTTTTTTGGTGTTTTGGGTAATTCTGAGCAGTCACCATGAAGAAGTAAAGCGTGATAGGACCCTGCTTTAAAAGGCCCCCGTCTCCCAGGTACTAATGTATTGGCTCTGTAGTCATTACTGAACACTGGGAAACTGTTACTTGTCTAAAGTATGTGAAATCAAAAACACAAGGGAAATCTAATGGGAAAAACTGGGTATTCAGGGAAATAAGTCGAATTTATTTATTTATTTATTTATTTTTTCTGTTTACTTTTTAATCTCTTTTACAAAAGTTTGCTTATTTTACAATATTTGTTCTACTATCAATTACATGTTTGTCATGAGCTCTTTAGTGAGTTAGTGTAGCTCCTTTGTGGCACTTGCTTTATATTTACTGTGTACTTTTAAATATATATAATAGGAACACACACTGACCCACACAGTGTCATGTGATCTGTGACATAGGCTTTCCCATGATGCAATGGGGTGCAGTTGAATTTTTAAATTTGATTAAAAATGAAGGAACTATGTACAGAGGATTTTTTCTGAGGTATTGTGGTGTTAGTTTGTGGTGAAATAGATGTTTGTGGGTTGTTGTTTTGTGTTTTTTGGTGTTTTGGGTAATTCTGAGCAGTCACCATGAAGAAGTAAAGCGTGATAGGACCGTGCTTTAAAAGTCCCCCGTCTCCCAGGCACTAATGTATTGGCTCTGTAGTCATTACTGAACACTGGGAAACTGTTACTTGTCTAAAGTATGTGAAATCAAAAACACAAGGGAAATCTAATGGGAAAAACTGGGTATTCAGGGAAATAAGTGGAATTTATTTATTTATTTATTTATTTATTCTGTTTACTTTTTAATCTCTTTTACAAAAGTTTGCTTATTTTACAATATTTGTTCTACTATCAATTACATGTTTGTCATGAGCTCTTTAGTGAGTTAGTGTAGCTCCTTTGTGGCACTTGCTTTATATTTACTGTGTACTTTTAAATATATATAATAGGAACACACACTGACCCACACAGTGTCATGTGATCTGTGACATAGGCTTTCCCATGATGCAATGGGGTGCAGTTGAATTTTTAAATTTGATTAAAAATGAAGGAACTATGTACAGAGGATTTTTTCTGAGGTATTGTGGTGTTAGTTTGTGGTGAAATAGATGTTTGTGGGTTGTTGTTTTGTGTTTTTTGGTGTTTTGGGTAATTCTGAGCAGTCACCATGAAGAAGTAAAGCGTGATAGGACCGTGCTTTAAAAGGCCCCCGTCTCCCAGGCACTAATGTATTGGCTCTGTAGTCATTACTGAACACTGGGAAACTGTTACTTGTCTAAAGTATGTGAAATCAAAAACACAAGGGAAATCTAATGGGAAAAACTAGGTATTCAGGGAAATAAGTGGAATTTATTTATTTATTTATTTATTTTTTATTTATTTATTTATTTATTATTTATTTATTTATTTTTTCTGTTTACTTTTTAATCTCTTTTACAAAAGTTTGCTTATTTTACAATATTTGTTCTACTATCAATTACATGTTTGTCATGAGCTCTTTAGTGAGTTAGTGTAGCTCCTTTGTGGCACTTGCTTTATATTTACTGTGTACTTTTAAATATATATAATAGGAACACACACTGACCCACACAGTGTCATGTGATCTGTGACATAGGCTTTCCCATGATGCAATGGGGTGCAGTTGAATTTTTAAATTTGATTAAAAATGAAGGAACTATGTACAGAGGATTTTTTCTGAGGTATTGTGGTGTTAGTTTGTGGTGAAATAGATGTTTGTGGGTTGTTGTTTTGTGTTTTTTGGTGTTTTGGGTAATTCTGAGCAGTCACCATGAAGAAGTAAAGCGTGATAGGACCGTGCTTTAAAAGGCCCCCGTCTCCCAGGCACTAATGTATTGGCTCTGTAGTCATTACTGAACACTGGGAAACTGTTACTTGTCTAAAGTATGTGAAATCAAAAACACAAGGGAAATCTAATGGGAAAAACTAGGTATTCAGGGAAATAAGTGGAATTTATTTATTTATTTATTTATTTTTTCTGTTTACTTTTTAATCTCTTTTACAAAAGTTTGCTTATTTTACAATATTTGTTCTACTATCAATTACATGTTTGTCATGAGCTCTTTAGTGAGTTAGTGTAGCTCCTTTGTGGCACTTGCTTTATATTTACTGTGTACTTTTAAATATATATAATAGGAACACACACTGACCCACACAGTGTCATGTGATCTGTGACATAGGCTTTCCCATGATGCAATGGGGTGCAGTTGAATTTTTAAATTTGATTAAAAATGAAGGAACTATGTACAGAGGATTTTTTCTGAGGTATTGTGGTGTTAGTTTGTGGTGAAATAGATGTTTGTGGGTTGTTGTTTTGTGTTTTTTGGTGTTTTGGGTAATTCTGAGCAGTCACCATGAAGAAGTAAAGCGTGATAGGACCGTGCTTTAAAAGGCCCCCGTCTCCCAGGCACTAATGTATTGGCTCTGTAGTCATTACTGAACACTGGGAAACTGTTACTTGTCTAAAGTATGTGAAATCAAAAACACAAGGGAAATCTAATGGGAAAAACTGGGTATTCAGGGAAATAAGTGGAATTTATTAGGGCCCGAGCACCGAAGGCGCAGGCGAAGCCTGCACCGGAGGTGCAAAGCCCTATTGTTTTTGGTCCGTTTATTATTATTTTTATTTACAAACTTCGCGCCCATTTTTGAGGCCTTTCTGATACTCGAAAACTCTTGCATTTTGGCACAGACGTCAA
The DNA here is from genome assembly GCF_023375975.1 of Astyanax mexicanus. Lineage (NCBI taxonomy): Eukaryota > Metazoa > Chordata > Actinopteri > Characiformes > Acestrorhamphidae > Astyanax > Astyanax mexicanus. Next base: position 33,583,972 of record NC_064412.1, read on the forward strand.
AGCTGGTGAAAAATTTTAAATTACATTGTTCACAGGTTTGGGCGTGGATCAGGAGCTCTATAGCGCCCCCAAACGTTGCCAGTGGCCGGGATAAAGTTTGTCCAATGTGCACCAACTTTGGTACGCTCATTGACCTCATTATACCGATCAAGAATCACTTGGATTTATTTGACTCCGCCTAACAGGAAGTCGGCCATTTTGGCAGGAAGTCGCAAAATAAAAAGTTTCCCGTGGTGTTTTGGGTGGGTTACGATGTTCGAAAACTCATAAAATTTCACAGGCCTATTGGGCATAGGCTGTACTTTGATGTAAAATTGGAATTTTTCATATTCATAATTTATCAGCTCTCTAGCGCCACCTATTTTATATGACATTTATAGAAAGCTCTTAGCCTCTTCTAAATTAGCAGACCCAATAATGCCTTTAGATGATTTTGAGAAATGTAATCATTTTTCTAATGTGGTGCTAAATGACTCTACAGCGCCCCCTATTTGGTTTAGGCTAATAAATTTTCTCAAATTTTCCCCAATGTTCAAAATTTTTGGTAGAAACATAGATATTACGATGCCACACATAATACCCATTGGCATGTATTAGCTCCGCCCAACAGGAAGTCGGCCATTTTGAAAAATGTTACATTTTTAAACATTTTTCACATACTCATTCGAACTCCTCCTAGAGTCTTTGTCAGATTACAACTAAATTGTCTGTGGATAGTCTCCAGACATACATGGTGCTAAATTGCGAAGGAATAGTCGATAGCTGAAACGATGACGTAATGGCGGGCAATTGATTTAATGGAGACACAACACTAAACCAAATAGAAACATTAGCATGGTCAGAATACAGCTGCTTGGAAATTCATGAAACTTGGCAAAAACATAAAATACATCATTACACACATTTTCAGTGTTGATATGATTAACTCCGCCCAACAGGAATTAGGCCATTTTGAAAAACGTGCATTTTACACAAATTTTTTGCATACTTTGTCGAACTCCTCCTAGGGAATTTGTTGAATACTCTTGATATTTGTCAGCAATAAACTACTACCATCCGTGATGATAAATTGCAAAGGAATAGTCGATATCTTAAACGAGGACGAAATGGCGGACAGTTGAATTGCTGGAGATACCCCATTAAAATAGGAAGTAAATACATTCTGGTGTTGGTAGGTGTTTGAGGAGGTTAAACAGGTTGAAAACTCTCAAAACTTTACAGGCCTGCTTGATTTAAGCGGTCCTTTGATTAAAAATTGAAATTTCATATATACATATTTCATTGGCTCTATAGCGCCACCTAGGTTTCAATGCATATTTGACATTACGGAAATGCTCAAAAACTCTTGAAAATTGTCAGATTCCATAAGATCTAAAAACACTTTACAAATATTGTGATAATTTTTTCATGTGTAGCTAGCGGACTCTATAGCGCCCCCTAATTCATTCGTTTAATAAATTAGCTGTGGATGTGTCACAATTTGTCTAATCTTCTCAAATTTTGGTAGGAGCGTAGATACTATGACTCTGGACATATTTGCAATTGGTTTGTATTAGCTCCGCCCAACAGGAAGTCGGCCATATTGGATTTTGTAATTTTTTTACACTTTTTTTCACAAACTCATTTAAACTGCTCCTAAAGTCTTTGTCAGATTACCTCTAAATTAGCTGAGAATGAACATCAGACACAGTTGATGAAAATTGCCAAAAGGAATAGTTGATCGCTAAAACGGTGACGTAATGGCGAGCAATTGATTGAATAGAGACGCAACACTAAACCAAAGTGAAACCATGACACAGTCAGAACACAGATGATTAAAAATTCATGAAACTTGGCAAAAACACGAGACATCATTAGACACGTTTTCAGTATTGGTAGGACTGACTCCGCCCAACAGGAAGTCGGCCATTTTGAAATATCTGAATTTTGCATACATTTTTTGCGTATGTTGTCAAACTACTCCTAGAAATTTTGTTGAACATTGAACATATCTGATGATAAATTGTGAAGAAATAGTCGATATCTTAAACGAGGAGGGAATGGCGGACGGTTGAATGTTTGAGATGCCACATCAAAACTGGAGGTTGACACATAGGTAATGCTAGGAGTTTTGAGGACGTTATAAGAGAGAAAAGCTCACAAACGTTGACCGGCCTGCTTATCTGAGGCTGTTGTTTGATCTAGAATTAGAATTTCAAATATATGTGTTTTAACAGCTCTATAGCGCCACCTGTATTTTAAATGGGTATTTCACATTTTTGGCAGGATAGAAAACGCTTGAAAATGACCACACTTAATAAGACCTCAAAATTACTTTCACCGGTTTCTCGGTTTGGCCCAGTACGATTTGCGCTGTTGTGCGAGGGCCCTACGTCCCCCTGTGACAGGGGGACAACTCGTTATTATTATTATTATTATTATTATTCTGCCTCTTTGCGTCCATTTTTGAGGCATTTCCGATACTCGAAAACTCACGCATTTTGGCACAGACCTCAAGCTCGGCGAAAATTGTAAAGTTCCATAGAGGCTGGACTTTGGCGTTGTTCAGGAGCTCTATAGCGCCCCCAAACGTCGGCAGTGGCCGGGATGAAGTTTGTCCAACGTGCACCAACTTTGATACGCTCATTGACCTCCTCATAAACAACAAGAATCACTAGGTTTTATTTGACTCCGCCCAACAGGAAGTCGGCCATTTTGACAGGAAGTTGCAAAATAAAAAGTTTCCCGCTGGGTTTCGGAGGGGTTAGGATGTTTGAAAACTCCTAAAATTTTACAGAGCTATTTGGCTTACGCCATACTTTGACCGTAAGTTGGAATTTCGTAAATTCGTCTTTCAACAGCTCTCTAGCGCCACCTATTTTATATCATATTTATGAAAAGCTCTCAGCCTCTTGATAATTGGCAGATTCAATAAGTCATTGAAATGATTTAGGAATATTTTGTCGTTTTTCTCATGTGTAGCTAGAGGACTCTACAGCGCCCCCTATTTTGTTTAGGCCATTAAATTAGCTGTAGCTGTCTCAAAATTTCTCCAATATTCTCGATTTTTGGCAACAACATAGAAACTATCATCCCGCACATATTACCCATTGGCTTGTTCTAGCTCCACCCAACAGGAAGTCGGCCATTTTGAAATTTGTGGAATTTTTACACATTTTTCACGAACTCATTCAAACTCCTCCTAGAGTCTTTGTCATATTACCTCTAAATTTGGTGTGGATAGGCTCCAGACATACATGGTGATAAATTGCAAAGGAATAGTCGATAGCTGAATTGATGACGTAATGGTGGACAATTAATTTAATGGAGACGCAACACTAAACAAAAGTGAAACCATGACACGGTCATAACACAGATGATTGAAAATTCATGAAACTTGGCAAAAACACAAGAGACATCATAAGACACGTTTTTAGTATTGGTAAGACTGACTCCGCCCAACAGGAAGTCGGCCATTTTGAAAAAAGTGTGTTTTACACACATTTTTTGCATACTTTGTCGAACTCCTCCTAGGGAATTTGTTGAATACTCTTGATATTTGTCTGTAATAAACTGCTAACATACTTAATTGTAAATTGCGAAGGAATAGTCGATATCTTAAACGAGGACGAAATGGCGGACAGTTGAATTGCTTGAGATGCCCCATTAAAACAGGAAGTGAATACATTCTGGTGTTAGTAGGTGTTTGAGGAGGTTAAAAAGGTTGAAAACTCTCGAAAATGTACAGGCCTGCTTGATTTAAGCAGTAGTTTGATCTGAAATTAAAATTTCTTGTATACGTATTTCATTGGCTCTATAGCGCCACCTAGGTTTCAATGCATATTTGACATTACGGGAATGCTCAAAACCTCTTGAAAATTGACAGATTGCATAAGACCTAAAAACACTTTACAAATATTTTGACAATTTTTTCATGTATAGCTAGCGGACTCTACAGCGCCCCCTAATTTGTTCATTTAATAAATTAGCTGTGGATGTGTCAAAATTTGTCTAATCTTCTCAAATTTTGGTAGGATCGTAGATAGTATGACCCTGCACATATTTGCAATTGGCTTGTATTAGCTCCGCCCAACAGGAAGTCGGCCATATTGGAATTTGTAATATTTTTACACATTTTTCACAAACTCATTTAAACTGCTCCTAAAGTCTTTGTCAGATTACCTCTTGTTTCGCTGTAAATGAACAACAGACATATTTGATGATAACTGCCAAAGGATTAGTTGATCGGTAAAACGGTGACCCAACGGCGAGCAATTGAGTCACTAGAGACGCAACACTAAACCAAAGTGAAACCATGACATGGTCAGAAAACAGATTATTGAAAATTCATGAAACTTGGCAAAAACACAAAAGACATCATTACACACATTTTCAGCATTGGTAGGACTGACTCCGCCCAACAGGAAGTCGGCCATTTTGAAATATCTGAATTTTACATACATTTTTTGCGTATGTTGTCAAACTACTCCTAGAAATTTTGTTGAATTCTCTTGGTATTTGGTAAAAATAAACATTGAACATATCTGATGATAAATTGTGAAGAAATAGTCGATATCTTAAACGAGAAGGGAATGGCGGACGGTTGAATGTTTGAGATGCCACATCAAAACTGGAGGTTGACACATAGGTAATGCTAGGAGTTTTGAGGACGTTATAAGAGAGAAAAGCTCACAAACTTTGACCGGCCTGCTTATCTGAGGCTGTTGTTTGATCTAGAATTAGAATTTCAAATATATGTGTTTTAACAGCTCTATAGCGCCACCTGTATTTTAAATGGGTATTTCACATTTTTGGCAGGATAGAAAACTCTTGAAAATTACCACACTTAATAAGACCTCAAAATTACTTTCACCGGTTTCTCGGTTTGGCCCGGTACGATTTGCGCTGTTGTGCGAGGGCCCTACGTCCCCCTGTGACAGGGGGACAACTCGTTTATTTATTTTTTCTGTTTACTTTTTAATCTCTTTTACAAAAGTTTGCTTATTTTACAATATTTGTTCTACTATCAATTACATGTTTGTCATGAGCTCTTTAGTGAGTTAGTGTAGCTCCTTTGTGGCACTTGCTTTATATTTACTCTGTAATTTTAAATATATATAATAGGAACACACACTGACCCACACAGTGTCATGTGATCTGTGACATAGGCTTTCCCATGATGCAATGGGGTGCAGTTGAATTTTTAAATTTGATTAAAAATGAAGGAACTATGTACAGAGGATTTTTTCTGAGGTATTGTGGTGTTAGTTTGTGGTGAAATAGATGTTTGTGGGTTGTTGTTTTGTGTTTTTTGGTGTTTTGGGTAATTCTGAGCAGTCACCATGAAGAAGTAAAGCGTGATAGGACCGTGCTTTAAAAGTCCCCCGTCTCCCAGGCACTAATGTATTGGCTCTGTAGTCATTACTGAACACTGGGAAACTGTTACTTGTCTAAAGTATGTGAAATCAAAAACACAAGGGAAATCTAATGGGAAAAACTGGGTATTCAGGGAAATAAGTTGAATTTATTTATTTATTTTTTTTTTTTTTCTGTTTACTTTTTCATCTCTTTTACAAAAGTTTGCTTATTTTACAATATTTGTTCTACTATCAATTACATGTTTGTCATGAGCTCTTTAGTGAGTTAGTGTAGCTCCTTTGTGGCACTTGCTTTATATTTACTGTGTACTTTTAAATATATATAATAGGAACACACACTGACCCACACAGTGTCATGTGATCTGTGACATAGGCTTTCCCATGATGCAATGGGGTGCAGTTGAATTTTTAAATTTGATTAAAAATGAAGGAACTATGTACAGAGGATTTTTTCTGAGGTATTGTGGTGTTAGTTTGTGGTGAAATAGATGTTTGTGGGTTGTTGTTTTGTGTTTTTTGGTGTTTTGGGTAATTCTGAGCAGTCACCATGAAGAAGTAAAGCGTGATAGGACCGTGCTTTAAAAGGCCCCCGTCTCCCAGGCACTAATGTATTGGCTCTGTAGTCATTACTGAACACTGGGAAACTGTTACTTGTCTAAAGTATGTGAAATCAAAAACACAAGGGAAATCTAATGGGAAAAACTAGGTATTCAGGGAAATAAGTGGAATTTATTTATTTTTTATTTATTTATTTATTTATTATTTATTTATTTATTTTTTCTGTTTACTTTTTAATCTCTTTTACAAAAGTTTGCTTATTTTACAATATTTGTTCTACTATCAATTACATGTTTGTCATGAGCTCTTTAGTGAGTTAGTGTAGCTCCTTTGTGGCACTTGCTTTATATTTACTGTGTACTTTTAAATATATATAATAGGAACACACACTGACCCACACAGTGTCATGTGATCTGTGACATAGGCTTTCCCATGATGCAATGGGGTGCAGTTGAATTTTTAAATTTGATTAAAAATGAAGGAACTATGTACAGAGGATTTTTTCTGAGGTATTGTGGTGTTAGTTTGTGGTGAAATAGATGTTTGTGGGTTGTTGTTTTGTGTTTTTTGGTGTTTTGGGTAATTCTGAGCAGTCACCATGAAGAAGTAAAGCGTGATAGGACCGTGCTTTAAAAGGCCCCCGTCTCCCAGGCACTAATGTATTGGCTCTGTAGTCATTACTGAACACTGGGAAACTGTTACTTGTCTAAAGTATGTGAAATCAAAAACACAAGGGAAATCTAATGGGAAAAACTGGGTATTCAGGGAAATAAGTGGAATTTATTTATTTATTTTTTCTGTTTACTTTTTAATCTCTTTTACAAAAGTTTGCTTATTTTACAATATTTGTTCTACTATCAATTACATGTTTGTCATGAGCTCTTTAGTGAGTTAGTGTAGCTCCTTTGTGGCACTTGCTTTATATTTACTGTGTACTTTTAAATATATATAATAGGAACACACACTGACCCACACAGTGTCATGTGATCTGTGACATAAGCTTTCCCATGATGCAATGGGGTGCAGTTGAATTTTTAAATTTGATTAAAAATGAAGGAACTATGTACAGAGGATTTTTTCTGAGGTATTGTGGTGTTAGTTTGTGGTGAAATAGATGTTTGTGGGTTGTTGTTTTGTGTTTTTTGGTGTTTTGGGTAATTCTGAGCAGTCACCATGAAGAAGTAAAGCGTGATAGGACCGTGCTTTAAAAGGCCCCCGTCTCCCAGGCACTAATGTATTGGCTCAGTAGTCATTACTGAACACTGGGAAACTGTTACTTGTCTAAAGTATGTGAAATCAAAAACACAAGGGAAATCTAATGGGAAAAACTAGGTATTCAGGGAAATAAGTGGAATTTATTTATTTATTTATTTATTTATTTTTTCTGTTTAGTTTTTAATCTCTTTTACAAAAGTTTGCTTATTTTACAATATTTGTTCTACTATCAATTACATGTTTGTCATGAGCTCTTTAGTGAGTTAGTGTAGCTCCTTTGTGGCACTTGCTTTATATTTACTGTGTACTTTTAAATATATATAATAGGAACACACACTGACCCACACAGTGTCATGTGATCTGTGACATAGGCTTTCCCATGATGCAATGGGGTGCAGTTGAATTTTTAAATTTGATTAAAAATGAAGGAACTATGTACAGAGGATTTTTTCTGAGGTATTGTGGTGTTAGTTTGTGGTGAAATAGATGTTTGTGGGTTGTTGTTTTGTGTTTTTTGGTAATTCTGAGCAGTCACCATGAAGAAGTAAAGCGTGATAGGACCGTGCTTTAAAAGGCCCCCGTCTCCCAGGCACTAATGTATTGGCTCTGTAGTCATTACTGAACACTGGGAAACTGTTACTTGTCTAAAGTATGTGAAATCAAAAACACAAGGGAAATCTAATGGGAAAAACTGGGTATTCAGGGAAATAAGTGGAATTTATTTATTTATTTATTTTTTTTTTCTGTTTACTTTTTAATCTCTTTTACAAAAGTTTGCTTATTTTACAATATTTGTTCTACTATCAATTACATGTTTGTCATGAGCTCTTTAGTGAGTTAGTGTAGCTCCTTTGTGGCACTTGCTTTATATTTACTGTGTACTTTTAAATATATATAATAGGAACACACACTGACCCACACAGTGTCATGTGATCTGTGACATAGGCTTTCCCATGATGCAATGGGGTGCAGTTGAATTTTTAAATTTGATTAAAAATGAAGGAACTATGTACAGAGGATTTTTTCTGAGGTATTGTGGTGTTAGTTTGTGGTGAAATAGATGTTTGTGGGTTGTTGTTTTGTGTTTTTTGGTGTTTTGGGTAATTCTGAGCAGTCACCATGAAGAAGTAAAGCGTGATAGGACCGTGCTTTAAAAGGCCCCCGTCTCCCATGCACTAATGTATTGGCTCTGTAGTCATTACTGAACACTGGGAAACTGTTACTTGTCTAAAGTATGTGAAATCAAAAACACAAGGGAAATCTAATGGGAAAAACTGGGTATTCAGGGAAATAAGTGGAATTTATTTATTTATTTTTTTTTTTTTCTGTTTACTTTTTAATCTCTTTTACAAAAGTTTGCTTATTTTACAATATTTGTTCTACTATCAATTACATGTTTGTCATGAGCTCTTTAGTGAGTTAGTGTAGCTCCTTTGTGGCACTTGCTTTATATTTACTGTGTACTTTTAAATATATATAATAGGAACACACACTGACCCACACAGTGTCATGTGATCTGTGACATAGGCTTTCCCATGATGCAATGGGGTGCAGTTGAATTTTTAAATTTGATTAAAAATGAAGGAACTATGTACAGAGGATTTTTTCTGAGGTATTGTGGTGTTAGTTTGTGGTGAAATAGATGTTTGTGGGTTGTTGTTTTGTGTTTTTTGGTGTTTTGGGTAATTCTGAGCAGTCACCATGAAGAAGTAAAGCGTGATAGGACCGTGCTTTAAAAGGCCCCCGTCTCCCAGGCACTAATGTATTGGCTCTGTAGTCATTACTGAACACTGGGAAACTGTTACTTGTCTAAAGTATGTGAAATCAAAAAACACAAGGGAAATCTAATGGGAAAAACTGGGTATTCAGGGAAATAAGTGGAATTTATTTATTTATTTATTTATTTTTTCTGTTTCCTTTTTAATCTCTTTTACAAAAGTTTGCTTATTTTACAATATTTGTTCTACTATCAATTACATGTTTGTCATGAGCTCTTTAGTGAGTTAGTGTAGCTCCTTTGTGGCACTTGCTTTATATTTACTGTGTACTTTTAAATATATATAATAGGAACACACACTGACCCACACAGTGTCATGTGATCTGTGACATAGGCTTTCCCATGATGCAATGGGGTGCAGTTGAATTTTTAAATTTGATTAAAAATGAAGGAACTATGTACAGAGGATTTTTTCTGAGGTATTGTGGTGTTAGATTGTGGTGAAATAGATGTTTGTGGGTTGTTGTTTTGTGTTTTTTGGTGTTTTGGGTAATTCTGAGCAGTCACCATGAAGAAGTAAAGCGTGATAGGACCGTGCTTTAAAAGGCCCCCGTCTCCCAGGCACTAATGTATTGGCTCTGTAGTCATTACTGAACACTGGGAAACTGTTACTTGTCTAAAGTATGTGAAATCAAAAACACAAGGGAAATCTAATGGGAAAAACTGGGTATTCAGGGAAATAAGTGGAATTTATTTATTTATTTATTTATTTTTTCTGTTTACTTTTTAATCTCTTTTACAAAAGTTTGCTTATTTTACAATATTTGTTCTACTATCAATTACATGTTTGTCATGAGCTCTTTAGTGAGTTAGTGTAGCTCCTTTGTGGCACTTGCTTTATATTTACTGTGTACTTTTAAATATATATAATAGGAACACACACTGACCCACACAGTGTCATGTGATCTGTGACATAGGCTTTCCCATGATGCAATGGGGTGCAGTTGAATTTTTAAATTTGATTAAAAATGAAGGAACTATGTACAGAGGATTTTTTCTGAGGTATTGTGGTGTTAGTTTGTGGTGAAATAGATGTTTGTGGGTTGTTGTTTTGTGTTTTTTGGTGTTTTTGGGTAATTCTGAGCAGTCACCATGAAGAAGTAAAGCGTGATAGGACCGTGCTTTAAAAGGCCCCCGTCTCCCAGGCACTAATGTATTGGCTCTGTAGTCATTACTGAACACTGGGAAACTGTTATTTGTCTAAAGTATGTGAAATCAAAAACACAAGGGAAATCTACTGGGAAAAACTAGGTATTCAGGGAAATAAGTGGAATTTGTTTATTTATTTATTTATTTTTTCTGTTTACTTTTTAATCTCTTTTACAAAAGTTTGCTTATTTTACAATATTTGTTCTACTATCAATTACATGTTTGTCATGAGCTCTTTAGTGAGTTAGTGTAGCTCCTTTGTGGCACTTGCTTTATATTTACTGTGTACTTTTAAATATATATAATAGGAACACACACTGACCCACACAGTGTCATGTGATCTGTGACATAGGCTTTCCCATGATGCAATGGGGTGCAGTTGAATTTTTAAATTTGATTAAAAATGAAGGAACTATGTACAGAGGATTTTTTCTGAGGTATTGTGGTGTTAGTTTGTGGTGAAATAGATGTTTGTGGGTTGTTGTTTTGTGTTTTTTGGTGTTTTGGGTAATTCTGAGCAGTCACCATGAAGAAGTAAAGCGTGATAGGACCGTGCTTTAAAAGGCCCCCGTCTCCCAGGCACTAATGTATTGGCTCTGTAGTCATTACTGAACACTGGGAAACTGTTACTTGTCTAAAGTATGTGAAATCAAAAACACAAGGGAAATCTAATGGGAAAAACTGGGTATTCAGGGAAATAAGTGGCATTTATTTATTTATTATTTTTTTTTTCTGTTTACTTTTTAATCTCTTTTACAAAAGTTTGCTTATTTTACAATATTTGTTCTACTATCAATTACATGTTTGTCATGAGCTCTTTAGTGAGTTAGTGTAGCTCCTTTGTGGCACTTGCTTTATATTTACTGTGTACTTTTAAATATATATAATAGGAACACACACTGACCCACACAGTGTCATGTGATCTGTGACATAGGCTTTCCCATGATGCAATGGGGTGCAGTTGAATTTTTAAATTTGATTAAAAATGAAGGAACTATGTACAGAGGATTTTTTCTGAGGTATTGTGGTGTTAGTTTGTGGTGAAATAGATGTTTGTGGGTTGTTGTTTTGTGTTTTTTGGTGTTTTGGGTAATTCTGAGCAGTCACCATGAAGAAGTAAAGCGTGATAGGACCGTGCTTTAAAAGTCCCCCGTCTCCCATGCACTAATGTATTGGCTCTGTAGTCATTACTGAACACTGGGAAACTGTTACTTGTCTAAAGTATGTGAAATCAAAAACACAAGGGAAATCTACTGGGAAAAACTAGGTATTCAGGGAAATAAGTGGAATTTGTTTATTTATTTATTTATTTTTTCTGTTTACTTTTTAATCTCTTTTACAAAAGTTTGCTTATTTTACAATATTTGTTCTACTATCAATTACATGTTTGTCATGAGCTCTTTAGTGAGTTAGTGTAGCTCCTTTGTGGCACTTGCTTTATATTTACTGTGTACTTTTAAATATATATAATAGGAACACACACTGACCCACACAGTGTCATGTGATCTGTGACATAGGCTTTCCCATGATGCAATGGGGTGCAGTTGAAATTTTAAATTTGATTAAAAATGAAGGAACTATGTACAGAGGATTTTTTCTGAGGTATTGTGGTGTTAGTTTGTGGTGAAATAGATGTTTGTGGGTTGTTGTTTTGTGTTTTTTGGTGTTTTAGGTAATTCTGAGCAGTCACCATGAAGAAGTAAAGCGTGATAGGACCGTGCTTTAAAAGGCCCCCGTCTCCCAGGCACTAATGTATTGGCTCTGTAGTCATTACTGAACACTGGGAAACTGTTACTTGTCTAAAGTATGTGAAATCAAAAACACAAGGGAAATCTAATGGGAAGAACTGGGTATTCAGGGAAGTAAGTGGAATTTATTTATTTATTTTTATTTTTTTTCTGTTTACTTTTTAATCTCTTTTACAAAAGTTTGCTTATTTTACAATATTTGTTCTACTATCAATTACATGTTTGTCATGAGCTCTTTAGTGAGTTAGTGTAGCTCCTTTGTGGCACTTGCTTTATATTTACTGTGTACTTTTAAATATATATAATAGGAACACACACTGACCCACACAGTGTCATGTGATCTGTGACATAGGCTTTCCCATGATGCAATGGGGTGCAGTTGAAATTTTAAATTTGATTAAAAATGAAGGAACTATGTACAGAGGATTTTTTCTGAGGTATTGTGGTGTTAGTTTGTGGTGAAATAGATGTTTGTGGGTTGTTGTTTTGTGTTTTTTGGTGTTTTAGGTAATTCTGAGCAGTCACCATGAAGAAGTAAAGCGTGATAGGACCGTGCTTTAAAAGGCCCCCGTCTCCCAGGCACTAATGTATTGGCTCTGTAGTCATTACTGAACACTGGGAAACTGTTACTTGTCTAAAGTATGTGAAATCAAAAACACAAGGGAAATCTAATGGGAAAAACTGGGTATTCAGGGAAGTAAGTGGAATTTATTTATTTATTTATTTATTTTTTTTTTCTGTTTACTTTTTAATCTCTTTTACAAAAGTTTGCTTATTTTACAATATTTGTTCTACTATCAATTACATGTTTGTCATGAGCTCTTTAGTGAGTTAGTGTAGCTCCTTTGTGGCACTTGCTTTATATTTACTGTGTACTTTTAAATATATATAATAGGAACACACACTGACCCACACAGTGTCATGTGATCTGTGACATAGGCTTTCCCATGATGCAATGGGGTGCAGTTGAAATTTTAAATTTGATTAAAAATGAAGGAACTATGTACAGAGGATTTTTTCTGAGGTATTGTGGTGTTAGTTTGTGGTGAAATAGATGTTTGTGGGTTGTTGTTTTGTGTTTTTTGGTGTTTTAGGTAATTCTGAGCAGTCACCATGAAGAAGTAAAGCGTGATAGGACCGTGCTTTAAAAGGCCCCCGTCTCCCAGGCACTAATGTATTGGCTCTGTAGTCATCACTGAACACTGGGAAACTGTTACTTGTCTAAAGTATGTGAAATCAAAAACACAAGGGAAATCTAATGGGAAGAACTGGGTATTCAGGGAAGTAACTGGAATTTATTTATTTATTTTTTTTTTTTTCTGTTTACTTTTTAATCTCTTTTACAAAAGTTTGCTTATTTTACAATATTTGTTCTACTATCAATTACATGTTTGTCATGAGCTCTTTAGTGAGTTAGTGTAGCTCCTTTGTGGCACTTGCTTTATATTTACTGTGTACTTTTAAATATATATAATAGGAACACACACTGACCCACACAGTGTCATGTGATCTGTGACATAGGCTTTCCCATGATGCAATGGGGTGCAGTTGAAATTTTAAATTTGATTAAAAATGAAGGAACTATGTACAGAGGATTTTTTCTGAGGTATTGTGGTGTTAGTTTGTGGTGAAATAGATGTTTGTGGGTTGTTGTTTTGTGTTTTTTGGTGTTTTAGGTAATTCTGAGCAGTCACCATGAAGAAGTAAAGCGTGATAGGACCGTGCTTTAAAAGGCCCCCGTCTCCCAGGCACTAATGTATTGGCTCTGTAGTCATTACTGAACACTGGGAAACTGTTACTTGTCTAAAGTATGTGAAATCAAAAACACAAGGGAAATCTAATGGGAAGAACTGGGTATTCAGGGAAGTAAGTGGAATTTATTTATTTATTTTTTTTTTTTTCTGTTTACTTTTTAATCTCTTTTACAAAAGTTTGCTTATTTTACAATATTTGTTCTACTATCAATTACATGTTTGTCATGAGCTCTTTAGTGAGTTAGTGTAGCTCCTTTGTGGCACTTGCTTTATATTTACTGTGTACTTTTAAATATATATAATAGGAACACACACTGACCCACACAGTGTCATGTGATCTGTGACATAGGCTTTCCCATGATGCAATGGGGTGCAGTTGAATTTTTAAATTTGATTAAAAATGAAGGAACTATGTACAGAGGATTTTTTCTGAGGTATTGTGGTGTTAGTTTGTGGTGAAATAGATGTTTGTGGGTTGTTGTTTTGTGTTTTTTGGTGTTTTGGGTAATTCTGAGCAGTCACCATGAAGAAGTAAAGCGTGATAGGACCGTGCTTTAAAAGTCCCCCGTCTCCCATGCACTAATGTATTGGCTCTGTAGTCATTACTGAACACTGGGAAACTGTTATTTGTCTAAAGTATGTGAAATCAAAAACACAAGGGAAATCTACTGGGAAAAACTAGGTATTCAGGGAAATAAGTGGAATTTGTTTATTTATTTATTTATTTTTTCTGTTTACTTTTTAATCTCTTTTACAAAAGTTTGCTTATTTTACAATATTTGTTCTACTATCAATTACATGTTTGTCATGAGCTCTTTAGTGAGTTAGTGTAGCTCCTTTGTGGCACTTGCTTTATATTTACTGTGTACTTTTAAATATATATAATAGGAACACACACTGACCCACACAGTGTCATGTGATCTGTGACATAGGCTTTCCCATGATGCAATGGGGTGCAGTTGAATTTTTAAATTTGATTAAAAATGAAGGAACTATGTACAGAGGATTTTTTCTGAGGTATTGTGGTGTTAGTTTGTGGTGAAATAGATGTTTGTGGGTTGTTGTTTTGTGTTTTTTGGTGTTTTAGGTAATTCTGAGCAGTCACCATGAAGAAGTAAAGCGTGATAGGACCGTGCTTTAAAAGGCCCCCGTCTCCCATGTACTAATGTATTGGCTCTGTAGTCATTACTGAACACTGGGAAACTCTGACTTGTCTAAAGTATGTGAAATCAAAAACACAAGGGAAATCTAATGGGAAAAACTGGGTATTCAGGGAAGTAACTGGAATTTATTTATTTATTTTTTTTTTTTTTCTGTTTACTTTTTAATCTCTTTTACAAAAGTTTGCTTATTTTACAATATTTGTTCTACTATCAATTACATGTTTGTCATGAGCTCTTTAGTGAGTTAGTGTAGCTCCTTTGTGGCACTTGCTTTATATTTACTGTGTACTTTTAAATATATATAATAGGAACACACACTGACCCACACAGTGTCATGTGATCTGTGACATAGGCTTTCCCATGATGCAATGGGGTGCAGTTGAATTTTTAAATTTGATTAAAAATGAAGGAACTATGTACAGAGGATTTTTTCTGAGGTATTGTGGTGTTAGTTTGTGGTGAAATAGATGTTTGTGGGTTGTTGTTTTGTGTTTTTTGGTGTTTTGGGTAATTCTGAGCAGTCACCATGAAGAAGTAAAGCGTGATAGGACCGTGCTTTAAAAGGCCCCCGTCTCCCAGGCACTAATGTATTGGCTCTGTAGTCATTACTGAACACTGGGAAACTGTTACTTGTCTAAAGTATGTGAAATCAAAAACACAAGGGAAATCTAATGGGAAAAACTGGGTATTCAGGGAAATAAGTGGAATTTATTTATTTATTTATTTATTTATTTTTTCTGTTTACTTTTTAATCTCTTTTACAAAAGTTTGCTTATTTTACAATATTTGTTCTACTATCAATTACATGTTTGTCATGAGCTCTTTAGTGAGTTAGTGTAGCTCCTTTGTGGCACTTGCTTTATATTTACTGTGTACTTTTAAATATATATAATAGGAACACACACTGACCCACACAGTGTCATGTGATCTGTGACATAGGCTTTCCCATGATGCAATGGGGTGCAGTTGAAATTTTAAATTTGATTAAAAATGAAGGAACTATGTACAGAGGATTTTTTCTGAGGTATTGTGGTGTTAGTTTGTGGTGAAATAGATGTTTGTGGGTTGTTGTTTTGTGTTTTTTGGTGTTTTAGGTAATTCTGAGCAGTCACCATGAAGAAGTAAAGCGTGATAGGACCGTGCTTTAAAAGGCCCCCGTCTCCCAGGCACTAATGTATTGGCTCTGTAGTCATCACTGAACACTGGGAAACTGTTACTTGTCTAAAGTATGTGAAATCAAAAACACAAGGGAAATCTAATGGGAAGAACTGGGTATTCAGGGAAGTAAGTGGAATTTATTTATTTTTTTTTTTTTTTTTTCTGTTTACTTTTTAATCTCTTTTACAAAAGTTTGCTTATTTTACAATATTTGTTCTACTATCAATTACATGTTTGTCATGAGCTCTTTAGTGAGTTAGTGTAGCTCCTTTGTGGCACTTGCTTTATATTTACTGTGTACTTTTAAATATATATAATAGGAACACACACTGACCCACACAGTGTCATGTGATCTGTGACATAGGCTTTCCCATGATGCAATGGGGTGCAGTTGAATTTTTAAATTTGATTAAAAATGAAGGAACTATGTACAGAGGATTTTTTCTGAGGTATTGTGGTGTTAGTTTGTGGTGAAATAGATGTTTGTGGGTTGTTGTTTTGTGTTTTTTGGTGTTTTGGGTAATTCTGAGCAGTCACCATGAAGAAGTAAAGCGTGATAGGACCGTGCTTTAAAAGGCCCCCGTCTCCCAGGCACTAATGTATTGGCTCTGTAGTCATTACTGAACACTGGGAAACTGTTACTTGTCTAAAGTATGTGAAATCAAAAACACAAGGGAAATCTAATGGGAAAAACTGGGTATTCAGGGAAACAAGTGGAATTTATTTATTTATTTATTTATTTTTTCTGTTTACTTTTTAATCTCTTTTACAAAAGTTTGCTTATTTTACAATATTTGTTCTACTATCAATTACATGTTTGTCATGAGCTCTTTAGTGAGTTAGTGTAGCTCCTTTGTGGCACTTGCTTTATATTTACTGTGTACTTTTAAATATATATAATAGGAACACACACTGACCCACACAGTGTCATGTGATCTGTGACATAGGCTTTCCCATGATGCAATGGGGTGCAGTTGAATTTTTAAATTTGATTAAAAATGAAGGAACTATGTACAGAGGATTTTTTCTGAGGTATTGTGGTGTTAGTTTGTGGTGAAATAGATGTTTGTGGGTTGTTGTTTTGTGTTTTTTGGTGTTTTGGGTAATTCTGAGCAGTCACCATGAAGAAGTAAAGCGTGATAGGACCGTGCTTTAAAAGGCCCCCGTCTCCCAGGCACTAATGTATTGGCTCTGTAGTCATTACTGAACACTGGGAAACTGTTACTTGTCTAAAGTATGTGAAATCAAAAACACAAGGGAAATCTAATGGGAAAAACTGGGTATTCAGGGAAATAAGTGGAATTTATTTATTTATTTATTTATTTTTTCTGTTTACTTTTTAATCTCTTTTACAAAAGTTTGCTTATTTTACAATATTTGTTCTACTATCAATTACATGTTTGTCATGAGCTCTTTAGTGAGTTAGTGTAGCTCCTTTGTGGCACTTGCTTTATATTTACTGTGTACTTTTAAATATATATAATAGGAACACACACTGACCCACACAGTGTCATGTGATCTGTGACATAGGCTTTCCCATGATGCAATGGGGTGCAGTTGAATTTTTAAATTTGATTAAAAATGAAGGAACTATGTACAGAGGATTTTTTCTGAGGTATTGTGGTGTTAGTTTGTGGTGAAATAGATGTTTGTGGGTTGTTGTTTTGTGTTTTTTGGTGTTTTGGGTAATTCTGAGCAGTCACCATGAAGAAGTAAAGCGTGATAGGACCGTGCTTTAAAAGGCCCCCGTCTCCCAGGCACTAATGTATTGGCTCTGTAGTCATTACTGAACACTGGGAAACTGTTACTTGTCTAAAGTATGTGAAATCAAAAACACAAGGGAAATCTAATGGGAAAAACTGGGTATTCAGGGAAATAAGTGGAATTTATTTATTTATTTATTTATTTTTTCTGTTTACTTTTTAATCTCTTTTACAAAAGTTTGCTTATTTTACAATATTTGTTCTACTATCAATTACATGTTTGTCATGAGCTCTTTAGTGAGTTAGTGTAGCTCCTTTGTGGCACTTGCTTTATATTTACTGTGTACTTTTAAATATATATAATAGGAACACACACTGACCCACACAGTGTCATGTGATCTGTGACATAGGCTTTCCCATGATGCAATGGGGTGCAGTTGAATTTTTAAATTTGATTAAAAATGAAGGAACTATGTACAGAGGATTTTTTCTGAGGTATTGTGGTGTTAGTTTGTGGTGAAATAGATGTTTGTGGGTTGTTGTTTTGTGTTTTTTGGTGTTTTGGGTAATTCTGAGCAGTCACCATGAAGAAGTAAAGCGTGATAGGACCGTGCTTTAAAAGGCCCCCGTCTCCCAGGCACTAATGTATTGTCTCTGTAGTCATTACTGAACACTGGGAAACTGTTACTTGTCTAAAGTATGTGAAATCAAAAACACAAGGGAAATCTAATGGGAAAAACTGGGTATTCAGGGAAATAAGTGGAATTTATTTATTTATTTTTTCTGTTTACTTTTTAATCTCTTTTACAAAAGTTTGCTTATTTTACAATATTTGTTCTACTATCAATTACATGTTTGTCATGAGCTCTTTAGTGAGTTAGTGTAGCTCCTTTGTGGCACTTGCTTTATATTTACTGTGTACTTTTAAATATATATAATAGGAACACACACTGACCCACACAGTGTCATGTGATCTGTGACATAGGCTTTCCCATGATGCAATGGGGTGCAGTTGAAATTTTAAATTTGATTAAAAATGAAGGAACTATGTACAGAGGATTTTTTCTGAGGTATTGTGGTGTTAGTTTGTGGTGAAATAGATGTTTGTGGTAGGGCTGGGGCGGTATTGATTTTTTATAACCGCGGTAAAAAACTAACGCATCACCGTGATATTGCGGTTAACCGCGAGACCCCAACCCCCCCCCCCCCCAAAAAAAAAAAACCCCACAAATTTATTGGTAACAAATCTTTATTCTTCAAACCATACAGCCTACATACAACCTCTACATAAACCATAAATACAGCATAACAAGTGAACATATGCTGCCTGTATAATTCGTCATTGTACAGCTAACCTGTCTTTTTCCGCGCAGACTTTTTGAAGGAGGAGCTTGTCCGCCTCCCCCTTCTCCATCCATAGATCTATTTTAGGGCTGGCCCAATAGCGGTTTTGAGCTCAGGATATTCGGCAGTAATTGGTAGCGAATATTCTAATATTCGTTTTAAAAAAAAAGACGAATTAATCCACAGAAAAATTTTCCACTGACCCCCGGCCCCGAAAAAAATATATTTCTCACCCCTTTCCTCGGGCCGTTCGGGCTCAAGGCTCAAGAAGTCTGTGATAGGCGTCTGTTTTTTTTTTTATTCACACTCTTCTTATTTCTCATTAAATATCTACTAGATACAGATTATATCTGTACAGTATCATTTATTTCACTTCCCTCCTGAATATTTGGAGTGCATTATGTCTCCTTATGTTGTGTAGTTATGTAGTTTTCACCCCAGAATTTCTGCTGCTGCCCAGGCTTCGGCTGCATCGCAGGGCAGGAGCGCAGCTGCGTTACGGCTATTTCGTTTGAATTGTGCAGTGCAGAGTATTACAGATTTTGTATTTTTGCACTTGGGCTATTAGCTCAATATTAAATATTTCGTTTGTTTATAAATTATTTTATATTCTTAAACCATGTTAAATTATATTCGATTGGAGGAAATTAATTCAGACATCATTTCTTTTTTGTCCCGTTATACCGTTCCGCAAAAAAATCCTTCTTTTAATCCCGCATCAGCCCGCCACATACACAGTTTTGCCGCACCTGCCCCGCGGTCCTAAATAAATTTAATAAATTACATTTAGTGCTTAAAATTAAAAAAACATATTTATTAAAACCGCGCTGAATAGTGCGGTCACGTTTCTTACCACATTACAAAAAAAAATCGGTGTGTGTGTGCGCGTGTCGGTCCATTCTCCGCTCCTTTTTTGTGCTTAGGGTTTTTTTGTTGCGTGCATGAGAATCACTGCGTGATTATTACAATTTTCTTAACTATTTATTAATGTGCTCCCACATCCTCTGGATTGATTAAACTCCTGTTCCCGCCAATAACAATTCAGTTCTGTCTGTGCCGCAAGATATCCTGACGGGACCCGCGTCATATAATATGTTGATTAAAATGTCGTGACGTTAAGAAATCGGCTCGCAAGAGACAACCGACCAAAAAAAAGACATTAGTTCCATTTTAAAATAATAGAAACCTGTCCTTTATGTTTGACAATTTTTGTTTCACTTTACTTGTCCTTACTCATCTGAAGTTTATTTATCTGAACTGAGTTTTATATGGTTATATTTGTAGCGGTTCTGAACTCAGTTCCGCGTGCTGTGAAAGAGACAAGGCGCAGCGCATTTTACCTCAGACTTGGTCAGATAACAACATTTCAGTAAAGATGGTGGTTATAGTTTTATATCATTGCTTTGCTGTTTGAACTACACTTCAACCAACCTTACTATTTTTACCAAGACTGAGGCGCAATGCCGCGCGTTCTCCGCGGTGCTCACGCAGAACAGCCAGCAGCCAGACAATGAATTAATATATTTTACTTTCTCAAAATGTGACCACGGAACACCTTACATGGCTCTATGGTTTACCTTGAGGTGGGTGAATTAGTTTGATGTGTTGGCGAGAGGTGCAGACACCACTTTCCGGCAAATCTTGCAGATGATTCTCTTCTGTTCTGAGTCTTTTTCTTCCTTTTTTCTCAACTTACTGAGCCTGCCCTGTAGCTTCCATTTCCGAGCCAATATTAGTGCTGCTAATCTTCACTCTCTTCAGCAGCCTCAATGGAGACGAAGTGAGCAGGAGACTCCAGAGCTGTTCTGACCTCAATGAGTACCACGCACCGCGTTTTGCTTAACCCATTCGCTGCCGCGCCAGTGCAGCGGCAGCACAGATAAATGACAAAAAATTTTATATTCGATATTATGAATTTTGAGATCGTTTGACACCAATATCTATCGCGATCAAAATATATTTGATATATTGCACAGCCCTATAGTGTAGGACTTACACTTGACATATTAATACTGAATTCACCACAGTTGTGCTTATATGGAGCATTTTACTACCGCTCAAAACGCAGTCAATCAGATTTGACAGCCATAAAAAATGCGGTAATGACGGTAATGAGCTCATCACCGCGGTGACGTCCCATAACCGCGGTATTGCGGTAATAAAATTATCGTCACAGCCCTAGTTTGTGGGTTGTTGTTTTGTGTTTTTTGGTGTTTTAGGTAATTCTGAGCAGTCACCATGAAGAAGTAAAGCGTGATAGGACCGTGCTTTAAAAGGCCCCCGTCTCCCAGGCACTAATGTATTGGCTCTGTAGTCATCACTGAACACTGGGAAACTGTTACTTGTCTAAAGTATGTGAAATCAAAAACACAAGGGAAATCTAATGGGAAGAACTGGGTATTCAGGGAAGTAAGTGGAATTTATTTATTTATTTATTTATTTTTCTGTTTACTTTTTAATCTCTTTTACAAAAGTTTGCTTATTTTACAATATTTGTTCTACTATCAATTACATGTTTGTCATGAGCTCTTTAGTGAGTTAGTGTAGCTCCTTTGTGGCACTTGCTTTATATTTACTGTGTACTTTTAAATATATATAATAGGAACACACACTGACCCACACAGTGTCATGTGATCTGTGACATAGGCTTTCCCATGATGCAATGGGGTGCAGTTGAAATTTTAAATTTGATTAAAAATGAAGGAACTATGTACAGAGGATTTTTTCTGAGGTATTGTGGTGTTAGTTTGTGGTGAAATAGATGTTTGTGGGTTGTTGTTTTGTGTTTTTTGGTGTTTTAGGTAATTCTGAGCAGTCACCATGAAGAAGTAAAGCGTGATAGGACCGTGCTTTAAAAGGCCCCCGTCTCCCAGGCA
Organism: Astyanax mexicanus; assembly: GCF_023375975.1. Lineage (NCBI taxonomy): Eukaryota > Metazoa > Chordata > Actinopteri > Characiformes > Acestrorhamphidae > Astyanax > Astyanax mexicanus. The sequence goes on from NC_064412.1 coordinate 33,605,774, forward strand.
CTAATGTATTGGCTCTGTAGTCATTACTGAACACTGGGAAACTGTTACTTGTCTAAAGTATGTGAAATCAAAAACACAAGGGAAATCTAATGGGAAAAACTGGGTATTCAGGGAAATAAGTGGAATTTATTTATTTATTTATTTATTTTTTCTGTTTACTTTTTAATCTCTTTTACAAAAGTTTGCTTATTTTACAATATTTGTTCTACTATCAATTACATGTTTGTCATGAGCTCTTTAGTGAGTTAGTGTAGCTCCTTTGTGGCACTTGCTTTATATTTACTGTGTACTTTTAAATATATATAATAGGAACACACACTGACCCACACAGTGTCATGTGATCTGTGACATAGGCTTTCCCATGATGCAATGGGGTGCAGTTGAATTTTTAAATTTGATTAAAAATGAAGGAACTATGTACAGAGGATTTTTTCTGAGGTATTGTGGTGTTAGTTTGTGGTGAAATAGATGTTTGTGGGTTGTTGTTTTGTGTTTTTTGGTGTTTTGGGTAATTCTGAGCAGTCACCATGAAGAAGTAAAGCGTGATAGGACCGTGCTTTAAAAGGCCCCCGTCTCCCAGGCACTAATGTATTGGCTCTGTAGTCATTACTGAACACTGGGAAACTGTTACTTGTCTAAAGTATGTGAAATCAAAAACACAAGGGAAATCTAATGGGAAAAACTGGGTATTCAGGGAAATAAGTGGAATTTTTTTTTTTATTTTTTTTTTTTTCTGTTTACTTTTTAATCTCTTTTACAAAAGTTTGCTTATTTTACAATATTTGTTCTACTATCTTTGTGGCACTTGCTTTATATTTACTGTGTACTTTTAAATATATATAATAGGAACACACACTGACCCACACAGTGTCATGTGATCTGTGACATAGGCTTTCCCATGATGCAATGGGGTGCAGTTGAAATTTTAAATTTGATTAAAAATGAAGGAACTATGTACAGAGGATTTTTTCTGAGGTATTGTGGTGTTAGTTTGTGGTGAAATAGATGTTTGTGGGTTGTTGTTTTGTGTTTTTTGGTGTTTTGGGTAATTCTGAGCAGTCACCATGAAGAAGTAAAGCGTGATAGGACCGTGCTTTAAAAGGCCCCCGTCTCCCAGGCACTAATGTATTGGCTCTGTAGTCATTACTGAACACTGGGAAACTGTTACTTGTCTAAAGTATGTGAAATCAAAAACACGAGGGAAATCTAATGGGAAAAACTGGGTATTCAGGGAAATAAGTGGAATTTATTTATTTATTTATTTTTTTTTTCTGTTTACTTTTTAATCTCTTTTACAAAAGTTTGCTTATTTTACAATATTTGTTCTACTATCAATTACATGTTTGTCATGAGCTCTTTAGTGAGTTAGTGTAGCTCCTTTGTGGCACTTGCTTTATATTTACTGTGTACTTTTAAATATATATAATAGGAACACACACTGACCCACACAGTGTCATGTGATCTGTGACATAGGCTTTCCCATGATGCAATGGGGTGCAGTTGAATTTTTAAATTTGATTAAAAATGAAGGAACTATGTACAGAGGATTTTTTCTGAGGTATTGTGGTGTTAGTTTGTGGTGAAATAGATGTTTGTGGGTTGTTGTTTTGTGTTTTTTGGTGTTTTGGGTAATTCTGAGCAGTCACCATGAAGAAGTAAAGCGTGATAGGACCGTGCTTTAAAAGGCCCCCGTCTCCCAGGCACTAATGTATTGGCTCTGTAGTCATTACTGAACACTGGGAAACTGTTACTTGTCTAAAGTATGTGAAATCAAAAACACAAGGGAAATCTAATGGGAAAAACTGGGTATTCAGGGAAATAAGTGGAATTTATTTATTTATTTATTTATTTATTTATTTTTTCTGTTTACTTTTTAATCTCTTTTACAAAAGTTTGCTTATTTTACAATATTTGTTCTACTATCAATTACATGTTTGTCATGAGCTCTTTAGTGAGTTAGTGTAGCTCCTTTGTGGCACTTGCTTTATATTTACTGTGTACTTTTAAATATATATAATAGGAACACACACTGACCCACACAGTGTCATGTGATCTGTGACATAGGCTTTCCCATGATGCAATGGGGTGCAGTTGAAATTTTAAATTTGATTAAAAATGAAGGAACTATGTACAGAGGATTTTTTCTGAGGTATTGTGGTGTTAGTTTGTGGTGAAATAGATGTTTGTGGGTTGTTGTTTTGTGTTTTTTGGTGTTTTGGGTAATTCTGAGCAGTCACCATGAAGAAGTAAAGCGTGATAGGACCGTGCTTTAAAAGGCCCCCGTCTCCCAGGCACTAATGTATTGGCTCTGTAGTCATTACTGAACACTGGGAAACTGTTACTTGTCTAAAGTATGTGAAATCAAAAACACAAGGGAAATCTAATGGGAAAAACTGGGTATTCAGGGAAATAAGTGGAATTTATTTTTTTTATTTTTTTTTTTTTTCTGTTTACTTTTTAATCTCTTTTACAAAAGTTTGCTTATTTTACAATATTTGTTCTACTATCAATTACATGTTTGTCATGAGCTCTTTAGTGAGTTAGTGTAGCTCCTTTGTGGCACTTGCTTTATATTTACTGTGTACTTTTAAATATATATAATAGGAACACACACTGACCCACACAGTGTCATGTGATCTGTGACATAGGCTTTCCCATGATGCAATGGGGTGCAGTTGAAATTTTAAATTTGATTAAAAATGAAGGAACTATGTACAGAGGATTTTTTCTGAGGTATTGTGGTGTTAGTTTGTGGTGAAATAGATGTTTGTGGGTTGTTGTTTTGTGTTTTTTGGTGTTTTGGGTAATTCTGAGCAGTCACCATGAAGAAGTAAAGCGTGATAGGACCGTGCTTTAAAAGGCCCCCGTCTCCCAGGCACTAATGTATTGGCTCTGTAGTCATTACTGAACACTGGGAAACTGTTACTTGTCTAAAGTATGTGAAATCAAAAACACAAGGGAAATCTAATGGGAAAAACTGGGTATTCAGGGAAATAAGTGGAATTTATTTATTTATTTATTTATTTATTTATTTATTTATTTTTTCTGTTTACTTTTTAATCTCTTTTACAAAAGTTTGCTTATTTTACAATATTTGTTCTACTATCAATTACATGTTTGTCATGAGCTCTTTAGTGAGTTAGTGTAGCTCCTTTGTGGCACTTGCTTTATATTTACTGTGTACTTTTAAATATATATAATAGGAACACACACTGACCCACACAGTGTCATGTGATCTGTGACATAGGCTTTCCCATGATGCAATGGGGTGCAGTTGAAATTTTAAATTTGATTAAAAATGAAGGAACTATGTACAGAGGATTTTTTCTGAGGTATTGTGGTGTTAGTTTGTGGTGAAATAGATGTTTGTGGGTTGTTGTTTTGTGTTTTTTGGTGTTTTGGGTAATTCTGAGCAGTCACCATGAAGAAGTAAAGCGTGATAGGACCGTGCTTTAAAAGGCCCCCGTCTCCCAGGCACTAATGTATTGGCTCTGTAGTCATTACTGAACACTGGGAAACTGTTACTTGTCTAAAGTATGTGAAATCAAAAACACAAGGGAAATCTAATGGGAAAAACTGGGTATTCAGGGAAATAAGTGGAATTTTTTATTTTTATTTTTTTTTTTCTGTTTACTTTTTAATCTCTTTTACAAAAGTTTGCTTATTTTACAATATTTGTTCTACTATCAATTACATGTTTGTCATGAGCTCTTTAGTGAGTTAGTGTAGCTCCTTTGTGGCACTTGCTTTATATTTACTGTGTACTTTTAAATATATATAATAGGAACACACACTGACCCACACAGTGTCATGTGATCTGTGACATAGGCTTTCCCATGATGCAATGGGGTGCAGTTGAAATTTTAAATTTGATTAAAAATGAAGGAACTATGTACAGAGGATTTTTTCTGAGGTATTGTGGTGTTAGTTTGTGGTGAAATAGATGTTTGTGGGTTGTTGTTTTGTGTTTTTTGGTGTTTTTTTGGTAATTCTGAGCAGTCACCATGAAGAAGTAAAGCGTGATAGGACCGTGCTTTAAAAGTCCCCCGTCTCCCAGGCACTAATGTATTGGCTCTGTAGTCATTACTGAACACTGGGAAACTGTTATTTGTCTAAAGTATGTGAAATCAAAAACACAAGGGAAATCTACTGGGAAAAACTAGGTATTCAGGGAAATAAGTGGAATTTGTTTATTTATTTATTTATTTTTTCTGTTTACTTTTTAATCTCTTTTACAAAAGTTTGCTTATTTTACAATATTTGTTCTACTATCAATTACATGTTTGTCATGAGCTCTTTAGTGAGTTAGTGTAGCTCCTTTGTGGCACTTGCTTTATATTTACTGTGTACTTTTAAATATATATAATAGGAACACACACTGACCCACACAGTGTCATGTGATCTGTGACATAGGCTTTCCCATGATGCAATGGGGTGCAGTTGAATTTTTAAATTTGATTAAAAATGAAGGAACTATGTACAGAGGATTTTTTCTGAGGTATTGTGGTGTTAGTTTGTGGTGAAATAGATGTTTGTGGGTTGTTGTTTTGTGTTTTTTGGTGTTTTGGGTAATTCTGAGCAGTCACCATGAAGAAGTAAAGCGTGATAGGACCGTGCTTTAAAAGGCCCCCGTCTCCCAGGCACTAATGTATTGGCTCTGTAGTCATTACTGAACACTGGGAAACTGTTACTTGTCTAAAGTATGTGAAATCAAAAACACAAGGGAAATCTAATGGGAAGAACTGGGTATTCAGGGAAATAAGTGGAATTTATTTTATTTTATTTTTTTTTCTGTTTACTTTTTAATCTCTTTTACAAAAGTTTGCTTATTTTACAATATTTGTTCTACTATCAATTACATGTTTGTCATGAGCTCTTTAGTGAGTTAGTGTAGCTCCTTTGTGGCACTTGCTTTATATTTACTGTGTACTTTTAAATATATATAATAGGAACACACACTGACCCACACAGTGTCATGTGATCTGTGACATAGGCTTTCCCATGATGCAATGGGGTGCAGTTGAATTTTTAAATTTGATTAAAAATGAAGGAACTATGTACAGAGGATTTTTTCTGAGGTATTGTGGTGTTAGTTTGTGGTGAAATAGATGTTTGTGGGTTGTTGTTTTGTGTTTTTTGGTGTTTTGGGTAATTCTGAGCAGTCACCATGAAGAAGTAAAGCGTGATAGGACCGTGCTTTAAAAGGCCCCCGTCTCCCAGGCACTAATGTATTGGCTCTGTAGTCATTACTGAACACTGGGAAACTGTTACTTGTCTAAAGTATGTGAAATCAAAAACACAAGGGAAATCTAATGGGAAGAACTGGGTATTCAGGGAAATAAGTGGAATTTATTTTATTTTATTTTTTTTTCTGTTTACTTTTTAATCTCTTTTACAAAAGTTTGCTTATTTTACAATATTTGTTCTACTATCAATTACATGTTTGTCATGAGCTCTTTAGTGAGTTAGTGTAGCTCCTTTGTGGCACTTGCTTTATATTTACTGTGTACTTTTAAATATATATAATAGGAACACACACTGACCCACACAGTGTCATGTGATCTGTGACATAGGCTTTCCCATGATGCAATGGGGTGCAGTTGAAATTTTAAATTTGATTAAAAATGAAGGAACTATGTACAGAGGATTTTTTCTGAGGTATTGTGGTGTTAGTTTGTGGTGAAATAGATGTTTGTGGGTTGTTGTTTTGTGTTTTTTGGTGTTTTGGGTAATTCTGAGCAGTCACCATGAAGAAGTAAAGCGTGATAGGACCGTGCTTTAAAAGGCCCCCGTCTCCCAGGCACTAATGTATTGGCTCTGTAGTCATTACTGAACACTGGGAAACTGTTACTTGTCTAAAGTATGTGAAATCAAAAACACAAGGGAAATCTAATGGGAAAAACTGGGTATTCAGGGAAATAAGTGGAATTTATTTATTTATTTATTTATTTTTTCTGTTTACTTTTTAATCTCTTTTACAAAAGTTTGCTTATTTTACAATATTTGTTCTACTATCAATTACATGTTTGTCATGAGCTCTTTAGTGAGTTAGTGTAGCTCCTTTGTGGCACTTGCTTTATATTTACTGTGTACTTTTAAATATATATAATAGGAACACACACTGACCCACACAGTGTCATGTGATCTGTGACATAGGCTTTCCCATGATGCAATGGGGTGCAGTTGAATTTTTAAATTTGATTAAAAATGAAGGAACTATGTACAGAGGATTTTTTCTGAGGTATTGTGGTGTTAGTTTTTGGTGAAATAGATGTTTGTGGGTTGTTGTTTTGTGTTTTTTGGTGTTTTGGGTAATTCTGAGCAGTCACCATGAAGAAGTAAAGCGTGATAGGACCGTGCTTTAAAAGGCCCCCGTCTCCCAGGCACTAATGTATTGGCTCTTTAGTCATTACTGAACAGTGGGAAACTGTTACTTGTCTAAAGTATGTGAAATCAAAAACACAAGGGAAATCTAATGGGAAAAACTGGGTATTCAGGGAAATAAGTCGAATTTATTTATTTATTTATTTATTTTTTTTTCTGTTTACTTTTTAATCTCTTTTACAAAAGTTTGCTTATTTTACAATATTTGTTCTACTATCAATTACATGTTTGTCATGAGCTCTTTAGTGAGTTAGTGTAGCTCCTTTGTGGCACTTGCTTTATATTTACTGTGTACTTTTAAATATATATAATAGGAACACACACTGACCCACACAGTGTCATGTGATCTGTGACATAGGCTTTCCCATGATGCAATGGGGTGCAGTTGAATTTTTAAATTTGATTAAAAATGAAGGAACTATGTACAGAGGATTTTTTCTGAGGTATTGTGGTGTTAGTTTGTGGTGAAATAGATGTTTGTGGGTTGTTGTTTTGTGTTTTTTGGTGTTTTGGGTAATTCTGAGCAGTCACCATGAAGAAGTAAAGCGTGATAGGACCGTGCTTTAAAAGGCCCCCGTCTCCCAGGCACTAATGTATTGGCTCTGTAGTCATTACTGAACACTGGGAAACTGTTACTTGTCTAAAGTATGTGAAATCAAAAACACAAGGGAAATCTAATGGGAAAAACTGGGTATTCAGGGAAATAAGTGGAATTTATTTATTTATTTATTTATTTTTTCTGTTTACTTTTTAATCTCTTTTACAAAAGTTTGCTTATTTTACAATATTTGTTCTACTATCAATTACATGTTTGTCATGAGCTCTTTAGTGAGTTAGTGTAGCTCCTTTGTGGCACTTGCTTTATATTTACTGTGTACTTTTAAATATATATAATAGGAACACACACTGACCCACACAGTGTCATGTGATCTGTGACATAGGCTTTCCCATGATGCAATGGGGTGCAGTTGAATTTTTAAATTTGATTAAAAATGAAGGAACTATGTACAGAGGATTTTTTCTGAGGTATTGTGGTGTTAGTTTGTGGTGAAATAGATGTTTGTGGGTTGTTGTTTTGTGTTTTTTGGTGTTTTGGGTAATTCTGAGCAGTCACCATGAAGAAGTAAAGTGTGATAGGACCCTGCTTTAAAAGGCCCCCGTCTCCCAGGTACTAATGTGTTGGCTCTGTAGTCATTACTGAACAGTGGGAAACTGTTACTTGTCTAAAATATGTGAAATCAAAAACACAAGGGAAATTTAATGGGAAAAACGGGGTGTTCAGGGAAATAAGTGGAATTTATTTATTTATTTATTTATTTATTTTTTCTGTTTACTTTTTAATCTCTTTTACAAAAGTTTGCTTATTTTACAATATTTGTTCTACTATCAATTACATGTTTGTCATGAGCTCTTTAGTGAGTTAGTGTAGCTCCTTTGTGGCACTTGCTTTATATTTACTGTGTACTTTTAAATATATATAATAGGAACACACACTGACCCACACAGTGTCATGTGATCTGTGACATAGGCTTTCCCATGATGCAATGGGGTGCAGTTGAATTTTTAAATTTGATTAAAAATGAAGGAACTATGTACAGAGGATTTTTTCTGAGGTATTGTGGTGTTAGTTTGTGGTGAAATAGATGTTTGTGGGTTGTTGTTTTGTGTTTTTTGGTGTTTTGGGTAATTCTGAGCAGTCACCATGAAGAAGTAAAGTGTGATAGGACCCTGCTTTAAAAGGCCCCCGTCTCCCAGGTACTAATGTGTTGGCTCTGTAGTCATTACTGAACAGTGGGAAACTGTTACTTGTCTAAAATATGTGAAATCAAAAACACAAGGGAAATTTAATGGGAAAAACGGGGTGTTCAGGGAAATAAGTGGAATTTATTTATTTATTTATTTATTTTTTCTGTTTCCTTTTTAATCTCTTTTACAAAAGTTTGCTTATTTTACAATATTTGTTCTACTATCAATTACATGTTTGTCATGAGCTCTTTAGTGAGTTAGTGTAGCTCCTTTGTGGCACTTGCTTTATATTTACTGTGTACTTTTAAATATATATAATAGGAACACACACTGACCCACACAGTGTCATGTGATCTGTGACATAGGCTTTCCCATGATGCAATGGGGTGCAGTTGAATTTTTAAATTTGATTAAAAATGAAGGAACTATGTACAGAGGATTTTTTCTGAGGTATTGTGGTGTTAGTTTGTGGTGAAATAGATGTTTGTGGGTTGTTGTTTTGTGTTTTTTGGTGTTTTGGGTAATTCTGAGCAGTCACCATGAAGAAGTAAAGCGTGATAGGACCGTGCTTTAAAAGGCCCCCGTCTCCCAGGCACTAATGTATTGGCTCTGTAGTCATTACTGAACACTGGGAAACTGTTACTTGTCTAAAGTATGTGAAATCAAAAACACAAGGGAAATCTAATGGGAAAAACTGGGTATTCAGGGAAATAAGTGGAATTTATTTATTTATTTATTTATTTTTTCTATTTAGTTTTTAATCTCTTTTACAAAAGTTTGCTTATTTTACAATATTTGTTCTACTATCAATTACATGTTTGTCATGAGCTCTTTAGTGAGTTAGTGTAGCTCCTTTGTGGCACTTGCTTTATATTTACTGTGTACTTTTAAATATATATAATAGGAACACACACTGACCCACACAGTGTCATGTGATCTGTGACATAGGCTTTCCCATGATGCAATGGGGTGCAGTTGAATTTTTAAATTTGATTAAAAATGAAGGAACTATGTACAGAGGATTTTTTCTGAGGTATTGTGGTGTTAGTTTGTGGTGAAATAGATGTTTGTGGGTTGTTGTTTTGTGTTTTTTGGTGTTTTGGGTAATTCTGAGCAGTCACCATGAAGAAGTAAAGCGTGATAGGACCGTGCTTTAAAAGGCCCCCGTCTCCCAGGCACTAATGTATTGGCTCTGTAGTCATTACTGAACACTGGGAAACTGTTACTTGTCTAAAGTATGTGAAATCAAAAACACAAGGGAAATCTAATGGGAAAAACTGGGTATTCAGGGAAATAAGTGGAATTTATTTATTTATTTATTTTTTTTTTCTGTTTACTTTTTACACTCTTTTACAAAAGTTTGCTTATTTTACAATATTTGTTCTACTATCAATTACATGTTTGTCATGAGCTCTTTAGTGAGTTAGTGTAGCTCCTTTGTGGCACTTGCTTTATATTTACTGTGTACTTTTAAATATATATAATAGGAACACACACTGACCCACACAGTGTCATGTGATCTGTGACATAGGCTTTCCCATGATGCAATGGGGTGCAGTTGAATTTTTAAATTTGATTAAAAATGAAGGAACTATGTACAGAGGATTTTTTCTGAGGTATTGTGGTGTTAGTTTGTGGTGAAATAGATGTTTGTGGGTTGTTGTTTTGTGTTTTTTGGTGTTTTTTGGGTAATTCTGAGCAGTCACCATGAAGAAGTAAAGTGTGATAGGACCCTGCTTTAAAAGGCCCCCGTCTCCCAGGTACTAATGTATTGGCTCTGTAGTCATTACTGAACAGTGGGAAACTGTTACTTGTCTAAAATATGTGAAATCAAAAACACAAGGGAAATTTAATGGGAAAAACGGGGTGTTCAGGGAAATAAGTGGAATTTATTTATTTATTTATTTATTTATTTATTTTTTCTGTTTAGTTTTTAATCTCTTTTACAAAAGTTTGCTTATTTTACAATATTTGTTCTACTATCAATTACATGTTTGTCATGAGCTCTTTAGTGAGTTAGTGTAGCTCCTTTGTGGCACTTGCTTTATATTTACTGTGTACTTTTAAATATATATAATAGGAACACACACTGACCCACACAGTGTCATGTGATCTGTGACATAGGCTTTCCCATGATGCAATGGGGTGCAGTTGAATTTTTAAATTTGATTAAAAATGAAGGAACTATGTACAGAGGATTTTTTCTGAGGTATTGTGGTGTTAGTTTGTGGTGAAATAGATGTTTGTGGGTTGTTGTTTTGTGTTTTTTGGTGTTTTGGGTAATTCTGAGCAGTCACCATGAAGAAGTAAAGCGTGATAGGACCGTGCTTTAAAAGGCCCCCGTCTCCCAGGCACTAATGTATTGGCTCTGTAGTCATTACTGAACACTGGGAAACTGTTACTTGTCTAAAGTATGTGAAATCAAAAACACAAGGGAAATCTAATGGGAAAAACTGGGTATTCAGGGAAATAAGTGGAATTTATTTATTTATTTATTTATTTTTTCTGTTTACTTTTTAATCTCTTTTACAAAAGTTTGCTTATTTTACAATATTTGTTCTACTATCAATTACATGTTTGTCATGAGCTCTTTAGTGAGTTAGTGTAGCTCCTTTGTGGCACTTGCTTTATATTTACTGTGTACTTTTAAATATATATAATAGGAACACACACTGACCCACACAGTGTCATGTGATCTGTGACATAGGCTTTCCCATGATGCAATGGGGTGCAGTTGAATTTTTAAATTTGATTAAAAATGAAGGAACTATGTACAGAGGATTTTTTCTGAGGTATTGTGGTGTTAGTTTGTGGTGAAATAGATGTTTGTGGGTTGTTGTTTTGTGTTTTTTGGTGTTTTGGGTAATTCTGAGCAGTCACCATGAAGAAGTAAAGCGTGATAGGACCGTGCTTTAAAAGGCCCCCGTCTCCCAGGCACTAATGTATTGGCTCTGTAGTCATTACTGAACACTGGGAAACTGTTACTTGTCTAAAGTATGTGAAATCAAAAACACAAGGGAAATCTAATGGGAAAAACTGGGTATTCAGGGAAATAAGTGGAATTTATTTATTTATTTATTTTTTTTTTCTGTTTACTTTTTACACTCTTTTACAAAAGTTTGCTTATTTTACAATATTTGTTCTACTATCAATTACATGTTTGTCATGAGCTCTTTAGTGAGTTAGTGTAGCTCCTTTGTGGCACTTGCTTTATATTTACTGTGTACTTTTAAATATATATAATAGGAACACACACTGACCCACACAGTGTCATGTGATCTGTGACATAGGCTTTCCCATGATGCAATGGGGTGCAGTTGAATTTTTAAATTTGATTAAAAATGAAGGAACTATGTACAGAGGATTTTTTCTGAGGTATTGTGGTGTTAGTTTGTGGTGAAATAGATGTTTGTGGGTTGTTGTTTTGTGTTTTTTGGTGTTTTGGGTAATTCTGAGCAGTCACCATGAAGAAGTAAAGTGTGATAGGACCCTGCTTTAAAAGGCCCCCGTCTCCCAGGTACTAATGTATTGGCTCTGTAGTCATTACTGAACAGTGGGAAACTGTTACTTGTCTAAAATATGTGAAATCAAAAACACAAGGGAAATTTAATGGGAAAAACGGGGTGTTCAGGGAAATAAGTGGAATTTATTTATTTATTTATTTATTTATTTATTTTTTCTGTTTAGTTTTTAATCTCTTTTACAAAAGTTTGCTTATTTTACAATATTTGTTCTACTATCAATTACATGTTTGTCATGAGCTCTTTAGTGAGTTAGTGTAGCTCCTTTGTGGCACTTGCTTTATATTTACTGTGTACTTTTAAATATATATAATAGGAACACACACTGACCCACACAGTGTCATGTGATCTGTGACATAGGCTTTCCCATGATGCAATGGGGTGCAGTTGAATTTTTAAATTTGATTAAAAATGAAGGAACTATGTACAGAGGATTTTTTCTGAGGTATTGTGGTGTTAGTTTGTGGTGAAATAGATGTTTGTGGGTTGTTGTTTTGTGTTTTTTGGTGTTTTGGGTAATTCTGAGCAGTCACCATGAAGAAGTAAAGCGTGATAGGACCGTGCTTTAAAAGGCCCCCGTCTCCCAGGCACTAATGTATTGGCTCTGTAGTCATTACTGAACACTGGGAAACTGTTACTTGTCTAAAGTATGTGAAATCAAAAACACAAGGGAAATCTAATGGGAAAAACTGGGTATTCAGGGAAATAAGTCGAATTTATTTATTTATTTTTTTTTTTTTTCTGTTTACTTTTTAATCTCTTTTACAAAAGTTTGCTTATTTTACAATATTTGTTCTACTATCAATTACATGTTTGTCATGAGCTCTTTAGTGAGTTAGTGTAGCTCCTTTGTGGCACTTGCTTTATATTTACTGTGTACTTTTAAATATATATAATAGGAACACACACTGACCCACACAGTGTCATGTGATCTGTGACATAGGCTTTCCCATGATGCAATGGGGTGCAGTTGAATTTTTAAATTTGATTAAAAATGAAGGAACTATGTACAGAGGATTTTTTCTGAGGTATTGTGGTGTTAGATTGTGGTGAAATAGATGTTTGTGGGTTGTTGTTTTGTGTTTTTTGGTGTTTTGGGTAATTCTGAGCAGTCACCATGAAGAAGTAAAGCGTGATAGGACCGTGCTTTAAAAGGCCCCCGTCTCCCAGGCACTAATGTATTGGCTCTGTAGTCATTACTGAACACTGGGAAACTGTTACTTGTCTAAAGTATGTGAAATCAAAAACACAAGGGAAATCTAATGGGAAAAACTAGGTATTCAGGGAAATAAGTGGAATTTATTTATTTATTTATTTATTTATTTTTTCTGTTTACTTTTTAATCTCTTTTACAAAAGTTTGCTTATTTTACAATATTTGTTCTACTATCAATTACATGTTTGTCATGAGCTCTTTAGTGAGTTAGTGTAGCTCCTTTGTGGCACTTGCTTTATATTTACTGTGTACTTTTAAATATATATAATAGGAACACACACTGACCCACACAGTGTCATGTGATCTGTGACATAGGCTTTCCCATGATGCAATGGGGTGCAGTTGAATTTTTAAATTTGATTAAAAATGAAGGAACTATGTACAGAGGATTTTTTCTGAGGTATTGGGGTGTTAGTTTGTGGTGAAATAGATGTTTGTGGGTTGTTGTTTTGTGTTTTTTGGTGTTTTGGGTAATTCTGAGCAGTCACCATGAAGAAGTAAAGCGTGATAGGACCGTGCTTTAAAAGGCCCCCGTCTCCCAGGCACTAATGTATTGGCTCTGTAGTCATTACTGAACACTGGGAAACTGTTACTTGTCTAAAGTATGTGAAATCAAAAACACAAGGGAAATCTAATGGGAAAAACTGGGTATTCAGGGAAATAAGTCGAATTTATTTATTTATTTATTTTTTTTTTCTGTTTACTTTTTAATCTCTTTTACAAAAGTTTGCTTATTTTACAATATTTGTTCTACTATCAATTACATGTTTGTCATGAGCTCTTTAGTGAGTTAGTGTAGCTCATTTGTGGCACTTGCTTTATATTTACTGTGTACTTTTAAATATATATAATAGGAACACACACTGACCCACACAGTGTCATGTGATCTGTGACATAGGCTTTCCCATGATGCAATGGGGTGCAGTTGAATTTTTAAATTTGATTAAAAATGAAGGAACTATGTACAGAGGATTTTTTCTGAGGTATTGTGGTGTTAGTTTGTGGTGAAATAGATGTTTGTGGGTTGTTGTTTTGTGTTTTTTGGTGTTTTGGGTAATTCTGAGCAGTCACCATGAAGAAGTAAAGCGTGATAGGACCGTGCTTTAAAAGGCCCCCGTCTCCCAGGCACTAATGTATTGGCTCTGTAGTCATTACTGAACACTGGGAAACTGTTACTTGTCTAAAGTATGTGAAATCAAAAACACAAGGGAAATCTAATGGGAAAAACTGGGTATTCAGGGAAATAAGTGGAATCTATTTATTTATTTATTTATTTATTTTTTCTGTTTCCTTTTTAATCTCTTTTACAAAAGTTTGCTTATTTTACAATATTTGTTCTACTATCAATTACATGTTTGTCATGAGCTCTTTAGTGAGTTAGTGTAGCTCCTTTGTGGCACTTGCTTTATATTTACTGTGTACTTTTAAATATATATAATAGGAACACACACTGACCCACACAGTGTCATGTGATCTGTGACATAGGCTTTCCCATGATGCAATGGGGTGCAGTTGAATTTTTAAATTTGATTAAAAATGAAGGAACTATGTACAGAGGATTTTTTCTGAGGTATTGTGGTGTTAGTTTGTGGTGAAATAGATGTTTGTGGGTTGTTGTTTTGTGTTTTTTGGTGTTTTGGGTAATTCTGAGCAGTCACCATGAAGAAGTAAAGCGTGATAGGACCGTGCTTTAAAAGGCCCCCGTCTCCCAGGCACTAATGTATTGGCTCTGTAGTCATTACTGAACACTGGGAAACTGTTACTTGTCTAAAGTATGTGAAATCAAAAACACAAGGGAAATCTAATGGGAAAAACTGGGTATTCAGGGAAATAAGTGGAATTTATTTATTTTTTCTGTTTCCTTTTTAATCTCTTTTACAAAAGTTTGCTTATTTTACAATATTTGTTCTACTATCAATTACATGTTTGTCATGAGCTCTTTAGTGAGTTAGTGTAGCTCCTTTGTGGCACTTGCTTTATATTTACTGTGTACTTTTAAATATATATAATAGGAACACACACTGACCCACACAGTGTCATGTGATCTGTGACATAGGCTTTCCCATGATGCAATGGGGTGCAGTTGAATTTTTAAATTTGATTAAAAATGAAGGAACTATGTACAGAGGATTTTTTCTGAGGTATTGTGGTGTTAGTTTGTGGTGAAATAGATGTTTGTGGGTTGTTGTTTTGTGTTTTTTGGTGTTTTGGGTAATTCTGAGCAGTCACCATGAAGAAGTAAAGCGTGATAGGACCGTGCTTTAAAAGGCCCCCGTCTCCCAGGCACTAATGTATTGGCTCTGTAGTCATTACTGAACACTGGGAAACTGTTACTTGTCTAAAGTATGTGAAATCAAAAACACAAGGGAAATCTAATGGGAAAAACTGGGTATTCAGGGAAATAAGTGGAATTTATTTATTTATTTATTTATTTTTTCTGTTTCCTTTTTAATCTCTTTTACAAAAGTTTGCTTATTTTACAATATTTGTTCTACTATCAATTACATGTTTGTCATGAGCTCTTTAGTGAGTTAGTGTAGCTCCTTTGTGGCACTTGCTTTATATTTACTGTGTACTTTTAAATATATATAATAGGAACACACACTGACCCACACAGTGTCATGTGATCTGTGACATAGGCTTTCCCATGATGCAATGGGGTGCAGTTGAATTTTTAAATTTGATTAAAAATGAAGGAACTATGTACAGAGGATTTTTTCTGAGGTATTGTGGTGTTAGTTTGTGGTGAAATAGATGTTTGTGGGTTGTTGTTTTGTGTTTTTTGGTGTTTTGGGTAATTCTGAGCAGTCACCATGAAGAAGTAAAGCGTGATAGGACCGTGCTTTAAAAGGCCCCCGTCTCCCAGGCACTAATGTATTGGCTCTGTAGTCATTACTGAACACTGGGAAACTGTTACTTGTCTAAAGTATGTGAAATCAAAAACACAAGGGAAATCTAATGGGAAAAACTGGGTATTCAGGGAAATAAGTGGAATTTATTTATTTATTTATTTATTTTTTCTGTTTACTTTTTAATCTCTTTTACAAAAGTTTGCTTATTTTACAATATTTGTTCTACTATCAATTACATGTTTGTCATGAGCTCTTTAGTGAGTTAGTGTAGCTCCTTTGTGGCACTTGCTTTATATTTACTGTGTACTTTTAAATATATATAATAGGAACACACACTGACCCACACAGTGTCATGTGATCTGTGACATAGGCTTTCCCATGATGCAATGGGGTGCAGTTGAATTTTTAAATTTGATTAAAAATGAAGGAACTATGTACAGAGGATTTTTTCTGAGGTATTGTGGTGTTAGTTTGTGGTGAAATAGATGTTTGTGGGTTGTTGTTTTGTGTTTTTTGGTGTTTTGGGTAATTGTGAGCAGTCACCATGAAGAAGTAAAGCGTGATAGGACCGTGCTTTAAAAGGCCCCCGTCTCCCAGGCACTAATGTATTGGCTCTGTAGTCATTACTGAACACTGGGAAACTGTTACTTGTCTAAAGTATGTGAAATCAAAAACACAAGGGAAATCTAATGGGAAAAACTGGGTATTCAGGGAAATAAGTGGAATTTATTTATTTATTTATTTTTTTTTCTGTTTACTTTTTAATCTCTTTTACAAAAGTTTGCTTATTTTACAATATTTGTTCTACTATCAATTACATGTTTGTCATGAGCTCTTTAGTGAGTTAGTGTAGCTCCTTTGTGGCACTTGCTTTATATTTACTGTGTACTTTTAAATATATATAATAGGAACACACACTGACCCACACAGTGTCATGTGATCTGTGACATAGGCTTTCCCATGATGCAATGGGGTGCAGTTGAATTTTTAAATTTGATTAAAAATGAAGGAACTATGTACAGAGGATTTTTTCTGAGGTATTGTGGTGTTAGTTTGTGGTGAAATAGATGTTTGTGGGTTGTTGTTTTGTGTTTTTTGGTGTTTTTGGGTAATTCTGAGCAGTCACCATGAAGAAGTAAAGCGTGATAGGACCGTGCTTTAAAAGGCCCCCGTCTCCCAGGCACTAATGTATTGGCTCTGTAGTCATTACTGAACACTGGGAAACTGTTACTTGTCTAAAGTATGTGAAATCAAAAACACAAGGGAAATCTAATGGGAAAAACTGGGTATTCAGGGAAATAAGTGGAATTTATTTATTTTTTCTGTTTCCTTTTTAATCTCTTTTACAAAAGTTTGCTTATTTTACAATATTTGTTCTACTATCAATTACATGTTTGTCATGAGCTCTTTAGTGAGTTAGTGTAGCTCCTTTGTGGCACTTGCTTTATATTTACTGTGTACTTTTAAATATATATAATAGGAACACACACTGACCCACACAGTGTCATGTGATCTGTGACATAGGCTTTCCCATGATGCAATGGGGTGCAGTTGAATTTTTAAATTTGATTAAAAATGAAGGAACTATGTACAGAGGATTTTTTCTGAGGTATTGTGGTGTTAGTTTGTGGTGAAATAGATGTTTGTGGGTTGTTGTTTTGTGTTTTTTGGTAATTCTGAGCAGTCACCATGAAGAAGTAAAGCGTGATAGGACCGTGCTTTAAAAGGCCCCCGTCTCCCAGGCACTAATGTATTGGCTCTGTAGTCATTACTGAACACTGGGAAACTGTTACTTGTCTAAAGTATGTGAAATCAAAAACACAAGGGAAATCTAATGGGAAAAACTGGGTATTCAGGGAAATAAGTGGAATTTATTTATTTATTTATTTATTTTTTCTGTTTACTTTTTAATCTCTTTTACAAAAGTTTGCTTATTTTACAATATTTGTTCTACTATCAATTACATGTTTGTCATGAGCTCTTTAGTGAGTTAGTGTAGCTCCTTTGTGGCACTTGCTTTATATTTACTGTGTACTTTTAAATATATATAATAGGAACACACACTGACCCACACAGTGTCATGTGATCTGTGACATAGGCTTTCCCATGATGCAATGGGGTGCAGTTGAATTTTTAAATTTGATTAAAAATGAAGGAACTATGTACAGAGGATTTTTTCTGAGGTATTGTGGTGTTAGTTTGTGGTGAAATAGATGTTTGTGGGTTGTTGTTTTGTGTTTTTTGGTGTTTTGGGTAATTCTGAGCAGTCACCATGAAGAAGTAAAGCGTGATAGGACCGTGCTTTAAAAGGCCCCCGTCTCCCAGGCACTAATGTATTGGCTCTGTAGTCATTACTGAACACTGGGAAACTGTTACTTGTCTAAAGTATGTGAAATCAAAAACACAAGGGAAATCTAATGGGAAAAACTGGGTATTCAAGGAAATAAGTGGAATTTATTTATTTATTTATTTATTTATTCTGTTTCCTTTTTAATCTCTTTTACAAAAGTTTGCTTATTTTACAATATTTGTTCTACTATCAATTACATGTTTGTCATGAGCTCTTTAGTGAGTTAGTGTAGCTCCTTTGTGGCACTTGCTTTATATTTACTGTGTACTTTTAAATATATATAATAGGAACACACACTGACCCACACAGTGTCATGTGATCTGTGACATAGGCTTTCCCATGATGCAATGGGGTGCAGTTGAATTTTTAAATTTGATTAAAAATGAAGGAACTATGTACAGAGGATTTTTTCTGAGGTATTGTGGTGTTAGTTTGTGGTGAAATAGATGTTTGTGGGTTGTTGTTTTGTGTTTTTTGGTGTTTTGGGTAATTCTGAGCAGTCACCATGAAGAAGTAAAGCGTGATAGGACCGTGCTTTAAAAGGCCCCCGTCTCCCAGGCACTAATGTATTGGCTCTGTAGTCTTTACTGAACACTGGGAAACTGTTACTTGTCTAAAGTATGTGAAATCAAAAACACAAGGGAAATCTAATGGGAAAAACTGGGTATTCAGGGAAATAAGTGGAATTTATTTATTTATTTATTTATTTTTTCTGTTTCCTTTTTAATCTCTTTTACAAAAGTTTGCTTATTTTACAATATTTGTTCTACTATCAATTACATGTTTGTCATGAGCTCTTTAGTGAGTTAGTGTAGCTCCTTTGTGGCACTTGCTTTATATTTACTGTGTACTTTTAAATATATATAATAGGAACACACACTGACCCACACAGTGTCATGTGATCTGTGACATAGGCTTTCCCATGATGCAATGGGGTGCAGTTGAATTTTTAAATTTGATTAAAAATGAAGGAACTATGTACAGAGGATTTTTTCTGAGGTATTGTGGTGTTAGTTTGTGGTGAAATAGATGTTTGTGGGTTGTTGTTTTGTGTTTTTTGGTGTTTTGGGTAATTCTGAGCAGTCACCATGAAGAAGTAAAGCGTGATAGGACCGTGCTTTAAAAGGCCCCCGTCTCCCAGGCACTAATGTATTGGCTCTGTAGTCATTACTCAACACTGGGAAACTGTTACTTGTCTAAAGTATGTGAAATCAAAAACACAAGGGAAATCTAATGGGAAAAACTGGGTATTCAGGGAAATAAGTGGAATTTATTTATTTATTTATTTATTTTTTCTGTTTACTTTTTAATCTCTTTTACAAAAGTTTGCTTATTTTACAATATTTGTTCTACTATCAATTACATGTTTGTCATGAGCTCTTTAGTGAGTTAGTGTAGCTCCTTTGTGGCACTTGCTTTATATTTACTGTGTACTTTTAAATATATATAATAGGAACACACACTGACCCACACAGTGTCATGTGATCTGTGACATAGGCTTTCCCATGATGCAATGGGGTGCAGTTGAATTTTTAAATTTGATTAAAAATGAAGGAACTATGTACAGAGGATTTTTTCTGAGGTATTGTGGTGTTAGTTTGTGGTGAAATAGATGTTTGTGGGTTGTTGTTTTGTGTTTTTTGGTGTTTTGGGTAATTCTGAGCAGTCACCATGAAGAAGTAAAGCGTGATAGGACCGTGCTTTAAAAGGCCCCCGTCTCCCAGGCACTAATGTATTGGCTCTGTAGTCATTACTGAACACTGGGAAACTGTTACTTGTCTAAAGTATGTGAAATCAAAAACACAAGGGAAATCTAATGGGAAAAACTGGGTATTCAAGGAAATAAGTGGAATTTATTTATTTATTTATTCTGTTTCCTTTTTAATCTCTTTTACAAAAGTTTGCTTATTTTACAATATTTGTTCTACTATCAATTACATGTTTGTCATGAGCTCTTTAGTGAGTTAGTGTAGCTCCTTTGTGGCACTTGCTTTATATTTACTGTGTACTTTTAAATATATATAATAGGAACACACACTGACCCACACAGTGTCATGTGATCTGTGACATAGGCTTTCCCATGATGCAATGGGGTGCAGTTGAATTTTTAAATTTGATTAAAAATGAAGGAACTATGTACAGAGGATTTTTTCTGAGGTATTGTGGTGTTAGTTTGTGGTGAAATAGATGTTTGTGGGTTGTTGTTTTGTGTTTTTTGGTGTTTTGGGTAATTCTGAGCAGTCACCATGAAGAAGTAAAGCGTGATAGGACCGTGCTTTAAAAGGCCCCCGTCTCCCAGGCACTAATGTATTGGCTCTGTAGTCTTTACTGAACACTGGGAAACTGTTACTTGTCTAAAGTATGTGAAATCAAAAACACAAGGGAAATCTAATGGGAAAAACTGGGTATTCAGGGAAATAAGTGGAATTTATTTATTTATTTATTTATTTTTTCTGTTTCCTTTTTAATCTCTTTTACAAAAGTTTGCTTATTTTACAATATTTGTTCTACTATCAATTACATGTTTGTCATGAGCTCTTTAGTGAGTTAGTGTAGCTCCTTTGTGGCACTTGCTTTATATTTACTGTGTACTTTTAAATATATATAATAGGAACACACACTGACCCACACAGTGTCATGTGATCTGTGACATAGGCTTTCCCATGATGCAATGGGGTGCAGTTGAATTTTTAAATTTGATTAAAAATGAAGGAACTATGTACAGAGGATTTTTTCTGAGGTATTGTGGTGTTAGTTTGTGGTGAAATAGATGTTTGTGGGTTGTTGTTTTGTGTTTTTTGGTGTTTTGGGTAATTCTGAGCAGTCACCATGAAGAAGTAAAGCGTGATAGGACCGTGCTTTAAAAGGCCCCCGTCTCCCAGGCACTAATGTATTGGCTCTGTAGTCATTACTCAACACTGGGAAACTGTTACTTGTCTAAAGTATGTGAAATCAAAAACACAAGGGAAATCTAATGGGAAAAACTGGGTATTCAGGGAAATAAGTGGAATTTATTTATTTATTTATTTATTTTTTCTGTTTACTTTTTAATCTCTTTTACAAAAGTTTGCTTATTTTACAATATTTGTTCTACTATCAATTACATGTTTGTCATGAGCTCTTTAGTGAGTTAGTGTAGCTCCTTTGTGGCACTTGCTTTATATTTACTGTGTACTTTTAAATATATATAATAGGAACACACACTGACCCACACAGTGTCATGTGATCTGTGACATAGGCTTTCCCATGATGCAATGGGGTGCAGTTGAATTTTTAAATTTGATTAAAAATGAAGGAACTATGTACAGAGGATTTTTTCTGAGGTATTGTGGTGTTAGTTTGTGGTGAAATAGATGTTTGTGGGTTGTTGTTTTGTGTTTTTTGGTGTTTTGGGTAATTCTGAGCAGTCACCATGAAGAAGTAAAGCGTGATAGGACCGTGCTTTAAAAGGCCCCCGTCTCCCAGGCACTAATGTATTGGCTCTGTAGTCATTACTGAACACTGGGAAACTGTTACTTGTCTAAAGTATGTGAAATCAAAAACACAAGGGAAATCTAATGGGAAAAACTGGGTATTCAGGGAAATAAGTGGAATTTATTTATTTATTTATTTTTTCTGTTTCCTTTTTAATCTCTTTTACAAAAGTTTGCTTATTTTACAATATTTGTTCTACTATCAATTACATGTTTGTCATGAGCTCTTTAGTGAGTTAGTGTAGCTCCTTTGTGGCACTTGCTTTATATTTACTGTGTACTTTTAAATATATATAATAGGAACACACACTGACCCACACAGTGTCATGTGATCTGTGACATAGGCTTTCCCATGATGCAATGGGGTGCAGTTGAATTTTTAAATTTGATTAAAAATGAAGGAACTATGTACAGAGGATTTTTTCTGAGGTATTGTGGTGTTAGTTTGTGGTGAAATAGATGTTTGTGGGTTGTTGTTTTGTGTTTTTTGGTGTTTTGGGTAATTCTGAGCAGTCACCATGAAGAAGTAAAGCGTGATAGGACCGTGCTTTAAAAGGCCCCCGTCTCCCAGGCACTAATGTATTGGCTCTGTAGTCATTACTGAACACTGGGAAACTGTTACTTGTCTAAAGTATGTGAAATCAAAAACACAAGGGAAATCTAATGGGAAAAACTGGGTATTCAGGGAAATAAGTGGAATTTATTTATTTATTTATTTATTTTTTCTGTTTACTTTTTAATCTCTTTTACAAAAGTTTGCTTATTTTACAATATTTGTTCTACTATCAATTACATGTTTGTCATGAGCTCTTTAGTGAGTTAGTGTAGCTCCTTTGTGGCACTTGCTTTATATTTACTGTGTACTTTTAAATATATATAATAGGAACACACACTGACCCACACAGTGTCATGTGATCTGTGACATAGGCTTTCCCATGATGCAATGGGGTGCAGTTGAATTTTTAAATTTGATTAAAAATGAAGGAACTATGTACAGAGGATTTTTTCTGAGGTATTGTGGTGTTAGTTTGTGGTGAAATAGATGTTTGTGGGTTGTTGTTTTGTTTTTTTTTGTGTTTTGGGTAATTCTGAGCAGTCACCATGAAGAAGTAAAGCGTGATAGGACCGTGCTTTAAAAGGCCCCCGTCTCCCAGGCACTAATGTATTGGCTCTGTAGTCATTACTGAACACTGGGAAACTGTTACTTGTCTAAAGTATGTGAAATCAAAAACACAAGGGAAATCTAATGGGAAAAACTGGGTATTCAGGGAAATAAGTGGAATTTATTTATTTATTTATTTATTTTTTCTGTTTACTTTTTAATCTCTTTTACAAAAGTTTGCTTATTTTACAATATTTGTTCTACTATCAATTACATGTTTGTCATGAGCTCTTTAGTGAGTTAGTGTAGCTCCTTTGTGGCACTTGCTTTATATTTACTGTGTACTTTTAAATATATATAATAGGAACACACACTGACCCACACAGTGTCATGTGATCTGTGACATAGGCTTTCCCATGATGCAATGGGGTGCAGTTGAATTTTTAAATTTGATTAAAAATGAAGGAACTATGTACAGAGGATTTTTTCTGAGGTATTGTGGTGTTAGTTTGTGGTGAAATAGATGTTTGTGGGTTGTTGTTTTGTGTTTTTTGGTGTTTTGGGTAATTCTGAGCAGTCACCATGAAGAAGTAAAGCGTGATAGGACCGTGCTTTAAAAGGCCCCCGTCTCCCAGGCACTAATGTATTGGCTCTGTAGTCATTACTGAACACTGGGAAACTGTTACTTGTCTAACGTATGTGAAATCAAAAACACAAGGGAAATCTAATGGGAAAAACTAGGTATTCAGGGAAATAAGTGGAATTCATTTATTTATTTATTTATTTTTTCTGTTTACTTTTTAATCTCTTTTACAAAAGTTTGCTTATTTTACAATATTTGTTCTACTATCAATTACATGTTTGTCATGAGCTCTTTAGTGAGTTAGTGTAGCTCCTTTGTGGCACTTGCTTTATATTTACTGTGTACTTTTAAATATATATAATAGGAACACACACTGACTCACACAGTGTCATGTGATCTGTGACATAGGCTTTCCCATGATGCAATGGGGTGCAGTTGAATTTTTAAATTTGATTAAAAATGAAGGAACTATGTACAGAGGATTTTTTCTGAGGTATTGTGGTGTTAGTTTGTGGTGAAATAGATGTTTGTGGGTTGTTGTTTTGTGTTTTTTGGTGTTTTGGGTAATTCTGAGCAGTCACCATGAAGAAGTAAAGCGTGATAGGACCGTGCTTTAAAAGGCCCCCGTCTCCCAGGCACTAATGTATTGGCTCTGTAGTCATTACTGAACACTGGGAAACTGTTACTTGTCTAAAGTATGTGAAATCAAAAACACAAGGGAAATCTAATGGGAAAAACTAGGTATTCAGGGAAATAAGTGGAATTTATTTATTTATTTATTTATTTTTTCTGTTTACTTTTTAATCTCTTTTACAAAAGTTTGCTTATTTTACAATATTTGTTCTACTATCAATTACATGTTTGTCATGAGCTCTTTAGTGAGTTAGTGTAGCTCCTTTGTGGCACTTGCTTTATATTTACTGTGTACTTTTAAATATATATAATAGGAACACACACTGACCCACACAGTGTCATGTGATCTGTGACATAGGCTTTCCCATGATGCAATGGGGTGCAGTTGAATTTTTAAATTTGATTAAAAATGAAGGAACTATGTACAGAGGATTTTTTCTGAGGTATTGTGGTGTTAGTTTGTGGTGAAATAGATGTTTGTGGGTTGTTGTTTTGTGTTTTTTGGTGTTTTGGGTAATTCTGAGCAATCACCATAAAGAAGTAAAGCGTGATAGGACCGTGCTTTAAAAGTCCCCCGTCTCCCAGGCGCTAATGTATTGGCTCTGTAGTCATTACTGAACACTGGGAAACTGTTACTTGTCTAAAGTATGTGAAATCAAAAACACAAGGGAAATCTAATGGGAAAAACTAGGTATTCAGGGAAATAAGTGGAATTTATTTATTTATTTATTTATTTTTTCTGTTTACTTTTTAATCTCTTTTACAAAAGTTTGCTTATTTTACAATATTTGTTCTACTATCAATTACATGTTTGTCATGAGCTCTTTAGTGAGTTAGTGTAGCTCCTTTGTGGCACTTGCTTTATATTTACTGTGTACTTTTAAATATATATAATAGGAACACACACTGACCCACACAGTGTCATGTGATCTGTGACATAGGCTTTCCCATGATGCAATGGGGTGCAGTTGAATTTTTAAATTTGATTAAAAATGAAGGAACTATGTACAGAGGATTTTTTTCTGAGGTATTGTGGTGTTAGTTTGTGGTGAAATAGATGTTTGTGGGTTGTTGTTTTGTGTTTTTTGGTGTTTTGGGTAATTCTGAGCAGTCACCATGAAGAAGTAAAGCGTGATAGGACCGTGCTTTAAAAGGCCCCCGTCTCCCAGGTACTAATGTATTGGCTCTGTAGTCATTACTGAACAGTGGGAAACTGTTACTTGTCTAAAATATGTGAAATCAAAAACACAAGGGAAATTTAATGGGAAAAACAGGGTGTTCAGGGAAATAAGTGGAATTTATTTATTTATTTATTTTTTCTGTTTAGTTTTTAATCTCTTTTACAAAAGTTTGCTTATTTTACAATATTTGTTCTACTATCAATTACATGTTTGTCATGAGCTCTTTAGTGAGTTAGTGTAGCTCCTTTGTGGCACTTGCTTTATATTTACTGTGTACTTTTAAATATATATAATAGGAACACACACTGACCCACACAGTGTCATGTGATCTGTGACATAGGCTTTCCCATGATGCAATGGGGTGCAGTTGAATTTTTAAATTTGATTAAAAATGAAGGAACTATGTACAGAGGATTTTTTCTGAGGTATTGTGGTGTTAGTTTGTGGTGAAATAGATGTTTGTGGGTTGTTGTTTTGTGTTTTTTGGTGTTTTGGGTAATTCTGAGCAGTCACCATGAAGAAGTAAAGCGTGATAGGACCGTGCTTTAAAAGGCCCCCGTCTCCCAGGCACTAATGTATTGGCTCTGTAGTCATTACTGAACACTGGGAAACTGTTACTTGTCTAAAGTATGTGAAATCAAAAACACAAGGGAAATCTAATGGGAAAAACTAGGTATTCAGGGAAATAAGTGGAATTCATTTATTTATTTATTTATTTTTTCTGTTTACTTTTTAATCTCTTTTACAAAAGTTTGCTTATTTTACAATATTTGTTCTACTATCAATTACATGTTTGTCATGAGCTCTTTAGTGAGTTAGTGTAGCTCCTTTGTGGCACTTGCTTTATATTTACTGTGTACTTTTAAATATATATAATAGGAACACACACTGACCCACACAGTGTCATGTGATCTGTGACATAGGCTTTCCCATGATGCAATGGGGTGCAGTTGAATTTTTAAATTTGATTAAAAATGAAGGAACTATGTACAGAGGATTTTTTCTGAGGTATTGTGGTGTTAGTTTGTGGTGAAATAGATGTTTGTGGGTTGTTGTTTTGTGTTTTTTGGTGTTTTGGGTAATTCTGAGCAGTCACCATGAAGAAGTAAAGCGTGATAGGACCGTGCTTTAAAAGGCCCCCGTCTCCCAGGCACTAATGTATTGGCTCTGTAGTCATTACTGAACACTGGGAAACTGTTACTTGTCTAAAGTATGTGAAATCAAAAACACAAGGGAAATCTAATGGGAAAAACTAGGTATTCAGGGAAATAAGTGGAATTTATTTATTTATTTATTTATTTTTTCTGTTTACTTTTTAATCTCTTTTACAAAAGTTTGCTTATTTTACAATATTTGTTCTACTATCAATTACATGTTTGTCATGAGCTCTTTAGTGAGTTAGTGTAGCTCCTTTGTGGCACTTGCTTTATATTTACTGTGTACTTTTAAATATATATAATAGGAACACACACTGACCCACACAGTGTCATGTGATCTGTGACATAGGCTTTCCCATGATGCAATGGGGTGCAGTTGAATTTTTAAATTTGATTAAAAATGAAGGAACTATGTACAGAGGATTTTTTCTGAGGTATTGTGGTGTTAGTTTGTGGTGAAATAGATGTTTGTGGGTTGTTGTTTTGTGTTTTTTGGTGTTTTGGGTAATTCTGAGCAGTCACCATGAAGAAGTAAAGCGTGATAGGACCGTGCTTTAAAAGGCCCCCGTCTCCCAGGCACTAATGTATTGGCTCTGTAGTCATTACTGAACACTGGGAAACTGTTACTTGTCTAAAGTATGTGAAATCAAAAACACAAGGGAAATCTAATGGGAAAAACTGGGTATTCAGGGAAATAAGTGGAATTTATTTATTTATTTATTTATTTTTTCTGTTTCCTTTTTAATCTCTTTTACAAAAGTTTGCTTATTTTACAATATTTGTTCTACTATCAATTACATGTTTGTCATGAGCTCTTTAGTGAGTTAGTGTAGCTCCTTTGTGGCACTTGCTTTATATTTACTGTGTACTTTTAAATATATATAATAGGAACACACACTGACCCACACAGTGTCATGTGATCTGTGACATAGGCTTTCCCATGATGCAATGGGGTGCAGTTGAATTTTTAAATTTGATTAAAAATGAAGGAACTATGTACAGAGGATTTTTTCTGAGGTATTGTGGTGTTAGTTTGTGGTGAAATAGATGTTTGTGGGTTCTTGTTTTGTTTTTTTTGGTGTTTTGGGTAATTCTGAGCAGTCACCATGAAGAAGTAAAGCGTGATAGGACCGTGCTTTAAAAGGCCCCCGTCTCCCAGGCACTAATGTATTGGCTCTGTAGTCATTACTGAACACTGGGAAACTGTTACTTGTCTAAAGTATGTGAAATCAAAAACACAAGGGAAATCTAATGGGAAAAACTGGGTATTCAGGGAAATAAGTGGAATTTATTTATTTATTTATTTATTTTTTCTGTTTACTTTTTAATCTCTTTTACAAAAGTTTGCTTATTTTACAATATTTGTTCTACTATCAATTACATGTTTGTCATGAGCTCTTTAGTGAGTTAGTGTAGCTCCTTTGTGGCACTTGCTTTATATTTACTGTGTACTTTTAAATATATATAATAGGAACACACACTGACCCACACAGTGTCATGTGATCTGTGACATAGGCTTTCCCATGATGCAATGGGGTGCAGTTGAATTTTTAAATTTGATTAAAAATGAAGGAACTATGTACAGAGGATTTTTTCTGAGGTATTGTGGTGTTAGTTTGTGGTGAAATAGATGTTTGTGGGTTGTTGTTTTGTGTTTTTTGGTGTTTTGGGTAATTCTGAGCAATCACCATAAAGAAGTAAAGCGTGATAGGACCGTGCTTTAAAAGTCCCCCGTCTCCCAGGCACTAATGTATTGGCTCTGTAGTCATTACTGAACACTGGGAAACTGTTACTTGTCTAAAGTATGTGAAATCAAAAACACAAGGGAAATCTAATGGGAAAAACTAGGTATTCAGGGAAATAAGTGGAATTTATTTATTTATTTATTTATTTTTTCTGTTTACTTTTTAATCTCTTTTACAAAAGTTTGCTTATTTTACAATATTTGTTCTACTATCAATTACATGTTTGTCATGAGCTCTTTAGTGAGTTAGTGTAGCTCCTTTGTGGCACTTGCTTTATATTTACTGTGTACTTTTAAATATATATAATAGGAACACACACTGACCCACACAGTGTCATGTGATCTGTGACATAGGCTTTCCCATGATGCAATGGGGTGCAGTTGAATTTTTAAATTTGATTAAAAATGAAGGAACTATGTACAGAGGATTTTTTCTGAGGTATTGTGGTGTTAGTTTGTGGTGAAATAGATGTTTGTGGGTTGTTGTTTTGTGTTTTTTGGTGTTTTGGGTAATTCTGAGCAGTCACCATGAAGAAGTAAAGCGTGATAGGACCGTGCTTTAAAAGGCCCCCGTCTCCCAGGCACTAATGTATTGGCTCTGTAGTCATTACTGAACAGTGGGAAACTGTTACTTGTCTAAAATATGTGAAATCAAAAACACAAGGGAAATTTAATGGGAAAAACGGGGTGTTCAGGGAAATAAGTGGAATTTATTTATTTATTTATTTTTTCTGTTTAGTTTTTAATCTCTTTTACAAAAGTTTGCTTATTTTACAATATTTGTTCTACTATCAATTACATGTTTGTCATGAGCTCTTTAGTGAGTTAGTGTAGCTCCTTTGTGGCACTTGCTTTATATTTACTGTGTACTTTTAAATATATATAATAGGAACACACACTGACCCACACAGTGTCATGTGATCTGTGACATAGGCTTTCCCATGATGCAATGGGGTGCAGTTGAATTTTTAAATTTGATTAAAAATGAAGGAACTATGTACAGAGGATTTTTTCTGAGGTATTGTGGTGTTAGTTTGTGGTGAAATAGATGTTTGTGGGTTGTTGTTTTGTTTTTTTTGGTGTTTTGGGTAATTCTGAGCAGTCACCATGAAGAAGTAAAGCGTGATAGGACCGTGCTTTAAAAGGCCCCCGTCTCCCAGGCACTAATGTATTGGCTCTGTAGTCATTACTGAACACTGGGAAACTGTTACTTGTCTAAAGTATGTGAAATCAAAAACACAAGGAAAATCTAATGGGAAAAACTAGGTATTCAGGGAAATAAGTGGAATTTATTTATTTATTTTTTCTGTTTAGTTTTTAATCTCTTTTACAAAAGTTTGCTTATTTTACAATATTTGTTCTACTATCAATTACATGTTTGTCATGAGCTCTTTAGTGAGTTAGTGTAGCTCCTTTGTGGCACTTGCTTTATATTTACTGTGTACTTTTAAATATATATAATAGGAACACACACTGACCCACACAGTGTCATGTGATCTGTGACATAGGCTTTCCCATGATGCAATGGGGTGCAGTTGAATTTTTAAATTTGATTAAAAATGAAGGAACTATGTACAGAGGATTTTTTCTGAGGTATTGTGGTGTTAGTTTGTGGTGAAATAGATGTTTGTGGGTTGTTGTTTTGTTTTTTTTGGTGTTTTGGGTAATTCTGAGCAGTCACCATGAAGAAGTAAAGCGTGATAGGACCGTGCTTTAAAAGGCCCCCGTCTCCCAGGCACTAATGTATTGGCTCTGTAGTCATTACTGAACACTGGGAAACTGTTACTTGTCTAAAGTATGTGAAATCAAAAACACAAGGGAAATCTAATGGGAAAAACTGGGTATTCAGGGAAATAAGTGGAATTTATTTATTTATTTATTTTTTCTGTTTCCTTTTTAATCTCTTTTACAAAAGTTTGCTTATTTTACAATATTTGTTCTACTATCAATTACATGTTTGTCATGAGCTCTTTAGTGAGTTAGTGTAGCTCCTTTGTGGCACTTGCTTTATATTTACTGTGTACTTTTAAATATATATAATAGGAACACACACTGACCCACACAGTGTCATGTGATCTGTGACATAGGCTTTCCCATGATGCAATGGGGTGCAGTTGAATTTTTAAATTTGATTAAAAATGAAGGAACTATGTACAGAGGATTTTTTCTGAGGTATTGTGGTGTTAGTTTGTGGTGAAATAGATGTTTGTGGGTTCTTGTTTTGTTTTTTTTGGTGTTTTTGGTAATTCTGAGCAGTCACCATGAAGAAGTAAAGCGTGATAGGACCGTGCTTTAAAAGGCCCCCGTCTCCCAGGCACTAATGTATTGGCTCTGTAGTCATTACTGAACACTGGGAAACTGTTACTTGTCTAAAGTATGTGAAATCAAAAACACAAGGGAAATCTAATGGGAAAAACTGGGTATTCAGGGAAATAAGTGGAATTTATTTATTTATTTATTTATTTTTTCTGTTTACTTTTTAATCTCTTTTACAAAAGTTTGCTTATTTTACAGTATTTGTTCTACTATCAATTACATGTTTGTCATGAGCTCTTTAGTGAGTTAGTGTAGCTCCTTTGTGGCACTTGCTTTATATTTACTGTGTACTTTTAAATATATATAATAGGAACACACACTGACCCACACAGTGTCATGTGATCTGTGACATAGGCTTTCCCATGATGCAATGGGGTGCAGTTGAATTTTTAAATTTGATTAAAAATGAAGGAACTATGTACAGAGGATTTTTTCTGAGGTATTGTGGTGTTAGTTTGTGGTGAAATAGATGTTTGTGGGTTGTTGTTTTGTGTTTTTTGGTGTTTTGGGTAATTCTGAGCAGTCACCATGAAGAAGTAAAGCGTGATAGGACCGTGCTTTAAAAGGCCCCCGTCTCCCTGGCACTAATGTATTGGCTCTGTAGTCATTACTGAACACTGGGAAACTGTTACTTGTCTAAAGTATGTGAAATCAAAAACACAAGGGAAATCTAATGGGAAAAACTGGGTATTCAGGGAAATAAGTGGAATTTATTTATTTATTTATTTTTTCTGTTTCCTTTTTAATCTCTTTTACAAAAGTTTGCTTATTTTACAATATTTGTTCTACTATCAATTACATGTTTGTCATGAGCTCTTTAGTGAGTTAGTGTAGCTCCTTTGTGGCACTTGCTTTATATTTACTGTGTACTTTTAAATATATATAATAGGAACACACACTGACCCACACAGTGTCATGTGATCTGTGACATAGGCTTTCCCATGATGCAATGGGGTGCAGTTGAATTTTTAAATTTGATTAAAAATGAAGGAACTATGTACAGAGGATTTTTTCTGAGGTATTGTGGTGTTAGTTTGTGGTGAAATAGATGTTTGTGGGTTGTTGTTTTGTGTTTTTTGGTGTTTTGGGTAATTCTGAGCAGTCACCATGAAGAAGTAAAGCGTGATAGGACCGTGCTTTAAAAGGCCCCCGTCTCCCAGGCACTAATGTATTGGCTCTGTAGTCATTACTGAACACTGGGAAACTGTTACTTGTCTAAAGTATGTGAAATCAAAAACACAAGGGAAATCTAATGGGAAAAACTGGGTATTCAGGGAAATAAGTGGAATTTATTTATTTATTTATTTATTTATTTTTTCTGTTTCCTTTTTAATCTCTTTTACAAAAGTTTGCTTATTTTACAATATTTGTTCTACTATCAATTACATGTTTGTCATGAGCTCTTTAGTGAGTTAGTGTAGCTCCTTTGTGGCACTTGCTTTATATTTACTGTGTACTTTTAAATATATATAATAGGAACACACACTGACCCACACAGTGTCATGTGATCTGTGACATAGGCTTTCCCATGATGCAATGGGGTGCAGTTGAAATTTTAAATTTGATTAAAAATGAAGGAACTATGTACAGAGGATTTTTTCTGAGGTATTGTGGTGTTAGTTTGTGGTGAAATAGATGTTTGTGGGTTGTTGTTTTGTTTTTTTTGGTGTTTTGGGTAATTCTGAGCAGTCACCATGAAGAAGTAAAGCGTGATAGGACCGTGCTTTAAAAGGCCCCCGTCTCCCAGGCACTAATGTACTGGCTCTGTAGTCATTACTGAACACTGGGAAACTGTTACTTGTCTAAAGTATGTGAAATCAAAAACACAAGGGAAATCTAATGGGAAAAACTGGGTATTCAGGGAAATAAGTGGAATTTATTTATTTATTTATTTATTTTTTCTGTTTCCTTTTTAATCTCTTTTACAAAAGTTTGCTTATTTTACAATATTTGTTCTACTATCAATTACATGTTTGTCATGAGCTCTTTAGTGAGTTAGTGTAGCTCCTTTGTGGCACTTGCTTTATATTTACTGTGTACTTTTAAATATATATAATAGGAACACACACTGACCCACACAGTGTCATGTGATCTGTGACATAGGCTTTCCCATGATGCAATGGGGTGCAGTTGAATTTTTAAATTTGATTAAAAATGAAGGAACTATGTACAGAGGATTTTTTCTGAGGTATTGTGGTGTTAGTTTGTGGTGAAATAGATGTTTGTGGGTTGTTGTTTTGTGTTTTTTGGTGTTTTGGGTAATTCTGAGCAGTCACCATGAAGAAGTAAAGCGTGATAGGACCGTGCTTTAAAAGGCCCCCGTCTCCCAGGCACTAATGTATTGGCTCTGTAGTCATTACTGAACACTGGGAAACTGTTACTTGTCTAAAGTATGTGAAATCAAAAACACAAGGAAAATCTAATGGGAAAAACTGGGTATTCAGGGAAATAAGTGGAATTTATTTATTTATTTTTTCTGTTTACTTTTTAATCTCTTTTACAAAAGTTTGCTTATTTTACAATATTTGTTCTACTATCAATTACATGTTTGTCATGAGCTCTTTAGTGAGTTAGTGTAGCTCCTTTGTGGCACTTGCTTTATATTTACTGTGTACTTTTAAATATATATAATAGGAACACACACTGACCCACACAGTGTCATGTGATCTGTGACATAGGCTTTCCCATGATGCAATGGGGTGCAGTTGAATTTTTAAATTTGATTAAAAATGAAGGAACTATGTACAGAGGATTTTTTCTGAGGTATTGTGGTGTTAGTTTGTGGTGAAATAGATGTTTGTGGGTTGTTGTTTTGTGTTTTTTGGTGTTTTGGGTAATTCTGAGCAGTCACCATGAAGAAGTAAAGCGTGATAGGACCGTGCTTTAAAAGGCCCCCGTCTCCCAGGCACTAATGTATTGGCTCTGTAGTCATTACTGAACACTGGGAAACTGTTACTTGTCTAAAGTATGTGAAATCAAAAACACAAGGGAAATCTAATGGGAAAAACTGGGTATTCAGGGAAATAAGTGGAATTTATTTATTTATTTATTTATTTTTTCTGTTTACTTTTTAATCTCTTTTACAAAAGTTTGCTTATTTTACAATATTTGTTCTACTATCAATTACATGTTTGTCATGAGCTCTTTAGTGAGTTAGTGTAGCTCCTTTGTGGCACTTGCTTTATATTTACTGTGTACTTTTAAATATATATAATAGGAACACACACTGACCCACACAGTGTCATGTGATCTGTGACATAGGCTTTCCCATGATGCAATGGGGTGCAGTTGAATTTTTAAATTTGATTAAAAATGAAGGAACTATGTACAGAGGATTTTTTCTGAGGTATTGTGGTGTTAGTTTGTGGTGAAATAGATGTTTGTGGGTTGTTGTTTTGTGTTTTTTGGTGTTTTGGGTAATTCTGAGCAGTCACCATGAAGAAGTAAAGCGTGATAGGACCGTGCTTTAAAAGGCCCCCGTCTCCCAGGCACTAATGTATTGGCTCTGTAGTCATTACTGAACACTGGGAAACTGTTACTTGTCTAAAGTATGTGAAATCAAAAACACAAGGGAAATCTAATGGGAAAAACTGGGTATTCAGGGAAATAAGTGGAATTTATTTATTTATTTATTTATTTTTTCTGTTTCCTTTTTAATCTCTTTTACAAAAGTTTGCTTATTTTACAATATTTGTTCTACTATCAATTACATGTTTGTCATGAGCTCTTTAGTGAGTTAGTGTAGCTCCTTTGTGGCACTTGCTTTATATTTACTGTGTACTTTTAAATATATATAATAGGAACACACACTGACCCACACAGTGTCATGTGATCTGTGACATAGGCTTTCCCATGATGCAATGGGGTGCAGTTGAATTTTTAAATTTGATTAAAAATGAAGGAACTATGTACAGAGGATTTTTTCTGAGGTATTGTGGTGTTAGTTTGTGGTGAAATAGATGTTTGTGGGTTGTTGTTTTGTGTTTTTTGGTGTTTTGGGTAATTCTGAGCAGTCACCATGAAGAAGTAAAGCGTGATAGGACCGTGCTTTAAAAGGCCCCCGTCTCCCAGGCACTAATGTATTGGCTCTGTAGTCATTACTGAACACTGGGAAACTGTTACTTGTCTAAAGTATGTGAAATCAAAAACACAAGGAAAATCTAATGGGAAAAACTGGGTATTCAGGGAAATAAGTGGAATTTATTTATTTATTTTTTCTGTTTACTTTTTAATCTCTTTTACAAAAGTTTGCTTATTTTACAATATTTGTTCTACTATCAATTACATGTTTGTCATGAGCTCTTTAGTGAGTTAGTGTAGCTCCTTTGTGGCACTTGCTTTATATTTACTGTGTACTTTTAAATATATATAATAGGAACACACACTGACCCACACAGTGTCATGTGATCTGTGACATAGGCTTTCCCATGATGCAATGGGGTGCAGTTGAATTTTTAAATTTGATTAAAAATGAAGGAACTATGTACAGAGGATTTTTTCTGAGGTATTGTGGTGTTAGTTTGTGGTGAAATAGATGTTTGTGGGTTGTTGTTTTGTGTTTTTTGGTGTTTTGGGTAATTCTGAGCAGTCACCATGAAGAAGTAAAGCGTGATAGGACCGTGCTTTAAAAGGCCCCCGTCTCCCAGGCACTAATGTATTGGCTCTGTAGTCATTACTGAACACTGGGAAACTGTTACTTGTCTAAAGTATGTGAAATCAAAAACACAAGGGAAATCTAATGGGAAAAACTGGGTATTCAGGGAAATAAGTGGAATTTATTTATTTATTTATTTATTTTTTCTGTTTACTTTTTAATCTCTTTTACAAAAGTTTGCTTATTTTACAATATTTGTTCTACTATCAATTACATGTTTGTCATGAGCTCTTTAGTGAGTTAGTGTAGCTCCTTTGTGGCACTTGCTTTATATTTACTGTGTACTTTTAAATATATATAATAGGAACACACACTGACCCACACAGTGTCATGTGATCTGTGACATAGGCTTTCCCATGATGCAATGGGGTGCAGTTGAATTTTTAAATTTGATTAAAAATGAAGGAACTATGTACAGAGGATTTTTTCTGAGGTATTGTGGTGTTAGTTTGTGGTGAAATAGATGTTTGTGGGTTGTTGTTTTGTGTTTTTTGGTGTTTTGGGTAATTCTGAGCAGTCACCATGAAGAAGTAAAGCGTGATAGGACCGTGCTTTAAAAGGCCCCCGTCTCCCAGGCACTAATGTATTGGCTCTGTAGTCATTACTGAACACTGGGAAACTGTTACTTGTCTAAAGTATGTGAAATCAAAAACACAAGGGAAATCTAATGGGAAAAACTGGGTATTCAGGGAAATAAGTGGAATTTATTTATTTATTTATTTATTTTTTCTGTTTCCTTTTTAATCTCTTTTACAAAAGTTTGCTTATTTTACAATATTTGTTCTACTATCAATTACATGTTTGTCATGAGCTCTTTAGTGAGTTAGTGTAGCTCCTTTGTGGCACTTGCTTTATATTTACTGTGTACTTTTAAATATATATAATAGGAACACACACTGACCCACACAGTGTCATGTGATCTGTGACATAGGCTTTCCCATGATGCAATGGGGTGCAGTTGAATTTTTAAATTTGATTAAAAATGAAGGAACTATGTACAGAGGATTTTTTCTGAGGTATTGTGGTGTTAGTTTGTGGTGAAATAGATGTTTGTGGGTTGTTGTTTTGTGTTTTTTGGTGTTTTGGGTAATTCTGAGCAGTCACCATGAAGAAGTAAAGCGTGATAGGACCGTGCTTTAAAAGGCCCCCGTCTCCCAGGCACTAATGTATTGGCTCTGTAGTCATTACTGAACACTGGGAAACTGTTACTTGTCTAAAGTATGTGAAATCAAAAACACAAGGGAAATCTAATGGGAAAAACTGGGTATTCAGGGAAATAAGTGGAATTTATTTATTTATTTATTTATTTTTTCTGTTTACTTTTTAATCTCTTTTACAAAAGTTTGCTTATTTTACAGTATTTGTTCTACTATCAATTACATGTTTGTCATGAGCTCTTTAGTGAGTTAGTGTAGCTCCTTTGTGGCACTTGCTTTATATTTACTGTGTACTTTTAAATATATATAATAGGAACACACACTGACCCACACAGTGTCATGTGATCTGTGACATAGGCTTTCCCATGATGCAATGGGGTGCAGTTGAATTTTTAAATTTGATTAAAAATGAAGGAACTATGTACAGAGGATTTTTTCTGAGGTATTGTGGTGTTAGTTTGTGGTGAAATAGATGTTTGTGGGTTGTTGTTTTGTGTTTTTTGGTGTTTTGGGTAATTCTGAGCAGTCACCATGAAGAAGTAAAGCGTGATAGGACCGTGCTTTAAAAGGCCCCCGTCTCCCTGGCACTAATGTATTGGCTCTGTAGTCATTACTGAACACTGGGAAACTGTTACTTGTCTAAAGTATGTGAAATCAAAAACACAAGGGAAATCTAACGGGAAAAACTGGGTATTCAGGGAAATAAGTGGAATTTATTTATTTATTTATTTTTTCTGTTTCCTTTTTAATCTCTTTTACAAAAGTTTGCTTATTTTACAATATTTGTTCTACTATCAATTACATGTTTGTCATGAGCTCTTTAGTGAGTTAGTGTAGCTCCTTTGTGGCACTTGCTTTATATTTACTGTGTACTTTTAAATATATATAATAGGAACACACACTGACCCACACAGTGTCATGTGATCTGTGACATAGGCTTTCCCATGATGCAATGGGGTGCAGTTGAATTTTTAAATTTGATTAAAAATGAAGGAACTATGTACAGAGGATTTTTTCTGAGGTATTGTGGTGTTAGTTTGTGGTGAAATAGATGTTTGTGGGTTGTTGTTTTGTGTTTTTTGGTGTTTTGGGTAATTCTGAGCAGTCACCATGAAGAAGTAAAGCGTGATAGGACCGTGCTTTAAAAGGCCCCCGTCTCCCAGGCACTAATGTATTGGCTCTGTAGTCATTACTGAACACTGGGAAACTGTTACTTGTCTAAAGTATGTGAAATCAAAAACACAAGGGAAATCTAATGGGAAAAACTGGGTATTCAGGGAAATAAGTGGAATTTATTTATTTATTTATTTATTTATTTTTTCTGTTTCCTTTTTAATCTCTTTTACAAAAGTTTGCTTATTTTACAATATTTGTTCTACTATCAATTACATGTTTGTCATGAGCTCTTTAGTGAGTTAGTGTAGCTCCTTTGTGGCACTTGCTTTATATTTACTGTGTACTTTTAAATATATATAATAGGAACACACACTGACCCACACAGTGTCATGTGATCTGTGACATAGGCTTTCCCATGATGCAATGGGGTGCAGTTGAAATTTTAAATTTGATTAAAAATGAAGGAACTATGTACAGAGGATTTTTTCTGAGGTATTGTGGTGTTAGTTTGTGGTGAAATAGATGTTTGTGGGTTGTTGTTTTGTTTTTTTTGGTGTTTTGGGTAATTCTGAGCAGTCACCATGAAGAAGTAAAGCGTGATAGGACCGTGCTTTAAAAGGCCCCCGTCTCCCAGGCACTAATGTATTGGCTCTGTAGTCATTACTGAACACTGGGAAACTGTTACTTGTCTAAAGTATGTGAAATCAAAAACACAAGGGAAATCTAATGGGAAAAACTGGGTATTCAGGGAAATAAGTGGAATTTATTTATTTATTTATTTATTTTTTCTGTTTCCTTTTTAATCTCTTTTACAAAAGTTTGCTTATTTTACAATATTTGTTCTACTATCAATTACATGTTTGTCATGAGCTCTTTAGTGAGTTAGTGTAGCTCCTTTGTGGCACTTGCTTTATATTTACTGTGTACTTTTAAATATATATAATAGGAACACACACTGACCCACACAGTGTCATGTGATCTGTGACATAGGCTTTCCCATGATGCAATGGGGTGCAGTTGAATTTTTAAATTTGATTAAAAATGAAGGAACTATGTACAGAGGATTTTTTCTGAGGTATTGTGGTGTTAGTTTGTGGTGAAATAGATGTTTGTGGGTTGTTGTTTTGTGTTTTTTGGTGTTTTGGGTAATTCTGAGCAGTCACCATGAAGAAGTAAAGCGTGATAGGACCGTGCTTTAAAAGGCCCCCGTCTCCCAGGCACTAATGTATTGGCTCTGTAGTCATTACTGAACACTGGGAAACTGTTACTTGTCTAAAGTATGTGAAATCAAAAACACAAGGAAAATCTAATGGGAAAAACTGGGTATTCAGGGAAATAAGTGGAATTTATTTATTTATTTTTTCTGTTTACTTTTTAATCTCTTTTACAAAAGTTTGCTTATTTTACAATATTTGTTCTACTATCAATTACATGTTTGTCATGAGCTCTTTAGTGAGTTAGTGTAGCTCCTTTGTGGCACTTGCTTTATATTTACTGTGTACTTTTAAATATATATAATAGGAACACACACTGACCCACACAGTGTCATGTGATCTGTGACATAGGCTTTCCCATGATGCAATGGGGTGCAGTTGAATTTTTAAATTTGATTAAAAATGAAGGAACTATGTACAGAGGATTTTTTCTGAGGTATTGTGGTGTTAGTTTGTGGTGAAATAGATGTTTGTGGGTTGTTGTTTTGTGTTTTTTGGTGTTTTGGGTAATTCTGAGCAGTCACCATGAAGAAGTAAAGCGTGATAGGACCGTGCTTTAAAAGGCCCCCGTCTCCCAGGCACTAATGTATTGGCTCTGTAGTCATTACTGAACACTGGGAAACTG
This sequence comes from Astyanax mexicanus, assembly GCF_023375975.1. Taxonomy (NCBI): domain Eukaryota; kingdom Metazoa; phylum Chordata; class Actinopteri; order Characiformes; family Acestrorhamphidae; genus Astyanax; species Astyanax mexicanus. The sequence continues at coordinate 33,644,797 of NC_064412.1, forward strand.
TTACTTGTCTAAAGTATGTGAAATCAAAAACACAAGGGAAATCTAATGGGAAAAACTGGGTATTCAGGGAAATAAGTGGAATTTATTTATTTATTTATTTATTTTTTCTGTTTCCTTTTTAATCTCTTTTACAAAAGTTTGCTTATTTTACAATATTTGTTCTACTATCAATTACATGTTTGTCATGAGCTCTTTAGTGAGTTAGTGTAGCTCCTTTGTGGCACTTGCTTTATATTTACTGTGTACTTTTAAATATATATAATAGGAACACACACTGACCCACACAGTGTCATGTGATCTGTGACATAGGCTTTCCCATGATGCAATGGGGTGCAGTTGAATTTTTAAATTTGATTAAAAATGAAGGAACTATGTACAGAGGATTTTTTCTGAGGTATTGTGGTGTTAGTTTGTGGTGAAATAGATGTTTGTGGGTTGTTGTTTTGTGTTTTTTGGTGTTTTGGGTAATTCTGAGCAGTCACCATGAAGAAGTAAAGCGTGATAGGACCGTGCTTTAAAAGGCCCCCGTCTCCCAGGCACTAATGTATTGGCTCTGTAGTCATTACTGAACACTGGGAAACTGTTACTTGTCTAAAGTATGTGAAATCAAAAACACAAGGGAAATCTAATGGGAAAAACTGGGTATTCAGGGAAATAAGTGGAATTTATTTATTTATTTATTTATTTTTTCTGTTTCCTTTTTAATCTCTTTTACAAAAGTTTGCTTATTTTACAATATTTGTTCTACTATCAATTACATGTTTGTCATGAGCTCTTTAGTGAGTTAGTGTAGCTCCTTTGTGGCACTTGCTTTATATTTACTGTGTACTTTTAAATATATATAATAGGAACACACACTGACCCACACAGTGTCATGTGATCTGTGACATAGGCTTTCCCATGATGCAATGGGGTGCAGTTGAATTTTTAAATTTGATTAAAAATGAAGGAACTATGTACAGAGGATTTTTTCTGAGGTATTGTGGTGTTAGTTTGTGGTGAAATAGATGTTTGTGGGTTGTTGTTTTGTGTTTTTTGGTGTTTTGGGTAATTCTGAGCAGTCACCATGAAGAAGTAAAGCGTGATAGGACCGTGCTTTAAAAGGCCCCCGTCTCCCAGGCACTAATGTATTGGCTCTGTAGTCATTACTGAACACTGGGAAACTGTTACTTGTCTAAAGTATGTGAAATCAAAAACACAAGGAAAATCTAATGGGAAAAACTGGGTATTCAGGGAAATAAGTGGAATTTATTTATTTATTTTTTCTGTTTCCTTTTTAATCTCTTTTACAAAAGTTTGCTTATTTTACAATATTTGTTCTACTATCAATTACATGTTTGTCATGAGCTCTTTAGTGAGTTAGTGTAGCTCCTTTGTGGCACTTGCTTTATATTTACTGTGTACTTTTAAATATATATAATAGGAACACACACTGACCCACACAGTGTCATGTGATCTGTGACATAGGCTTTCCCATGATGCAATGGGGTGCAGTTGAATTTTTAAATTTGATTAAAAATGAAGGAACTATGTACAGAGGATTTTTTCTGAGGTATTGTGGTGTTAGTTTGTGGTGAAATAGATGTTTGTGGGTTGTTGTTTTGTGTTTTTTGGTAATTCTGAGCAGTCACCATGAAGAAGTAAAGCGTGATAGGACCGTGCTTTAAAAGGCCCCCGTCTCCCAGGCACTAATGTATTGGCTCTGTAGTCATTACTGAACACTGGGAAACTGTTACTTGTCTAAAGTATGTGAAATCAAAAACACAAGGGAAATCTAATGGGAAAAACTGGGTATTCAGGGAAATAAGTGGAATTTATTTATTTATTTATTTATTTTTTCTGTTTACTTTTTAATCTCTTTTACAAAAGTTTGCTTATTTTACAATATTTGTTCTACTATCAATTACATGTTTGTCATGAGCTCTTTAGTGAGTTAGTGTAGCTCCTTTGTGGCACTTGCTTTATATTTACTGTGTACTTTTAAATATATATAATAGGAACACACACTGACCCACACAGTGTCATGTGATCTGTGACATAGGCTTTCCCATGATGCAATGGGGTGCAGTTGAATTTTTAAATTTGATTAAAAATGAAGGAACTATGTACAGAGGATTTTTTCTGAGGTATTGTGGTGTTAGTTTGTGGTGAAATAGATGTTTGTGGGTTGTTGTTTTGTGTTTTTTGGTGTTTTGGGTAATTCTGAGCAGTCACCATGAAGAAGTAAAGCGTGATAGGACCGTGCTTTAAAAGGCCCCCGTCTCCCAGGCACTAATGTATTGGCTCTGTAGTCATTACTGAACACTGGGAAACTGTTACTTGTCTAAAGTATGTGAAATCAAAAACACAAGGGAAATCTAATGGGAAAAACTGGGTATTCAGGGAAATAAGTGGAATTTATTTATTTATTTATTTTTTTTTCTGTTTCCTTTTTAATCTCTTTTACAAAAGTTTGCTTATTTTACAATATTTGTTCTACTATCAATTACATGTTTGTCATGAGCTCTTTAGTGAGTTAGTGTAGCTCCTTTGTGGCACTTGCTTTATATTTACTGTGTACTTTTAAATATATATAATAGGAACACACACTGACCCACACAGTGTCATGTGATCTGTGACATAGGCTTTCCCATGATGCAATGGGGTGCAGTTGAATTTTTAAATTTGATTAAAAATGAAGGAACTATGTACAGAGGATTTTTTCTGAGGTATTGTGGTGTTAGTTTGTGGTGAAATAGATGTTTGTGGGTTGTTGTTTTGTGTTTTTTGGTGTTTTGGGTAATTCTGAGCAGTCACCATGAAGAAGTAAAGCGTGATAGGACCGTGCTTTAAAAGGCCCCCGTCTCCCAGGCACTAATGTATTGGCTCTGTAGTCATTGCTGAACACTGGGAAACTGTTACTTGTCTAAAGTATGTGAAATCAAAAACACAAGGGAAATCTAATGGGAAAAACTGGGTATTCAGGGAAATAAGTGGAATTTATTTATTTATTTTTTTATTTTTTCTGTTTCCTTTTTAATCTCTTTTACAAAAGTTTGCTTATTTTACAATATTTGTTCTACTATCAATTACATGTTTGTCATGAGCTCTTTAGTGAGTTAGTGTAGCTCCTTTGTGGCACTTGCTTTATATTTACTGTGTACTTTTAAATATATATAATAGGAACACACACTGACCCACACAGTGTCATGTGATCTGTGACATAGGCTTTCCCATGATGCAATGGGGTGCAGTTGAATTTTTAAATTTGATTAAAAATGAAGGAACTATGTACAGAGGATTTTTTCTGAGGTATTGTGGTGTTAGTTTGTGGTGAAATAGATGTTTGTGGGTTGTTGTTTTGTGTTTTTTGGTGTTTTGGGTAATTCTGAGCAGTCACCATGAAGAAGTAAAGCGTGATAGGACCGTGCTTTAAAAGGCCCCCGTCTCCCAGGCACTAATGTATTGGCTCTGTAGTCATTACTGAACACTGGGAAACTGTTACTTGTCTAAAGTATGTGAAATCAAAAACACAAGGGAAATCTAATGGGAAGAACTGGGTATTCAGGGAAATAAGTGGAATTTATTTATTTATTTTTTTTTTTTTCTGTTTACTTTTTAATCTCTTTTACAAAAGTTTGCTTATTTTACAATATTTGTTCTACTATCAATTACATGTTTGTCATGAGCTCTTTAGTGAGTTAGTGTAGCTCCTTTGTGGCACTTGCTTTATATTTACTGTGTACTTTTAAATATATATAATAGGAACACACACTGACCCACACAGTGTCATGTGATCTGTGACATAGGCTTTCCCATGATGCAATGGGGTGCAGTTGAATTTTTAAATTTGATTAAAAATGAAGGAACTATGTACAGAGGATTTTTTCTGAGGTATTGTGGTGTTAGTTTGTGGTGAAATAGATGTTTGTGGGTTGTTGTTTTGTGTTTTTTGGTGTTTTGGGTAATTCTGAGCAGTCACCATGAAGAAGTAAAGCGTGATAGGACCGTGCTTTAAAAGGCCCCCGTCTCCCAGGCACTAATGTATTGGCTCTGTAGTCATTACTGAACACTGGGAAACTGTTACTTGTCTAAAGTATGTGAAATCAAAAACACAAGGGAAATCTAATGGGAAGAACTGGGTATTCAGGGAAATAAGTGGAATTTATTTATTTATTTTTTTTTTTTTCTGTTTACTTTTTAATCTCTTTTACAAAAGTTTGCTTATTTTACAATATTTGTTCTACTATCAATTACATGTTTGTCATGAGCTCTTTAGTGAGTTAGTGTAGCTCCTTTGTGGCACTTGCTTTATATTTACTGTGTACTTTTAAATATATATAATAGGAACACACACTGACCCACACAGTGTCATGTGATCTGTGACATAGGCTTTCCCATGATGCAATGGGGTGCAGTTGAATTTTTAAATTTGATTAAAAATGAAGGAACTATGTACAGAGGATTTTTTCTGAGGTATTGTGGTGTTAGTTTGTGGTGAAATAGATGTTTGTGGGTTGTTGTTTTGTGTTTTTTGGTGTTTTGGGTAATTCTGAGCAGTCACCATGAAGAAGTAAAGCGTGATAGGACCGTGCTTTAAAAGGCCCCCGTCTCCCAGGCACTAATGTATTGGCTCTGTAGTCATTACTGAACACTGGGAAACTGTTACTTGTCTAAAGTATGTGAAATCAAAAACACAAGGGAAATCTAATGGAAAAAACTGGGTATTCAGGGAAATAAGTGGAATTTATTTATTTATTTTTTCTGTTTAGTTTTTAATCTCTTTTACAAAAGTTTGCTTATTTTACAATATTTGTTCTACTATCAATTACATGTTTGTCATGAGCTCTTTAGTGAGTTAGTGTAGCTCCTTTGTGGCACTTGCTTTATATTTACTGTGTACTTTTAAATATATATAATAGGAACACACACTGACCCACACAGTGTCATGTGATCTGTGACATAGGCTTTCCCATGATGCAATGGGGTGCAGTTGAATTTTTAAATTTGATTAAAAATGAAGGAACTATGTACAGAGGATTTTTTCTGAGGTATTGTGGTGTTAGTTTGTGGTGAAATAGATGTTTGTGGGTTGTTGTTTTGTGTTTTTTGGTGTTTTCGGTAATTCTGAGCAGTCACCATGAAGAAGTAAAGCGTGATAGGACCGTGCTTTAAAAGGCCCCCGTCTCCCAGGCACTAATGTATTGGCTCTGTAGTCATTACTGAACACTGGGAAACTGTTACTTGTCTAAAGTATGTGAAATCAAAAACACAAGGGAAATCTAATGGGAAAAACTGGGTATTCAGGGAAATAAGTGGAATTTATTATTTATTTATTTATTTTTTCTGTTTACTTTTTAATCTCTTTTACAAAAGTTTGCTTATTTTACAATATTTGTTCTACTATCAATTACATGTTTGTCATGAGCTCTTTAGTGAGTTAGTGTAGCTCCTTTGTGGCACTTGCTTTATATTTACTGTGTACTTTTAAATATATATAATAGGAACACACACTGACCCACACAGTGTCATGTGATCTGTGACATAGGCTTTCCCATGATGCAATGGGGTGCAGTTGAATTTTTAAATTTGATTAAAAATGAAGGAACTATGTACAGAGGATTTTTTCTGAGGTATTGTGGTGTTAGTTTGTGGTGAAATAGATGTTTGTGGGTTGTTGTTTTGTGTTTTTTGGTGTTTTGGGTAATTCTGAGCAGTCACCATGAAGAAGTAAAGCGTGATAGGACCGTGCTTTAAAAGGCCCCCGTCTCCCAGGCACTAATGTATTGGCTCTGTAGTCATTACTGAACAGTGGGAAACTGTTACTTGTCTAAAATATGTGAAATCAAAAACACAAGGGAAATTTAATGGGAAAAACGGGGTGTTCAGGGAAATAAGTGGAATTTATTTATTTATTTATTTTTTCTGTTTAGTTTTTAATCTCTTTTACAAAAGTTTGCTTATTTTACAATATTTGTTCTACTATCAATTACATGTTTGTCATGAGCTCTTTAGTGAGTTAGTGTAGCTCCTTTGTGGCACTTGCTTTATATTTACTGTGTACTTTTAAATATATATAATAGGAACACACACTGACCCACACAGTGTCATGTGATCTGTGACATAGGCTTTCCCATGATGCAATGGGGTGCAGTTGAATTTTTAAATTTGATTAAAAATGAAGGAACTATGTACAGAGGATTTTTTCTGAGGTATTGTGGTGTTAGTTTGTGGTGAAATAGATGTTTGTGGGTTGTTGTTTTGTGTTTTTTGGTGTTTTGGGTAATTCTGAGCAGTCACCATGAAGAAGTAAAGCGTGATAGGACCGTGCTTTAAAAGGCCCCCGTCTCCCAGGCACTAATGTATTGGCTCTGTAGTCATTACTGAACACTGGGAAACTGTTACTTGTCTAAAGTATGTGAAATCAAAAACACAAGGGAAATCTAATGGAAAAAACTGGGTATTCAGGGAAATAAGTGGAATTTATTTATTTATTTTTTCTGTTTAGTTTTTAATCTCTTTTACAAAAGTTTGCTTATTTTACAATATTTGTTCTACTATCAATTACATGTTTGTCATGAGCTCTTTAGTGAGTTAGTGTAGCTCCTTTGTGGCACTTGCTTTATATTTACTGTGTACTTTTAAATATATATAATAGGAACACACACTGACCCACACAGTGTCATGTGATCTGTGACATAGGCTTTCCCATGATGCAATGGGGTGCAGTTGAATTTTTAAATTTGATTAAAAATGAAGGAACTATGTACAGAGGATTTTTTCTGAGGTATTGTGGTGTTAGATTGTGGTGAAATAGATGTTTGTGGGTTGTTGTTTTGTGTTTTTTGGTGTTTTAGGTAATTGTGAGCAGTCACCATGAAGAAGTAAAGCGTGATAGGACCGTGCTTTAAAAGGCCCCCGTCTCCCAGGCACTAATGTATTGGCTCTGTAGTCATTACTGAACACTGGGAAACTGTTACTTGTCTAAAGTATGTGAAATCAAAAACACAAGGGAAATCTAATGGGAAAAACTGGGTATTCAGGGAAATAAGTGGAATTTATTTATTTATTTATTTTTTTTCTGTTTACTTTTTAATCTCTTTTACAAAAGTTTGCTTATTTTACAATATTTGTTCTACTATCAATTACATGTTTGTCATGAGCTCTTTAGTGAGTTAGTGTAGCTCCTTTGTGGCACTTGCTTTATATTTACTGTGTACTTTTAAATATATATAATAGGAACACACACTGACCCACACAGTGTCATGTGATCTGTGACATAGGCTTTCCCATGATGCAATGGGGTGCAGTTGAATTTTTAAATTTGATTAAAAATGAAGGAACTATGTACAGAGGATTTTTTCTGAGGTATTGTGGTGTTAGTTTGTGGTGAAATAGATGTTTGTGGGTTGTTGTTTTGTGTTTTTTGGTGTTTTTTAGGTAATTCTGAGCAGTCACCATGAAGAAGTAAAGCGTGATAGGACCGTGCTTTAAAAGTCCCCCGTCTCCCATGTACTAATGTATTGGCTCTGTAGTCATTACTGAACACTGGGAAACTGTTATTTGTCTAAAGTATGTGAAATCAAAAACACAAGGGAAATCTACTGGGAAAAACTAGGTATTCAGGGAAATAAGTGGAATTTGTTTATTTATTTATTTATTTTTTCTGTTTACTTTTTAATCTCTTTTACAAAAGTTTGCTTATTTTACAATATTTGTTCTACTATCAATTACATGTTTGTCATGAGCTCTTTAGTGAGTTAGTGTAGCTCCTTTGTGGCACTTGCTTTATATTTACTGTGTACTTTTAAATATATATAATAGGAACACACACTGACCCACACAGTGTCATGTGATCTGTGACATAGGCTTTCCCATGATGCAATGGGGTGCAGTTGAATTTTTAAATTTGATTAAAAATGAAGGAACTATGTACAGAGGATTTTTTCTGAGGTATTGTGGTGTTAGTTTGTGGTGAAATAGATGTTTGTGGGTTGTTGTTTTGTGTTTTTTGGTGTTTTAGGTAATTCTGAGCAGTCACCATGAAGAAGTAAAGCGTGATAGGACCGTGCTTTAAAAGGCCCCCGTCTCCCAGGTACTAATGTATTGGCTCTGTAGTCATTACTGAACACTGGGAAACTCTGACTTGTCTAAAGTATGTGAAATCAAAAACACAAGGGAAATCTAATGGGAAAAACTGGGTATTCAGGGAAATAAGTGGAATTTATTATTTATTTATTTATTTTTTCTGTTTACTTTTTAATCTCTTTTACAAAAGTTTGCTTATTTTACAATATTTGTTCTACTATCAATTACATGTTTGTCATGAGCTCTTTAGTGAGTTAGTGTAGCTCCTTTGTGGCACTTGCTTTATATTTACTGTGTACTTTTAAATATATATAATAGGAACACACACTGACCCACACAGTGTCATGTGATCTGTGACATAGGCTTTCCCATGATGCAATGGGGTGCAGTTGAATTTTTAAATTTGATTAAAAATGAAGGAACTATGTACAGAGGATTTTTTCTGAGGTATTGTGGTGTTAGTTTGTGGTGAAATAGATGTTTGTGGGTTGTTGTTTTGTGTTTTTTGGTGTTTTGGGTAATTCTGAGCAGTCACCATGAAGAAGTAAAGCGTGATAGGACCGTGCTTTAAAAGGCCCCCGTCTCCCAGGCACTAATGTATTGGCTCTGTAGTCATTACTGAACACTGGGAAACTGTTACTTGTCTAAAGTATGTGAAATCAAAAACACAAGGGAAATCTAATGGGAAAAACTGGGTATTCAGGGAAATAAGTGGAATTTATTTATTTATTTATTTTATTTTTCTGTTTACTTTTTAATCTCTTTTACAAAAGTTTGCTTATTTTACAATATTTGTTCTACTATCAATTACATGTTTGTCATGAGCTCTTTAGTGAGTTAGTGTAGCTCCTTTGTGGCACTTGCTTTATATTTACTGTGTACTTTTAAATATATATAATAGGAACACACACTGACCCACACAGTGTCATGTGATCTGTGACATAGGCTTTCCCATGATGCAATGGGGTGCAGTTGAATTTTTAAATTTGATTAAAAATGAAGGAACTATGTACAGAGGATTTTTTCTGAGGTATTGTGGTGTTAGTTTGTGGTGAAATAGATGTTTGTGGGTTGTTGTTTTGTGTTTTTTGGTGTTTTGGGTAATTGTGAGCAGTCACCATGAAGAAGTAAAGCGTGATAGGACCGTGCTTTAAAAGGCCCCCGTCTCCCAGGCACTAATGTATTGGCTCTGTAGTCATTGCTGAACACTGGGAAACTGTTACTTGTCTAAAGTATGTGAAATCAAAAACACAAGGGAAATCTAATGGGAAAAACTGGGTATTCAGGGAAATAAGTGGAATTTATTTATTTATTTATTTTTTTTTCTGTTTACTTTTTAATCTCTTTTACAAAAGTTTGCTTATTTTACAATATTTGTTCTACTATCAATTACATGTTTGTCATGAGCTCTTTAGTGAGTTAGTGTAGCTCCTTTGTGGCACTTGCTTTATATTTACTGTGTACTTTTAAATATATATAATAGGAACACACACTGACCCACACAGTGTCATGTGATCTGTGACATAGGCTTTCCCATGATGCAATGGGGTGCAGTTGAATTTTTAAATTTGATTAAAAATGAAGGAACTATGTACAGAGGATTTTTTCTGAGGTATTGTGGTGTTAGTTTGTGGTGAAATAGATGTTTGTGGGTTGTTGTTTTGTGTTTTTTGGTGTTTTTGGGTAATTCTGAGCAGTCACCATGAAGAAGTAAAGCGTGATAGGACCGTGCTTTAAAAGGCCCCCGTCTCCCAGGCACTAATGTATTGGCTCTGTAGTCATTGCTGAACACTGGGAAACTGTTACTTGTCTAAAGTATGTGAAATCAAAAACACAAAGGAAATCTAATGGGAAAAACTGGGTATTCAGGGAAATAAGTGGAATTTATTTATTTATTTATTTATTTTTTCTGTTTCCTTTTTAATCTCTTTTACAAAAGTTTGCTTATTTTACAATATTTGTTCTACTATCAATTACATGTTTGTCATGAGCTCTTTAGTGAGTTAGTGTAGCTCCTTTGTGGCACTTGCTTTATATTTACTGTGTACTTTTAAATATATATAATAGGAACACACACTGACCCACACAGTGTCATGTGATCTGTGACATAGGCTTTCCCATGATGCAATGGGGTGCAGTTGAATTTTTAAATTTGATTAAAAATGAAGGAACTATGTACAGAGGATTTTTTCTGAGGTATTGTGGTGTTAGTTTGTGGTGAAATAGATGTTTGTGGGTTGTTGTTTTGTGTTTTTTGGTAATTCTGAGCAGTCACCATGAAGAAGTAAAGCGTGATAGGACCGTGCTTTAAAAGGCCCCCGTCTCCCAGGCACTAATGTATTGGCTCTGTAGTCATTACTGAACACTGGGAAACTGTTACTTGTCTAAAGTATGTGAAATCAAAAACACAAGGGAAATCTAATGGGAAAAACTGGGTATTCATGGAAATAAGTGGAATTTATTTATTTATTTATTTTTTTTTCTGTTTCCTTTTTAATCTCTTTTACAAAAGTTTGCTTATTTTACAATATTTGTTCTACTATCAATTACATGTTTGTCATGAGCTCTTTAGTGAGTTAGTGTAGCTCCTTTGTGGCACTTGCTTTATATTTACTGTGTACTTTTAAATATATATAATAGGAACACACACTGACCCACACAGTGTCATGTGATCTGTGACATAGGCTTTCCCATGATGCAATGGGGTGCAGTTGAATTTTTAAATTTGATTAAAAATGAAGGAACTATGTACAGAGGATTTTTTCTGAGGTATTGTGGTGTTAGTTTGTGGTGAAATAGATGTTTGTGGGTTGTTGTTTTGTGTTTTTTGGTGTTTTGGGTAATTCTGAGCAGTCACCATGAAGAAGTAAAGCGTGATAGGACCGTGCTTTAAAAGGCCCCCGTCTCCCAGGCACTAATGTATTGGCTCTGTAGTCATTACTGAACACTGGGAAACTGTTACTTGTCTAAAGTATGTGAAATCAAAAACACAAGGGAAATCTAATGGAAAAAACTGGGTATTCAGGGAAATAAGTGGAATTTATTTATTTATTTTTTCTGTTTAGTTTTTAATCTCTTTTACAAAAGTTTGCTTATTTTACAATATTTGTTCTACTATCAATTACATGTTTGTCATGAGCTCTTTAGTGAGTTAGTGTAGCTCCTTTGTGGCACTTGCTTTATATTTACTGTGTACTTTTAAATATATATAATAGGAACACACACTGACCCACACAGTGTCATGTGATCTGTGACATAGGCTTTCCCATGATGCAATGGGGTGCAGTTGAATTTTTAAATTTGATTAAAAATGAAGGAACTATGTACAGAGGATTTTTTCTGAGGTATTGTGGTGTTAGATTGTGGTGAAATAGATGTTTGTGGGTTGTTGTTTTGTGTTTTTTGGTGTTTTAGGTAATTGTGAGCAGTCACCATGAAGAAGTAAAGCGTGATAGGACCGTGCTTTAAAAGGCCCCCGTCTCCCAGGCACTAATGTATTGGCTCTGTAGTCATTACTGAACACTGGGAAACTGTTACTTGTCTAAAGTATGTGAAATCAAAAACACAAGGGAAATCTAATGGGAAAAACTGGGTATTCAGGGAAATAAGTGGAATTTATTTATTTATTTATTTTTTTTCTGTTTACTTTTTAATCTCTTTTACAAAAGTTTGCTTATTTTACAATATTTGTTCTACTATCAATTACATGTTTGTCATGAGCTCTTTAGTGAGTTAGTGTAGCTCCTTTGTGGCACTTGCTTTATATTTACTGTGTACTTTTAAATATATATAATAGGAACACACACTGACCCACACAGTGTCATGTGATCTGTGACATAGGCTTTCCCATGATGCAATGGGGTGCAGTTGAATTTTTAAATTTGATTAAAAATGAAGGAACTATGTACAGAGGATTTTTTCTGAGGTATTGTGGTGTTAGTTTGTGGTGAAATAGATGTTTGTGGGTTGTTGTTTTGTGTTTTTTGGTGTTTTGGGTAATTCTGAGCAGTCACCATGAAGAAGTAAAGCGTGATAGGACCGTGCTTTAAAAGTCCCCCGTCTCCCATGTACTAATGTATTGGCTCTGTAGTCATTACTGAACACTGGGAAACTGTTATTTGTCTAAAGTATGTGAAATCAAAAACACAAGGGAAATCTACTGGGAAAAACTAGGTATTCAGGGAAATAAGTGGAATTTGTTTATTTATTTATTTATTTTTTCTGTTTACTTTTTAATCTCTTTTACAAAAGTTTGCTTATTTTACAATATTTGTTCTACTATCAATTACATGTTTGTCATGAGCTCTTTAGTGAGTTAGTGTAGCTCCTTTGTGGCACTTGCTTTATATTTACTGTGTACTTTTAAATATATATAATAGGAACACACACTGACCCACACAGTGTCATGTGATCTGTGACATAGGCTTTCCCATGATGCAATGGGGTGCAGTTGAATTTTTAAATTTGATTAAAAATGAAGGAACTATGTACAGAGGATTTTTTCTGAGGTATTGTGGTGTTAGTTTGTGGTGAAATAGATGTTTGTGGGTTGTTGTTTTGTGTTTTTTGGTGTTTTAGGTAATTCTGAGCAGTCACCATGAAGAAGTAAAGCGTGATAGGACCGTGCTTTAAAAGGCCCCCGTCTCCCAGGTACTAATGTATTGGCTCTGTAGTCATTACTGAACACTGGGAAACTCTGACTTGTCTAAAGTATGTGAAATCAAAAACACAAGGGAAATCTAATGGGAAAAACTGGGTATTCAGGGAAATAAGTGGAATTTATTATTTATTTATTTATTTTTTCTGTTTACTTTTTAATCTCTTTTACAAAAGTTTGCTTATTTTACAATATTTGTTCTACTATCAATTACATGTTTGTCATGAGCTCTTTAGTGAGTTAGTGTAGCTCCTTTGTGGCACTTGCTTTATATTTACTGTGTACTTTTAAATATATATAATAGGAACACACACTGACCCACACAGTGTCATGTGATCTGTGACATAGGCTTTCCCATGATGCAATGGGGTGCAGTTGAATTTTTAAATTTGATTAAAAATGAAGGAACTATGTACAGAGGATTTTTTCTGAGGTATTGTGGTGTTAGTTTGTGGTGAAATAGATGTTTGTGGGTTGTTGTTTTGTGTTTTTTGGTGTTTTGGGTAATTGTGAGCAGTCACCATGAAGAAGTAAAGCGTGATAGGACCGTGCTTTAAAAGGCCCCCGTCTCCCAGGCACTAATGTATTGGCTCTGTAGTCATTGCTGAACACTGGGAAACTGTTACTTGTCTAAAGTATGTGAAATCAAAAACACAAGGGAAATCTAATGGGAAAAACTGGGTATTCAGGGAAATAAGTGGAATTTATTTATTTATTTTTTTATTTTTTCTGTTTCCTTTTTAATCTCTTTTACAAAAGTTTGCTTATTTTACAATATTTGTTCTACTATCAATTACATGTTTGTCATGAGCTCTTTAGTGAGTTAGTGTAGCTCCTTTGTGGCACTTGCTTTATATTTACTGTGTACTTTTAAATATATATAATAGGAACACACACTGACCCACACAGTGTCATGTGATCTGTGACATAGGCTTTCCCATGATGCAATGGGGTGCAGTTGAATTTTTAAATTTGATTAAAAATGAAGGAACTATGTACAGAGGATTTTTTCTGAGGTATTGTGGTGTTAGTTTGTGGTGAAATAGATGTTTGTGGGTTGTTGTTTTGTGTTTTTTGGTGTTTTTGGGTAATTCTGAGCAGTCACCATGAAGAAGTAAAGCGTGATAGGACCGTGCTTTAAAAGGCCCCCGTCTCCCAGGCACTAATGTATTGGCTCTGTAGTCATTGCTGAACACTGGGAAACTGTTACTTGTCTAAAGTATGTGAAATCAAAAACACAAGGGAAATCTAATGGGAAAAACTGGGTATTCAGGGAAATAAGTGGAATTTATTTATTTATTTATTTATTTTTTCTGTTTCCTTTTTAATCTCTTTTACAAAAGTTTGCTTATTTTACAATATTTGTTCTACTATCAATTACATGTTTGTCATGAGCTCTTTAGTGAGTTAGTGTAGCTCCTTTGTGGCACTTGCTTTATATTTACTGTGTACTTTTAAATATATATAATAGGAACACACACTGACCCACACAGTGTCATGTGATCTGTGACATAGGCTTTCCCATGATGCAATGGGGTGCAGTTGAATTTTTAAATTTGATTAAAAATGAAGGAACTATGTACAGAGGATTTTTTCTGAGGTATTGTGGTGTTAGTTTGTGGTGAAATAGATGTTTGTGGGTTGTTGTTTTGTGTTTTTTGGTAATTCTGAGCAGTCACCATGAAGAAGTAAAGCGTGATAGGACCGTGCTTTAAAAGGCCCCCGTCTCCCAGGCACTAATGTATTGGCTCTGTAGTCATTACTGAACACTGGGAAACTGTTACTTGTCTAAAGTATGTGAAATCAAAAACACAAGGGAAATCTAATGGGAAAAACTGGGTATTCAGGGAAATAAGTGGAATTTATTTATTTATTTATTTATTTTTTCTGTTTACTTTTTAATCTCTTTTACAAAAGTTTGCTTATTTTACAATATTTGTTCTACTATCAATTACATGTTTGTCATGAGCTCTTTAGTGAGTTAGTGTAGCTCCTTTGTGGCACTTGCTTTATATTTACTGTGTACTTTTAAATATATATAATAGGAACACACACTGACCCACACAGTGTCATGTGATCTGTGACATAGGCTTTCCCATGATGCAATGGGGTGCAGTTGAATTTTTAAATTTGATTAAAAATGAAGGAACTATGTACAGAGGATTTTTTCTGAGGTATTGTGGTGTTAGTTTGTGGTGAAATAGATGTTTGTGGGTTGTTGTTTTGTGTTTTTTGGTGTTTTGGGTAATTCTGAGCAGTCACCATGAAGAAGTAAAGCGTGATAGGACCGTGCTTTAAAAGGCCCCCGTCTCCCAGGCACTAATGTATTGGCTCTGTAGTCATTACTGAACACTGGGAAACTGTTACTTGTCTAAAGTATGTGAAATCAAAAACACAAGGGAAATCTAATGGGAAAAACTGGGTATTCAGGGAAATAAGTGGAATTTATTTATTTATTTATTTTTTTTTCTGTTTCCTTTTTAATCTCTTTTACAAAAGTTTGCTTATTTTACAATATTTGTTCTACTATCAATTACATGTTTGTCATGAGCTCTTTAGTGAGTTAGTGTAGCTCCTTTGTGGCACTTGCTTTATATTTACTGTGTACTTTTAAATATATATAATAGGAACACACACTGACCCACACAGTGTCATGTGATCTGTGACATAGGCTTTCCCATGATGCAATGGGGTGCAGTTGAATTTTTAAATTTGATTAAAAATGAAGGAACTATGTACAGAGGATTTTTTCTGAGGTATTGTGGTGTTAGTTTGTGGTGAAATAGATGTTTGTGGGTTGTTGTTTTGTGTTTTTTGGTGTTTTGGGTAATTCTGAGCAGTCACCATGAAGAAGTAAAGCGTGATAGGACCGTGCTTTAAAAGGCCCCCGTCTCCCAGGCACTAATGTATTGGCTCTGTAGTCATTACTGAACACTGGGAAACTGTTACTTGTCTAAAGTATGTGAAATCAAAAACACAAGGGAAATCTAATGGGAAGAACTGGGTATTCAGGGAAATAAGTGGAATTTATTTATTTATTTTTTTTTTTTTTCTGTTTACTTTTTAATCTCTTTTACAAAAGTTTGCTTATTTTACAATATTTGTTCTACTATCAATTACATGTTTGTCATGAGCTCTTTAGTGAGTTAGTGTAGGTCCTTTGTGGCACTTGCTTTATATTTACTGTGTACTTTTAAATATATATAATAGGAACACACACTGACCCACACAGTGTCATGTGATCTGTGACATAGGCTTTCCCATGATGCAATGGGGTGCAGTTGAATTTTTAAATTTGATTAAAAATGAAGGAACTATGTACAGAGGATTTTTTCTGAGGTATTGTGGTGTTAGTTTGTGGTGAAATAGATGTTTGTGGGTTGTTGTTTTGTGTTTTTTGGTGTTTTGGGTAATTCTGAGCAGTCACCATGAAGAAGTAAAGCGTGATAGGACCGTGCTTTAAAAGGCCCCCGTCTCCCAGGCACTAATGTATTGGCTCTGTAGTCATTACTGAACACTGGGAAACTGTTACTTGTCTAAAGTATGTGAAATCAAAAACACAAGGGAAATCTAATGGAAAAAACTGGGTATTCAGGGAAATAAGTGGAATTTATTTATTTATTTTTTCTGTTTAGTTTTTAATCTCTTTTACAAAAGTTTGCTTATTTTACAATATTTGTTCTACTATCAATTACATGTTTGTCATGAGCTCTTTAGTGAGTTAGTGTAGCTCCTTTGTGGCACTTGCTTTATATTTACTGTGTACTTTTAAATATATATAATAGGAACACACACTGACCCACACAGTGTCATGTGATCTGTGACATAGGCTTTCCCATGATGCAATGGGGTGCAGTTGAATTTTTAAATTTGATTAAAAATGAAGGAACTATGTACAGAGGATTTTTTCTGAGGTATTGTGGTGTTAGTTTGTGGTGAAATAGATGTTTGTGGGTTGTTGTTTTGTGTTTTTTGGTGTTTTTGGTAATTCTGAGCAGTCACCATGAAGAAGTAAAGCGTGATAGGACCGTGCTTTAAAAGGCCCCCGTCTCCCAGGCACTAATGTATTGGCTCTGTAGTCATTACTGAATACTGGGAAACTGTTACTTGTCTAAAGTATGTGAAATCAAAAACACAAGGGAAATCTAATGGGAAAAACTGGGTATTCAGGGAAATAAGTGGAATTTATTTATTTATTTATTTTATTTTTCTGTTTACTTTTTAATCTCTTTTACAAAAGTTTGCTTATTTTACAATATTTGTTCTACTATCAATTACATGTTTGTCATGAGCTCTTTAGTGAGTTAGTGTAGCTCCTTTGTGGCACTTGCTTTATATTTACTGTGTACTTTTAAATATATATAATAGGAACACACACTGACCCACACAGTGTCATGTGATCTGTGACATAGGCTTTCCCATGATGCAATGGGGTGCAGTTGAATTTTTAAATTTGATTAAAAATGAAGGAACTATGTACAGAGGATTTTTTCTGAGGTATTGTGGTGTTAGTTTGTGGTGAAATAGATGTTTGTGGGTTGTTGTTTTGTGTTTTTTGGTGTTTTAGGTAATTCTGAGCAGTCACCATGAAGAAGTAAAGCGTGATAGGACCGTGCTTTAAAAGGCCCCCGTCTCCCAGGCACTAATGTATTGGCTCTGTAGTCATTACTGAACACTGGGAAACTGTTACTTGTCTAAAGTATGTGAAATCAAAAACACAAGGGAAATCTAATGGGAAGAACTGGGTATTCAGGGAAGTAAGTGGAATTTATTTATTTATTTATTTTTTTTTCTGTTTACTTTTTAATCTCTTTTACAAAAGTTTGCTTATTTTACAATATTTGTTCTACTATCAATTACATGTTTGTCATGAGCTCTTTAGTGAGTTAGTGTAGCTCCTTTGTGGCACTTGCTTTATATTTACTGTGTACTTTTAAATATATATAATAGGAACACACACTGACCCACACAGTGTCATGTGATCTGTGACATAGGCTTTCCCATGATGCAATGGGGTGCAGTTGAATTTTTAAATTTGATTAAAAATGAAGGAACTATGTACAGAGGATTTTTTCTGAGGTATTGTGGTGTTAGTTTGTGGTGAAATAGATGTTTGTGGGTTGTTGTTTTGTGTTTTGGGTAATTCTGAGCAGTCACCATGAAGAAGTAAAGCGTGATAGGACCGTGCTTTAAAAGGCCCCCGTCTCCCAGGCACTAATGTATTGGCTCTGTAGTCATTACTGAACACTGGGAAACTGTTACTTGTCTAAAGTATGTGAAATCAAAAACACAAGGGAAATCTAATGGGAAAAACTGGGTATTCAGGGAAATAAGTGGAATTTATTTATTTATTTATTTATTTTTTCTGTTTACTTTTTAATCTCTTTTACAAAAGTTTGCTTATTTTACAATATTTGTTCTACTATCAATTACATGTTTGTCATGAGCTCTTTAGTGAGTTAGTGTAGCTCCTTTGTGGCACTTGCTTTATATTTACTGTGTACTTTTAAATATATATAATAGGAACACACACTGACCCACACAGTGTCATGTGATCTGTGACATAGGCTTTCCCATGATGCAATGGGGTGCAGTTGAATTTTTAAATTTGATTAAAAATGAAGGAACTATGTACAGAGGATTTTTTCTGAGGTATTGTGGTGTTAGTTTGTGGTGAAATAGATGTTTGTGGGTTGTTGTTTTGTGTTTTTTGGTGTTTTGGGTAATTCTGAGCAGTCACCATGAAGAAGTAAAGCGTGATAGGACCGTGCTTTAAAAGGCCCCCGTCTCCCAGGCACTAATGTATTGGCTCTGTAGTCATTACTGAACACTGGGAAACTGTTACTTGTCTAAAGTATGTGAAATCAAAAACACAAGGGAAATCTAATGGGAAAAACTGGGTATTCAGGGAAATAAGTGGAATTTATTTATTTATTTTTTTTTTTTTCTGTTTACTTTTTAATCTCTTTTACAAAAGTTTACTTATTTTACAATATTTGTTCTACTATCAATTACATGTTTGTCATGAGCTCTTTAGTGAGTTAGTGTAGCTCCTTTGTGGCACTTGCTTTATATTTACTGTGTACTTTTAAATATATATAATAGGAACACACACTGACCCACACAGTGTCATGTGATCTGTGACATAGGCTTTCCCATGATGCAATGGGGTGCAGTTGAATTTTTAAATTTGATTAAAAATGAAGGAACTATGTACAGAGGATTTTTTCTGAGGTATTGTGGTGTTAGTTTGTGGTGAAATAGATGTTTGTGGGTTGTTGTTTTGTGTTTTTTGGTGTTTTAGGTAATTCTGAGCAGTCACCATGAAGAAGTAAAGCGTGATAGGACCGTGCTTTAAAAGGCCCCCGTCTCCCAGGCACTAATGTATTGGCTCTGTAGTCATTACTGAACACTGGGAAACTGTTACTTGTCTAAAGTATGTGAAATCAAAAACACAAGGGAAATCTAATGGGAAGAACTGGGTATTCAGGGAAGTAAGTGGAATTTATTTATTTATTTATTTTTTTTTCTGTTTACTTTTTAATCTCTTTTACAAAAGTTTGCTTATTTTACAATATTTGTTCTACTATCAATTACATGTTTGTCATGAGCTCTTTAGTGAGTTAGTGTAGCTCCTTTGTGGCACTTGCTTTATATTTACTGTGTACTTTTAAATATATATAATAGGAACACACACTGACCCACACAGTGTCATGTGATCTGTGACATAGGCTTTCCCATGATGCAATGGGGTGCAGTTGAATTTTTAAATTTGATTAAAAATGAAGGAACTATGTACAGAGGATTTTTTCTGAGGTATTGTGGTGTTAGTTTGTGGTGAAATAGATGTTTGTGGGTTGTTGTTTTGTGTTTTGGGTAATTCTGAGCAGTCACCATGAAGAAGTAAAGCGTGATAGGACCGTGCTTTAAAAGGCCCCCGTCTCCCAGGCACTAATGTATTGGCTCTGTAGTCATTACTGAACACTGGGAAACTGTTACTTGTCTAAAGTATGTGAAATCAAAAACACAAGGGAAATCTAATGGAAAAAACTGGGTATTCAGGGAAATAAGTGGAATTTATTTATTTATTTATTTTTTTTTTTCTGTTTACTTTTTAATCTCTTTTACAAAAGTTTGCTTATTTTACAATATTTGTTCTACTATCAATTACATGTTTGTCATGAGCTCTTTAGTGAGTTAGTGTAGCTCCTTTGTGGCACTTGCTTTATATTTACTGTGTACTTTTAAATATATATAATAGGAACACACACTGACGCACACAGTGTCATGTGATCTGTGACATAGGCTTTCCCATGATGCAATGGGGTGCAGTTGAATTTTTAAATTTGATTAAAAATGAAGGAACTATGTACAGAGGATTTTTTCTGAGGTATTGTGGTGTTAGTTTGTGGTGAAATAGATGTTTGTGGGTTGTTGTTTTGTGTTTTTTGGTGTTTTGGGTAATTCTGAGCAGTCACCATGAAGAAGTAAAGCGTGATAGGACCGTGCTTTAAAAGGCCCCCGTCTCCCAGGCACTAATGTATTGGCTCTGTAGTCATTACTGAACACTGGGAAACTGTTACTTGTCTAAAGTATGTGAAATCAAAAACACAAGGGAAATCTAATGGGAAAAACTGGGTATTCAGGGAAATAAGTGGAATTTATTTATTTATTAATTTTTTTTTTTCTGTTTACTTTTTAATCTCTTTTACAAAAGTTTGCTTATTTTACAATATTTGTTCTACTATCAATTACATGTTTGTCATGAGCTCTTTAGTGAGTTAGTGTAGCTCCTTTGTGGCACTTGCTTTATATTTACTGTGTACTTTTAAATATATATAATAGGAACACACACTGACGCACACAGTGTCATGTGATCTGTGACATAGGCTTTCCCATGATGCAATGGGGTGCAGTTGAATTTTTAAATTTGATTAAAAATGAAGGAACTATGTACAGAGGATTTTTTCTGAGGTATTGTGGTGTTAGTTTGTGGTGAAATAGATGTTTGTGGGTTGTTGTTTTGTGTTTTTTGGTGTTTTGGGTAATTCTGAGCAGTCACCATGAAGAAGTAAAGCGTGATAGGACCCTGCTTTAAAAGGCCCCCGTCTCCCAGGTACTAATGTATTGGCTCTGTAGTCATTACTGAACAGTGGGAAACTGTTACTTGTCTAAAATATGTGAAATCAAAAACACAAGGGAAATTTAATGGGAAAAACGGGGTGTTCAGGGAAATAAGTGGAATTTATTTATTTATTTATTTATTTTTTCTGTTTAGTTTTTAATCTCTTTTACAAAAGTTTGCTTATTTTACAATATTTGTTCTACTATCAATTACATGTTTGTCATGAGCTCTTTAGTGAGTTAGTGTAGCTCCTTTGTGGCACTTGCTTTATATTTACTGTGTACTTTTAAATATATATAATAGGAACACACACTGACCCACACAGTGTCATGTGATCTGTGACATAGGCTTTCCCATGATGCAATGGGGTGCAGTTGAATTTTTAAATTTGATTAAAAATGAAGGAACTATGTACAGAGGATTTTTTCTGAGGTATTGTGGTGTTAGTTTGTGGTGAAATAGATGTTTGTGGGTTGTTGTTTTGTGTTTTTTGGTGTTTTGGGTAATTCTGAGCAGTCACCATGAAGAAGTAAAGCGTGATAGGACCGTGCTTTAAAAGGCCCCCGTCTCCCAGGCACTAATGTATTGGCTCTGTAGTCATTACTGAACACTGTGAAACTGTTACTTGTCTAAAGTATGTGAAATCAAAAACACAAGGGAAATCTAATGGGAAAAACTGGGTATTCAGGGAAATAAGTGGAATTTATTTATTTATTTATTTATTTTTTCTGTTTACTTTTTAATCTCTTTTACAAAAGTTTGCTTATTTTACAATATTTGTTCTACTATCAATTACATGTTTGTCATGAGCTCTTTAGTGAGTTAGTGTAGCTCCTTTGTGGCACTTGCTTTATATTTACTGTGTACTTTTAAATATATATAATAGGAACACACACTGACCCACACAGTGTCATGTGATCTGTGACATAGGCTTTCCCATGATGCAATGGGGTGCAGTTGAATTTTTAAATTTGATTAAAAATGAAGGAACTATGTACAGAGGATTTTTTCTGAGGTATTGTGGTGTTAGTTTGTGGTGAAATAGATGTTTGTGGGTTGTTGTTTTGTGTTTTTTGGTGTTTTGGGTAATTCTGAGCAGTCACCATGAAGAAGTAAAGCGTGATAGGACCGTGCTTTAAAAGGCCCCCGTCTCCCAGGCACTAATGTATTGGCTCTGTAGTCATTACTGAACAGTGGGAAACTGTTACTTGTCTAAAATATGTGAAATCAAAAACACAAGGGAAATTTAATGGGAAAAACGGGGTGTTCAGGGAAATAAGTGGAATTTATTTATTTATTTATTTATTTTTTCTGTTTAGTTTTTAATCTCTTTTACAAAAGTTTGCTTATTTTACAATATTTGTTCTACTATCAATTACATGTTTGTCATGAGCTCTTTAGTGAGTTAGTGTAGCTCCTTTGTGGCACTTGCTTTATATTTACTGTGTACTTTTAAATATATATAATAGGAACACACACTGACCCACACAGTGTCATGTGATCTGTGACATAGGCTTTCCCATGATGCAATGGGGTGCAGTTGAATTTTTAAATTTGATTAAAAATGAAGGAACTATGTACAGAGGATTTTTTCTGAGGTATTGTGGTGTTAGTTTGTGGTGAAATAGATGTTTGTGGGTTGTTGTTTTGTGTTTTTTGGTGTTTTTGGGTAATTCTGAGCAGTCACCATGAAGAAGTAAAGCGTGATAGGACCGTGCTTTAAAAGGCCCCCGTCTCCCAGGCACTAATGTATTGGCTCTGTAGTCATTACTGAACACTGTGAAACTGTTACTTGTCTAAAGTATGTGAAATCAAAAACACAAGGGAAATCTAATGGGAAAAACTGGGTATTCAGGGAAATGAGTGGAATTTATTTATTTATTTATTTATTTTTTCTGTTTACTTTTTAATCTCTTTTACAAAAGTTTGCTTATTTTACAATATTTGTTCTACTATCAATTACATGTTTGTCATGAGCTCTTTAGTGAGTTAGTGTAGCTCCTTTGTGGCACTTGCTTTATATTTACTGTGTACTTTTAAATATATATAATAGGAACACACACTGACCCACACAGTGTCATGTGATCTGTGACATAGGCTTTCCCATGATGCAATGGGGTGCAGTTGAATTTTTAAATTTGATTAAAAATGAAGGAACTATGTACAGAGGATTTTTTCTGAGGTATTGTGGTGTTAGTTTGTGGTGAAATAGATGTTTGTGGGTTGTTGTTTTGTGTTTTTTGGTGTTTTGGGTAATTCTGAGCAGTCACCATGAAGAAGTAAAGCGTGATAGGACCGTGCTTTAAAAGGCCCCCGTCTCCCAGGCACTAATGTATTGGCTCTGTAGTCATTACTGAACACTGTGAAACTGTTACTTGTCTAAAGTATGTGAAATCAAAAACACAAGGGAAATCTAATGGGAAAAACTGGGTATTCAGGGAAATAAGTGGAATTTATTTATTTATTTATTTATTTTTTCTGTTTACTTTTTAATCTCTTTTACAAAAGTTTGCTTATTTTACAATATTTGTTCTACTATCAATTACATGTTTGTCATGAGCTCTTTAGTGAGTTAGTGTAGCTCCTTTGTGGCACTTGCTTTATATTTACTGTGTACTTTTAAATATATATAATAGGAACACACACTGACCCACACAGTGTCATGTGATCTGTGACATAGGCTTTCCCATGATGCAATGGGGTGCAGTTGAATTTTTAAATTTGATTAAAAATGAAGGAACTATGTACAGAGGATTTTTTCTGAGGTATTGTGGTGTTAGTTTGTGGTGAAATAGATGTTTGTGGGTTGTTGTTTTGTGTTTTTTGGTGTTTTGGGTAATTCTGAGCAGTCACCATGAAGAAGTAAAGCGTGATAGGACCGTGCTTTAAAAGGCCCCCGTCTCCCAGGCACTAATGTATTGGCTCTGTAGTCATTACTGAACAGTGGGAAACTGTTACTTGTCTAAAATATGTGAAATCAAAAACACAAGGGAAATTTAATGGGAAAAACGGGGTGTTCAGGGAAATAAGTGGAATTTATTTATTTATTTATTTATTTTTTCTGTTTAGTTTTTAATCTCTTTTACAAAAGTTTGCTTATTTTACAATATTTGTTCTACTATCAATTACATGTTTGTCATGAGCTCTTTAGTGAGTTAGTGTAGCTCCTTTGTGGCACTTGCTTTATATTTACTGTGTACTTTTAAATATATATAATAGGAACACACACTGACCCACACAGTGTCATGTGATCTGTGACATAGGCTTTCCCATGATGCAATGGGGTGCAGTTGAATTTTTAAATTTGATTAAAAATGAAGGAACTATGTACAGAGGATTTTTTCTGAGGTATTGTGGTGTTAGTTTGTGGTGAAATAGATGTTTGTGGGTTGTTGTTTTGTGTTTTTTGGTGTTTTTGGGTAATTCTGAGCAGTCACCATGAAGAAGTAAAGCGTGATAGGACCGTGCTTTAAAAGGCCCCCGTCTCCCAGGCACTAATGTATTGGCTCTGTAGTCATTACTGAACACTGTGAAACTGTTACTTGTCTAAAGTATGTGAAATCAAAAACACAAGGGAAATCTAATGGGAAAAACTGGGTATTCAGGGAAATGAGTGGAATTTATTTATTTATTTATTTTTTTTTTCTGTTTACTTTTTAATCTCTTTTACAAAAGTTTGCTTATTTTACAATATTTGTTCTACTATCAATTACATGTTTGTCATGAGCTCTTTAGTGAGTTAGTGTAGCTCCTTTGTGGCACTTGCTTTATATTTACTGTGTACTTTTAAATATATATAATAGGAACACACACTGACCCACACAGTGTCATGTGATCTGTGACATAGGCTTTCCCATGATGCAATGGGGTGCAGTTGAATTTTTAAATTTGATTAAAAATGAAGGAACTATGTACAGAGGATTTTTTCTGAGGTATTGTGGTGTTAGTTTGTGGTGAAATAGATGTTTGTGGGTTGTTGTTTTGTGTTTTTTGGTGTTTTGGGTAATTCTGAGCAGTCACCATGAAGAAGTAAAGCGTGATAGGACCGTGCTTTAAAAGGCCCCTGTCTCCCAGGCACTAATGTATTGGCTCTGTAGTCATTACTGAACACTGGGAAACTGTTACTTGTCTAAAATATGTGAAATCAAAAACACAAGGGAAATTTAATGGGAAAAACGGGGTGTTCAGGGAAATAAGTGGAATTTATTTATTTATTTATTTATTTATTTTTTCTGTTTAGTTTTTAATCTCTTTTACAAAAGTTTGCTTATTTTACAATATTTGTTCTACTATCAATTACATGTTTGTCATGAGCTCTTTAGTGAGTTAGTGTAGCTCCTTTGTGGCACTTGCTTTATATTTACTGTGTACTTTTAAATATATATAATAGGAACACACACTGACCCACACAGTGTCATGTGATCTGTGACATAGGCTTTCCCATGATGCAATGGGGTGCAGTTGAATTTTTAAATTTGATTAAAAATGAAGGAACTATGTACAGAGGATTTTTTCTGAGGTATTGTGGTGTTAGTTTGTGGTGAAATAGATGTTTGTGGGTTGTTGTTTTGTGTTTTTTGGTGTTTTGGGTAATTCTGAGCAGTCACCATGAAGAAGTAAAGCGTGATAGGACCGTGCTTTAAAAGGCCCCCGCCTCCCAGGCACTAATGTATTGGCTCTGTAGTCATTACTGAACACTGGGAAACTGTTACTTGTTTAAATTATGTGAAATCAAAAACACAAGGGAAATCTAATGGGAAAAACTGGGTATTCAGGGAAATAAGTGGAATTTATTTATTTATTTATTTATTTTTTCTGTTTACTTTTTAATCTCTTTTACAAAAGTTTGCTTATTTTACAATATTTGTTCTACTATCAATTACATGTTTGTCATGAGCTCTTTAGTGAGTTAGTGTAGCTCCTTTGTGGCACTTGCTTTATATTTACTGTGTACTTTTAAATATATATAATAGGAACACACACTGACCCACACAGTGTCATGTGATCTGTGACATAGGCTTTCCCATGATGCAATGGGGTGCAGTTGAATTTTTAAATTTGATTAAAAATGAAGGAACTATGTACAGAGGATTTTTTCTGAGGTATTGTGGTGTTAGTTTGTGGTGAAATAGATGTTTGTGGGTTGTTGTTTTGTGTTTTTTGGTGTTTTGGGTAATTCTGAGCAGTCACCATGAAGAAGTAAAGCGTGATAGGACCGTGCTTTAAAAGTCCCCCGTCTCCCAGGCACTAGTGTATTGGCTCTGTAGTCTTTACTGAACACTGGGAAACTGTTACTTGTCTAAAGTATGTGAAATCAAAAACACAAGGGAAATCTAATGGGAAAAACTAGGTATTCAGGGAAATAAGTGGAATTTATTTATTTATTTATTTATTTTTTCTGTTTACTTTTTAATCTCTTTTACAAAAGTTTGCT
The DNA here is from genome assembly GCF_023375975.1 of Astyanax mexicanus. Taxonomy (NCBI): domain Eukaryota; kingdom Metazoa; phylum Chordata; class Actinopteri; order Characiformes; family Acestrorhamphidae; genus Astyanax; species Astyanax mexicanus. The sequence continues at coordinate 33,671,080 of NC_064412.1, forward strand.
TATTTTACAATATTTGTTCTACTATCAATTACATGTTTGTCATGAGCTCTTTAGTGAGTTAGTGTAGCTCCTTTGTGGCACTTGCTTTATATTTACTGTGTACTTTTAAATATATATAATAGGAACACACACTGACCTAAACAGTGTCATGTGATCTGTGACATAGGCTTTCCCATGATGCAATGGGGTGCAGTTGAATTTTTAAATTTGATTAAAAATGAAGGAACTATGTACAGAGGATTTTTTCTGAGGTATTGTGGTGTTAGTTTGTGGTGAAATAGATGTTTGTGGGTTGTTGTTTTGTGTTTTTTGGTGTTTTGGGTAATTCTGAGCAGTCACCATGAAGAAGTAAAGCGTGATAGGACCGTGCTTTAAAAGGCCCCCGTCTCCCAGGCACTAATGTATTGGCTCTGTAGTCATTACTGAACACTGGGAAAATGTTACTTGTCTGAAGTATGTGAAATCAAAAACACAAGGGAAATCTAATGGGAAAAACGGGGTATTCAGGGAAATGAGTGGAATTTATTTATTTATTTATTTATTTTTTCTGTTTACTTTTTAATCTCTTTTACAAAAGTTTGCTTATTTTACAATATTTGTTCTACTATCAATTACATGTTTGTCATGAGCTCTTTAGTGAGTTAGTGTAGCTCCTTTGTGGCACTTGCTTTATATTTACTGTGTACTTTTAAATATATATAATAGGAACACACACTGACCCACACAGTGTCATGTGATCTGTGACATAGGCTTTCCCATGATGCAATGGGGTGCAGTTGAATTTTTAAATTTGATTAAAAATGAAGGAACTATGTACAGAGGATTTTTTCTGAGGTATTGTGGTGTTAGTTTGTGGTGAAATAGATGTTTGTGGGTTGTTGTTTTGTGTTTTTTGGTGTTTTTGGGTAATTCTGAGCAGTCACCATGAAGAAGTAAAGCGTGATAGGACCGTGCTTTAAAAGGCCCCCGTCTCCCAGGCACTAATGTATTGGCTCTGTAGTCATTACTGAACACTGGGAAACTGTTACTTGTCTAAAGTATGTGAAATCAAAAACACAAGGGAAATCTAATGGGAAAAACTGGGTATTCAGGGAAATAAGTGCAATTTATTTATTTTTTCTGTTTACTTTTTAATCTCTTTTACAAAAGTTTGCTTATTTTACAATATTTGTTCTACTATCAATTACATGTTTGTCATGAGCTCTTTAGTGAGTTAGTGTAGCTCCTTTGTGGCACTTGCTTTATATTTACTGTGTACTTTTAAATATATATAATAGGAACACACACTGACCCACACAGTGTCATGTGATCTGTGACATAGGCTTTCCCATGATGCAATGGGGTGCAGTTGAATTTTTAAATTTGATTAAAAATGAAGGAACTATGTACAGAGGATTTTTTCTGAGGTATTGTGGTGTTAGTTTGTGGTGAAATAGATGTTTGTGGGTTGTTGTTTTGTGTTTTTTGGTGTTTTCGGTAATTCTGAGCAGTCACCATGAAGAAGTAAAGCGTGATAGGACCGTGCTTTAAAAGGCCCCCGTCTCCCAGGCACTAATGTATTGGCTCTGTAGTCATTACTGAACACTGGGAAACTGTTACTTGTCTAAAGTATGTGAAATCAAAAACACAAGGGAAATCTAATGGGAAAAACTAGGTATTCAGGGAAATAAGTGGAATTTATTTATTTATTTATTTATTTTTTCTGTTTACTTTTTAATCTCTTTTACAAAAGTTTGCTTATTTTACAATATTTGTTCTACTATCAATTACATGTTTGTCATGAGCTCTTTAGTGAGTTAGTGTAGCTCCTTTGTGGCACTTGCTTTATATTTACTGTGTACTTTTAAATATATATAATAGGAACACACACTGACCCACACAGTGTCATGTGATCTGTGACATAGGCTTTCCCATGATGCAATGGGGTGCAGTTGAATTTTTAAATTTGATTAAAAATGAAGGAACTATGTACAGAGGATTTTTTCTGAGGTATTGTGGTGTTAGTTTGTGGTGAAATAGATGTTTGTGGGTTGTTGTTTTGTGTTTTTTGGTGTTTTGGGTAATTCTGAGCAGTCACCATGAAGAAGTAAAGCGTGATAGGACCGTGCTTTAAAAGGCCCCCGTCTCCCATGCACTAATGTATTGGCTCTGTAGTCATTACTGAACACTGGGGAAACTGTTACTTGTCTAAAGTATGTGAAATCAAAAACACAAGGGAAATCTAATGGGAAAAACTGGGTATTCAGGGAAATAAGTGCAATTTATTTATTTTTTCTGTTTACTTTTTAATCTCTTTTACAAAAGTTTGCTTATTTTACAATATTTGTTCTACTATCAATTACATGTTTGTCATGAGCTCTTTAGTGAGTTAGTGTAGCTCCTTTGTGGCACTTGCTTTATATTTACTGTGTACTTTTAAATATATATAATAGGAACACACACTGACCCACACAGTGTCATGTGATCTGTGACATAGGCTTTCCCATGATGCAATGGGGTGCAGTTGAATTTTTAAATTTGATTAAAAATGAAGGAACTATGTACAGAGGATTTTTTCTGAGGTATTGTGGTGTTAGTTTGTGGTGAAATAGATGTTTGTGGGTTGTTGTTTTGTGTTTTTTGGTGTTTTGGGTAATTCTGAGCAGTCACCATGAAGAAGTAAAGCGTGATAGGACCGTGCTTTAAAAGGCCCCCGTCTCCCAGGCACTAATGTATTGGCTCTGTAGTCATTACTGAACACTGGGAAACTGTTACTTGTCTAAAGTATGTGAAATCAAAAACACAAGGGAAATCTAATGGGAAAAACTGGGTATTCAGGGAAATAAGTGCAATTTATTTATTTATTTATTTATTTTTTCTGTTTACTTTTTAATCTCTTTTACAAAAGTTTGCTTATTTTACAATATTTGTTCTACTATCAATTACATGTTTGTCATGAGCTCTTTAGTGAGTTAGTGTAGCTCCTTTGTGGCACTTGCTTTATATTTACTGTGTACTTTTAAATATATATAATAGGAACACACACTGACCCACACAGTGTCATGTGATCTGTGACATAGGCTTTCCCATGATGCAATGGGGTGCAGTTGAATTTTTAAATTTGATTAAAAATGAAGGAACTATGTACAGAGGATTTTTTCTGAGGTATTGTGGTGTTAGTTTGTGGTGAAATAGATGTTTGTGGGTTGTTGTTTTGTGTTTTTTGGTGGTTTTGGGTAATTCTGAGCAGTCACCATGAAGAAGTAAAGCGTGATAGGACCGTGCTTTAAAAGGCCCCCGTCTCCCAGGCACTAATGTATTGGCTCTGTAGTCATTACTGAACACTGGGAAACTGTTACTTGTCTAAAGTATGTGAAATCAAAAACACAAGGGAAATCTAATGGGAAAAACTGGGTATTCAGGGAAATAAGTGCAATTTATTTATTTATTTATTTATTTTTTCTGTTTACTTTTTAATCTCTTTTACAAAAGTTTGCTTATTTTACAATATTTGTTCTACTATCAATTACATGTTTGTCATGAGCTCTTTAGTGAGTTAGTGTAGCTCCTTTGTGGCACTTGCTTTATATTTACTGTGTACTTTTAAATATATATAATAGGAACACACACTGACCCACACAGTGTCATGTGATCTGTGACATAGGCTTTCCCATGATGCAATGGGGTGCAGTTGAATTTTTAAATTTGATTAAAAATGAAGGAACTATGTACAGAGGATTTTTTCTGAGGTATTGTGGTGTTAGTTTGTGGTGAAATAGATGTTTGTGGGTTGTTGTTTTGTGTTTTTTGGTGTTTTTGGGTAATTCTGAGCAGTCACCATGAAGAAGTAAAGCGTGATAGGACCGTGCTTTAAAAGGCCCCCGTCTCCCAGGCACTAATGTATTGGCTCTGTAGTCATTACTGAACACTGGGAAACTGTTACTTGTCTAAAGTATGTGAAATCAAAAACACAAGGGAAATCTAATGGGAAAAACTGGGTATTCAGGGAAATAAGTGGAATTTATTTATTTTTTCTGTTTACTTTTTAATCTCTTTTACAAAAGTTTGCTTATTTTACAATATTTGTTCTACTATCAATTACATGTTTGTCATGAGCTCTTTAGTGAGTTAGTGTAGCTCCTTTGTGGCACTTGCTTTATATTTACTGTGTACTTTTAAATATATATAATAGGAACACACACTGACCCACACAGTGTCATGTGATCTGTGACATAGGCTTTCCCATGATGCAATGGGGTGCAGTTGAATTTTTAAATTTGATTAAAAATGAAGGAACTATGTACAGAGGATTTTTTCTGAGGTATTGTGGTGTTAGTTTGTGGTGAAATAGATGTTTGTGGGTTGTTGTTTTGTGTTTTTTGGTGGTTTTGGGTAATTCTGAGCAGTCACCATGAAGAAGTAAAGCGTGATAGGACCGTGCTTTAAAAGGCCCCCGTCTCCCAGGCACTAATGTATTGGCTCTGTAGTCATTACTGAACACTGGGAAACTGTTACTTGTCTAAAGTATGTGAAATCAAAAACACAAGGGAAATCTAATGGGAAAAACTGGGTATTCAGGGAAATAAGTGCAATTTATTTATTTATTTATTTATTTTTTCTGTTTACTTTTTAATCTCTTTTACAAAAGTTTGCTTATTTTACAATATTTGTTCTACTATCAATTACATGTTTGTCATGAGCTCTTTAGTGAGTTAGTGTAGCTCCTTTGTGGCACTTGCTTTATATTTACTGTGTACTTTTAAATATATATAATAGGAACACACACTGACCCACACAGTGTCATGTGATCTGTGACATAGGCTTTCCCATGATGCAATGGGGTGCAGTTGAATTTTTAAATTTGATTAAAAATGAAGGAACTATGTACAGAGGATTTTTTCTGAGGTATTGTGGTGTTAGTTTGTGGTGAAATAGATGTTTGTGGGTTGTTGTTTTGTGTTTTTTGGTGTTTTTGGGTAATTCTGAGCAGTCACCATGAAGAAGTAAAGCGTGATAGGACCGTGCTTTAAAAGGCCCCCGTCTCCCAGGCACTAATGTATTGGCTCTGTAGTCATTACTGAACACTGGGAAACTGTTACTTGTCTAAAGTATGTGAAATCAAAAACACAAGGGAAATCTAATGGGAAAAACTGGGTATTCAGGGAAATAAGTGGAATTTATTTATTTTTTCTGTTTACTTTTTAATCTCTTTTACAAAAGTTTGCTTATTTTACAATATTTGTTCTACTATCAATTACATGTTTGTCATGAGCTCTTTAGTGAGTTAGTGTAGCTCCTTTGTGGCACTTGCTTTATATTTACTGTGTACTTTTAAATATATATAATAGGAACACACACTGACCCACACAGTGTCATGTGATCTGTGACATAGGCTTTCCCATGATGCAATGGGGTGCAGTTGAATTTTTAAATTTGATTAAAAATGAAGGAACTATGTACAGAGGATTTTTTCTGAGGTATTGTGGTGTTAGTTTGTGGTGAAATAGATGTTTGTGGGTTGTTGTTTTGTGTTTTTTGGTGGTTTTTGGTAATTCTGAGCAGTCACCATGAAGAAGTAAAGCGTGATAGGACCGTGCTTTAAAAGGCCCCCGTCTCCCAGGCACTAATGTATTGGCTCTGTAGTCATTACTGAACACTGGGAAACTGTTACTTGTCTAAAGTATGTGAAATCAAAAACACAAGGGAAATCTAATGGGAAAAACTGGGTATTCAGGGAAATAAGTGGAATTTATTTATTTATTTATTTATTTTTTCTGTTTAGTTTTTAATCTCTTTTACAAAAGTTTGCTTATTTTACAATATTTGTTCTACTATCAATTACATGTTTGTCATGAGCTCTTTAGTGAGTTAGTGTAGCTCCTTTGTGGCACTTGCTTTATATTTACTGTGTACTTTTAAATATATATAATAGGAACACACACTGACCCACACAGTGTCATGTGATCTGTGACATAGGCTTTCCCATGATGCAATGGGGTGCAGTTGAATTTTTAAATTTGATTAAAAATGAAGGAACTATGTACAGAGGATTTTTTCTGAGGTATTGTGGTGTTAGTTTGTGGTGAAATAGATGTTTGTGGGTTGTTGTTTTGTGTTTTTTGGTGTTTTTGGGTAATTCTGAGCAGTCACCATGAAGAAGTAAAGCGTGATAGGACCGTGCTTTAAAAGGCCCCCGTCTCCCAGGCACTAATGTATTGGCTCTGTAGTCATTACTGAACACTGGGAAACTGTTACTTGTCTAAAGTATGTGAAATCAAAAACACAAGGGAAATCTAATGGGAAAAACTGGGTATTCAGGGAAATAAGTGGAATTTATTTATTTTTTCTGTTTACTTTTTAATCTCTTTTACAAAAGTTTGCTTATTTTACAATATTTGTTCTACTATCAATTACATGTTTGTCATGAGCTCTTTAGTGAGTTAGTGTAGCTCCTTTGTGGCACTTGCTTTATATTTACTGTGTACTTTTAAATATATATAATAGGAACACACACTGACCCACACAGTGTCATGTGATCTGTGACATAGGCTTTCCCATGATGCAATGGGGTGCAGTTGAATTTTTAAATTTGATTAAAAATGAAGGAACTATGTACAGAGGATTTTTTCTGAGGTATTGTGGTGTTAGTTTGTGGTGAAATAGATGTTTGTGGGTTGTTGTTTTGTGTTTTTTGGTGGTTTTTGGGTAATTCTGAGCAGTCACCATGAAGAAGTAAAGCGTGATAGGACCGTGCTTTAAAAGGCCCCCGTCTCCCAGGCACTAATGTATTGGCTCTGTAGTCATTACTGAACACTGGGAAACTGTTACTTGTCTAAAGTATGTGAAATCAAAAACACAAGGGAAATCTAATGGGAAAAACTGGGTATTCAGGGAAATAAGTGGAATTTATTTATTTTTTCTGTTTACTTTTTAATCTCTTTTACAAAAGTTTGCTTATTTTACAATATTTGTTCTACTATCAATTACATGTTTGTCATGAGCTCTTTAGTGAGTTAGTGTAGCTCCTTTGTGGCACTTGCTTTATATTTACTGTGTACTTTTAAATATATATAATAGGAACACACACTGACCCACACAGTGTCATGTGATCTGTGACATAGGCTTTCCCATGATGCAATGGGGTGCAGTTGAATTTTTAAATTTGATTAAAAATGAAGGAACTATGTACAGAGGATTTTTTCTGAGGTATTGTGGTGTTAGTTTGTGGTGAAATAGATGTTTGTGGGTTGTTGTTTTGTGTTTTTTGGTGGTTTTTGGGTAATTCTGAGCAGTCACCATGAAGAAGTAAAGCGTGATAGGACCGTGCTTTAAAAGGCCCCCGTCTCCCAGGCACTAATGTATTGGCTCTGTAGTCATTACTGAACACTGGGAAACTGTTACTTGTCTAAAGTATGTGAAATCAAAAACACAAGGGAAATCTAATGGGAAAAACTGGGTATTCAGGGAAATAAGTGGAATTTATTTATTTATTTATTTATTTTTTCTGTTTAGTTTTTAATCTCTTTTACAAAAGTTTGCTTATTTTACAATATTTGTTCTACTATCAATTACATGTTTGTCATGAGCTCTTTAGTGAGTTAGTGTAGCTCCTTTGTGGCACTTGCTTTATATTTACTGTGTACTTTTAAATATATATAATAGGAACACACACTGACCCACACAGTGTCATGTGATCTGTGACATAGGCTTTCCCATGATGCAATGGGGTGCAGTTGAATTTTTAAATTTGATTAAAAATGAAGGAACTATGTACAGAGGATTTTTTCTGAGGTATTGTGGTGTTAGTTTGTGGTGAAATAGATGTTTGTGGGTTGTTGTTTTGTGTTTTTTGGTGTTTTGGGTAATTCTGAGCAGTCACCATGAAGAAGTAAAGCGTGATAGGACCGTGCTTTAAAAGGCCCCCGTCTCCCAGGCACTAATGTATTGGCTCTGTAGTCATTACTGAACACTGGGAAACTGTTACTTGTCTAAAGTATGTGAAATCAAAAACACAAGGGAAATCTAATGGGAAAAACTGGGTATTCAGGGAAATAAGTGGAATTTATTTATTTATTATTTTTTTTTTTTCTGTTTACTTTTTAATCTCTTTTACAAAAGTTTGCTTATTTTACAATATTTGTTCTACTATCAATTACATGTTTGTCATGAGCTCTTTAGTGAGTTAGTGTAGCTCCTTTGTGGCACTTGCTTTATATTTACTGTGTACTTTTAAATATATATAATAGGAACACACACTGACCCACACAGTGTCATGTGATCTGTGACATAGGCTTTCCCATGATGCAATGGGGTGCAGTTGAATTTTTAAATTTGATTAAAAATGAAGGAACTATGTACAGAGGATTTTTTCTGAGGTATTGTGGTGTTAGTTTGTGGTGAAATAGATGTTTGTGGGTTGTTGTTTTGTGTTTTTTGGTGTTTTGGGTAATTCTGAGCAGTCACCATGAAGAAGTAAAGCGTGATAGGACCGTGCTTTAAAAGGCCCCCGTCTCCCAGGCACTAATGTATTGGCTCTGTAGTCATTACTGAACACTGGGAAACTGTTACTTGTCTAAAGTATGTGAAATCAAAAACACAAGGGAAATCTAATGGGAAAAACTAGGTATTCAGGGAAGTAAGTGGAATTTATTTATTTATTTATTTTTTTTTCTGTTTCCTTTTTAATCTCTTTTACAAAAGTTTGCTTATTTTACAATATTTGTTCTACTATCAATTACATGTTTGTCATGAGCTCTTTAGTGAGTTAGTGTAGCTCCTTTGTGGCACTTGCTTTATATTTACTGTGTACTTTTAAATATATATAATAGGAACACACACTGACCCACACAGTGTCATGTGATCTGTGACATAGGCTTTCCCATGATGCAATGGGGTGCAGTCGAATTTTTAAATTTGATTAAAAATGAAGGAACTATGTACAGAGGATTTTTTCTGAGGTATTGTGGTGTTAGTTTGTGGTGAAATAGATGTTTGTGGGTTGTTGTTTTGTGTTTTTTGGTGTTTTGGGTAATTCTGAGCAGTCACCATGAAGAAGTAAAGCGTGATAGGACCGTGCTTTAAAAGGCCCCCGTCTCCCAGGCACTAATGTATTGGCTCTGTAGTCATTACTGAACACTGGGAAACTGTTACTTGTCTAAAGTATGTGAAATCAAAAACACAAGGGAAATCTAATGGGAAAAACTGGGTATTCAGGGAAATAAGTGAAATTTATTTATTTATTTATTTTTTTTTTCTGTTTACTTTTTAATCTCTTTTACAAAAGTTTGCTTATTTTACAATATTTGTTCTACTATCAATTACATGTTTGTCATGAGCTCTTTAGTGAGTTAGTGTAGCTCCTTTGTGGCACTTGCTTTATATTTACTGTGTACTTTTAAATATATATAATAGGAACACACACTGACCCACACAGTGTCATGTGATCTGTGACATAGGCTTTCCCATGATGCAATGGGGTGCAGTTGAATTTTTAAATTTGATTAAAAATGAAGGAACTATGTACAGAGGATTTTTTCTGAGGTATTGTGGTGTTAGTTTGTGGTGAAATAGATGTTTGTGGGTTGTTGTTTTGTGTTTTTTGTTGTTTTGGGTAATTCTGAGCAGTCACCATGAAGAAGTAAAGCGTGATAGGACCGTGCTTTAAAAGGCCTCCGTCTCTCAGGCACTAATGTATTGGCTCTGTAGTCATTACTGAACACTGGGAAACTGTTACTTGTCTAAAGTATGTGAAATCAAAAACACAAGGGAAATCTAATGGGAAAAACTAGGTATTCAGGGAAGTAAGTGGAATTTATTTATTTATTTATTTATTTTTTCTGTTTCCTTTTTAATCTCTTTTACAAAAGTTTGCTTATTTTACAATATTTGTTCTACTATCAATTACATGTTTGTCATGAGCTCTTTAGTGAGTTAGTGTAGCTCCTTTGTGGCACTTGCTTTATATTTACTGTGTACTTTTAAATATATATAATAGGAACACACACTGACCCACACAGTGTCATGTGATCTGTGACATAGGCTTTCCCATGATGCAATGGGGTGCAGTTGAATTTTTAAATTTGATTAAAAATGAAGGAACTATGTACAGAGGATTTTTTCTGAGGTATTGTGGTGTTAGTTTGTGGTGAAATAGATGTTTGTGGGTTGTTGTTTTGTTTTTTTTGGTGTTTTGGGTAATTCTGAGCAGTCACCATGAAGAAGTAAAGCGTGATAGGACCGTGCTTTAAAAGGCCCCCGTCTCCCAGGCACTAATGTATTGGCTCTGTAGTCATTACTGAACACTGGGAAACTGTTACTTGTCTAAAGTATGTGAAATCAAAAACACAAGGGAAATCTAATGGGAAAAACTGGGTATTCAGGGAAATAAGTGCAATTTATTCATTTATTTATTTATTTATTTTTTCTGTTTACTTTTTAATCTCTTTTACAAAAGTTTGCTTATTTTACAATATTTGTTCTACTATCAATTACATGTTTGTCATGAGCTCTTTAGTGAGTTAGTGTAGCTCCTTTGTGGCACTTGCTTTATATTTACTGTGTACTTTTAAATATATATAATAGGAACACACACTGACCCACACAGTGTCATGTGATCTGTGACATAGGCTTTCCCATGATGCAATGGGGTGCAGTTGAATTTTTAAATTTGATTAAAAATGAAGGAACTATGTACAGAGGATTTTTTCTGAGGTATTGTGGTGTTAGTTTGTGGTGAAATAGATGTTTGTGGGTTGTTGTTTTGTGTTTTTTGGTGTTTTGGGTAATTCTGAGCAGTCACCATGAAGAAGTAAAGCGTGATAGGACCGTGCTTTAAAAGGCCCCCGTCTCCCAGGCACTAATGTATTGGCTCTGTAGTCATTACTGAACACTGGGAAACTGTTACTTGTCTAAAGTATGTGAAATCAAAAACACAAGGGAAATCTAATGGGAAAAACTGGGTATTCAGGGAAATAAGTGGAATTTATTTAATTATTTATTTATTTTTTCTGTTTAGTTTTTAATCTCTTTTACAAAAGTTTGCTTATTTTACAATATTTGTTCTACTATCAATTACATGTTTGTCATGAGCTCTTTAGTGAGTTAGTGTAGCTCCTTTGTGGCACTTGCTTTATATTTACTGTGTACTTTTAAATATATATAATAGGAACACACACTGACCCACACAGTGTCATGTGATCTGTGACATAGGCTTTCCCATGATGCAATGGGGTGCAGTTGAATTTTTAAATTTGATTAAAAATGAAGGAACTATGTACAGAGGATTTTTTCTGAGGTATTGTGGTGTTAGTTTGTGGTGAAATAGATGTTTGTGGGTTGTTGTTTTGTGTTTTTTGGTGTTTTGGGTAATTCTGAGCAGTCACCATGAAGAAGTAAAGCGTGATAGGACCGTGCTTTAAAAGGCCTCCGTCTCCCAGGCACTAATGTATTGGCTCTGTAGTCATTACTGAACACTGGGAAACTGTTACTTGTCTAAAGTATGTGAAATCAAAAACACAAGGGAAATCTAATGGGAAAAACTAGGTATTCAGGGAAGTAAGTGGAGTTTATTTATTTATTTATTTATTTTTTCTGTTTCCTTTTTAATCTCTTTTACAAAAGTTTGCTTATTTTACAATATTTGTTCTACTATCAATTACATGTTTGTCATGAGCTCTTTAGTGAGTTAGTGTAGCTCCTTTGTGGCACTTGCTTTATATTTACTGTGTACTTTTAAATATATATAATAGGAACACACACTGACCCACACAGTGTCATGTGATCTGTGACATAGGCTTTCCCATGATGCAATGGGGTGCAGTTGAATTTTTAAATTTGATTAAAAATGAAGGAACTATGTACAGAGGATTTTTTCTGAGGTATTGTGGTGTTAGTTTGTGGTGAAATAGATGTTTGTGGGTTGTTGTTTTGTGTTTTTTGGTGTTTTTGGGTAATTCTGAGCAGTCACCATGAAGAAGTAAAGCGTGATAGGACCGTGCTTTAAAAGGCCTCCGTCTCCCAGGCACTAATGTATTGGCTCTGTAGTCATTACTGAACACTAGGAAACTGTTACTTGTCTAAAGTATGTGAAATCAAAAACACAAGGGAAATCTAATGGGAAAAACTAGGTATTCAGGGAAGTAAGTGGAGTTTATTTATTTATTTATTTATTTTTTCTGTTTCCTTTTTAATCTCTTTTACAAAAGTTTGCTTATTTTACAATATTTGTTCTACTATCAATTACATGTTTGTCATGAGCTCTTTAGTGAGTTAGTGTAGCTCCTTTGTGGCACTTGCTTTATATTTACTGTGTACTTTTAAATATATATAATAGGAACACACACTGACCCACACAGTGTCATGTGATCTGTGACATAGGCTTTCCCATGATGCAATGGGGTGCAGTTGAATTTTTAAATTTGATTAAAAATGAAGGAACTATGTACAGAGGATTTTTTCTGAGGTATTGTGGTGTTAGTTTGTGGTGAAATAGATGTTTGTGGGTTGTTGTTTTGTGTTTTTTGGTGTTTTGGGTAATTCTGAGCAGTCACCATGAAGAAGTAAAGCGTGATAGGACCGTGCTTTAAAAGGCCCCCGTCTCCCAGGCACTAATGTATTGGCTCTGTAGTCATTACTGAACACTGGGAAACTGTTACTTGTCTAAAGTATGTGAAATCAAAAACACAAGGGAAATCTAATGGGAAAAACTGGGTATTCAGGGAAATAAGTGGAATTTATTTATTTATTTATTTTTTTTTTCTGTTTACTTTTTAATCTCTTTTACAAAAGTTTGCTTATTTTACAATATTTGTTCTACTATCAATTACATGTTTGTCATGAGCTCTTTAGTGAGTTAGTGTAGCTCCTTTGTGGCACTTGCTTTATATTTACTGTGTACTTTTAAATATATATAATAGGAACACACACTGACCCACACAGTGTCATGTGATCTGTGACATAGGCTTTCCCATGATGCAATGGGGTGCAGTTGAATTTTTAAATTTGATTAAAAATGAAGGAACTATGTACAGAGGATTTTTTCTGAGGTATTGTGGTGTTAGTTTGTGGTGAAATAGATGTTTGTGGGTTGTTGTTTTGTGTTTTTTGGTGGTTTTGGGTAATTCTGAGCAGTCACCATGAAGAAGTAAAGCGTGATAGGACCGTGCTTTAAAAGGCCCCCGTCTCCCAGGCACTAATGTATTGGCTCTGTAGTCATTACTGAACACTGGGAAACTGTTACTTGTCTAAAGTATGTGAAATCAAAAACACAAGGGAAATCTAATGGGAAAAACTGGGTATTCAGGGAAATAAGTGGAATTTATTTATTTATTTTTCTGTTTACTTTTTAATCTCTTTTACAAAAGTTTGCTTATTTTACAATATTTGTTCTACTATCAATTACATGTTTGTCATGAGCTCTTTAGTGAGTTAGTGTAGCTCCTTTGTGGCACTTGCTTTATATTTACTGTGTACTTTTAAATATATATAATAGGAACACACACTGACCCACACAGTGTCATGTGATCTGTGACATAGGCTTTCCCATGATGCAATGGGGTGCAGTTGAATTTTTAAATTTGATTAAAAATGAAGGAACTATGTACAGAGGATTTTTTCTGAGGTATTGTGGTGTTAGTTTGTGGTGAAATAGATGTTTGTGGGTTGTTGTTTTGTGTTTTTTGGTGTTTTGGGTAATTCTGAGCAGTCACCATGAAGAAGTAAAGCGTGATAGGACCGTGCTTTAAAAGGCCTCCGTCTCCCAGGCACTAATGTATTGGCTCTGTAGTCATTACTGAACACTGGGAAACTGTTACTTGTCTAAAGTATGTGAAATCAAAAACACAAGGGAAATCTAATGGGAAAAACTAGGTATTCAGGGAAGTAAGTGGAGTTTATTTATTTATTTATTTATTTTTTCTGTTTCCTTTTTAGTCTCTTTTACAAAAGTTTGCTTATTTTACAATATTTGTTCTACTATCAATTACATGTTTGTCATGAGCTCTTTAGTGAGTTAGTGTAGCTCCTTTGTGGCACTTGCTTTATATTTACTGTGTACTTTTAAATATATATAATAGGAACACACACTGACCCACACAGTGTCATGTGATCTGTGACATAGGCTTTCCCATGATGCAATGGGGTGCAGTTGAATTTTTAAATTTGATTAAAAATGAAGGAACTATGTACAGAGGATTTTTTCTGAGGTATTGTGGTGTTAGTTTGTGGTGAAATAGATGTTTGTGGGTTGTTGTTTTGTGTTTTTTGGTGTTTTGGGTAATTCTGAGCAGTCACCATGAAGAAGTAAAGCGTGATAGGACCGTGCTTTAAAAGGCCTCCGTCTCCCAGGCACTAATGTATTGGCTCTGTAGTCATTACTGAACACTGGGAAACTGTTACTTGTCTAAAGTATGTGAAATCAAAAACACAAGGGAAATCTAATGGGAAAAACTGGGTATTCAGGGAAATAAGTGGAATTTATTTAATTATTTATTTTTTTTTTCTGTTTACTTTTTAATCTCTTTTACAAAAGTTTGCTTATTTTACAATATTTGTTCTACTATCAATTACATGTTTGTCATGAGCTCTTTAGTGAGATAGTGTAGCTCCTTTGTGGCACTTGCTTTATATTTACTGTGTACTTTTAAATATATATAATAGGAACACACACTGACCCACACAGTGTCATGTGATCTGTGACATAGGCTTTCCCATGATGCAATGGGGTGCAGTTGAATTTTTAAATTTGATTAAAAATGAAGGAACTATGTACAGAGGATTTTTTCTGAGGTATTGTGGTGTTAGTTTGTGGTGAAATAGATGTTTGTGGGTTGTTGTTTTGTGTTTTTTGGTGTTTTGGGTAATTCTGAGCAGTCACCATGAAGAAGTAAAGCGTGATAGGACCGTGCTTTAAAAGGCCCCCGTCTCCCAGGCACTAATGTATTGGCTCTGTAGTCATTACTGAACACTGGGAAACTGTTACTTGTCTAAAGTATGTGAAATCAAAAACACAAGGGAAATCTAATGGGAAAAACTGGGTATTCAGGGAAATAAGTGGAATTTATTTATTTATTTATTTTTTTTTCTGTTTACTTTTTAATCTCTTTTACAAAAGTTTGCTTATTTTACAATATTTGTTCTACTATCAATTACATGTTTGTCATGAGCTCTTTAGTGAGTTAGTGTAGCTCCTTTGTGGCACTTGCTTTATATTTACTGTGTACTTTTAAATATATATAATAGGAACACACACTGACCCACACAGTGTCATGTGATCTGTGACATAGGCTTTCCCATGATGCAATGGGGTGCAGTTGAATTTTTAAATTTGATTAAAAATGAAGGAACTATGTACAGAGGATTTTTTCTGAGGTATTGTGGTGTTAGTTTGTGGTGAAATAGATGTTTGTGGGTTGTTGTTTTGTGTTTTTTGGTGTTTTGGGTAATTCTGAGCAGTCACCATGAAGAAGTAAAGCGTGATAGGACCGTGCTTTAAAAGGCCCCCGTCTCCCAGGCACTAATGTATTGGCTCTGTAGTCATTACTGAACACTGGGAAACTGTTACTTGTCTAAAGTATGTGAAATCAAAAACACAAGGGAAATCTAATGGGAAAAACTGGGTATTCAGGGAAATAAGTGGAATTTATTTATTTATTTTTTTTTTTTTTCTGTTTACTTTTTAATCTCTTTTACAAAAGTTTGCTTATTTTACAATATTTGTTCTACTATCAATTACATGTTTGTCATGAGCTCTTTAGTGAGTTAGTGTAGCTCCTTTGTGGCACTTGCTTTATATTTACTGTGTACTTTTAAATATATATAATAGGAACACACACTGACCCACACAGTGTCATGTGATCTGTGACATAGGCTTTCCCATGATGCAATGGGGTGCAGTTGAATTTTTAAATTTGATTAAAAATGAAGGAACTATGTACAGAGGATTTTTTCTGAGGTATTGTGGTGTTAGTTTGTGGTGAAATAGATGTTTGTGGGTTGTTGTTTTGTTTTTTTTGGTGTTTTGGGTAATTCTGAGCAGTCACCATGAAGAAGTAAAGCGTGATAGGACCGTGCTTTAAAAGGCCCCCGTCTCCCAGGCACTAATGTATTGGCTCTGTAGTCATTACTGAACACTGGGAAACTGTTACTTGTCTAAAGTATGTGAAATCAAAAACGCAAGGGAAATCTAATGGGAAAAACTGGGTATTCAGGGAAATAAGTGGAATTTATTTATTTATTTATTTATTTTTTCTGTTTACTTTTTAATCTCTTTTACAAAAGTTTGCTTATTTTACAATATTTGTTCTACTATCAATTACATGTTTGTCATGAGCTCTTTAGTGAGTTAGTGTAGCTCCTTTGTGGCACTTGCTTTATATTTACTGTGTACTTTTAAATATATATAATAGGAACACACACTGACCCACACAGTGTCATGTGATCTGTGACATAGGCTTTCCCATGATGCAATGGGGTGCAGTTGAATTTTTAAATTTGATTAAAAATGAAGGAACTATGTACAGAGGATTTTTTCTGAGGTATTGTGGTGTTAGTTTGTGGTGAAATAGATGTTTGTGGGTTGTTGTTTTGTGTTTTTTGGTGTTTTTGGGTAATTCTGAGCAGTCACCATGAAGAAGTAAAGCGTGATAGGACCGTGCTTTAAAAGGCCCCCGTCTCCCAGGCACTAATGTATTGGCTCTGTAGTCATTACTGAACACTGGGAAACTGTTACTTGTCTAAAGTATGTGAAATCAAAAACACAAGGGAAATCTAATGGGAAAAACTGGGTATTCAGGGAAATAAGTGGAATTTATTTATTTATTTATTTTTTTTTCTGTTTACTTTTTAATCTCTTTTACAAAAGTTTGCTTATTTTACAATATTTGTTCTACTATCAATTACATGTTTGTCATGAGCTCTTTAGTGAGTTAGTGTAGCTCCTTTGTGGCACTTGCTTTATATTTACTGTGTACTTTTAAATATATATAATAGGAACACACACTGACCCACACAGTGTCATGTGATCTGTGACATAGGCTTTCCCATGATGCAATGGGGTGCAGTTGAATTTTTAAATTTGATTAAAAATGAAGGAACTATGTACAGAGGATTTTTTCTGAGGTATTGTGGTGTTAGTTTGTGGTGAAATAGATGTTTGTGGGTTGTTGTTTTGTGTTTTTTGGTGTTTTGGGTAATTCTGAGCAGTCACCATGAAGAAGTAAAGCGTGATAGGACCGTGCTTTAAAAGGCCCCCGTCTCCCAGGCACTAATGTATTGGCTCTGTAGTCATTACTGAACACTGGGAAACTGTTACTTGTCTAAAGTATGTGAAATCAAAAACACAAGGGAAATATAATGGGAAAAACTGGGTATTCAGGGAAATAAGTGGAATTTATTTATTTATTTATTTATTTTTCTGTTTACTTTTTAATCTCTTTTACAAAAGTTTGCTTATTTTACAATATTTGTTCTACTATCAATTACATGTTTGTCATGAGCTCTTTAGTGAGTTAGTGTAGCTCCTTTGTGGCACTTGCTTTATATTTACTGTGTACTTTTAAATATATATAATAGGAACACACACTGACCCACACAGTGTCATGTGATCTGTGACATAGGCTTTCCCATGATGCAATGGGGTGCAGTTGAATTTTTAAATTTGATTAAAAATGAAGGAACTATGTACAGAGGATTTTTTCTGAGGTATTGTGGTGTTAGTTTGTGGTGAAATAGATGTTTGTGGGTTGTTGTTTTGTTTTTTTTGGTGTTTTGGGTAATTCTGAGCAGTCACCATGAAGAAGTAAAGCGTGATAGGACCGTGCTTTAAAAGGCCCCCGTCTCCCAGGCACTAATGTATTGGCTCTGTAGTCATTACTGAACACTGGGAAACTGTTACTTGTCTAAAGTATATGAAATCAAAAACACGAGGGAAATCTAATGGGAAAAACTGGGTATTCAGGGAAATAAGTGGAATTTATTTATTTATTTATTTTTTTTTTCTGTTTACTTTTTAATCTCTTTTACAAAAGTTTGCTTATTTTACAATATTTGTTCTACTATCAATTACATGTTTGTCATGAGCTCTTTAGTGAGTTAGTGTAGCTCCTTTGTGGCACTTGCTTTATATTTACTGTGTACTTTTAAATATATATAATAGGAACACACACTGACCCACACAGTGTCATGTGATCTGTGACATAGGCTTTCCCATGATGCAATGGGGTGCAGTTGAATTTTTAAATTTGATTAAAAATGAAGGAACTATGTACAGAGGATTTTTTCTGAGGTATTGTGGTGTTAGTTTGTGGTGAAATAGATGTTTGTGGGTTGTTGTTTTGTGTTTTTTGGTGTTTTGGGTAATTCTGAGCAGTCACCATGAAGAAGTAAAGCGTGATAGGACCGTGCTTTAAAAGGCCCCCGTCTCCCAGGCACTAATGTATTGGCTCTGTAGTCATTACTGAACACTGGGAAACTGTTACTTGTCTAAAGTATGTGAAATCAAAAACACAAGGG
This sequence comes from Astyanax mexicanus, assembly GCF_023375975.1. NCBI lineage: Eukaryota > Metazoa > Chordata > Actinopteri > Characiformes > Acestrorhamphidae > Astyanax > Astyanax mexicanus. Next base: position 33,689,566 of record NC_064412.1, read on the forward strand.
AAATCTAATGGGAAAAACTGGGTATTCAGGGAAATAAGTGGAATTTATTTATTTATTTATTTTTTTTTTCTGTTTACTTTTTAATCTCTTTTACAAAAGTTTGCTTATTTTACAATATTTGTTCTACTATCAATTACATGTTTGTCATGAGCTCTTTAGTGAGTTAGTGTAGCTCCTTTGTGGCACTTGCTTTATATTTACTGTGTACTTTTAAATATATATAATAGGAACACACACTGACCCACACAGTGTCATGTGATCTGTGACATAGGCTTTCCCATGATGCAATGGGGTGCAGTTGAATTTTTAAATTTGATTAAAAATGAAGGAACTATGTACAGAGGATTTTTTCTGAGGTATTGTGGTGTTAGTTTGTGGTGAAATAGATGTTTGTGGGTTGTTGTTTTGTGTTTTTTGGTGTTTTGGGTAATTCTGAGCAGTCACCATGAAGAAGTAAAGCGTGATAGGACCGTGCTTTAAAAGGCCCCCGTCTCCCAGGCACTAATGTATTGGCTCTGTAGTCATTACTGAACACTGGGAAACTGTTACTTGTCTAAAGTATGTGAAATCAAAAACACAAGGGAAATCTAATGGGAAAAACTGGGTATTCAGGGAAATAAGTGGAATTTATTTATTTATTTATTTATTTTTTCTGTTTACTTTTTAATCTCTTTTACAAAAGTTTGCTTATTTTACAATATTTGTTCTACTATCAATTACATGTTTGTCATGAGCTCTTTAGTGAGTTAGTGTAGCTCCTTTGTGGCACTTGCTTTATATTTACTGTGTACTTTTAAATATATATAATAGGAACACACACTGACCCACACAGTGTCATGTGATCTGTGACATAGGCTTTCCCATGATGCAATGGGGTGCAGTTGAATTTTTAAATTTGATTAAAAATGAAGGAACTATGTACAGAGGATTTTTTCTGAGGTATTGTGGTGTTAGTTTGTGGTGAAATAGATGTTTGTGGGTTGTTGTTTTGTTTTTTTTGGTGTTTTGGGTAATTCTGAGCAGTCACCATGAAGAAGTAAAACGTGATAGGACCGTCCTTTAAAAGGCCCCCGTCTCCCAGGCACTAATGTATTGGCTCTGTAGTCATTACTGAACACTGGGAAACTGTTACTTGTCTAAAGTATGTGAAATCAAAAACACAAGGGAAATCTAATGGGAAAAACTGGGTATTCAGGGAAATAAGTGGAATTTATTTATTTATTTATTTATTTTTTTCTGTTTACTTTTTAATCTCTTTTACAAAAGTTTGCTTATTTTACAATATTTGTTCTACTATCAATTACATGTTTGTCATGAGCTCTTTAGTGAGTTAGTGTAGCTCCTTTGTGGCACTTGCTTTATATTTACTGTGTACTTTTAAATATATATAATAGGAACACACACTGACCCACACAGTGTCATGTGATCTGTGACATAGGCTTTCCCATGATGCAATGGGGTGCAGTTGAATTTTTAAATTTGATTAAAAATGAAGGAACTATGTACAGAGGATTTTTTCTGAGGTATTGTGGTGTTAGTTTGTGGTGAAATAGATGTTTGTGGGTTGTTGTTTTGTTTTTTTTGGTGTTTTGGGTAATTCTGAGCAGTCACCATGAAGAAGTAAAGCGTGATAGGACCGTGCTTTAAAAGGCCCCCGTCTCCCAGGCACTAATGTATTGGCTCTGTAGTCATTACTGAACACTGGGAAACTGTTACTTGTCTAAAGTATGTGAAATCAAAAACACAAGGGAAATCTAATGGGAAAAACTGGGTATTCAGGGAAATAAGTGGAATTTATTTATTTATTTATTTATTTTTTCTGTTTACTTTTTAATCTCTTTTACAAAAGTTTGCTTATTTTACAATATTTGTTCTACTATCAATTACATGTTTGTCATGAGCTCTTTAGTGAGTTAGTGTAGCTCCTTTGTGGCACTTGCTTTATATTTACTGTGTACTTTTAAATATATATAATAGGAACACACACTGACCCACACAGTGTCATGTGATCTGTGACATAGGCTTTCCCATGATGCAATGGGGTGCAGTTGAATTTTTAAATTTGATTAAAAATGAAGGAACTATGTACAGAGGATTTTTTCTGAGGTATTGTGGTGTTAGTTTGTGGTGAAATAGATGTTTGTGGGTTGTTGTTTTGTGTTTTTTGGTGTTTTGGGTAATTCTGAGCAGTCACCATGAAGAAGTAAAGCGTGATAGGACCGTGCTTTAAAAGGCCCCCGTCTCCCAGGCACTAATGTATTGGCTCTGTAGTCATTACTGAACACTGGGAAACTGTTACTTGTCTAAAGTATGTGAAATCAAAAACACAAGGGAAAAACTGGGTATTCAGGGAAATAAGTGGAATTTATTTATTTATTTATTTATTTTTTTCTGTTTACTTTTTAATCTCTTTTACAAAAGTTTGCTTATTTTACAATATTTGTTCTACTATCAATTACATGTTTGTCATGAGCTCTTTAGTGAGTTAGTGTAGCTCCTTTGTGGCACTTGCTTTATATTTACTGTGTACTTTTAAATATATATAATAGGAACACACACTGACCCACACAGTGTCATGTGATCTGTGACATAGGCTTTCCCATGATGCAATGGGGTGCAGTTGAATTTTTAAATTTGATTAAAAATGAAGGAACTATGTACAGAGGATTTTTTCTGAGGTATTGTGGTGTTAGTTTGTGGTGAAATAGATGTTTGTGGGTTGTTGTTTTGTGTTTTTTGGTGTTTTTGGGTAATTCTGAGCAGTCACCATGAAGAAGTAAAGCGTGATAGGACCGTGCTTTAAAAGGCCCCCGTCTCCCAGGCACTAATGTATTGGCTCTGTAGTCATTACTGAACACTGGGAAACTGTTACTTGTCTAAAGTATGTGAAATCAAAAACACAAGGGAAATCTAATGGGAAAAACTGGGTATTCAGGGAAATAAGTGGAATTTATTTATTTATTTTTTTTTTTTTTCTGTTTACTTTTTAATCTCTTTTACAAAAGTTTGCTTATTTTACAATATTTGTTCTACTATCAATTACATGTTTGTCATGAGCTCTTTAGTGAGTTAGTGTAGCTCCTTTGTGGCACTTGCTTTATATTTACTGTGTACTTTTAAATATATATAATAGGAACACACACTGACCCACACAGTGTCATGTGATCTGTGACATAGGCTTTCCCATGATGCAATGGGGTGCAGTTGAATTTTTAAATTTGATTAAAAATGAAGGAACTATGTACAGAGGATTTTTTCTGAGGTATTGTGGTGTTAGTTTGTGGTGAAATAGATGTTTGTGGGTTGTTGTTTTGTGTTTTTTGGTGTTTTTGGGTAATTCTGAGCAGTCACCATGAAGAAGTAAAGCGTGATAGGACCGTGCTTTAAAAGGCCCCCGTCTCCCAGGCACTAATGTATTGGCTCTGTAGTCATTACTGAACACTGGGAAACTGTTACTTGTCTAAAGTATGTGAATTCAAAAACACAAGGGAAATCTAATGGGAAAAACTGGGTATTCAGGGAAATAAGTGGAATTTATTTATTTATTTATTTATTTTTTCTGTTTCCTTTTTAATCTCTTTTACAAAAGTTTGCTTATTTTACAATATTTGTTCTACTATCAATTACATGTTTGTCATGAGCTCTTTAGTGAGTTAGTGTAGCTCCTTTGTGGCACTTGCTTTATATTTACTGTGTACTTTTAAATATATATAATAGGAACACACACTGACCCACACAGTGTCATGTGATCTGTGACATAGGCTTTCCCATGATGCAATGGGGTGCAGTTGAATTTTTAAATTTGATTAAAAATGAAGGAACTATGTACAGAGGATTTTTTCTGAGGTATTGTGGTGTTAGTTTGTGGTGAAATAGATGTTTGTGGGTTGTTGTTTTGTGTTTTTTGGTGTTTTTGGGTAATTCTGAGCAGTCACCATGAAGAAGTAAAGCGTGATAGGACCGTGCTTTAAAAGGCCCCCGTCTCCCAGGCACTAATGTATTGGCTCTGTAGTCATTACTGAACACTGGGAAACTGTTACTTGTCTAAAGTATGTGAAATCAAAAACACAAGGGAAATCTAATGGGAAAAACTGGGTATTCAGGGAAATAAGTGGAATTTATTTATTTATTTTTTTTTTTTTTCTGTTTACTTTTTAATCTCTTTTACAAAAGTTTGCTTATTTTACAATATTTGTTCTACTATCAATTACATGTTTGTCATGAGCTCTTTAGTGAGTTAGTGTAGCTCCTTTGTGGCACTTGCTTTATATTTACTGTGTACTTTTAAATATATATAATAGGAACACACACTGACCCACACAGTGTCATGTGATCTGTGACATAGGCTTTCCCATGATGCAATGGGGTGCAGTTGAATTTTTAAATTTGATTAAAAACGAAGGAACTATGTACAGAGGATTTTTTCTGAGGTATTGTGGTGTTAGTTTGTGGTGAAATAGATGTTTGTGGGTTGTTGTTTTGTGTTTTTTGGTGTTTTGGGTAATTCTGAGCAGTCACCATGAAGAAGTAAAGCGTGATAGGACCGTGCTTTAAAAGGCCCCCGTCTCCCAGGCACTAATGTATTGGCTCTGTAGTCATTACTGAACACTGGGAAACTGTTACTTGTCTAAAGTATGTGAAATCAAAAACACAAGGGAAATCTAATGGGAAAAACTGGGTATTCAGGGAAATAAGTGGAATTTATTTATTTATTTATTTATTTTTTCTGTTTACTTTTTAATCTCTTTTACAAAAGTTTGCTTATTTTACAATATTTGTTCTACTATCAATTACATGTTTGTCATGAGCTCTTTAGTGAGTTAGTGTAGCTCCTTTGTGGCACTTGCTTTATATTTACTGTGTACTTTTAAATATATATAATAGGAACACACACTGACCCACACAGTGTCATGTGATCTGTGACATAGGCTTTCCCATGATGCAATGGGGTGCAGTTGAATTTTTAAATTTGATTAAAAATGAAGGAACTATGTACAGAGGATTTTTTCTGAGGTATTGTGGTGTTAGTTTGTGGTGAAATAGATGTTTGTGGGTTGTTGTTTTGTGTTTTTTGGTGTTTTCGGTAATTCTGAGCAGTCACCATGAAGAAGTAAAGCGTGATAGGACCGTGCTTTAAAAGGCCCCCGTCTCCCAGGCACTAATGTATTGGCTCTGTAGTCATTACTGAACACTGGGAAACTGTTACTTGTCTAAAGTATGTGAAATCAAAAACACAAGGGAAATCTAATGGGAAAAACTGGGTATTCAGGGAAATAAGTGGAATTTATTTATTTATTTTTTTTTTTTTTCTGTTTACTTTTTAATCTCTTTTACAAAAGTTTGCTTATTTTACAATATTTGTTCTACTATCAATTACATGTTTGTCATGAGCTCTTTAGTGAGTTAGTGTAGCTCCTTTGTGGCACTTGCTTTATATTTACTGTGTACTTTTAAATATATATAATAGGAACACACACTGACCCACACAGTGTCATGTGATCTGTGACATAGGCTTTCCCATGATGCAATGGGGTGCAGTTGAATTTTTAAATTTGATTAAAAATGAAGGAACTATGTACAGAGGATTTTTTCTGAGGTATTGTGGTGTTAGTTTGTGGTGAAATAGATGTTTGTGGGTTGTTGTTTTGTGTTTTTTGGTAATTCTGAGCAGTCACCATGAAGAAGTAAAGCGTGATAGGACCGTGCTTTAAAAGGCCCCCGTCTCCCAGGCACTAATGTATTGGCTCTGTAGTCATTACTGAACACTGGGAAACTGTTACTTGTCTAAAGTATGTGAAATCAAAAACACAAGGGAAATCTAATGGGAAAAACTGGGTATTCAGGGAAATAAGTGGAATTTATTTATTTATTTATTTATTTTTTCTGTTTACTTTTTAATCTCTTTTACAAAAGTTTGCTTATTTTACAATATTTGTTCTACTATCAATTACATGTTTGTCATGAGCTCTTTAGTGAGTTAGTGTAGCTCCTTTGTGGCACTTGCTTTATATTTACTGTGTACTTTTAAATATATATAATAGGAACACACACTGACCCACACAGTGTCATGTGATCTGTGACATAGGCTTTCCCATGATGCAATGGGGTGCAGTTGAATTTTTAAATTTGATTAAAAATGAAGGAACTATGTACAGAGGATTTTTTCTGAGGTATTGTGGTGTTAGTTTGTGGTGAAATAGATGTTTGTGGGTTGTTGTTTTGTGTTTTTTGGTGTTTTGGGTAATTCTGAGCAGTCACCATGAAGAAGTAAAGCGTGATAGGACCGTGCTTTAAAAGGCCCCCGTCTCCCAGGCACTAATGTATTGGCTCTGTAGTCATTACTGAACACTGGGAAACTGTTACTTGTCTAAAGTATGTGAAATCAAAAACACAAGGGAAATCTAATGGGAAAAACTGGGTATTCAGGGAAATAAGTGGAATTTATTTATTTATTTATTTATTTTTTCTGTTTACTTTTTAATCTCTTTTACAAAAGTTTGCTTATTTTACAATATTTGTTCTACTATCAATTACATGTTTGTCATGAGCTCTTTAGTGAGTTAGTGTAGCTCCTTTGTGGCACTTGCTTTATATTTACTGTGTACTTTTAAATATATATAATAGGAACACACACTGACCCACACAGTGTCATGTGATCTGTGACATAGGCTTTCCCATGATGCAATGGGGTGCAGTTGAATTTTTAAATTTGATTAAAAATGAAGGAACTATGTACAGAGGATTTTTTCTGAGGTATTGTGGTGTTAGTTTGTGGTGAAATAGATGTTTGTGGGTTGTTGTTTTGTGTTTTTTGGTGTTTTCGGTAATTCTGAGCAGTCACCATGAAGAAGTAAAGCGTGATAGGACCGTGCTTTAAAAGGCCCCCGTCTCCCAGGCACTAATGTATTGGCTCTGTAGTCATTACTGAACACTGGGAAACTGTTACTTGTCTAAAGTATGTGAAATCAAAAACACAAGGGAAATCTAATGGGAAAAACTGGGTATTCAGGGAAATAAGTGGAATTTATTTATTTATTTTTTTTTTTTTTCTGTTTACTTTTTAATCTCTTTTACAAAAGTTTGCTTATTTTACAATATTTGTTCTACTATCAATTACATGTTTGTCATGAGCTCTTTAGTGAGTTAGTGTAGCTCCTTTGTGGCACTTGCTTTATATTTACTGTGTACTTTTAAATATATATAATAGGAACACACACTGACCCACACAGTGTCATGTGATCTGTGACATAGGCTTTCCCATGATGCAATGGGGTGCAGTTGAATTTTTAAATTTGATTAAAAATGAAGGAACTATGTACAGAGGATTTTTTCTGAGGTATTGTGGTGTTAGTTTGTGGTGAAATAGATGTTTGTGGGTTGTTGTTTTGTGTTTTTTGGTGTTTTTGGGTAATTCTGAGCAGTCACCATGAAGAAGTAAAGCGTGATAGGACCGTGCTTTAAAAGGCCCCCGTCTCCCAGGCACTAATGTATTGGCTCTGTAGTCATTACTGAACACTGGGAAACTGTTACTTGTCTAAAGTATGTGAAATCAAAAACACAAGGGAAATCTAATGGGAAAAACTGGGTATTCAGGGAAATAAGTGGAATTTATTTATTTATTTATTTTTTTTTTCTGTTTACTTTTTAATCTCTTTTACAAAAGTTTGCTTATTTTACAATATTTCTTCTACTATCAATTACATGTTTGTCATGAGCTCTTTAGTGAGTTAGTGTAGCTCCTTTGTGGCACTTGCTTTATATTTACTGTGTACTTTTAAATATATATAATAGGAACACACACTGACCCACACAGTGTCATGTGATCTGTGACATAGGCTTTCCCATGATGCAATGGGGTGCAGTTGAATTTTTAAATTTGATTAAAAATGAAGGAACTATGTACAGAGGATTTTTTCTGAGGTATTGTGGTGTTAGTTTGTGGTGAAATAGATGTTTGTGGGTTGTTGTTTTGTGTTTTTTGGTGTTTTGGGTAATTCTGAGCAGTCACCATGAAGAAGTAAAGCGTGATAGGACCGTGCTTTAAAAGGCCCCCGTCTCCCAGGCACTAATGTATTGGCTCTGTAGTCATTACTGAACACTGGGAAACTGTTACTTGTCTAAAGTATGTGAAATCAAAAACACAAGGGAAATCTAATGGGAAAAACTGGGTATTCAGGGAAATAAGTGGAATTTATTTATTTATTTATTTATTTTTTCTGTTTACTTTTTAATCTCTTTTACAAAAGTTTGCTTATTTTACAATATTTGTTCTACTATCAATTACATGTTTGTCATGAGCTCTTTAGTGAGTTAGTGTAGCTCCTTTGTGGCACTTGCTTTATATTTACTGTGTACTTTTAAATATATATAATAGGAACACACACTGACCCACACAGTGTCATGTGATCTGTGACATAGGCTTTCCCATGATGCAATGGGGTGCAGTTGAATTTTTAAATTTGATTAAAAATGAAGGAACTATGTACAGAGGATTTTTTCTGAGGTATTGTGGTGTTAGTTTGTGGTGAAATAGATGTTTGTGGGTTGTTGTTTTGTGTTTTTTGGTGTTTTTGGTAATTCTGAGCAGTCACCATGAAGAAGTAAAGCGTGATAGGACCGTCCTTTAAAAGGCCCCCGTCTCCCAGGCACTAATGTATTGGCTCTGTAGTCATTACTGAACACTGGGAAACTGTTACTTGTCTAAAGTATGTGAAATCAAAAACACAAGGGAAATCTAATGGGAAAAACTGGGTATTCAGGGAAATAAGTGGAATTTATTTATTTATTTTTTTTTTTTCTGTTTACTTTTTAATCCCTTTTACAAAAGTTTGCTTATTTTACAATATTTGTTCTACTATCAATTACATGTTTGTCATGAGCTCTTTAGTGAGTTAGTGTAGCTCCTTTGTGGCACTTGCTTTATATTTACTGTGTACTTTTAAATATATATAATAGGAACACACACTGACCCACACAGTGTCATGTGATCTGTGACATAGGCTTTCCCATGATGCAATGGGGTGCAGTTGAATTTTTAAATTTGATTAAAAATGAAGGAACTATGTACAGAGGATTTTTTCTGAGGTATTGTGGTGTTAGTTTGTGGTGAAATAGATGTTTGTGGGTTGTTGTTTTGTGTTTTTTGGTGTTTTTGGGTAATTCTGAGCAGTCACCATGAAGAAGTAAAGCGTGATAGGACCGTGCTTTAAAAGGCCCCCGTCTCCCAGGCACTAATGTATTGGCTCTGTAGTCATTACTGAACACTGGGAAACTGTTACTTGTCTAAAGTATGTGAAATCAAAAACACAAGGGAAATCTAATGGGAAAAACTGGGTATTCAGGGAAATAAGTGGAATTTATTTATTTATTTATTTTTTTTTTCTGTTTACTTTTTAATCTCTTTTACAAAAGTTTGCTTATTTTACAATATTTGTTCTACTATCAATTACATGTTTGTCATGAGCTCTTTAGTGAGTTAGTGTAGCTCCTTTGTGGCACTTGCTTTATATTTACTGTGTACTTTTAAATATATATAATAGGAACACACACTGACCCACACAGTGTCATGTGATCTGTGACATAGGCTTTCCCATGATGCAATGGGGTGCAGTTGAATTTTTAAATTTGATTAAAAATGAAGGAACTATGTACAGAGGATTTTTTCTGAGGTATTGTGGTGTTAGTTTGTGGTGAAATAGATGTTTGTGGGTTGTTGTTTTGTGTTTTTTGGTGTTTTCGGTAATTCTGAGCAGTCACCATGAAGAAGTAAAGCGTGATAGGACCGTGCTTTAAAAGGCCCCCGTCTCCCAGGCACTAATGTATTGGCTCTGTAGTCATTACTGAACACTGGGAAACTGTTACTTGTCTAAAGTATGTGAAATCAAAAACACAAGGGAAATCTAATGGGAAAAACTGGGTATTCAGGGAAATAAGTGGAATTTATTTATTTATTTATTCTGTTTACTTTTTAATCTCTTTTACAAAAGTTTGCTTATTTTACAATATTTGTTCTACTATCAATTACATGTTTGTCATGAGCTCTTTAGTGAGTTAGTGTAGCTCCTTTGTGGCACTTGCTTTATATTTACTGTGTACTTTTAAATATATATAATAGGAACACACACTGACCCACACAGTGTCATGTGATCTGTGACATAGGCTTTCCCATGATGCAATGGGGTGCAGTTGAATTTTTAAATTTGATTAAAAATGAAGGAACTATGTACAGAGGATTTTTTCTGAGGTATTGTGGTGTTAGTTTGTGGTGAAATAGATGTTTGTGGGTTGTTGTTTTGTGTTTTTTGGTGTTTTCGGTAATTCTGAGCAGTCACCATGAAGAAGTAAAGCGTGATAGGACCGTGCTTTAAAAGGCCCCCGTCTCCCAGGCACTAATGTATTGGCTCTGTAGTCATTACTGAACACTGGGAAACTGTTACTTGTCTAAAGTATGTGAAATCAAAAACACAAGGGAAATCTAACGGGAAAAACTGGGTATTCAGGGAAATAAGTGGAATTTATTTATTTATTTATTTTTTTTTTTCTGTTTACTTTTTAATCTCTTTTACAAAAGTTTGCTTATTTTACAATATTTGTTCTACTATCAATTACATGTTTGTCATGAGCTCTTTAGTGAGTTAGTGTAGCTCCTTTGTGGCACTTGCTTTATATTTACTGTGTACTTTTAAATATATATAATAGGAACACACACTGACCCACACAGTGTCATGTGATCTGTGACATAGGCTTTCCCATGATGCAATGGGGTGCAGTTGAATTTTTAAATTTGATTAAAAATGAAGGAACTATGTACAGAGGATTTTTTCTGAGGTATTGTGGTGTTAGTTTGTGGTGAAATAGATGTTTGTGGGTTGTTGTTTTGTGTTTTTTGGTGTTTTTGGGTAATTCTGAGCAGTCACCATGAAGAAGTAAAGCGTGATAGGACCGTGCTTTAAAAGGCCCCCGTCTCCCAGGCACTAATGTATTGGCTCTGTAGTCATTACTGAACACTGGGAAACTGTTACTTGTCTAAAGTATGTGAAATCAAAAACACAAGGGAAATCTAATGGGAAAAACTGGGTATTCAGGGAAATAAGTGGAATTTATTTATTTATTTATTTTTTTTTTCTGTTTACTTTTTAATCTCTTTTACAAAAGTTTGCTTATTTTACAATATTTGTTCTACTATCAATTACATGTTTGTCATGAGCTCTTTAGTGAGTTAGTGTAGCTCCTTTGTGGCACTTGCTTTATATTTACTGTGTACTTTTAAATATATATAATAGGAACACACACTGACCCACACAGTGTCATGTGATCTGTGACATAGGCTTTCCCATGATGCAATGGGGTGCAGTTGAATTTTTAAATTTGATTAAAAATGAAGGAACTATGTACAGAGGATTTTTTCTGAGGTATTGTGGTGTTAGTTTGTGGTGAAATAGATGTTTGTGGGTTGTTGTTTTGTGTTTTTTGGTGTTTTGGGTAATTCTGAGCAGTCACCATGAAGAAGTAAAGCGTGATAGGACCGTGCTTTAAAAGGCCCCCGTCTCCCAGGCACTAATGTATTGGCTCTGTAGTCATTACTGAACACTGGGAAACTGTTACTTGTCTAAAGTATGTGAAATCAAAAACACAAGGGAAATCTAATGGGAAAAACTGGGTATTCAGGGAAATAAGTGGAATTTATTTATTTATTTTTTTTTTTTTTTCTGTTTACTTTTTAATCTCTTTTACAAAAGTTTGCTTATTTTACAATATTTGTTCTACTATCAATTACATGTTTGTCATGAGCTCTTTAGTGAGTTAGTGTAGCTCCTTTGTGGCACTTGCTTTATATTTACTGTGTACTTTTAAATATATATAATAGGAACACACACTGACCCACACAGTGTCATGTGATCTGTGACATAGGCTTTCCCATGATGCAATGGGGTGCAGTTGAATTTTTAAATTTGATTAAAAATGAAGGAACTATGTACAGAGGATTTTTTCTGAGGTATTGTGGTGTTAGTTTGTGGTGAAATAGATGTTTGTGGGTTGTTGTTTTGTGTTTTTTGGTGTTTTGGGTAATTCTGAGCAGTCACCATGAAGAAGTAAAGCGTGATAGGACCGTGCTTTAAAAGGCCCCCGTCTCCCAGGCACTAATGTATTGGCTCTGTAGTCATTACTGAACACTGGGAAACTGTTACTTGTCTAAAGTATGTGAAATCAAAAACACAAGGGAAATCTAATGGGAAAAACTGGGTATTCAGGGAAATAAGTGGAATTTATTTATTTATTTATTTATTTTTTCTGTTTACTTTTTAATCTCTTTTACAAAAGTTTGCTTATTTTACAATATTTGTTCTACTATCAATTACATGTTTGTCATGAGCTCTTTAGTGAGTTAGTGTAGCTCCTTTGTGGCACTTGCTTTATATTTACTGTGTACTTTTAAATATATATAATAGGAACACACACTGACCCACACAGTGTCATGTGATCTGTGACATAGGCTTTCCCATGATGCAATGGGGTGCAGTTGAATTTTTAAATTTGATTAAAAATGAAGGAACTATGTACAGAGGATTTTTTCTGAGGTATTGTGGTGTTAGTTTGTGGTGAAATAGATGTTTGTGGGTTGTTGTTTTGTGTTTTTTGGTGTTTTGGGTAATTCTGAGCAGTCACCATGAAGAAGTAAAGCGTGATAGGACCGTCCTTTAAAAGGCCCCCGTCTCCCAGGCACTAATGTATTGGCTCTGTAGTCATTACTGAACACTGGGAAACTGTTACTTGTCTAAAGTATGTGAAATCAAAAACACAAGGGAAATCTAATGGGAAAAACTGGGTATTCAGGGAAATAAGTGGAATTTATTTATTTATTTATTTTTTTTCTGTTTACTTTTTAATCCCTTTTACAAAAGTTTGCTTATTTTACAATATTTGTTCTACTATCAATTACATGTTTGTCATGAGCTCTTTAGTGAGTTAGTGTAGCTCCTTTGTGGCACTTGCTTTATATTTACTGTGTACTTTTAAATATATATAATAGGAACACACACTGACCCACACAGTGTCATGTGATCTGTGACATAGGCTTTCCCATGATGCAATGGGGTGCAGTTGAATTTTTAAATTTGATTAAAAATGAAGGAACTATGTACAGAGGATTTTTTCTGAGGTATTGTGGTGTTAGTTTGTGGTGAAATAGATGTTTGTGGGTTGTTGTTTTGTGTTTTTTGGTGTTTTTGGGTAATTCTGAGCAGTCACCATGAAGAAGTAAAGCGTGATAGGACCGTGCTTTAAAAGGCCCCCGTCTCCCAGGCACTAATGTATTGGCTCTGTAGTCATTACTGAGCACTGGGAAACTGTTACTTGTCTAAAGTATGTGAAATCAAAAACACAAGGGAAATCTAATGGGAAAAACTGGGTATTCAGGGAAATAAGTGGAATTTATTTATTTATTTTTTTTTTCTGTTTACTTTTTAATCTCTTTTACAAAAGTTTGCTTATTTTACAATATTTGTTCTACTATCAATTACATGTTTGTCATGAGCTCTTTAGTGAGTTAGTGTAGCTCCTTTGTGGCACTTGCTTTATATTTACTGTGTACTTTTAAATATATATAATAGGAACACACACTGACCCACACAGTGTCATGTGATCTGTGACATAGGCTTTCCCATGATGCAATGGGGTGCAGTTGAATTTTTAAATTTGATTAAAAATGAAGGAACTATGTACAGAGGATTTTTTCTGAGGTATTGTGGTGTTAGTTTGTGGTGAAATAGATGTTTGTGGGTTGTTGTTTTGTGTTTTTTGGTGTTTTTGGGTAATTCTGAGCAGTCACCATGAAGAAGTAAAGCGTGATAGGACCGTGCTTTAAAAGGCCCCCGTCTCCCAGACACTAATGTATTGGCTCTGTAGTCATTACTGAGCACTGGGAAACTGTTACTTGTCTAAAGTATGTGAAATCAAAAACACAAGGGAAATCTAATGGGAAAAACTGGGTATTCAGGGAAATAAGTGGAATTTATTTATTTATTTTTTTTTTCTGTTTACTTTTTAATCTCTTTTACAAAAGTTTGCTTATTTTACAATATTTGTTCTACTATCAATTACATGTTTGTCATGAGCTCTTTAGTGAGTTAGTGTAGCTCCTTTGTGGCACTTGCTTTATATTTACTGTGTACTTTTAAATATATATAATAGGAACACACACTGACCCACACAGTGTCATGTGATCTGTGACATAGGCTTTCCCATGATGCAATGGGGTGCAGTTGAATTTTTAAATTTGATTAAAAATGAAGGAACTATGTACAGAGGATTTTTTCTGAGGTATTGTGGTGTTAGTTTGTGGTGAAATAGATGTTTGTGGGTTGTTGTTTTGTTTTTTTTGGTGTTTTGGGTAATTCTGAGCAGTCACCATGAAGAAGTAAAGCGTGATAGGACCGTGCTTTAAAAGGCCCCCGTCTCCCAGGCACTTATGTATTGGCTCTGTAGTCATTACTGAACACTGGGAAACTGTTACTTGTCTAAAGTATGTGAAATCAAAAACACAAGGGAAATCTAATGGGAAAAACTAGGTATTCAGGGAAATAAGTGGAATTTATTTATTTATTTATTTATTTATTTTTTCTGTTTACTTTTTAATCTCTTTTACAAAAGTTTGCTTATTTTACAATATTTGTTCTACTATCAATTACATGTTTGTCATGAGCTCTTTAGTGAGTTAGTGTAGCTCCTTTGTGGCACTTGCTTTATATTTACTGTGTACTTTTAAATATATATAATAGGAACACACACTGACCCACACAGTGTCATGTGATCTGTGACATAGGCTTTCCCATGATGCAATGGGGTGCAGTTGAATTTTTAAATTTGATTAAAAATGAAGGAACTATGTACAGAGGATTTTTTCTGAGGTATTGTGGTGTTAGTTTGTGGTGAAATAGATGTTTGTGGGTTGTTGTTTTGTGTTTTTTGGTGTTTTTGGGTAATTCTGAGCAGTCACCATGAAGAAGTAAAGCGTGATAGGACCGTGCTTTAAAAGGCCCCCGTCTCCCAGGAATAATGTATTGGCTCTGTAGTCATTACTGAACACTGGGAAACTGTTACTTGTCTAAAGTATGTGAAATCAAAAACACAAGGGAAATCTAATGGGAAAAACTGGGTATTCAGGGAAATAAGTGGAATTTATTTATTTATTTTTTTTTTTTTTTCTGTTTACTTTTTAATCTCTTTTACAAAAGTTTGCTTATTTTACAATATTTGTTCTACTATCAATTACATGTTTGTCATGAGCTCTTTAGTGAGTTAGTGTAGCTCCTTTGTGGCACTTGCTTTATATTTACTGTGTACTTTTAAATATATATAATAGGAACACACACTGACCCACACAGTGTCATGTGATCTGTGACATAGGCTTTCCCATGATGCAATGGGGTGCAGTTGAATTTTTAAATTTGATTAAAAATGAAGGAACTATGTACAGAGGATTTTTTCTGAGGTATTGTGGTGTTAGTTTGTGGTGAAATAGATGTTTGTGGGTTGTTGTTTTGTGTTTTTTGGTGTTTTGGGTAATTCTGAGCAGTCACCATGAAGAAGTAAAGCGTGATAGGACCGTGCTTTAAAAGGCCCCCGTCTCCCAGGCACTAATGTATTGGCTCTGTAGTCATTACTGAACACTGGGAAACTGTTACTTGTCTAAAGTATGTGAAATCAAAAACACAAGGGAAATCTAATGGGAAAAACTGGGTATTCAGGGAAATAAGTGGAATTTATTTATTTATTTATTTATTTTTTCTGTTTACTTTTTAATCTCTTTTACAAAAGTTTGCTTATTTTACAATATTTGTTCTACTATCAATTACATGTTTGTCATGAGCTCTTTAGTGAGTTAGTGTAGCTCCTTTGTGGCACTTGCTTTATATTTACTGTGTACTTTTAAATATATATAATAGGAACACACACTGACCCACACAGTGTCATGTGATCTGTGACATAGGCTTTCCCATGATGCAATGGGGTGCAGTTGAATTTTTAAATTTGATTAAAAATGAAGGAACTATGTACAGAGGATTTTTTCTGAGGTATTGTGGTGTTAGTTTGTGGTGAAATAGATGTTTGTGGGTTGTTGTTTTGTGTTTTTTGGTGTTTTGGGTAATTCTGAGCAGTCACCATGAAGAAGTAAAGCGTGATAGGACCGTGCTTTAAAAGGCCCCCGTCTCCCAGGCACTAATGTATTGGCTCTGTAGTCATTACTGAACACTGGGAAACTGTTACTTGTCTAAAGTATGTGAAATCAAAAACACAAGGGAAATCTAATGGGAAAAACTGGGTATTCAGGGAAATAAGTGGAATTTATTTATTTATTTATTTATTTTTTTCTGTTTACTTTTTAATCTCTTTTACAAAAGTTTGCTTATTTTACAATATTTGTTCTACTATCAATTACATGTTTGTCATGAGCTCTTTAGTGAGTTAGTGTAGCTCCTTTGTGGCACTTGCTTTATATTTACTGTGTACTTTTAAATATATATAATAGGAACACACACTGACCCACACAGTGTCATGTGATCTGTGACATAGGCTTTCCCATGATGCAATGGGGTGCAGTTGAATTTTTAAATTTGATTAAAAATGAAGGAACTATGTACAGAGGATTTTTTCTGAGGTATTGTGGTGTTAGTTTGTGGTGAAATAGATGTTTGTGGGTTGTTGTTTTGTGTTTTTTGGTGTTTTGGGTAATTCTGAGCAGTCACCATGAAGAAGTAAAGCGTGATAGGACCGTGCTTTAAAAGGCCCCCGTCTCCCAGGCACTAATGTATTGGCTCTGTAGTCATTACTGAACACTGGGAAACTGTTACTTGTCTAAAGTATGTGAAATCAAAAACACAAGGGAAATCTAATGGGAAAAACTGGGTATTCAGGGAAATAAGTGGAATTTATTTATTTATTTATTTATTTTTTCTGTTTACTTTTTAATCTCTTTTACAAAAGTTTGCTTATTTTACAATATTTGTTCTACTATCAATTACATGTTTGTCATGAGCTCTTTAGTGAGTTAGTGTAGCTCCTTTGTGGCACTTGCTTTATATTTACTGTGTACTTTTAAATATATATAATAGGAACACACACTGACCCACACAGTGTCATGTGATCTGTGACATAGGCTTTCCCATGATGCAATGGGGTGCAGTTGAATTTTTAAATTTGATTAAAAATGAAGGAACTATGTACAGAGGATTTTTTCTGAGGTATTGTGGTGTTAGTTTGTGGTGAAATAGATGTTTGTGGGTTGTTGTTTTGTGTTTTTTGGTGTTTTGGGTAATTCTGAGCAGTCACCATGAAGAAGTAAAGCGTGATAGGACCGTGCTTTAAAAGGCCCCCATCTCCCAGGCACTAATGTATTGGCTCTGTAGTCATTACTGAACACTGGGAAACTGTTACTTGTCTAAAGTATGTGAAATCAAAAACACAAGGGAAATCTAATGGGAAAAACTGGGTATTCAGGGAAATAAGTGGAATTTATTTATTTATTTATTTATTTTTTCTGTTTACTTTTTAATCTCTTTTACAAAAGTTTGCTTATTTTACAATATTTGTTCTACTATCAATTACATGTTTGTCATGAGCTCTTTAGTGAGTTAGTGTAGCTCCTTTGTGGCACTTGCTTTATATTTACTGTGTACTTTTAAATATATATAATAGGAACACACACTGACCCACACAGTGTCATGTGATCTGTGACATAGGCTTTCCCATGATGCAATGGGGTGCAGTTGAATTTTTAAATTTGATTAAAAATGAAGGAACTATGTACAGAGGATTTTTTCTGAGGTATTGTGGTGTTAGTTTGTGGTGAAATAGATGTTTGTGGGTTGTTGTTTTGTGTTTTTTGGTGTTTTGGGTAATTCTGAGCAGTCACCATGAAGAAGTAAAGCGTGATAGGACCGTGCTTTAAAAGGCCCCCGTCTCCCAGGCACTAATGTATTGGCTCTGTAGTCATTACTGAACACTGGGAAACTGTTACTTGTCTAAAGTATGTGAAATCAAAAACACAAGGGAAATCTAATGGGAAAAACTGGGTATTCAGGGAAATAAGTGGAATTTATTTATTTATTTATTTTTTTCTGTTTACTTTTTAATCTCTTTTACAAAAGTTTGCTTATTTTACAATATTTGTTCTACTATCAATTACATGTTTGTCATGAGCTCTTTAGTGAGTTAGTGTAGCTCCTTTGTGGCACTTGCTTTATATTTACTGTGTACTTTTAAATATATATAATAGGAACACACACTGACCCACACAGTGTCATGTGATCTGTGACATAGGCTTTCCCATGATGCAATGGGGTGCAGTTGAATTTTTAAATTTGATTAAAAATGAAGGAACTATGTACAGAGGATTTTTTCTGAGGTATTGTGGTGTTAGTTTGTGGTGAAATAGATGTTTGTGGGTTGTTGTTTTGTTTTTTTTGGTGTTTTGGGTAATTCTGAGCAGTCACCATGAAGAAGTAAAGCGTGATAGGACCGTGCTTTAAAAGGCCCCCGTCTCCCAGGCACTAATGTATTGGCTCTGTAGTCATTACTGAACACTGGGAAACTGTTACTTGTCTAAAGTATGTGAAATCAAAAACACAAGGGAAATCTAATGGGAAAAACTGGGTATTCAGGGAAATAAGTGGAATTTATTTATTTATTTATTTATTTTTTCTGTTTACTTTTTAATCTCTTTTACAAAAGTTTGCTTATTTTACAATATTTGTTCTACTATCAATTACATGTTTGTCATGAGCTCTTTAGTGAGTTAGTGTAGCTCCTTTGTGGCACTTGCTTTATATTTACTGTGTACTTTTAAATATATATAATAGGAACACACACTGACCCACACAGTGTCATGTGATCTGTGACATAGGCTTTCCCATGATGCAATGGGGTGCAGTTGAATTTTTAAATTTGATTAAAAATGAAGGAACTATGTACAGAGGATTTTTTCTGAGGTATTGTGGTGTTAGTTTGTGGTGAAATAGATGTTTGTGGGTTGTTGTTTTGTGTTTTTTGGTGTTTTGGGTAATTCTGAGCAGTCACCATGAAGAAGTAAAGCGTGATAGGACCGTCCTTTAAAAGGCCCCCGTCTCCCAGGCACTAATGTATTGGCTCTGTAGTCATTACTGAACACTGGGAAACTGTTACTTGTCTAAAGTATGTGAAATCAAAAACACAAGGGAAATCTAATGGGAAAAACTGGGTATTCAGGGAAATAAGTGGAATTTATTTATTTATTTATTTTTTTTTTCTGTTTACTTTTTAATCCCTTTTACAAAAGTTTGCTTATTTTACAATATTTGTTCTACTATCAATTACATGTTTGTCATGAGCTCTTTAGTGAGTTAGTGTAGCTCCTTTGTGGCACTTGCTTTATATTTACTGTGTACTTTTAAATATATATAATAGGAACACACACTGACCCACACAGTGTCATGTGATCTGTGACATAGGCTTTCCCATGATGCAATGGGGTGCAGTTGAATTTTTAAATTTGATTAAAAATGAAGGAACTATGTACAGAGGATTTTTTCTGAGGTATTGTGGTGTTAGTTTGTGGTGAAATAGATGTTTGTGGGTTGTTGTTTTGTGTTTTTTGGTGTTTTTGGGTAATTCTGAGCAGTCACCATGAAGAAGTAAAGCGTGATAGGACCGTGCTTTAAAAGGCCCCCGTCTCCCAGGCACTAATGTATTGGCTCTGTAGTCATTACTGAGCACTGGGAAACTGTTACTTGTCTAAAGTATGTGAAATCAAAAACACAAGGGAAATCTAATGGGAAAAACTGGGTATTCAGGGAAATAAGTGGAATTTATTTATTTATTTATTTTTTTCTGTTTACTTTTTAATCTCTTTTACAAAAGTTTGCTTATTTTACAATATTTGTTCTACTATCAATTACATGTTTGTCATGAGCTCTTTAGTGAGTTAGTGTAGCTCCTTTGTGGCACTTGCTTTATATTTACTGTGTACTTTTAAATATATATAATAGGAACACACACTGACCCACACAGTGTCATGTGATCTGTGACATAGGCTTTCCCATGATGCAATGGGGTGCAGTTGAATTTTTAAATTTGATTAAAAATGAAGGAACTATGTACAGAGGATTTTTTCTGAGGTATTGTGGTGTTAGTTTGTGGTGAAATAGATGTTTGTGGGTTGTTGTTTTGTTTTTTTTGGTGTTTTGGGTAATTCTGAGCAGTCACCATGAAGAAGTAAAGCGTGATAGGACCGTGCTTTAAAAGGCCCCCGTCTCCCAGGCACTAATGTATTGGCTCTGTAGTCATTACTGAACACTGGGAAACTGTTACTTGTCTAAAGTATGTGAAATCAAAAACACAAGGGAAATCTAATGGGAAAAACTGGGTATTCAGGGAAATAAGTGGAATTTATTTATTTATTTATTTTTTCTGTTTACTTTTTAATCTCTTTTACAAAAGTTTGCTTATTTTACAATATTTGTTCTACTATCAATTACATGTTTGTCATGAGCTCTTTAGTGAGTTAGTGTAGCTCCTTTGTGGCACTTGCTTTATATTTACTGTGTACTTTTAAATATATATAATAGGAACACACACTGACCCACACAGTGTCATGTGATCTGTGACATAGGCTTTCCCATGATGCAATGGGGTGCAGTTGAATTTTTAAATTTGATTAAAATTGAAGGAACTATGTACAGAGGATTTTTTCTGAGGTATTGTGGTGTTAGTTTGTGGTGAAATAGATGTTTGTGGGTTGTTGTTTTGTTTTTTTTGGTGTTTTTTGGGTAATTCTGAGCAGTTACCATGAAGAAGTAAAGCGTGATAGGACCGTGCTTTAAAAGGCCCCCGTCTCCCAGGCACTAATGTATTGGCTCTGTAGTCATTACTGAACACTGGGAAACTGTTACTTGTCTAAAGTATGTGAAATCAAAAACACAAGGGAAATCTAATGGGAAAAACTGGGTATTCAGGGAAATAAGTTGAATTTATTTATTTATTTATTTATTTTTTCTGTTTACTTTTTAATCTCTTTTACAAAAGTTTGCTTATTTTACAATATTTGTTCTACTATCAATTACATGTTTGTCATGAGCTCTTTAGTGAGTTAGTGTAGCTCCTTTGTGGCACTTGCTTTATATTTACTGTGTACTTTTAAATATATATAATAGGAACACACACTGACCCACACAGTGTCATGTGATCTGTGACATAGGCTTTCCCATGATGCAATGGGGTGCAGTTGAATTTTTAAATTTGATTAAAAATGAAGGAACTATGTACAGAGGATTTTTTCTGAGGTATTGTGGTGTTAGTTTGTGGTGAAATAGATGTTTGTGGGTTGTTGTTTTGTGTTTTTTGGTGTTTTCGGTAATTCTGAGCAGTCACCATGAAGAAGTAAAGCGTGATAGGACCGTGCTTTAAAAGGCCCCCGTCTCCCAGGCACTAATGTATTGGCTCTGTAGTCATTACTGAACACTGGGAAACTGTTACTTGTCTAAAGTATGTGAAATCAAAAACACAAGGGAAATCTAATGGGAAAAACTGGGTATTCAGGGAAATAAGTGGAATTTATTTATTTATTTATTTATTTTTTCTGTTTACTTTTTAATCTCTTTTACAAAAGTTTGCTTATTTTACAATATTTGTTCTACTATCAATTACATGTTTGTCATGAGCTCTTTAGTGAGTTAGTGTAGCTCCTTTGTGGCACTTGCTTTATATTTACTGTGTACTTTTAAATATATATAATAGGAACACACACTGACCCACACAGTGTCATGTGATCTGTGACATAGGCTTTCCCATGATGCAATGGGGTGCAGTTGAATTTTTAAATTTGATTAAAAATGAAGGAACTATGTACAGAGGATTTTTTCTGAGGTATTGTGGTGTTAGTTTGTGGTGAAATAGATGTTTGTGGGTTGTTGTTTTGTGTTTTTTGGTGTTTTGGGTAATTCTGAGCAGTCACCATGAAGAAGTAAAGCGTGATAGGACCGTGCTTTAAAAGGCCCCCGTCTCCCAGGCACTAATGTATTGGCTCTGTAGTCATTACTGAACACTGGGAAACTGTTACTTGTCTAAAGTATGTGAAATCAAAAACACAAGGGAAATCTAATGGGAAAAACTGGGTATTCAGGGAAATAAGTGGAATTTATTTATTTATTTAATTTTTTTTTTCTGTTTACTTTTTAATCTCTTTTACAAAAGTTTGCTTATTTTACAATATTTGTTCTACTATCAATTACATGTTTGTCATGAGCTCTTTAGTGAGTTAGTGTAGCTCCTTTGTGGCACTTGCTTTATATTTACTGTGTACTTTTAAATATATATAATAGGAACACACACTGACCCACACAGTGTCATGTGATCTGTGACATAGGCTTTCCCATGATGCAATGGGGTGCAGTTGAATTTTTAAATTTGATTAAAAATGAAGGAACTATGTACAGAGGATTTTTTCTGAGGTATTGTGGTGTTAGGTTGTGGTGAAATAGATGTTTGTGGGTTGTTGTTTTGTGTTTTTTGGTGTTTTGGGTAATTCTGAGCAGTCACCATGAAGAAGTAAAGCGTGATAGGACCGTGCTTTAAAAGGCCCCCGTCTCCCAGGCACTAATGTATTGGCTCTGTAGTCATTACTGAACACTGGGAAACTGTTACTTGTCTAAAGTATGTGAAATCAAAAACACAAGGGAAATCTAATGGGAAAAACTGGGTATTCAGGGAAATAAGTGGAATTTATTTATTTATTTATTTAAATTTTTTTTTCTGTTTACTTTTTAATCTCTTTTACAAAAGTTTGCTTATTTTACAATATTTGTTCTACTATCAATTACATGTTTGTCATGAGCTCTTTAGTGAGTTAGTGTAGCTCCTTTGTGGCACTTGCTTTATATTTACTGTGTACTTTTAAATATATATAATAGGAACACACACTGACCCACACAGTGTCATGTGATCTGTGACATAGGCTTTCCCATGATGCAATGGGGTGCAGTTGAATTTTTAAATTTGATTAAAAATGAAGGAACTATGTACAGAGGATTTTTTCTGAGGTATTGTGGTGTTAGGTTGTGGTGAAATAGATGTTTGTGGGTTGTTGTTTTGTGTTTTTTGGTGTTTTTGGGTAATTCTGAGCAGTCACCATGAAGAAGTAAAGCGTGATAGGACCGTGCTTTAAAAGGCCCCCGTCTCCCAGGCACTAATGTATTGGCTCTGTAGTCATTACTGAACACTGGGAAACTGTTACTTGTCTAAAGTATGTGAAATCAAAAACACAAGGGAAATCTAATGGGAAAAACTGGGTATTCAGGGAAATAAGTGGAATTTATTTATTTATTTATTTATTTTTTCTGTTTACTTTTTAATCTCTTTTACAAAAGTTTGCTTATTTTACAATATTTGTTCTACTATCAATTACATGTTTGTCATGAGCTCTTTAGTGAGTTAGTGTAGCTCCTTTGTGGCACTTGCTTTATATTTACTGTGTACTTTTAAATATATATAATAGGAACACACACTGACCCACACAGTGTCATGTGATCTGTGACATAGGCTTTCCCATGATGCAATGGGGTGCAGTTGAATTTTTAAATTTGATTAAAAATGAAGGAACTATGTACAGAGGATTTTTTCTGAGGTATTGTGGTGTTAGTTTGTGGTGAAATAGATGTTTGTGGGTTGTTGTTTTGTGTTTTTTGGTGTTTTGGGTAATTCTGAGCAGTCACCATGAAGAAGTAAAGCGTGATAGGACCGTGCTTTAAAAGGCCCCCGTCTCCCAGGCACTAATGTATTGGCTCTGTAGTCATTACTGAACACTGGGAAACTGTTACTTGTCTAAAGTATGTGAAATCAAAAACACAAGGGAAATCTAATGGGAAAAACTGGGTATTCAGGGAAATAAGTGGAATTTATTTATTTATTTATTTATTTTTTCTGTTTACTTTTTAATCTCTTTTACAAAAGTTTGCTTATTTTACAATATTTGTTCTACTATCAATTACATGTTTGTCATGAGCTCTTTAGTGAGTTAGTGTAGCTCCTTTGTGGCACTTGCTTTATATTTACTGTGTACTTTTAAATATATATAATAGGAACACACACTGACCCACAGAGTGTCATGTGATCTGTGACATAGGCTTTCCCATGATGCAATGGGGTGCAGTTGAATTTTTAAATTTGATTAAAAATGAAGGAACTATGTACAGAGGATTTTTTCTGAGGTATTGTGGTGTTAGTTTGTGGTGAAATAGATGTTTGTGGGTTGTTGTTTTGTGTTTTTTGGTGTTTTGGGTAATTCTGAGCAGTCATCATGAAGAAGTAAAGCGTGATAGGACCGTGCTTTAAAAGGCCCCCGTCTCCCAGGCACTAATGTATTGGCTCTGTAGTCATTACTGAACACTGGGAAACTGTTACTTGTCTAAAGTATGTGAAATCAAAAACACAAGGGAAATCTAATGGGAAAAACTGGGTATTCAGGGAAATAAGTGGAATTTATTTATTTATTAAATTTTTTTTTTCTGTTTACTTTTTAATCTCTTTTACAAAAGTTTGCTTATTTTACAATATTTGTTCTACTATCAATTACATGTTTGTCATGAGCTCTTTAGTGAGTTAGTGTAGCTCCTTTGTGGCACTTGCTTTATATTTACTGTGTACTTTTAAATATATATAATAGGAACACACACTGACCCACACAGTGTCATGTGATCTGTGACATAGGCTTTCCCATGATGCAATGGGGTGCAGTTGAATTTTTAAATTTGATTAAAAATGAAGGAACTATGTACAGAGGATTTTTTCTGAGGTATTGTGGTGTTAGTTTGTGGTGAAATAGATGTTTGTGGGTTGTTGTTTTGTGTTTTTTGGTGTTTTGGGTAATTCTGAGCAGTCACCATGAAGAAGTAAAGCGTGATAGGACCGTGCTTTAAAAGGCCCCCGTCTCCCAGGCACTAATGTATTGGCTCTGTAGTCATTACTGAACACTGGGAAACTGTTACTTGTCTAAAGTATGTGAAATCAAAAACACAAGGGAAATCTAATGGGAAAAACTGGGTATTCAGGGAAATAAGTGGAATTTATTTATTTATTTAATTTTTTTTTTCTGTTTACTTTTTAATCTCTTTTACAAAAGTTTGCTTATTTTACAATATTTGTTCTACTATCAATTACATGTTTGTCATGAGCTCTTTAGTGAGTTAGTGTAGCTCCTTTGTGGCACTTGCTTTATATTTACTGTGTACTTTTAAATATATATAATAGGAACACACACTGACCCACACAGTGTCATGTGATCTGTGACATAGGCTTTCCCATGATGCAATGGGGTGCAGTTGAATTTTTAAATTTGATTAAAAATGAAGGAACTATGTACAGAGGATTTTTTCTGAGGTATTGTGGTGTTAGTTTGTGGTGAAATAGATGTTTGTGGGTTGTTGTTTTGTGTTTTTTGGTGTTTTGGGTAATTCTGAGCAGTCACCATGAAGAAGTAAAGCGTGATAGGACCGTCCTTTAAAAGGCCCCCGTCTCCCAGGCACTAATGTATTGGCTCTGTAGTCATTACTGAACACTGGGAAACTGTTACTTGTCTAAAGTATGTGAAATCAAAAACACAAGGGAAATCTAATGGGAAAAACTGGGTATTCAGGGAAATAAGTGGAATTTATTTATTTATTTATTTTTTTTTTTCTGTTTACTTTTTAATCTCTTTTACAAAAGTTTGCTTATTTTACAATATTTGTTCTACTATCAATTACATGTTTGTCATGAGCTCTTTAGTGAGTTAGTGTAGCTCCTTTGTGGCACTTGCTTTATATTTACTGTGTACTTTTAAATATATATAATAGGAACACACACTGACCCACACAGTGTCATGTGATCTGTGACATAGGCTTTCCCATGATGCAATGGGGTGCAGTTGAATTTTTAAATTTGATTAAAAATGAAGGAACTATGTACAGAGGATTTTTTCTGAGGTATTGTGGTGTTAGTTTGTGGTGAAATAGATGTTTGTGGGTTGTTGTTTTGTTTTTTTTGGTGTTTTGGGTAATTCTGAGCAGTCACCATGAAGAAGTAAAGCGTGATAGGACCGTGCTTTAAAAGGCCCCCGTCTCCCAGGCACTAATGTATTGGCTCTGTAGTCATTACTGAACACTGGGAAACTGTTACTTGTCTAAAGTATGTGAAATCAAAAACACAAGGGAAATCTAATGGGAAAAACTGGGTATTCAGGGAAATAAGTGGAATTTATTTATTTATTTATTTATTTTTTTCTGTTTACTTTTTAATCTCTTTTACAAAAGTTTGCTTATTTTACAATATTTGTTCTACTATCAATTACATGTTTGTCATGAGCTCTTTAGTGAGTTAGTGTAGCTCCTTTGTGGCACTTGCTTTATATTTACTGTGTACTTTTAAATATATATAATAGGAACACACACTGACCCACACAGTGTCATGTGATCTGTGACATAGGCTTTCCCATGATGCAATGGGGTGCAGTTGAATTTTTAAATTTGATTAAAAATGAAGGAACTATGTACAGAGGATTTTTTCTGAGGTATTGTGGTGTTAGTTTGTGGTGAAATAGATGTTTGTGGGTTGTTGTTTTGTGTTTTTTGGTGTTTTGGGTAATTCTGAGCAGTCACCATGAAGAAGTAAAGCGTGATAGGACCGTGCTTTAAAAGGCCCCCGTCTCCCAGGCACTAATGTATTGGCTCTGTAGTCATTACTGAACACTGGGAAACTGTTACTTGTCTAAAGTATGTGAAATCAAAAACACAAGGGAAATCTAATGGGAAAAACTGGGTATTCAGGGAAATAAGTGGAATTTATTTATTTATTTATTTTTTTTTTTCTGTTTACTTTTTAATCTCTTTTACAAAAGTTTGCTTATTTTACAATATTTGTTCTACTATCAATTACATGTTTGTCATGAGCTCTTTAGTGAGTTAGTGTAGCTCCTTTGTGGCACTTGCTTTATATTTACTGTGTACTTTTAAATATATATAATAGGAACACACACTGACCCACACAGTGTCATGTGATCTGTGACATAGGCTTTCCCATGATGCAATGGGGTGCAGTTGAATTTTTAAATTTGATTAAAAATGAAGGAACTATGTACAGAGGATTTTTTCTGAGGTATTGTGGTGTTAGTTTGTGGTGAAATAGATGTTTGTGGGTTGTTGTTTTGTGTTTTTTGGTGTTTTTGGGTAATTCTGAGCAGTCACCATGAAGAAGTAAAGCGTGATAGGACCGTGCTTTAAAAGGCCCCCGTCTCCCAGGCACTAATGTATTGGCTCTGTAGTCATTACTGAACACTGGGAAACTGTTACTTGTCTAAAGTATGTGAAATCAAAAACACAAGGGAAATCTAATGGGAAAAACTGGGTATTCAGGGAAATAAGTGGAATTTATTTATTTATTTTTTTTTCTGTTTACTTTTTAATCTCTTTTACAAAAGTTTGCTTATTTTACAATATATGTTCTACTATCAATCACATGTTTGTCATGAGCTCTTTAGTGAGTTAGTGTAGCTCCTTTGTGGCACTTGCTTTATATTTACTGTGTACTTTTAAATATATATAATAGGAACACACACTGACCCACACAGTGTCATGTGATCTGTGACATAGGCTTTCCCATGATGCAATGGGGTGCAGTTGAATTTTTAAATTTGATTAAAAATGAAGGAACTATGTACAGAGGATTTTTTCTGAGGTATTGTGGTGTTAGTTTGTGGTGAAATAGATGTTTGTGGGTTGTTGTTTTGTGTTTTTTGGTGTTTTGGGTAATTCTGAGCAGTCACCATGAAGAAGTAAAGCGTGATAGGACCGTGCTTTAAAAGGCCCCCGTCTCCCAGGCACTAATGTATTGGCTCTGTAGTCATTACTGAACACTGGGAAACTGTTACTTGTCTAAAGTATGTGAAATCAAAAACACAAGGGAAATCTAATGGGAAAAACTGGGTATTCAGGGAAGTAAGTGGAATTTATTTATTTATTTATTTATTTTTTCTGTTTACTTTTTAATCTCTTTTACAAAAGTTTGCTTATTTTACAATATTTCTTCTACTATCAATTACATGTTTGTCATGAGCTCTTTAGTGAGTTAGTGTAGCTCCTTTGTGGCACTTGCTTTATATTTACTGTGTACTTTTAAATATATATAATAGGAACACACACTGACCCACACAGTGTCATGTGATCTGTGACATAGGCTTTCCCATGATGCAATGGGGTGCAGTTGAATTTTTAAATTTGATTAAAAATGAAGGAACTATGTACAGAGGATTTTTTCTGAGGTATTGTGGTGTTAGTTTGTGGTGAAATAGATGTTTGTGGGTTGTTGTTTTGTGTTTTTTGGTGTTTTGGGTAATTCTGAGCAGTCACCATGAAGAAGTAAAGCGTGATAGGACCGTGCTTTAAAAGTCCCCCGTCTCCCAGGCACTAATGTATTGGCTCTGTAGTCATTACTGAACACTGGGAAACTGTTATTTGTCTAAAGTATGTTAAATCAAAAACACAAGGGAAATCTACTGGGAAAAACTAGGTATTCAGGGAAATAAGTGGAATTTGTTTATTTATTTATTTATTTTTTCTGTTTACTTTTTAATCTCTTTTACAAAAGTTTGCTTATTTTACAATATTTGTTCTACTATCAATTACATGTTTGTCATGAGCTCTTTAGTGAGTTAGTGTAGCTCCTTTGTGGCACTTGCTTTATATTTACTGTGTACTTTTAAATATATATAATAGGAACACACACTGACCCACACAGTGTCATGTGATCTGTGACATAGGCTTTCCCATGATGCAATGGGGTGCAGTTGAATTTTTAAATTTGATTAAAAATGAAGGAACTATGTACAGAGGATTTTTTCTGAGGTATTGTGGTGTTAGTTTGTGGTGAAATAGATGTTTGTGGGTTGTTGTTTTGTGTTTTTTGGTGTTTTGGGTAATTCTGAGCAGTCACCATGAAGAAGTAAAGCGTGATAGGACCGTGCTTTAAAAGGCCCCCGTCTCCCAGGCACTAATGTATTGGCTCTGTAGTCATTACTGAACACTGGGAAACTGTTACTTGTCTAAAGTATGTGAAATCAAAAACACAAGGGAAATCTAATGGGAAAAACTGGGTATTCAGGGAATAAGTGGAATTTATTTATTTTTTTTTTTTTCTGTTTACTTTTTAATCTCTTTTACAAAAGTTTGCTTATTTTACAATATATGTTCTACTATCAATCACATGTTTGTCATGAGCTCTTTAGTGAGTTAGTGTAGCTCCTTTGTGGCACTTGCTTTATATTTACTGTGTACTTTTAAATATATATAATAGGAACACACACTGACCCACACAGTGTCATGTGATCTGTGACATAGGCTTTCCCATGATGCAATGGGGTGCAGTTGAATTTTTAAATTTGATTAAAAATGAAGGAACTATGTACAGAGGATTTTTCTGAGGTATTGTGGTGTTAGTTTGTGGTGAAATAGATGTTTGTGGGTTGTTGTTTTGTGTTTTTTGGTGTTTTGGGTAATTCTGAGCAGTCACCATGAAGAAGTAAAGCGTGATAGGACCGTACTTTAAAAGGCCCCCGTCTCCCAGGCACTAATGTATTGGCTCTGTAGTCATTACTGAACACTGGGAAACTGTTACTTGTCTAAAGTATGTGAAATCAAAAACACAAGGGAAATCTAATGGGAAAAACTGGGTATTCAGGGAAGTAAGTGGAATTTATTTATTTATTTATTTATTTTTTCTGTTTACTTTTTAATCTCTTTTACAAAAGTTTGCTTATTTTACAATATTTGTTCTACTATCAATTACATGTTTGTCATGAGCTCTTTAGTGAGTTAGTGTAGCTCCTTTGTGGCACTTGCTTTATATTTACTGTGTACTTTTAAATATATATAATAGGAACACACACTGACCCACACAGTGTCATGTGATCTGTGACATAGGCTTTCCCATGATGCAATGGGGTGCAGTTGAATTTTTAAATTTGATTAAAAATGAAGGAACTATGTACAGAGGATTTTTTCTGAGGTATTGTGGTGTTAGTTTGTGGTGAAATAGATGTTTGTGGGTTGTTGTTTTGTGTTTTTTGGTGTTTTTTGGGTAATTCTGAGCAGTCACCATGAAGAAGTAAAGCGTGATAGGACCGTGCTTTAAAAGGCCCCCGTCTCCCAGGCACTAATGTATTGGCTCTGTAGTCATTACTGAACACTGGGAAACTGTTACTTGTCTAAAGTATGTGAAATCAAAAACACAAGGGAAATCTAATGGGAAAAACTGGGTATTCAGGGAAATAAGTGGAATTTATTTATTTATTTTTTTTTCTGTTTACTTTTTAATCTCTTTTACAAAAGTTTGCTTATTTTACAATATATGTTCTACTATCAATCACATGTTTGTCATGAGCTCTTTAGTGAGTTAGTGTAGCTCCTTTGTGGCACTTGCTTTATATTTACTGTGTACTTTTAAATATATATAATAGGAACACACACTGACCCACACAGTGTCATGTGATCTGTGACATAGGCTTTCCCATGATGCAATGGGGTGCAGTTGAATTTTTAAATTTGATTAAAAATGAAGGAACTATGTACAGAGGATTTTTTCTGAGGTATTGTGGTGTTAGTTTGTGGTGAAATAGATGTTTGTGGGTTGTTGTTTTGTGTTTTTTGGTGTTTTTGGGTAATTCTGAGCAGTCACCATGAAGAAGTAAAGCGTGATAGGACCGTGCTTTAAAAGGCCCCCGTCTCCCAGGCACTAATGTATTGGCTCTGTAGTCATTACTGAACACTGGGAAACTGTTACTTGTCTAAAGTATGTGAAATCAAAAACACAAGGGAAATCTAATGGGAAAAACTGGGTATTCAGGGAAATAAGTGGAATTTATTTATTTATTATTTTTTTTTTTTCTGTTTACTTTTTAATCTCTTTTACAAAAGTTTGCTTATTTTACAATATTTGTTCTACTATCAATTACATGTTTGTCATGAGCTCTTTAGTGAGTTAGTGTAGCTCCTTTGTGGCACTTGCTTTATATTTACTGTGTACTTTTAAATATATATAATAGGAACACACACTGACCCACACAGTGTCATGTGATCTGTGACATAGGCTTTCCCATGATGCAATGGGGTGCAGTTGAATTTTTAAATTTGATTAAAAATGAAGGAACTATGTACAGAGGATTTTTTCTGAGGTATTGTGGTGTTAGTTTGTGGTGAAATAGATGTTTGTGGGTTGTTGTTTTGTGTTTTTTGGTGTTTTTGGGTAATTCTGAGCAGTCACCATGAAGAAGTAAAGCGTGATAGGACCGTGCTTTAGTTTTAGTTTGTGGTGAAATAGATGTTTGTGGGTTGTTGTTTTGTGTTTTTTGGTGTTTTGGGTAATTCTGAGCAGTCACCATGAAGAAGTAAAGCGTGATAGGACCGTGCTTTAAAAGGCCCCCGTCTCCCAGGCACTAATGTATTGGCTCTGTAGTCATTACTGAACACTGGGAAACTGTTACTTGTCTAAAGTATGTGAAATCAAAAACACAAGGGAAATCTAATGGGAAAAACTGGGTATTCAGGGAAATAAGTGGAATTTATTTATTTATTTATTTTTTTTTCTGTTTACTTTTTAATCTCTTTTACAAAAGTTTGCTTATTTTACAATATTTGTTCTACTATCAATTACATGTTTGTCATGAGCTCTTTAGTGAGTTAGTGTAGCTCCTTTGTGGCACTTGCTTTATATTTACTGTGTACTTTTAAATATATATAATAGGAACACACACTGACCCACACAGTGTCATGTGATCTGTGACATAGGCTTTCCCATGATGCAATGGGGTGCAGTTGAATTTTAAAATTTGATTAAAAATGAAGGAACTATGTACAGAGGATTTTTTCTGAGGTATTGTGGTGTTAGTTTGTGGTGAAATAGATGTTTGTGGGTTGTTGTTTTGTGTTTTTTGGTGTTTTGGGTAATTCTGAGCAGTCACCATGAAGAAGTAAAGCGTGATAGGACCGTGCTTTAAAAGGCCCCCGTCTCCCAGGCACTAATGTATTGGCTCTGTAGTCATTACTGAACACTGGGAAACTGTTACTTGTCTAAAGTATGTGAAATCAAAAACACAAGGGAAATCTAAATGGAAAAACTAGGTATTCAGGGAAATAAGTGGAATTTATTTATTTATTTTTTTTTTTTTCTGTTTACTTTTTAATCTCTTTTACAAAAGTTTGCTTATTTTACAATATTTCTTCTACTATCAATTACATGTTTGTCATGAGCTCTTTAGTGAGTTAGTGTAGCTCCTTTGTGGCACTTGCTTTATATTTACTGTGTACTTTTAAATATATATAATAGGAACACACACTGACCCACACAGTGTCATGTGATCTGTGACATAGGCTTTCCCATGATGCAATGGGGTGCAGTTGAATTTTTAAATTTGATTAAAAATGAAGGAACTATGTACAGAGGATTTTTTCTGAGGTATTGTGGTGTTAGTTTGTGGTGAAATAGATGTTTGTGGGTTGTTGTTTTGTGTTTTTTGGTGTTTTGGGTAATTCTGAGCAGTCACCATGAAGAAGTAAAGCGTGATAGGACCGTGCTTTAAAAGGCCCCCGTCTCCCAGGCACTAATGTATTGGCTCTGTAGTCATTACTGAACACTGGGAAACTGTTACTTGTCTAAAGTATGTGAAATCAAAAACACAAGGGAAATCTAATGGGAAAAACTGGGTATTCAGGGAAGTAAGTGGAATTTATTTATTTATTTATTTATTGATTTTTTCTGTTTACTTTTTAATCTCTTTTACAAAAGTTTGCTTATTTTACAATATTTGTTCTACTATCAATTACATGTTTGTCATGAGCTCTTTAGTGAGTTAGTGTAGCTCCTTTGTGGCACTTGCTTTATATTTACTGTGTACTTTTAAATATATATAATAGGAACACACACTGACCCACACAGTGTCATGTGATCTGTGACATAGGCTTTCCCATGATGCAATGGGGTGCAGTTGAATTTTTAAATTTGATTAAAAATGAAGGAACTATGTACAGAGGATTTTTTCTGAGGTATTGTGGTGTTAGTTTGTGGTGAAATAGATGTTTGTGGGTTGTTGTTTTGTGTTTTTTGGTGTTTTGGGTAATTCTGAGCAGTCACCATGAAGAAGTAAAGCGTGATAGGACCGTGCTTTAAAAGGCCCCCGTCTCCCAGGCACTAATGTATTGGCTCTGTAGTCATTACTGAACACTGGGAAACTGTTACTTGTCTAAAGTATGTGAAATCAAAAACACAAGGGAAATCTAATGGGAAAAACTGGGTATTCAGGGAAGTAAGTGGAATTTATTTATTTATTTATTTATTTTTTCTGTTTACTTTTTAATCTCTTTTACAAAAGTTTGCTTATTTTACAATATTTCTTCTACTATCAATTACATGTTTGTCATGAGCTCTTTAGTGAGTTAGTGTAGCTCCTTTGTGGCACTTGCTTTATATTTACTGTGTACTTTTAAATATATATAATAGGAACACACACTGACCCACACAGTGTCATGTGATCTGTGACATAGGCTTTCCCATGATGCAATGGGGTGCAGTTGAATTTTTAAATTTGATTAAAAATGAAGGAACTATGTACAGAGGATTTTTTCTGAGGTATTGTGGTGTTAGTTTGTGGTGAAATAGATGTTTGTGGGTTGTTGTTTTGTGTTTTTTGGTGTTTTGGGTAATTCTGAGCAGTCACCATGAAGAAGTAAAGCGTGATAGGACCGTGCTTTAAAAGTCCCCCGTCTCCCAGGCACTAATGTATTGGCTCTGTAGTCATTACTGAACACTGGGAAACTGTTATTTGTCTAAAGTATGTGAAATCAAAAACACAAGGGAAATCTACTGGGAAAAACTAGGTATTCAGGGAAATAAGTGGAATTTGTTTATTTA
The DNA here is from genome assembly GCF_023375975.1 of Astyanax mexicanus. NCBI lineage: Eukaryota > Metazoa > Chordata > Actinopteri > Characiformes > Acestrorhamphidae > Astyanax > Astyanax mexicanus. Next base: position 33,723,523 of record NC_064412.1, read on the forward strand.
TTTATTTATTTTTTCTGTTTACTTTTTAATCTCTTTTACAAAAGTTTGCTTATTTTACAATATTTGTTCTACTATCAATTACATGTTTGTCATGAGCTCTTTAGTGAGTTAGTGTAGCTCCTTTGTGGCACTTGCTTTATATTTACTGTGTACTTTTAAATATATATAATAGGAACACACACTGACCCACACAGTGTCATGTGATCTGTGACATAGGCTTTCCCATGATGCAATGGGGTGCAGTTGAATTTTTAAATTTGATTAAAAATGAAGGAACTATGTACAGAGGATTTTTTCTGAGGTATTGTGGTGTTAGTTTGTGGTGAAATAGATGTTTGTGGGTTGTTGTTTTGTGTTTTTTGGTGTTTTTTGGGTAATTCTGAGCAGTCACCATGAAGAAGTAAAGCGTGATAGGACCGTGCTTTAAAAGGCCCCCGTCTCCCAGGCACTAATGTATTGGCTCTGTAGTCATTACTGAACACTGGGAAACTGTTACTTGTCTAAAGTATGTGAAATCAAAAACACAAGGGAAATCTAATGGGAAAAACTGGGTATTCAGGGAAATAAGTGGAATTTATTTATTTATTTTTTTTTCTGTTTACTTTTTAATCTCTTTTACAAAAGTTTGCTTATTTTACAATATATGTTCTACTATCAATCACATGTTTGTCATGAGCTCTTTAGTGAGTTAGTGTAGCTCCTTTGTGGCACTTGCTTTATATTTACTGTGTACTTTTAAATATATATAATAGGAACACACACTGACCCACACAGTGTCATGTGATCTGTGACATAGGCTTTCCCATGATGCAATGGGGTGCAGTTGAATTTTTAAATTTGATTAAAAATGAAGGAACTATGTACAGAGGATTTTTTCTGAGGTATTGTGGTGTTAGTTTGTGGTGAAATAGATGTTTGTGGGTTGTTGTTTTGTGTTTTTTGGTGTTTTGGGTAATTCTGAGCAGTCACCATGAAGAAGTAAAGCGTGATAGGACCGTGCTTTAAAAGGCCCCCGTCTCCCAGGCACTAATGTATTGGCTCTGTAGTCATTACTGAACCCTGGGAAACTGTTACTTGTCTAAAGTATGTGAAATCAAAAACACAAGGGAAATCTAATGGGAAAAACTGGGTATTCAGGGAAGTAAGTGGAATTTATTTATTTATTTATTTATTTTTTCTGTTTACTTTTTAATCTCTTTTACAAAAGTTTGCTTATTTTACAATATTTGTTCTACTATCAATTACATGTTTGTCATGAGCTCTTTAGTGAGTTAGTGTAGCTCCTTTGTGGCACTTGCTTTATATTTACTGTGTACTTTTAAATATATATAATAGGAACACACACTGACCCACACAGTGTCATGTGATCTGTGACATAGGCTTTCCCATGATGCAATGGGGTGCAGTTGAATTTTTAAATTTGATTAAAAATGAAGGAACTATGTACAGAGGATTTTTTCTGAGGTATTGTGGTGTTAGTTTGTGGTGAAATAGATGTTTGTGGGTTGTTGTTTTGTGTTTTTTGGTGTTTTGGGTAATTCTGAGCAGTCACCATGAAGAAGTAAAGCGTGATAGGACCGTGCTTTAAAAGTCCCCCGTCTCCCAGGCACTAATGTATTGGCTCTGTAGTCATTACTGAACACTGGGAAACTGTTATTTGTCTAAAGTATGTTAAATCAAAAACACAAGGGAAATCTACTGGGAAAAACTAGGTATTCAGGGAAATAAGTGGAATTTGTTTATTTATTTTTTCTGTTTACTTTTTAATCTCTTTTACAAAAGTTTGCTTATTTTACAATATTTGTTCTACTATCAATTACATGTTTGTCATGAGCTCTTTAGTGAGTTAGTGTAGCTCCTTTGTGGCACTTGCTTTATATTTACTGTGTACTTTTAAATATATATAATAGGAACACACACTGACCCACACAGTGTCATGTGATCTGTGACATAGGCTTTCCCATGATGCAATGGGGTGCAGTTGAATTTTTAAATTTGATTAAAAATGAAGGAACTATGTACAGAGGATTTTTTCTGAGGTATTGTGGTGTTAGTTTGTGGTGAAATAGATGTTTGTGGGTTGTTGTTTTGTGTTTTTTGGTGTTTTGGGTAATTCTGAGCAGTCACCATGAAGAAGTAAAGCGTGATAGGACCGTGCTTTAAAAGGCCCCCGTCTCCCAGGCACTAATGTATTGGCTCTGTAGTCATTACTGAACACTGGGAAACTGTTACTTGTCTAAAGTATGTGAAATCAAAAACACAAGGGAAATCTAATGGGAAAAACTGGGTATTCAGGGAAATAAGTGGAATTTATTTATTTATTTTTTTTCTGTTTACTTTTTAATCTCTTTTACAAAAGTTTGCTTATTTTACAATATTTGTTCTACTATCAATTACATGTTTGTCATGAGCTCTTTAGTGAGTTAGTGTAGCTCCTTTGTGGCACTTGCTTTATATTTACTGTGTACTTTTAAATATATATAATAGGAACACACACTGACCCACACAGTGTCATGTGATCTGTGACATAGGCTTTCCCATGATGCAATGGGGTGCAGTTGAATTTTTAAATTTGATTAAAAATGAAGGAACTATGTACAGAGGATTTTTTCTGAGGTATTGTGGTGTTAGTTTGTGGTGAAATAGATGTTTGTGGGTTGTTGTTTTGTGTTTTTTGGTGTTTTGGGTAATTCTGAGCAGTCACCATGAAGAAGTAAAGCGTGATAGGACCGTGCTTTAAAAGTCCCCCGTCTCCCAGGCACTAATGTATTGGCTCTGTAGTCATTACTGAACACTTGGAAACTGTTATTTGTCTAAAGTATGTGAAATCAAAGACACAAGGGAAATCTACTGGGAAAAACTAGGTATTCAGGGAAATAAGTGGAATTTGTTTATTTATTTATTTATTTTTTCTGTTTACTTTTTAATCTCTTTTACAAAAGTTTGCTTATTTTACAATATATGTTCTACTATCAATCACATGTTTGTCATGAGCTCTTTAGTGAGTTAGTGTAGCTCCTTTGTGGCACTTGCTTTATATTTACTGTGTACTTTTAAATATATATAATAGGAACACACACTGACCCACACAGTGTCATGTGATCTGTGACATAGGCTTTCCCATGATGCAATGGGGTGCAGTTGAATTTTTAAATTTGATTAAAAATGAAGGAACTATGTACAGAGGATTTTTTCTGAGGTATTGTGGTGTTAGTTTGTGGTGAAATAGATGTTTGTGGGTTGTTGTTTTGTGTTTTTTGGTGTTTTGGGTAATTCTGAGCAGTCACCATGAAGAAGTAAAGCGTGATAGGACCGTGCTTTAAAAGTCCCCCGTCTCCCAGGCACTAATGTATTGGCTCTGTAGTCATTACTGAACACTGGGAAACTGTTATTTGTCTAAAGTATGTGAAATCAAAAACACAAGGGAAATCTACTGGGAGAAACTAGGTATTCAGGGAAATAAGTGGAATTTGTTTATTTATTTATTTATTTTTTCTGTTTACTTTTTAATCTCTTTTACAAAAGTTTGCTTATTTTACAATATTTGTTCTACTATCAATTACATGTTTGTCATGAGCTCTTTAGTGAGTTAGTGTAGCTCCTTTGTGGCACTTGCTTTATATTTACTGTGTACTTTTAAATATATATAATAGGAACACACACTGACCCACACAGTGTCATGTGATCTGTGACATAGGCTTTCCCATGATGCAATGGGGTGCAGTTGAATTTTTAAATTTGATTAAAAATGAAGGAACTATGTACAGAGGATTTTTTCTGAGGTATTGTGGTGTTAGTTTGTGGTGAAATAGATGTTTGTGGGTTGTTGTTTTGTGTTTTTTGGTGTTTTGGGTAATTCTGAGCAGTCATCATGAAGAAGTAAAGCGTGATAGGACCGTGCTTTAAAAGGCCCCCGTCTCCCAGGCACTAATGTATTGGCTCTGTAGTCATTACTGAACACTGGGAAACTGTTACTTGTCTAAAGTATGTGAAATCAAAAACACAAGGGAAATCTAATGGGAAAAACTGGGTATTCAGGGAAATAAGTGGAATTTATTTATTTATTTTTTTTTCTGTTTACTTTTTAATCTCTTTTACAAAAGTTTGCTTATTTTACAATATATGTTCTACTATCAATCACATGTTTGTCATGAGCTCTTTAGTGAGTTAGTGTAGCTCCTTTGTGGCACTTGCTTTATATTTACTGTGTACTTTTAAATATATATAATAGGAACACACACTGACCCACACAGTGTCATGTGATCTGTGACATAGGCTTTCCCATGATGCAATGGGGTGCAGTTGAATTTTTAAATTTGATTAAAAATGAAGGAACTATTTACAGAGGATTTTTTCTGAGGTATTGTGGTGTTAGTTTGTGGTGAAATAGATGTTTGTGGGTTGTTGTTTTGTGTTTTTTGGTGTTTTGGGTAATTCTGAGCAGTCACCATGAAGAAGTAAAGCGTGATAGGACCGTGCTTTAAAAGGCCCCCGTCTCCCAGGCACTAATGTATTGGCTCTGTAGTCATTACTGAACACTGGGAAACTGTTACTTGTCTAAAGTATGTGAAATCAAAAACACAAGGGAAATCTAATGGGAAAAACTGGGTATTCAGGGAAGTAAGTGGAATTTATTTATTTATTTATTTATTTTTTCTGTTTACTTTTTAATCTCTTTTACAAAAGTTTGCTTATTTTACAATATTTCTTCTACTATCAATTACATGTTTGTCATGAGCTCTTTAGTGAGTTAGTGTAGCTCCTTTGTGGCACTTGCTTTATATTTACTGTGTACTTTTAAATATATATAATAGGAACACACACTGACCCACACAGTGTCATGTGATCTGTGACATAGGCTTTCCCATGATGCAATGGGGTGCAGTTGAATTTTTAAATTTGATTAAAAATGAAGGAACTATGTACAGAGGATTTTTTCTGAGGTATTGTGGTGTTAGTTTGTGGTGAAATAGATGTTTGTGGGTTGTTGTTTTGTGTTTTTTGGTGTTTTGGGTAATTCTGAGCAGTCACCATGAAGAAGTAAAGCGTGATAGGACCGTGCTTTAAAAGTCCCCCGTCTCCCAGGCACTAATGTATTGGCTCTGTAGTCATTACTGAACACTGGGAAACTGTTATTTGTCTAAAGTATGTGAAATCAAAAACACAAGGGAAATCTACTGGGAAAAACTAGGTATTCAGGGAAATAAGTGGAATTTGTTTATTTATTTTTTCTGTTTACTTTTTAATCTCTTTTACAAAAGTTTGCTTATTTTACAATATTTGTTCTACTATCAATTACATGTTTGTCATGAGCTCTTTAGTGAGTTAGTGTAGCTCCTTTGTGGCACTTGCTTTATATTTACTGTGTACTTTTAAATATATATAATAGGAACACACACTGACCCACACAGTGTCATGTGATCTGTGACATAGGCTTTCCCATGATGCAATGGGGTGCAGTTGAATTTTTAAATTTGATTAAAAATGAAGGAACTATGTACAGAGGATTTTTTCTGAGGTATTGTGGTGTTAGTTTGTGGTGAAATAGATGTTTGTGGGTTGTTGTTTTGTGTTTTTTGGTGTTTTGGGTAATTCTGAGCAGTCACCATGAAGAAGTAAAGCGTGATAGGACCGTGCTTTAAAAGGCCCCCGTCTCCCAGGCACTAATGTATTGGCTCTGTAGTCATTACTGAACACTGGGAAACTGTTGCTTGTCTAAAGTATGTGAAATCAAAAACACAAGGGAAATCTAATGGGAAAAACTGGGTATTCAGGGAAATAAGTGGAATTTATTTATTTATTTTTTCTGTTTACTTTTTAATCTCTTTTACAAAAGTTTGCTTATTTTACAATATTTGTTCTACTATCAATTACATGTTTGTCATGAGCTCTTTAGTGAGTTAGTGTAGCTCCTTTGTGGCACTTGCTTTATATTTACTGTGTACTTTTAAATATATATAATAGGAACACACACTGACCCACACAGTGTCATGTGATCTGTGACATAGGCTTTCCCATGATGCAATGGGGTGCAGTTGAATTTTTAAATTTGATTAAAAATGAAGGAACTATGTACAGAGGATTTTTTCTGAGGTATTGTGGTGTTAGTTTGTGGTGAAATAGATGTTTGTGGGTTGTTGTTTTGTGTTTTTTGGTGTTTTGGGTAATTCTGAGCAGTCACCATGAAGAAGTAAAGCGTGATAGGACCGTGCTTTAAAAGGCCCCCGTCTCCCAGGCACTAATGTATTGGCTCTGTAGTCATTACTGAACACTGGGAAACTGTTACTTGTCTAAAGTATGTGAAATCAAAAACACAAGGGAAATCTAATGGGAAAAACTGGCTATTCAGGGAAATAAGTGGAATTTATTTATTTATTTATTTTTTTTTCTGTTTACTTTTTAATCTCTTTTACAAAAGTTTGCTTATTTTACAATATTTGTTCTACTATCAATTACATGTTTGTCATGAGCTCTTTAGTGAGTTAGTGTAGCTCCTTTGTGGCACTTGCTTTATATTTACTGTGTACTTTTAAATATATATAATAGGAACACACACTGACCCACACAGTGTCATGTGATCTGTGACATAGGCTTTCCCATGATGCAATGGGGTGCAGTTGAATTTTTAAATTTGATTAAAAATGAAGGAACTATGTACAGAGGATTTTTTCTGAGGTATTGTGGTGTTAGTTTGTGGTGAAATAGATGTTTGTGGGTTGTTGTTTTGTGTTTTTTGGTGTTTTGGGTAATTCTGAGCAGTCACCATGAAGAAGTAAAGCGTGATAGGACCGTGCTTTAAAAGGCCCCCGTCTCCCAGGCACTAATGTATTGTCTCTGTAGTCATTACTGAACACTGGGAAACTGTTACTTGTCTAAAGTATGTGAAATCAAAAACACAAGGGAAATCTAATGGGAAAAACTGGGTATTCAGGGAAATTAGTGGAATTTATTTATTTATTTATTTTTTTTTCTGTTTACTTTTTAATCTCTTTTACAAAAGTTTGCTTATTTTACAATATTTGTTCTACTATCAATTACATGTTTGTCATGAGCTCTTTAGTGAGTTAGTGTAGCTCCTTTGTGGCACTTGCTTTATATTTACTGTGTGCTTTTAAATATATATAATAGGAACACACACTGACCCACACAGTGTCATGTGATCTGTGACATAGGCTTTCCCATGATGCAATGGGGTGCAGTTGAATTTTTAAATTTGATTAAAAATGAAGGAACTATGTACAGAGGATTTTTTCTGAGGTATTGTGGTGTTAGTTTGTGGTGAAATAGATGTTTGTGGGTTGTTGTTTTGTGTTTTTTGGTGTTTTGGGTAATTCTGAGCAGTCACCATGAAGAAGTAAAGCGTGATAGGACCGTGCTTTAAAAGTCCCCCGTCTCCCAGGCACTAATGTATTGGCTCTGTAGTCATTACTGAACACTGGGAAACTGTTATTTGTCTAAAGTATGTGAAATCAAAAACACAAGGGAAATCTACTGGGAAAAACTAGGTATTCAGGGAAATAAGTGGAATTTGTTTATTTATTTATTTATTTTTTCTGTTTACTTTTTAATCTCTTTTACAAAAGTTTGCTTATTTTACAATATATGTTCTACTATCAATCACATGTTTGTCATGAGCTCTTTAGTGAGTTAGTGTAGCTCCTTTGTGGCACTTGCTTTATATTTACTGTGTACTTTTAAATATATATAATAGGAACACACACTGACCCACACAGTGTCATGTGATCTGTGACATAGGCTTTCCCATGATGCAATGGGGTGCAGTTGAATTTTTAAATTTGATTAAAAATGAAGGAACTATGTACAGAGGATTTTTTCTGAGGTATTGTGGTGTTAGTTTGTGGTGAAATAGATGTTTGTGGGTTGTTGTTTTGTGTTTTTTGGTGTTTTTGGGTAATTCTGTGCAGTCACCATGAAGAAGTAAAGCGTGATAGGACCGTGCTTTAAAAGGCCCCCGTCTCCCAGGCACTAATGTATTGGCTCTGTAGTCATTACTGAACACTGGGAAACTGTTACTTGTCTAAAGTATGTGAAATCAAAAACACAAGGGAAATCTAATGGGAAAAACTGGGTATTCAGGGAAGTAAGTGGAATTTATTTATTTATTTATTTATTTTTTCTGTTTACTTTTTAATCTCTTTTACAAAAGTTTGCTTATTTTACAATATTTGTTCTACTATCAATTACATGTTTGTCATGAGCTCTTTAGTGAGTTAGTGTAGCTCCTTTGTGGCACTTGCTTTATATTTACTGTGTACTTTTAAATATATATAATAGGAACACACACTGACCCACACAGTGTCATGTGATCTGTGACATAGGCTTTCCCATGATGCAATGGGGTGCAGTTGAATTTTTAAATTTGATTAAAAATGAAGGAACTATGTACAGAGGATTTTTTCTGAGGTATTGTGGTGTTAGTTTGTGGTGAAATAGATGTTTGTGGGTTGTTGTTTTGTTTTTTTTGGTGTTTTGGGTAATTCTGAGCAGTCACCATGAAGAAGTAAAGCGTGATAGGACCGTGCTTTAAAAGGCCCCCGTCTCCCAGGCACTAATGTATTGGCTCTGTAGTCATTACTGAACACTGGGAAACTGTTACTTGTCTAAAGTATGTGAAATCAAAAACACAAGGGAAATCTAATGGGAAAAACTGGGTATTCAGGGAAATAAGTGGAATTTATTTATTTATTTATTTATTTTTTCTGTTTACTTTTTAATCTCTTTTACAAAAGTTTGCTTATTTTACAATATTTGTTCTACTATCAATTACATGTTTGTCATGAGCTCTTTAGTGAGTTAGTGTAGCTCCTTTGTGGCACTTGCTTTATATTTACTGTGTACTTTTAAATATATATAATAGGAACACACACTGACCCACACAGTGTCATGTGATCTGTGACATAGGCTTTCCCATGATGCAATGGGGTGCAGTTGAATTTTTAAATTTGATTAAAAATGAAGGAACTATGTACAGAGGATTTTTTCTGAGGTATTGTGGTGTTAGTTTGTGGTGAAATAGATGTTTGTGGGTTGTTGTTTTGTGTTTTTTGGTGTTTTTGGGTAATTCTGAGCAGTCACCATGAAGAAGTAAAGCGTGATAGGACCGTGCTTTAAAAGGCCCCCGTCTCCCAGGCACTAATGTATTGGCTCTGTAGTCATTACTGAACACTGGGAAACTGTTACTTGTCTAAAGTATGTGAAATCAAAAACACAAGGGAAATCTAATGGGAAAAACTGGGTATTCAGGGAAATAAGTGGAATTTATTTATTTATTTATTTATTTTTTCTGTTTACTTTTTAATCTCTTTTACAAAAGTTTGCTTATTTTACAATATTTGTTCTACTATCAATTACATGTTTGTCATGAGCTCTTTAGTGAGTTAGTGTAGCTCCTTTGTGGCACTTGCTTTATATTTACTGTGTACTTTTAAATATATATAATAGGAACACACACTGACCCACACAGTGTCATGTGATCTGTGACATAGGCTTTCCCATGATGCAATGGGGTGCAGTTGAATTTTTAAATTTGATTAAAAATGAAGGAACTATGTACAGAGGATTTTTTCTGAGGTATTGTGGTGTTAGTTTGTGGTGAAATAGATGTTTGTGGGTTGTTGTTTTGTGTTTTTTGGTGTTTTGGGTAATTCTGAGCAGTCACCATGAAGAAGTAAAGCGTGATAGGACCGTGCTTTAAAAGGCCCCCGTCTCCCAGGCACTAATGTATTGGCTCTGTAGTCATTACTGAACACTGGGAAACTGTTACTTGTCTAAAGTATGTGAAATCAAAAACACAAGGGAAATCTAATGGGAAAAACTGGGTATTCAGGGAAATAAGTGGAATTTATTTATTTATTTATTTATTTTTTCTGTTTACTTTTTAATCTCTTTTACAAAAGTTTGCTTATTTTACAATATTTGTTCTACTATCAATTACATGTTTGTCATGAGCTCTTTAGTGAGTTAGTGTAGCTCCTTTGTGGCACTTGCTTTATATTTACTGTGTACTTTTAAATATATATAATAGGAACACACACTGACCCACACAGTGTCATGTGATCTGTGACATAGGCTTTCCCATGATGCAATGGGGTGCAGTTGAATTTTTAAATTTGATAAAAAATGAAGGAACTATGTACAGAGGATTTTTTCTGAGGTATTGTGGTGTTAGTTTGTGGTGAAATAGATGTTTGTGGGTTGTTGTTTTGTGTTTTTTGGTGTTTTGGGTAATTCTGAGCAGTCACCATGAAGAAGTAAAGCGTGATAGGACCGTGCTTTAAAAGGCCCCCGTCTCCCAGGCACTAATGTATTGGCTCTGTAGTCATTACTGAACACTGGGAAACTGTTACTTGTCTAAAGTATGTGAAATCAAAAACACAAGGGAAATCTAATGGGAAAAACTGGGTATTCAGGGAAATAAGTGGAATTTATTTATTTATTTATTTTTTTTTTCTGTTTACTTTTTAATCTCTTTTACAAAAGTTTGCTTATTTTACAATATTTGTTCTACTATCAATTACATGTTTGTCATGAGCTCTTTAGTGAGTTAGTGTAGCTCCTTTGTGGCACTTGCTTTATATTTACTGTGTACTTTTAAATATATATAATAGGAACACACACTGACCCACACAGTGTCATGTGATCTGTGACATAGGCTTTCCCATGATGCAATGGGGTGCAGTTGAATTTTTAAATTTGATTAAAAATGAAGGAACTATGTACAGAGGATTTTTTCTGAGGTATTGTGGTGTTAGTTTGTGGTGAAATAGATGTTTGTGGGTTGTTGTTTTGTGTTTTTTGGTGTTTTGGGTAATTCTGAGCAGTCACCATGAAGAAGTAAAGCGTGATAGGACCGTGCTTTAAAAGGCCCCCGTCTCCCAGGCACTAATGTATTGGCTCTGTAGTCATTACTGAACACTGGGAAACTGTTACTTGTCTAAAGTATGTGAAATCAAAAACACAAGGGAAATCTAATGGGAAAAACTGGGTATTCAGGGAAATAAGTGGAATTTATTTATTTATTTATTTTTTTTTTTCTGTTTACTTTTTAATCTCTTTTACAAAAGTTTGCTTATTTTACAATATTTGTTCTGCTATCAATTACATGTTTGTCATGAGCTCTTTAGTGAGTTAGTGTAGCTCCTTTGTGGCACTTGCTTTATATTTACTGTGTACTTTTAAATATATATAATAGGAACACACACTGACCCACACAGTGTCATGTGATCTGTGACATAGGCTTTCCCATGATGCAATGGGGTGCAGTTGAATTTTTAAATTTGATTAAAAATGAAGGAACTATGTACAGAGGATTTTTTCTGAGGTATTGTGGTGTTAGTTTGTGGTGAAATAGATGTTTGTGGGTTGTTGTTTTGTGTTTTTTGGTGTTTTGGGTAATTATGAGCAGTCACCATGAAGAAGTAAAGCGTGATAGGACCGTGCTTTAAAAGGCCCCCGTCTCCCAGGCACTAATGTATTGGCTCTGTAGTCATTACTGAACACTGGGAAACTGTTACTTGTCTAAAGTATGTGAAATCAAAAACACAAGGGAAATCTAATGGGAAAAACTGGGTATTCAGGGAAATAAGTGGAATTTATTTATTTATTTATTTTTTCTGTTTACTTTTTAATCTCTTTTACAAAAGTTTGCTTATTTTACAATATTTGTTCTACTATCAATTACATGTTTGTCATGAGCTCTTTAGTGAGTTAGTGTAGCTCCTTTGTGGCACTTGCTTTATATTTACTGTGTACTTTTAAATATATATAATAGGAACACACACTGACCCACACAGTGTCATGTGATCTGTGACATAGGCTTTCCCATGATGCAATGGGGTGCAGTTGAATTTTTAAATTTGATTAAAAATGAAGGAACTATGTACAGAGGATTTTTTCTGAGGTATTGTGGTGTTAGTTTGTGGTGAAATAGATGTTTGTGGGTTGTTGTTTTGTGTTTTTTGGTGTTTTGGGTAATTCTGAGCAGTCACCATGAAGAAGTAAAGCGTGATAGGACCGTGCTTTAAAAGGCCCCCGTCTCCCAGGCACTAATGTATTGGCTCTGTAGTCATTACTGAACACTGGGAAACTGTTACTTGTCTAAAGTATGTGAAATCAAAAACACAAGGGAAATCTAATGGGAAAAACTGGGTATTCAGGGAAATAAGTGGAATTTATTTATTTATTTTTTTTTTTTTTCTGTTTACTTTTTAATCTCTTTTACAAAAGTTTGCTTATTTTACAATATTTGTTCTACTATCAATTACATGTTTGTCATGAGCTCTTTAGTGAGTTAGTGTAGCTCCTTTGTGGCACTTGCTTTATATTTACTGTGTACTTTTAAATATATATAATAGGAACACACACTGACCCACACAGTGTCATGTGATCTGTGACATAGGCTTTCCCATGATGCAATGGGGTGCAGTTGAATTTTTAAATTTGATTAAAAATGAAGGAACTATGTACAGAGGATTTTTTCTGAGGTATTGTGGTGTTAGTTTGTGGTGAAATAGATGTTTGTGGGTTGTTGTTTTGTGTTTTTTGGTGTTTTGGGTAATTCTGAGCAGTCACCATGAAGAAGTAAAGCGTGATAGGACCGTGCTTTAAAAGGCCCCCGTCTCCCAGGCACTAATGTATTGGCTCTGTAGTCATTACTGAACACTGGGAAACTGTTACTTGTCTAAAGTATGTGAAATCAAAAACACAAGGGAAATCTAATGGGAAAAACTGGGTATTCAGGGAAATAAGTGGAATTTATTTATTTATTTTTTTTTTTTTCTGTTTACTTTTTAATCTCTTTTACAAAAGTTTGCTTATTTTACAATATTTGTTCTACTATCAATTACATGTTTGTCATGAGCTCTTTAGTGAGTTAGTGTAGCTCCTTTGTGGCACTTGCTTTATATTTACTGTGTACTTTTAAATATATATAATAGGAACACACACTGACCCACACAGTGTCATGTGATCTGTGACATAGGCTTTCCCATGATGCAATGGGGTGCAGTTGAATTTTTAAATTTGATTAAAAATGAAGGAACTATGTACAGAGGATTTTTTCTGAGGTATTGTGGTGTTAGTTTGTGGTGAAATAGATGTTTGTGGGTTGTTGTTTTGTGTTTTTTGGTGTTTTGGGTAATTCTGAGCAGTCACCATGAAGAAGTAAAGCGTGATAGGACCGTGCTTTAAAAGGCCCCCGTCTCCCAGGCACTAATGTATTGGCTCTGTAGTCATTACTGAACACTGGGAAACTGTTACTTGTCTAAAGTATGTGAAATCAAAAACACAAGGTAAATCTAATGGGAAAAACTGGGTATTCAGGGAAATAAGTGGAATTTATTTATTTATTTATTTTTTTTTTTCTGTTTACTTTTTAATCTCTTTTACAAAAGTTTGCTTATTTTACAATATTTGTTCTACTATCAATTACATGTTTGTCATGAGCTCTTTAGTGAGTTAGTGTAGCTCCTTTGTGGCACTTGCTTTATATTTACTGTGTACTTTTAAATATATATAATAGGAACACACACTGACCCACACAGTGTCATGTGATCTGTGACATAGGCTTTCCCATGATGCAATGGGGTGCAGTTGAATTTTTAAATTTGATTAAAAATGAAGGAACTATGTACAGAGGATTTTTTCTGAGGTATTGTGGTGTTAGTTTGTGGTGAAATAGATGTTTGTGGGTTGTTGTTTTGTGTTTTTTGGTGTTTTTGGGTAATTCTGAGCAGTCACCATGAAGAAGTAAAGCGTGATAGGACCGTGCTTTAAAAGGCCCCCGTCTCCCAGGCACTAATGTATTGGCTCTGTAGTCATTACTGAGCACTGGGAAACTGTTACTTGTCTAAAGTATGTGAAATCAAAAACACAAGGGAAATCTAATGGGAAAAACTGGGTATTCAGGGAAATAAGTGGAATTTATTTATTTATTTTTTTTTTTTCTGTTTACTTTTTAATCTCTTTTACAAAAGTTTGCTTATTTTACAATATTTGTTCTACTATCAATTACATGTTTGTCATGAGCTCTTTAGTGAGTTAGTGTAGCTCCTTTGTGGCACTTGCTTTATATTTACTGTGTACTTTTAAATATATATAATAGGAACACACACTGACCCACACAGTGTCATGTGATCTGTGACATAGGCTTTCCCATGATGCAATGGGGTGCAGTTGAATTTTTAAATTTGATTAAAAATGAAGGAACTATGTACAGAGGATTTTTTCTGAGGTATTGTGGTGTTAGTTTGTGGTGAAATAGATGTTTGTGGGTTGTTGTTTTGTTTTTTTTGGTGTTTTGGGTAATTCTGAGCAGTCACCATGAAGAAGTAAAGCGTGATAGGACCGTGCTTTAAAAGGCCCCCGTCTCCCAGGCACTAATGTATTGGCTCTGTAGTCATTACTGAACACTGGGAAACTGTTACTTGTCTAAAGTATGTGAAATCAAAAACACAAGGGAAATCTAATGGGAAAAACTGGGTATTCAGGGAAATAAGTGGAATTTATTTATTTATTTATTTATTTTTTCTGTTTACTTTTTAATCTCTTTTACAAAAGTTTGCTTATTTTACAATATTTGTTCTACTATCAATTACATGTTTGTCATGAGCTCTTTAGTGAGTTAGTGTAGCTCCTTTGTGGCACTTGCTTTATATTTACTGTGTACTTTTAAATATATATAATAGGAACACACACTGACCCACACAGTGTCATGTGATCTGTGACATAGGCTTTCCCATGATGCAATGGGGTGCAGTTGAATTTTTAAATTTGATTAAAAATGAAGGAACTATGTACAGAGGATTTTTTCTGAGGTATTGTGGTGTTAGTTTGTGGTGAAATAGATGTTTGTGGGTTGTTGTTTTGTGTTTTTTGGTGTTTTGGGTAATTCTGAGCAGTCACCATGAAGAAGTAAAGCGTGATAGGACCGTGCTTTAAAAGGCCCCCGTCTCCCAGGCACTAATGTATTGGCTCTGTAGTCATTACTGAACACTGGGAAACTGTTACTTGTCTAAAGTATGTGAAATCAAAAACACAAGGGAAATCTAATGGGAAAAACTGGGTATTCAGGGAAATAAGTGGAATTTATTTATTTATTTATTTTTTTTTTCTGTTTACTTTTTAATCTCTTTTACAAAAGTTTGCTTATTTTACAATATTTGTTCTACTATCAATTACATGTTTGTCATGAGCTCTTTAGTGAGTTAGTGTAGCTCCTTTGTGGCACTTGCTTTATATTTACTGTGTACTTTTAAATATATATAATAGGAACACACACTGACCCACACAGTGTCATGTGATCTGTGACATAGGCTTTCCCATGATGCAATGGGGTGCAGTTGAATTTTTAAATTTGATTAAAAATGAAGGAACTATGTACAGAGGATTTTTTCTGAGGTATTGTGGTGTTAGTTTGTGGTGAAATAGATGTTTGTGGGTTGTTGTTTTGTGTTTTTTGGTGTTTTGGGTAATTCTGAGCAGTCACCATGAAGAAGTAAAGCGTGATAGGACCGTGCTTTAAAAGGCCCCCGTCTCCCAGGCACTAATGTATTGGCTCTGTAGTCATTACTGAACACTGGGAAACTGTTACTTGTCTAAAGTATGTGAAATCAAAAACACAAGGGAAATCTAATGGGAAAAACTGGGTATTCAGGGAAATAAGTGGAATTTATTTATTTATTTATTTTTTTTTTCTGTTTACTTTTTAATCTCTTTTACAAAAGTTTGCTTATTTTACAATATTTGTTCTACTATCAATTACATGTTTGTCATGAGCTCTTTAGTGAGTTAGTGTAGCTCCTTTGTGGCACTTGCTTTATATTTACTGTGTACTTTTAAATATATATAATAGGAACACACACTGACCCACACAGTGTCATGTGATCTGTGACATAGGCTTTCCCATGATGCAATGGGGTGCAGTTGAATTTTTAAATTTGATTAAAAATGAAGGAACTATGTACAGAGGATTTTTTCTGAGGTATTGTGGTGTTAGTTTGTGGTGAAATAGATGTTTGTGGGTTGTTGTTTTGTTTTTTTTGGTGTTTTTGGTAATTCTGAGCAGTCACCATGAAGAAGTAAAGCGTGATAGGACCGTGCTTTAAAAGGCCCCCGTCTCCCAGGCACTAATGTATTGGCTCTGTAGTCATTACTGAACACTGGGAAACTGTTACTTGTCTAAAGTATGTGAAATCAAAAACACAAGGGAAATCTAATGGGAAAAACTGGGTATTCAGGGAAATAAGTGGAATTTATTTATTTATTTATTTATTTTTTCTGTTTACTTTTTAATCTCTTTTACAAAAGTTTGCTTATTTTACAATATTTGTTCTACTATCAATTACATGTTTGTCATGAGCTCTTTAGTGAGTTAGTGTAGCTCCTTTGTGGCACTTGCTTTATATTTACTGTGTACTTTTAAATATATATAATAGGAACACACACTGACCCACACAGTGTCATGTGATCTGTGACATAGGCTTTCCCATGATGCAATGGGGTGCAGTTGAATTTTTAAATTTGATTAAAAATGAAGGAACTATGTACAGAGGATTTTTTCTGAGGTATTGTGGTGTTAGTTTGTGGTGAAATAGATGTTTGTGGGTTGTTGTTTTGTGTTTTTTGGTGTTTTTGGGTAATTCTGAGCAGTCACCATGAAGAAGTAAAGCGTGATAGGACCGTGCTTTAAAAGGCCCCCGTCTCCCAGGCACTAATGTATTGGCTCTGTAGTCATTACTGAACACTGGGAAACTGTTACTTGTCTAAAGTATGTGAAATCAAAAACACAAGGGAAATCTAATGGGAAAAACTGGGTATTCAGGGAAATAAGTGGAATTTATTTATTTATTTATTTTTTTTTTCTGTTTACTTTTTAATCTCTTTTACAAAAGTTTGCTTATTTTACAATATTTGTTCTACTATCAATTACATGTTTGTCATGAGCTCTTTAGTGAGTTAGTGTAGCTCCTTTGTGGCACTTGCTTTATATTTACTGTGTACTTTTAAATATATATAATAGGAACACACACTGACCCACACAGTGTCATGTGATCTGTGACATAGGCTTTCCCATGATGCAATGGGGTGCAGTTGAATTTTTAAATTTGATAAAAAATGAAGGAACTATGTACAGAGGATTTTTTCTGAGGTATTGTGGTGTTAGTTTGTGGTGAAATAGATGTTTGTGGGTTGTTGTTTTGTGTTTTTTGGTGTTTTGGGTAATTCTGAGCAGTCACCATGAAGAAGTAAAGCGTGATAGGACCGTGCTTTAAAAGGCCCCCGTCTCCCAGGCACTAATGTATTGGCTCTGTAGTCATTACTGAACACTGGGAAACTGTTACTTGTCTAAAGTATGTGAAATCAAAAACACAAGGGAAATCTAATGGGAAAAACTGGGTATTCAGGGAAATAAGTGGAATTTATTTATTTATTTATTTATTTATTTATTTTTTCTGTTTACTTTTTAATCTCTTTTACAAAAGTTTGCTTATTTTACAATATTTGTTCTACTATCAATTACATGTTTGTCATGAGCTCTTTAGTGAGTTAGTGTAGCTCCTTTGTGGCACTTGCTTTATATTTACTGTGTACTTTTAAATATATATAATAGGAACACACACTGACCCACACAGTGTCATGTGATCTGTGACATAGGCTTTCCCATGATGCAATGGGGTGCAGTTGAATTTTTAAATTTGATTAAAAATGAAGGAACTATGTACAGAGGATTTTTTCTGAGGTATTGTGGTGTTAGTTTGTGGTGAAATAGATGTTTGTGGGTTGTTGTTTTGTGTTTTTTGGTGTTTTGGGTAATTCTGAGCAGTCACCATGAAGAAGTAAAGCGTGATAGGACCGTCCTTTAAAAGGCCCCCGTCTCCCAGGCACTAATGTATTGGCTCTGTAGTCATTACTGAACACTGGGAAACTGTTACTTGTCTAAAGTATGTGAAATCAAAAACACAAGGGAAATCTAATGGGAAAAACTGGGTATTCAGGGAAATAAGTGGAATTTATTTTTTTTTTTTTTTTTTTTTCTGTTTACTTTTTAATCCCTTTTACAAAAGTTTGCTTATTTTACAATATTTGTTCTACTATCAATTACATGTTTGTCATGAGCTCTTTAGTGAGTTAGTGTAGCTCCTTTGTGGCACTTGCTTTATATTTACTGTGTACTTTTAAATATATATAATAGGAACACACACTGACCCACACAGTGTCATGTGATCTGTGACATAGGCTTTCCCATGATGCAATGGGGTGCAGTTGAATTTTTAAATTTGATTAAAAATGAAGGAACTATGTACAGAGGATTTTTTCTGAGGTATTGTGGTGTTAGTTTGTGGTGAAATAGATGTTTGTGGGTTGTTGTTTTGTGTTTTTTGGTGTTTTTGGGTAATTCTGAGCAGTCACCATGAAGAAGTAAAGCGTGATAGGACCGTGCTTTAAAAGGCCCCCGTCTCCCAGGCACTAATGTATTGGCTCTGTAGTCATTACTGAGCACTGGGAAACTGTTACTTGTCTAAAGTATGTGAAATCAAAAACACAAGGGAAATCTAATGGGAAAAACTGGGTATTCAGGGAAATAAGTGGAATTTATTTATTTATTTATTTTTTTTTTTCTGTTTACTTTTTAATCTCTTTTACAAAAGTTTGCTTATTTTACAATATTTGTTCTACTATCAATTACATGTTTGTCATGAGCTCTTTAGTGAGTTAGTGTAGCTCCTTTGTGGCACTTGCTTTATATTTACTGTGTACTTTTAAATATATATAATAGGAACACACACTGACCCACACAGTGTCATGTGATCTGTGACATAGGCTTTCCCATGATGCAATGGGGTGCAGTTGAATTTTTAAATTTGATTAAAAATGAAGGAACTATGTACAGAGGATTTTTTCTGAGGTATTGTGGTGTTAGTTTGTGGTGAAATAGATGTTTGTGGGTTGTTGTTTTGTTTTTTTTGGTGTTTTGGGTAATTCTGAGCAGTCACCATGAAGAAGTAAAGCGTGATAGGACCGTGCTTTAAAAGGCCCCCGTCTCCCAGGCACTAATGTATTGGCTCTGTAGTCATTACTGAACACTGGGAAACTGTTACTTGTCTAAAGTATGTGAAATCAAAAACACAAGGGAAATCTAATGGGAAAAACTGGGTATTCAGGGAAATAAGTGGAATTTATTTATTTATTTATTTATTTTTTCTGTTTACTTTTTAATCTCTTTTACAAAAGTTTGCTTATTTTACAATATTTGTTCTACTATCAATTACATGTTTGTCATGAGCTCTTTAGTGAGTTAGTGTAGCTCCTTTGTGGCACTTGCTTTATATTTACTGTGTACTTTTAAATATATATAATAGGAACACACACTGACCCACACAGTGTCATGTGATCTGTGACATAGGCTTTCCCATGATGCAATGGGGTGCAGTTGAATTTTTAAATTTGATTAAAAATGAAGGAACTATGTACAGAGGATTTTTTCTGAGGTATTGTGGTGTTAGTTTGTGGTGAAATAGATGTTTGTGGGTTGTTGTTTTGTTTTTTTTGGTGTTTTGGGTAATTCTGAGCAGTCACCATGAAGAAGTAAAGCGTGATAGGACCGTGCTTTAAAAGGCCCCCGTCTCCCAGGCACTAATGTATTGGCTCTGTAGTCATTACTGAACACTGGGAAACTGTTACTTGTCTAAAGTATGTGAAATCAAAAACACAAGGGAAATCTAATGGGAAAAACTGGGTATTCAGGGAAATAAGTGGAATTTATTTATTTATTTATTTATTTTTTCTGTTTACTTTTTAATCTCTTTTACAAAAGTTTGCTTATTTTACAATATTTGTTCTACTATCAATTACATGTTTGTCATGAGCTCTTTAGTGAGTTAGTGTAGCTCCTTTGTGGCACTTGCTTTATATTTACTGTGTACTTTTAAATATATATAATAGGAACACACACTGACCCACACAGTGTCATGTGATCTGTGACATAGGCTTTCCCATGATGCAATGGGGTGCAGTTGAATTTTTAAATTTGATTAAAAATGAAGGAACTATGTACAGAGGATTTTTTCTGAGGTATTGTGGTGTTAGTTTGTGGTGAAATAGATGTTTGTGGGTTGTTGTTTTGTGTTTTTTGGTGTTTTAGGTAATTCTGAGCAGTCACCATGAAGAAGTAAAGCGTGATAGGACCGTCCTTTAAAAGGCCCCCGTCTCCCAGGCACTAATGTATTGGCTCTGTAGTCATTACTGAACACTGGGAAACTGTTACTTGTCTAAAGTATGTGAAATCAAAAACACAAGGGAAATCTAATGGGAAAAACTGGGTATTCAGGGAAATAAGTGGAATTTATTTATTTATTTATTTATTTTTTTCTGTTTACTTTTTAATCTCTTTTACAAAAGTTTGCTTATTTTACAATATTTGTTCTACTATCAATTACATGTTTGTCATGAGCTCTTTAGTGAGTTAGTGTAGCTCCTTTGTGGCACTTGCTTTATATTTACTGTGTACTTTTAAATATATATAATAGGAACACACACTGACCCACACAGTGTCATGTGATCTGTGACATAGGCTTTCCCATGATGCAATGGGGTGCAGTTGAATTTTTAAATTTGATTAAAAATGAAGGAACTATGTACAGAGGATTTTTTCTGAGGTATTGTGGTGTTAGTTTGTGGTGAAATAGATGTTTGTGGGTTGTTGTTTTGTGTTTTTTGGTGTTTTTGGGTAATTCTGAGCAGTCACCATGAAGAAGTAAAGCGTGATAGGACCGTGCTTTAAAAGGCCCCCGTCTCCCAGGCACTAATGTGTTGGCTCTGTAGTCATTACTGAACACTGGGAAACTGTTACTTGTCTAAAGTATGTGAAATCAAAAACACAAGGGAAATCTAATGGGAAAAACTGGGTATTCAGGGAAATAAGTGGAATTTATTTATTTATTTATTTATTTTTTCTGTTTACTTTTTAATCTCTTTTACAAAAGTTTGCTTATTTTACAATATTTGTTCTACTATCAATTACATGTTTGTCATGAGCTCTTTAGTGAGTTAGTGTAGCTCCTTTGTGGCACTTGCTTTATATTTACTGTGTACTTTTAAATATATATAATAGGAACACACACTGACCCACACAGTGTCATGTGATCTGTGACATAGGCTTTCCCATGATGCAATGGGGTGCAGTTGAATTTTTAAATTTGATTAAAAATGAAGGAACTATGTACAGAGGATTTTTTCTGAGGTATTGTGGTGTTAGTTTGTGGTGAAATAGATGTTTGTGGGTTGTTGTTTTGTGTTTTTTGGTGTTTTGGGTAATTCTGAGCAGTCACCATGAAGAAGTAAAGCGTGATAGGACCGTGCTTTAAAAGGCCCCCGTCTCCCAGGCACTAATGTATTGGCTCTGTAGTCATTACTGAACACTGGGAAACTGTTACTTGTCTAAAGTATGTGAAATCAAAAACACAAGGGAAATCTAATGGGAAAAACTGGGTATTCAGGGAAATAAGTGGAATTTATTTATTTATTTTTTTATTTTTTTCTGTTTACTTTTTAATCTCTTTTACAAAAGTTTGCTTATTTTACAATATTTGTTCTACTATCAATTACATGTTTGTCATGAGCTCTTTAGTGAGTTAGTGTAGCTCCTTTGTGGCACTTGCTTTATATTTACTGTGTACTTTTAAATATATATAATAGGAACACACACTGACCCACACAGTGTCATGTGATCTGTGACATAGGCTTTCCCATGATGCAATGGGGTGCAGTTGAATTTTTAAATTTGATTAAAAATGAAGGAACTATGTACAGAGGATTTTTTCTGAGGTATTGTGGTGTTAGTTTGTGGTGAAATAGATGTTTGTGGGTTGTTGTTTTGTGTTTTTTGGTGTTTTTGGGTAATTCTGAGCAGTCACCATGAAGAAGTAAAGCGTGATAGGACCGTGCTTTAGTTTTAGTTTGTGGTGAAATAGATGTTTGTGGGTTGTTGTTTTGTGTTTTTTGGTGTTTTGGGTAATTCTGAGCAGTCACCATGAAGAAGTAAAGCGTGATAGGACCGTGCTTTAAAAGGCCCCCGTCTCCCAGGCACTAATGTATTGGCTCTGTAGTCATTACTGAACACTGGGAAACTGTTACTTGTCTAAAGTATGTGAAATCAAAAACACAAGGGAAATCTAATGGGAAAAACTGGGTATTCAGGGAAATAAGTGGAATTTATTTATTTATTTTTTTTTTTTCTGTTTACTTTTTAATCTCTTTTACAAAAGTTTGCTTATTTTACAATATTTGTTCTACTATCAATTACATGTTTGTCATGAGCTCTTTAGTGAGTTAGTGTAGCTCCTTTGTGGCACTTGCTTTATATTTACTGTGTACTTTTAAATATATATAATAGGAACACACACTGACCCACACAGTGTCATGTGATCTGTGACATAGGCTTTCCCATGATGCAATGGGGTGCAGTTGAATTTTTAAATTTGATTAAAAATGAAGGAACTATGTACAGAGGATTTTTTCTGAGGTATTGTGGTGTTAGTTTGTGGTGAAATAGATGTTTGTGGGTTGTTGTTTTGTGTTTTTTGGTGTTTTGGGTAATTCTGAGCAGTCACCATGAAGAAGTAAAGCGTGATAGGACCGTGCTTTAAAAGGCCCCCGTCTCCCAGGCACTAATGTATTGGCTCTGTAGTCATTACTGAACACTGGGAAACTGTTACTTGTCTAAAGTATGTGAAATCAAAAACACAAGGGAAATCTAATGGGAAAAACTCGGTATTCAGGGAAATAAGTGGAATTTATTTATTTATTTATTTATTTTTTTCTGTTTACTTTTTAATCTCTTTTACAAAAGTTTGCTTATTTTACAATATTTGTTCTACTATCAATTACATGTTTGTCATGAGCTCTTTAGTGAGTTAGTGTAGCTCCTTTGTGGCACTTGCTTTATATTTACTGTGTACTTTTAAATATATATAATAGGAACACACACTGACCCACACAGTGTCATGTGATCTGTGACATAGGCTTTCCCATGATGCAATGGGGTGCAGTTGAATTTTTAAATTTGATTAAAAATGAAGGAACTATGTACAGAGGATTTTTTCTGAGGTATTGTGGTGTTAGTTTGTGGTGAAATAGATGTTTGTGGGTTGTTGTTTTGTGTTTTTTGGTGTTTTTGGGTAATTCTGAGCAGTCACCATGAAGAAGTAAAGCGTGATAGGACCGTGCTTTAAAAGGCCCCCGTCTCCCAGGCACTAATGTGTTGGCTCTGTAGTCATTACTGAACACTGGGAAACTGTTACTTGTCTAAAGTATGTGAAATCAAAAACACAAGGGAAATCTAATGGGAAAAACTGGGTATTCAGGGAAATAAGTGGAATTTATTTATTTATTTAATTTTTTTTTTCTGTTTACTTTTTAATCTCTTTTACAAAAGTTTGCTTATTTTACAATATTTGTTCTACTATCAATTACATGTTTGTCATGAGCTCTTTAGTGAGTTAGTGTAGCTCCTTTGTGGCACTTGCTTTATATTTACTGTGTACTTTTAAATATATATAATAGGAACACACACTGACCCACACAGTGTCATGTGATCTGTGACATAGGCTTTCCCATGATGCAATGGGGTGCAGTTGAATTTTTAAATTTGATTAAAAATGAAGGAACTATGTACAGAGGATTTTTTCTGAGGTATTGTGGTGTTAGTTTGTGGTGAAATAGATGTTTGTGGGTTGTTGTTTTGTGTTTTTTGGTGTTTTGGGTAATTCTGAGCAGTCACCATGAAGAAGTAAAGCGTGATAGGACCGTGCTTTAAAAGGCCCCCGTCTCCCAGGCACTAATGTATTGGCTCTGTAGTCATTACTGAACACTGGGAAACTGTTACTTGTCTAAAGTATGTGAAATCAGAAACACAAGGGAAATCTAATGGGAAAAACTGGGTATTCAGGGAAATAAGTGGAATTTATTTATTTATTTATTTTTTTTTTTCTGTTTACTTTTTAATCTCTTTTACAAAAGTTTGCTTATTTTACAATATTTGTTCTACTATCAATTACATGTTTGTCATGAGCTCTTTAGTGAGTTAGTGTAGCTCCTTTGTGGCACTTGCTTTATATTTACTGTGTACTTTTAAATATATATAATAGGAACACACACTGACCCACACAGTGTCATGTGATCTGTGACATAGGCTTTCCCATGATGCAATGGGGTGCAGTTGAATTTTTAAATTTGATTAAAAATGAAGGAACTATGTACAGAGGATTTTTTCTGAGGTATTGTGGTGTTAGTTTGTGGTGAAATAGATGTTTGTGGGTTGTTGTTTTGTGTTTTTTGGTGTTTTTGGGTAATTCTGAGCAGTCACCATGAAGAAGTAAAGCGTGATAGGACCGTGCTTTAAAAGGCCCCCGTCTCCCAGGCACTAATGTGTTGGCTCTGTAGTCATTACTGAACACTGGGAAACTGTTACTTGTCTAAAGTATGTGAAATCAAAAACACAAGGGAAATCTAATGGGAAAAACTGGGTATTCAGGGAAATAAGTGGAATTTATTTATTTATTTATTTATTTTTTTCTGTTTACTTTTTAATCTCTTTTACAAAAGTTTGCTTATTTTACAATATTTGTTCTACTATCAATTACATGTTTGTCATGAGCTCTTTAGTGAGTTAGTGTAGCTCCTTTGTGGCACTTGCTTTATATTTACTGTGTACTTTTATATATATATAATAGGAACACACACTGACCCACACAGTGTCATGTGATCTGTGACATAGGCTTTCCCATGATGCAATGGGGTGCAGTTGAATTTTTAAATTTGATTAAAAATGAAGGAACTATGTACAGAGGATTTTTTCTGAGGTATTGTGGTGTTAGTTTGTGGTGAAATAGATGTTTGTGGGTTGTTGTTTTGTGTTTTTTGGTGTTTTGGGTAATTCTGAGCAGTCACCATGAAGAAGTAAAGCGTGATAGGACCGTGCTTTAAAAGGCCCCCGTCTCCCAGGCACTAATGTTTTGGCTCTGTAGTCATTACTGAACACTGGGAAACTGTTACTTGTCTAAAGTATGTGAAATCAAAAACACAAGGGAAATCTAATGGGAAAAACTGGATATTCAGGGAAATAAGTGGAATTTATTTATTTATTTATTTTTTTTTTCTGTTTACTTTTTAATCTCTTTTACAAAAGTTTGCTTATTTTACAATATTTGTTCTACTATCAATTACATGTTTGTCATGAGCTCTTTAGTGAGTTAGTGTAGCTCCTTTGTGGCACTTGCTTTATATTTACTGTGTACTTTTATATATATATAATAGGAACACACACTGACCCACACAGTGTCATGTGATCTGTGACATAGGCTTTCCCATGATGCAATGGGGTGCAGTTGAATTTTTAAATTTGATTAAAAATGAAGGAACTATGTACAGAGGATTTTTTCTGAGGTATTGTGGTGTTAGTTTGTGGTGAAATAGATGTTTGTGGGTTGTTGTTTTGTGTTTTTTGGTGTTTTTGGGTAATTCTGAGCAGTCACCATGAAGAAGTAAAGCGTGATAGGACCGTGCTTTAAAAGGCCCCCGTCTCCCAGGCACTAACGTGTTGGCTCTGTAGTCATTACTGAACACTGGGAAACTGTTACTTGTCTAAAGTATGTGAAATCAAAAACACAAGGGAAATCTAATGGGAAAAACTGGGTATTCAGGGAAATAAGTGGAATTTATTTATTTATTTATTTATTTTTTTCTGTTTACTTTTTAATCTCTTTTACAAAAGTTTGCTTATTTTACAATATTTGTTCTACTATCAATTACATGTTTGTCATGAGCTCTTTAGTGAGTTAGTGTAGCTCCTTTGTGGCACTTGCTTTATATTTACTGTGTACTTTTATATATATATAATAGGAACACACACTGACCCACACAGTGTCATGTGATCTGTGACATAGGCTTTCCCATGATGCAATGGGGTGCAGTTGAATTTTTAAATTTGATTAAAAATGAAGGAACTATGTACAGAGGATTTTTTCTGAGGTATTGTGGTGTTAGTTTGTGGTGAAATAGATGTTTGTGGGTTGTTGTTTTGTGTTTTTTGGTGTTTTGGGTAATTCTGAGCAGTCACCATGAAGAAGTAAAGCGTGATAGGACCGTGCTTTAAAAGGCCCCCGTCTCCCAGGCACTAATGTTTTGGCTCTGTAGTCATTACTGAACACTGGGAAACTGTTACTTGTCTAAAGTATGTGAAATCAAAAACACAAGGGAAATCTAATGGGAAAAACTGGATATTCAGGGAAATAAGTGGAATTTATTTATTTATTTATTTTTTTTTTCTGTTTACTTTTTAATCTCTTTTACAAAAGTTTGCTTATTTTACAATATTTGTTCTACTATCAATTACATGTTTGTCATGAGCTCTTTAGTGAGTTAGTGTAGCTCCTTTGTGGCACTTGCTTTATATTTACTGTGTACTTTTATATATATATAATAGGAACACACACTGACCCACACAGTGTCATGTGATCTGTGACATAGGCTTTCCCATGATGCAATGGGGTGCAGTTGAATTTTTAAATTTGATTAAAAATGAAGGAACTATGTACAGAGGATTTTTTCTGAGGTATTGTGGTGTTAGTTTGTGGTGAAATAGATGTTTGTGGGTTGTTGTTTTGTGTTTTTTGGTGTTTTTGGGTAATTCTGAGCAGTCACCATGAAGAAGTAAAGCGTGATAGGACCGTGCTTTAAAAGGCCCCCGTCTCCCAGGCACTAATGTATTGGCTCTGTAGTCATTACTGAACACTGGGAAACTGTTACTTGTCTAAAGTATGTGAAATCAAAAACACAAGGGAAATCTAATGGGAAAAACTGGGTATTCAGGGAAATAAGTGGAATTTATTTATTTATTTATTTTTTTTTTCTGTTTACTTTTTAATCTCTTTTACAAAAGTTTGCTTATTTTACAATATTTGTTCTACTATCAATTACATGTTTGTCATGAGCTCTTTAGTGAGTTAGTGTAGCTCCTTTGTGGCACTTGCTTTATATTTACTGTGTACTTTTAAATATATATAATAGGAACACACACTGACCCACACAGTGTCATGTGATCTGTGACATAGGCTTTCCCATGATGCAATGGGGTGCAGTTGAATTTTTAAATTTGATTAAAAATGAAGGAACTATGTACAGAGGATTTTTTCTGAGGTATTGTGGTGTTAGTTTGTGGTGAAATAGATGTTTGTGGGTTGTTGTTTTGTGTTTTTTGGTGTTTTGGGTAATTCTGAGCAGTCACCATGAAGAAGTAAAGCGTGATAGGACCGTCCTTTAAAAGGCCCCCGTCTCCCAGGCACTAATGTATTGGCTCTGTAGTCATTACTGAACACTGGGAAACTGTTACTTGTCTAAAGTATGTGAAATCAAAAACACAAGGGAAATCTAATGGGAAAAACTGGGTATTCAGGGAAATAAGTGGAATTTATTTATTTATTTATTTATTTTTTTCTGTTTACTTTTTAATCTCTTTTACAAAAGTTTGCTTATTTTACAATATTTGTTCTACTATCAATTACATGTTTGTCATGAGCTCTTTAGTGAGTTAGTGTAGCTCCTTTGTGGCACTTGCTTTATATTTACTGTGTACTTTTAAATATATATAATAGGAACACACACTGACCCACACAGTGTCATGTGATCTGTGACATAGGCTTTCCCATGATGCAATGGGGTGCAGTTGAATTTTTAAATTTGATTAAAAATGAAGGAACTATGTACAGAGGATTTTTTCTGAGGTATTGTGGTGTTAGTTTGTGGTGAAATAGATGTTTGTGGGTTGTTGTTTTGTGTTTTTTGGTGTTTTTGGGTAATTCTGAGCAGTCACCATGAAGAAGTAAAGCGTGATAGGACCGTGCTTTAAAAGGCCCCCGTCTCCCAGGCACTAATGTGTTGGCTCTGTAGTCATTACTGAACACTGGGAAACTGTTACTTGTCTAAAGTATGTGAAATCAAAAACACAAGGGAAATCTAATGGGAAAAACTGGGTATTCAGGGAAATAAGTGGAATTTATTTATTTATTTATTTATTTTTTCTGTTTACTTTTTAATCTCTTTTACAAAAGTTTGCTTATTTTACAATATTTGTTCTACTATCAATTACATGTTTGTCATGAGCTCTTTAGTGAGTTAGTGTAGCTCCTTTGTGGCACTTGCTTTATATTTACTGTGTACTTTTAAATATATATAATAGGAACACACACTGACCCACAGAGTGTCATGTGATCTGTGACATAGGCTTTCCCATGATGCAATGGGGTGCAGTTGAATTTTTAAATTTGATTAAAAATGAAGGAACTATGTACAGAGGATTTTTTCTGAGGTATTGTGGTGTTAGTTTGTGGTGAAATAGATGTTTGTGGGTTGTTGTTTTGTGTTTTTTGGTGTTTTGGGTAATTCTGAGCAGTCACCATGAAGAAGTAAAGCGTGATAGGACCGTGCTTTAAAAGGCCCCCGTCTCCCAGGCACTAATGTATTGGCTCTGTAGTCATTACTGAACACTGGGAAACTGTTACTTGTCTAAAGTATGTGAAATCAAAAACACAAGGGAAATCTAATGGGAAAAACTGGGTATTCAGGGAAATAAGTGGAATTTATTTATTTATTTTTTTATTTTTTTCTGTTTACTTTTTAATCTCTTTTACAAAAGTTTGCTTATTTTACAATATTTGTTCTACTATCAATTACATGTTTGTCATGAGCTCTTTAGTGAGTTAGTGTAGCTCCTTTGTGGCACTTGCTTTATATTTACTGTGTACTTTTAAATATATATAATAGGAACACACACTGACCCACACAGTGTCATGTGATCTGTGACATAGGCTTTCCCATGATGCAATGGGGTGCAGTTGAATTTTTAAATTTGATTAAAAATGAAGGAACTATGTACAGAGGATTTTTTCTGAGGTATTGTGGTGTTAGTTTGTGGTGAAATAGATGTTTGTGGGTTGTTGTTTTGTGTTTTTTGGTGTTTTTGGGTAATTCTGAGCAGTCACCATGAAGAAGTAAAGCGTGATAGGACCGTGCTTTAGTTTTAGTTTGTGGTGAAATAGATGTTTGTGGGTTGTTGTTTTGTGTTTTTTGGTGTTTTGGGTAATTCTGAGCAGTCACCATGAAGAAGTAAAGCGTGATAGGACCGTGCTTTAAAAGGCCCCCGTCTCCCAGGCACTAATGTATTGGCTCTGTAGTCATTACTGAACACTGGGAAACTGTTACTTGTCTAAAGTATGTGAAATCAAAAACACAAGGGAAATCTAATGGGAAAAACTGGGTATTCAGGGAAATAAGTGGAATTTATTTATTTATTTTTTTTTTTTCTGTTTACTTTTTAATCTCTTTTACAAAAGTTTGCTTATTTTACAATATTTGTTCTACTATCAATTACATGTTTGTCATGAGCTCTTTAGTGAGTTAGTGTAGCTCCTTTGTGGCACTTGCTTTATATTTACTGTGTACTTTTAAATATATATAATAGGAACACACACTGACCCACACAGTGTCATGTGATCTGTGACATAGGCTTTCCCATGATGCAATGGGGTGCAGTTGAATTTTTAAATTTGATTAAAAATGAAGGAACTATGTACAGAGGATTTTTTCTGAGGTATTGTGGTGTTAGTTTGTGGTGAAATAGATGTTTGTGGGTTGTTGTTTTGTGTTTTTTGGTGTTTTCGGTAATTCTGAGCAGTCACCATGAAGAAGTAAAGCGTGATAGGACCGTGCTTTAAAAAGCCCCCGTCTCCCAGGCACTAATGTATTGGCTCTGTAGTCATTACTGAACACTGGGAAACTGTTACTTGTCTAAAGTATGTGAAATCAAAAACACAAGGGAAATCTAATGGGAAAAACTGGGTATTCAGGGAAATAAGTGGAATTTATTTATTTATTTAATTTTTTTCTGTTTACTTTTTAATCTCTTTTACAAAAGTTTGCTTATTTTACAATATTTGTTCTACTATCAATTACATGTTTGTCATGAGCTCTTTAGTGAGTTAGTGTAGCTCCTTTGTGGCACTTGCTTTATATTTACTGTGTACTTTTAAATATATATAATAGGAACACACACTGACCCACACAGTGTCATGTGATCTGTGACATAGGCTTTCCCATGATGCAATGGGGTGCAGTTGAATTTTTAAATTTGATTAAAAATGAAGGAACTATGTACAGAGGATTTTTTCTGAGGTATTGTGGTGTTAGTTTGTGGTGAAATAGATGTTTGTGGGTTGTTGTTTTGTGTTTTTTGGTGTTTTGGGTAATTCTGAGCAGTCACCATGAAGAAGTAAAGCGTGATAGGACCGTGCTTTAAAAGGCCCCCGTCTCCCAGGCACTAATGTATTGGCTCTGTAGTCATTACTGAACACTGGGAAACTGTTACTTGTCTAAAGTATGTGAAATCAAAAACACAAGGGAAATCTAATGGGAAAAACTCGGTATTCAGGGAAATAAGTGGAATTTATTTATTTATTTATTTATTTTTTTCTGTTTACTTTTTAATCTCTTTTACAAAAGTTTGCTTATTTTACAATATTTGTTCTACTATCAATTACATGTTTGTCATGAGCTCTTTAGTGAGTTAGTGTAGCTCCTTTGTGGCACTTGCTTTATATTTACTGTGTACTTTTAAATATATATAATAGGAACACACACTGACCCACACAGTGTCATGTGATCTGTGACATAGGCTTTCCCATGATGCAATGGGGTGCAGTTGAATTTTTAAATTTGATTAAAAATGAAGGAACTATGTACAGAGGATTTTTTCTGAGGTATTGTGGTGTTAGTTTGTGGTGAAATAGATGTTTGTGGGTTGTTGTTTTGTGTTTTTTGGTGTTTTGGGTAATTCTGAGCAGTCACCATGAAGAAGTAAAGCGTGATAGGACCGTGCTTTAAAAGGCCCCCGTCTCCCAGGCACTAATGTGTTGGCTCTGTAGTCATTACTGAACACTGGGAAACTGTTACTTGTCTAAAGTATGTGAAATCAAAAACACAAGGGAAATCTAATGGGAAAAACTGGGTATTCAGGGAAATAAGTGGAATTTATTTATTTATTTAATTTTTTTTTTCTGTTTACTTTTTAATCTCTTTTACAAAAGTTTGCTTATTTTACAATATTTGTTCTACTATCAATTACATGTTTGTCATGAGCTCTTTAGTGAGTTAGTGTAGCTCCTTTGTGGCACTTGCTTTATATTTACTGTGTACTTTTAAATATATATAATAGGAACACACACTGACCCACACAGTGTCATGTGATCTGTGACATAGGCTTTCCCATGATGCAATGGGGTGCAGTTGAATTTTTAAATTTGATTAAAAACGAAGGAACTATGTACAGAGGATTTTTTCTGAGGTATTGTGGTGTTAGTTTGTGGTGAAATAGATGTTTGTGGGTTGTTGTTTTGTGTTTTTTGGTGTTTTGGGTAATTCTGAGCAGTCACCATGAAGAAGTAAAGCGTGATAGGACCGTGCTTTAAAAGGCCCCCGTCTCCCAGGCACTAATGTATTGGCTCTGTAGTCATTACTGAACACTGGGAAACTGTTACTTGTCTAAAGTATGTGAAATCAGAAACACAAGGGAAATCTAATGGGAAAAACTGGGTATTCAGGGAAATAAGTGGAATTTATTTATTTATTTATTTATTTTTTTCTGTTTACTTTTTAATCTCTTTTACAAAAGTTTGCTTATTTTACAATATTTGTTCTACTATCAATTACATGTTTGTCATGAGCTCTTTAGTGAGTTAGTGTAGCTCCTTTGTGGCACTTGCTTTATATTTACTGTGTACTTTTAAATATATATAATAGGAACACACACTGACCCACACAGTGTCATGTGATCTGTGACATAGGCTTTCCCATGATGCAATGGGGTGCAGTTGAATTTTTAAATTTGATTAAAAATGAAGGAACTATGTACAGAGGATTTTTTCTGAGGTATTGTGGTGTTAGTTTGTGGTGAAATAGATGTTTGTGGGTTGTTGTTTTGTGTTTTTTGGTGTTTTTGGGTAATTCTGAGCAGTCACCATGAAGAAGTAAAGCGTGATAGGACCGTGCTTTAAAAGGCCCCCGTCTCCCAGGCACTAATGTGTTGGCTCTGTAGTCATTACTGAACACTGGGAAACTGTTACTTGTCTAAAGTATGTGAAATCAAAAACACAAGGGAAATCTAATGGGAAAAACTGGGTATTCAGGGAAATAAGTGGAATTTATTTATTTATTTATTTATTTTTTTCTGTTTACTTTTTAATCTCTTTTACAAAAGTTTGCTTATTTTACAATATTTGTTCTACTATCAATTACATGTTTGTCATGAGCTCTTTAGTGAGTTAGTGTAGCTCCTTTGTGGCACTTGCTTTATATTTACTGTGTACTTTTATATATATATAATAGGAACACACACTGACCCACACAGTGTCATGTGATCTGTGACATAGGCTTTCCCATGATGCAATGGGGTGCAGTTGAATTTTTAAATTTGATTAAAAATGAAGGAACTATGTACAGAGGATTTTTTCTGAGGTATTGTGGTGTTAGTTTGTGGTGAAATAGATGTTTGTGGGTTGTTGTTTTGTGTTTTTTGGTGTTTTGGGTAATTCTGAGCAGTCACCATGAAGAAGTAAAGCGTGATAGGACCGTGCTTTAAAAGGCCCCCGTCTCCCAGGCACTAATGTTTTGGCTCTGTAGTCATTACTGAACACTGGGAAACTGTTACTTGTCTAAAGTATGTGAAATCAAAAACACAAGGGAAATCTAATGGGAAAAACTGGATATTCAGGGAAATAAGTGGAATTTATTTATTTATTTTTTTTTTTTTTCTGTTTACTTTTTAATCTCTTTTACAAAAGTTTGCTTATTTTACAATATTTGTTCTACTATCAATTACATGTTTGTCATGAGCTCTTTAGTGAGTTAGTGTAGCTCCTTTGTGGCACTTGCTTTATATTTACTGTGTACTTTTAAATATATATAATAGGAACACACACTGACCCACACAGTGTCATGTGATCTGTGACATAGGCTTTCCCATGATGCAATGGGGTGCAGTTGAATTTTTAAATTTGATTAAAAATGAAGGAACTATGTACAGAGGATTTTTTCTGAGGTATTGTGGTGTTAGTTTGTGGTGAAATAGATGTTTGTGGGTTGTTGTTTTGTGTTTTTTGGTGTTTTTGGGTAATTCTGAGCAGTCACCATGAAGAAGTAAAGCGTGATAGGACCGTGCTTTAAAAGGCCCCCGTCTCCCAGGCACTAATGTATTGGCTCTGTAGTCATTACTGAACACTGGGAAACTGTTACTTGTCTAAAGTATGTGAAATCAAAAACACAAGGGAAATCTAATGGGAAAAACTGGGTATTCAGGGAAATAAGTGGAATTTATTTATTTTTTTTTTTTTTTTTTTTCTGTTTACTTTTTAATCTCTTTTACAAAAGTTTGCTTATTTTACAATATTTGTTCTACTATCAATTACATGTTTGTCATGAGCTCTTTAGTGAGTTAGTGTAGCTCCTTTGTGGCACTTGCTTTATATTTACTGTGTACTTTTAAATATATATAATAGGAACACACACTGACCCACACAGTGTCATGTGATCTGTGACATAGGCTTTCCCATGATGCAATGGGGTGCAGTTGAATTTTTAAATTTGATTAAAAATGAAGGAACTATGTACAGAGGATTTTTTCTGAGGTATTGTGGTGTTAGTTTGTGGTGAAATAGATGTTTGTGGGTTGTTGTTTTGTGTTTTTTGGTGTTTTGGGTAATTCTGAGCAGTCACCATGAAGAAGTAAAGCGTGATAGGACCGTGCTTTAAAAGGCCCCCGTCTCCCAGGCACTAATGTATTGGCTCTGTAGTCATTACTGAACACTGGGAAACTGTTACTTGTCTAAAGTATGTGAAATCAAAAACACAAGGGAAATCTAATGGGAAAAACTGGGTATTCAGGGAAATAAGTGGAATTTATTTATTTATTTATTTTTTTTTTTCTGTTTACTTTTTAATCTCTTTTACAGAAGTTTGCTTATTTTACAATATTTGTTCTACTATCAATTACATGTTTGTCATGAGCTCTTTAGTGAGTTAGTGTAGCTCCTTTGTGGCACTTGCTTTATATTTACTGTGTACTTTTAAATATATATAATAGGAACACACACTGACCCACACAGTGTCATGTGATCTGTGACATAGGCTTTCCCATGATGCAATGGGGTGCAGTTGAATTTTTAAATTTGATTAAAAATGAAGGAACTATGTACAGAGGATTTTTTCTGAGGTATTGTGGTGTTAGTTTGTGGTGAAATAGATGTTTGTGGGTTGTTGTTTTGTGTTTTTTGGTGTTTTTGGGTAATTCTGAGCAGTCACCATGAAGAAGTAAAGCGTGATAGGACCGTGCTTTAAAAGGCCCCCGTCTCCCAGGCACTAATGTATTGGCTCTGTAGTCATTACTGAACACTGGGAAACTGTTACTTGTCTAAAGTATGTGAAATCAAAAACACAAGGGAAATCTAATGGGAAAAACTGGGTATTCAGGGAAATAAGTGGAATTTATTTATTTATTTAATTTTTTTCTGTTTACTTTTTAATCTCTTTTACAAAAGTTTGCTTATTTTACAATATTTGTTCTACTATCAATTACATGTTTGTCATGAGCTCTTTAGTGAGTTAGTGTAGCTCCTTTGTGGCACTTGCTTTATATTTACTGTGTACTTTTAAATATATATAATAGGAACACACACTGACCCACACAGTGTCATGTGATCTGTGACATAGGCTTTCCCATGATGCAATGGGGTGCAGTTGAATTTTTAAATTTGATTAAAAATGAAGGAACTATGTACAGAGGATTTTTTCTGAGGTATTGTGGTGTTAGTTTGTGGTGAAATAGATGTTTGTGGGTTGTTGTTTTGTGTTTTTTGGTGTTTTTGGGTAATTCTGAGCAGTCACCATGAAGAAGTAAAGCGTGATAGGACCGTGCTTTAGTTTTAGTTTGTGGTGAAATAGATGTTTGTGGGTTGTTGTTTTGTGTTTTTTGGTGTTTTGGGTAATTCTGAGCAGTCACCATGAAGAAGTAAAGCGTGATAGGACCGTGCTTTAAAAGGCCCCCGTCTCCCAGGCACTAATGTATTGGCTCTGTAGTCATTACTGAACACTGGGAAACTGTTACTTGTCTAAAGTATGTGAAATCAAAAACACAAGGGAAATCTAATGGGAAAAACTGGGTATTCAGGGAAATAAGTGGAATTTATTTATTTATTTATTTTTTTTTCTGTTTACTTTTTAATCTCTTTTACAAAAGTTTGCTTATTTTACAATATTTGTTCTACTATCAATTACATGTTTGTCATGAGCTCTTTAGTGAGTTAGTGTAGCTCCTTTGTGGCACTTGCTTTATATTTACTGTGTACTTTTAAATATATATAATAGGAACACACACTGACCCACACAGTGTCATGTGATCTGTGACATAGGCTTTCCCATGATGCAATGGGGTGCAGTTGAATTTTTAAATTTGATTAAAAATGAAGGAACTATGTACAGAGGATTTTTTCTGAGGTATTGTGGTGTTAGTTTGTGGTGAAATAGATGTTTGTGGGTTGTTGTTTTGTGTTTTTTGGTGTTTTTGGGTAATTCTGAGCAGTCACCATGAAGAAGTAAAGCGTGATAGGACCGTGCTTTAAAAGGCCCCCGTCTCCCAGGCACTAATGTATTGGCTCTGTAGTCATTACTGAACACTGGGAAACTGTTACTTGTCTAAAGTATGTGAAATCAAAAACACAAGGGAAATCTAATGGGAAAAACTGGGTATTCAGGGAAATAAGTGGAATTTATTTATTTATTTTTTTTTTTTCTGTTTACTTTTTAATCTCTTTTACAAAAGTTTGCTTATTTTACAATATTTCTTCTACTATCAATTACATGTTTGTCATGAGCTCTTTAGTGAGTTAGTGTAGCTCCTTTGTGGCACTTGCTTTATATTTACTGTGTACTTTTAAATATATATAATAGGAACACACACTGACCCACACAGTGTCATGTGATCTGTGACATAGGCTTTCCCATGATGCAATGGGGTGCAGTTGAATTTTTAAATTTGATTAAAAATGAAGGAACTATGTACAGAGGATTTTTTCTGAGGTATTGTGGTGTTAGTTTGTGGTGAAATAGATGTTTGTGGGTTGTTGTTTTGTGTTTTTTGGTGTTTTTGGGTAATTCTGAGCAGTCACCATGAAGAAGTAAAGCGTGATAGGACCGTGCTTTAGTTTTAGTTTGTGGTGAAATAGATGTTTGTGGGTTGTTGTTTTGTGTTTTTTGGTGTTTTGGGTAATTCTGAGCAGTCACCATGAAGAAGTAAAGCGTGATAGGACCGTGCTTTAAAAGGCCCCCGTCTCCCAGGCACTAATGTATTGGCTCTGTAGTCATTACTGAACACTGGGAAACTGTTACTTGTCTAAAGTATGTGAAATCAAAAACACAAGGGAAATCTAATGGGAAAAACTGGGTATTCAGGGAAATAAGTGGAATTTATTTATTTATTTATTTTTTTTTCTGTTTACTTTTTAATCTCTTTTACAAAAGTTTGCTTATTTTACAATATTTGTTCTACTATCAATTACATGTTTGTCATGAGCTCTTTAGTGAGTTAGTGTAGCTCCTTTGTGGCACTTGCTTTATATTTACTGTGTACTTTTAAATATATATAATAGGAACACACACTGACCCACACAGTGTCATGTGATCTGTGACATAGGCTTTCCCATGATGCAATGGGGTGCAGTTGAATTTTAAAATTTGATTAAAAATGAAGGAACTATGTACAGAGGATTTTTTCTGAGGTATTGTGGTGTTAGTTTGTGGTGAAATAGATGTTTGTGGGTTGTTGTTTTGTGTTTTTTGGTGTTTTGGGTAATTCTGAGCAGTCACCATGAAGAAGTAAAGCGTGATAGGACCGTGCTTTAAAAGGCCCCCGTCTCCCAGGCACTAATGTATTGGCTCTGTAGTCATTACTGAACACTGGGAAACTGTTACTTGTCTAAAGTATGTGAAATCAAAAACACAAGGGAAATCTAAATGGAAAAACTAGGTATTCAGGGAAATAAGTGGAATTTATTTATTTATTTTTTTTTTTTCTGTTTACTTTTTAATCTCTTTTACAAAAGTTTGCTTATTTTACAATATTTGTTCTACTATCAATTACATGTTTGTCATGAGCTCTTTAGTGAGTTAGTGTAGCTCCTTTGTGGCACTTGCTTTATATTTACTGTGTACTTTTAAATATATATAATAGGAACACACACTGACCCACACAGTGTCATGTGATCTGTGACATAGGCTTTCCCATGATGCAATGGGGTGCAGTTGAATTTTTAAATTTGATTAAAAATGAAGGAACTATGTACAGAGGATTTTTTCTGAGGTATTGTGGTGTTAGTTTGTGGTGAAATAGATGTTTGTGGGTTGTTGTTTTGTGTTTTTTGGTGTTTTGGGTAATTCTGAGCAGTCACCATGAAGAAGTAAAGCGTGATAGGACCGTGCTTTAAAAGGCCCCCGTCTCCCAGGCACTAATGTATTGGCTCTGTAGTCATTACTGAACACTGGGAAACTGTTACTTGTCTAAAGTATGTGAAATCAAAAACACAAGGGAAATCTAATGGGAAAAACTGGGTATTCAGGGAAGTAAGTGGAATTTATTTATTTATTTATTTATTTTTTCTGTTTACTTTTTAATCTCTTTTACAAAAGTTTGCTTATTTTACAATATTTCTTCTACTATCAATTACATGTTTGTCATGAGCTCTTTAGAGAGTTAGTGTAGCTCCTTTGTGGCACTTGCTTTATATTTACTGTGTACTTTTAAATATATATAATAGGAACACACACTGACCCACACAGTGTCATGTGATCTGTGACATAGGCTTTCCCATGATGCAATGGGGTGCAGTTGAATTTTTAAATTTGATTAAAAATGAAGGAACTATGTACAGAGGATTTTTTCTGAGGTATTGTGGTGTTAGTTTGTGGTGAAATAGATGTTTGTGGGTTGTTGTTTTGTGTTTTTTTGGTGTTTTGGGTAATTCTGAGCAGTCACCATGAAGAAGTAAAGCGTGATAGGACCGTGCTTTAAAAGGCCCCCGTCTCCCAGGCACTAATGTATTGGCTCTGTAGTCATTACTGAACACTGGGAAACTGTTACTTGTCTAAAGTATGTGAAATCAAAAACACAAGGGAAATCTAATGGGAAAAACTGGGTATTCAGGGAAATAAGTGGAATTTATTTATTTATTTTTTTTTCTGTTTACTTTTTAATCTCTTTTACAAAAGTTTGCTTATTTTACAATATATGTTCTACTATCAATCACATGTTTGTCATGAGCTCTTTAGTGAGTTAGTGTAGCTCCTTTGTGGCACTTGCTTTATATTTACTGTGTACTTTTAAATATATATAATAGGAACACACACTGACCCACACAGTGTCATATGATCTGTGACATAGGCTTTCCCATGATGCAATGGGGTGCAGTTGAATTTTTAAATTTGATTAAAAATGAAGGAACTATGTACAGAGGATTTTTTCTGAGGTATTGTGGTGTTAGTTTGTGGTGAAATAGATGTTTGTGGGTTGTTGTTTTGTGTTTTTTGGTGTTTTGGGTAATTCTGAGCAGTCACCATGAAGAAGTAAAGCGTGATAGGACCGTGCTTTAAAAGTCCCCCGTCTCCCAGGCACTAATGTATTGGCTCTGTAGTCATTACTGAACACTGGGAAACTGTTATTTGTCTAAAGTATGTGAAATCAAAAACACAAGGGAAATCTACTGGGAAAAACTAGGTATTCAGGGAAATAAGTGGAATTTGTTTATTTATTTATTTATTTTTTCTGTTTACTTTTTAATCTCTTTTACAAAAGTTTGCTTATTTTACAATATATGTTCTACTATCAATCACATGTTTGTCATGAGCTCTTTAGTGAGTTAGTGTAGCTCCTTTGTGGCACTTGCTTTATATTTACTGTGTACTTTTAAATATATATAATAGGAACACACACTGACCCACACAGTGTCATGTGATCTGTGACATAGGCTTTCCCATGATGCAATGGGGTGCAGTTGAATTTTTAAATTTGATTAAAAATGAAGGAACTATGTACAGAGGATTTTTTCTGAGGTATTGTGGTGTTAGTTTGTGGTGAAATAGATGTTTGTGGGTTGTTGTTTTGTGTTTTTTGGTGTTTTTGGGTAATTCTGTGCAGTCACCATGAAGAAGTAAAGCGTGATAGGACCGTGCTTTAAAAGGCCCCCGTCTCCCAGGCACTAATGTATTGGCTCTGTAGTCATTACTGAACACTGGGAAACTGTTACTTGTCTAAAGTATGTGAAATCAAAAACACAAGGGAAATCTAATGGGAAAAACTGGGTATTCAGGGAAGTAAGTGGAATTTATTTATTTATTTATTTATTTTTTCTGTTTACTTTTTAATCTCTTTTACAAAAGTTTGCTTATTTTACAATATTTCTTCTACTATCAATTACATGTTTGTCATGAGCTCTTTAGTGAGTTAGTGTAGCTCCTTTGTGGCACTTGCTTTATATTTACTGTGTACTTTTAAATATATATAATAGGAACACACACTGACCCACACAGTGTCATGTGATCTGTGACATAGGCTTTCCCATGATGCAATGGGGTGCAGTTGAATTTTTAAATTTGATTAAAAATGAAGGAACTATGTACAGAGGATTTTTTCTGAGGTATTGTGGTGTTAGTTTGTGGTGAAATAGATGTTTGTGGGTTGTTGTTTTGTGTTTTTTGGTGTTTTGGGTAATTCTGAGCAGTCACCATGAAGAAGTAAAGCGTGATAGGACCGT
Source organism: Astyanax mexicanus (assembly GCF_023375975.1). Taxonomy (NCBI): domain Eukaryota; kingdom Metazoa; phylum Chordata; class Actinopteri; order Characiformes; family Acestrorhamphidae; genus Astyanax; species Astyanax mexicanus. The sequence goes on from NC_064412.1 coordinate 33,763,443, forward strand.
TCTTTAAAAGGCCCCCGTCTCCCAGGCACTAATGTATTGGCTCTGTAGTCATTACTGAACACTGGGAAACTGTTACTTGGCTAAAGTATGTGAAATCAAAAACACAAGGGAAATCTAATGGGAAAAACTGGGTATTCAGGGAAGTAAGTGGAATTTATTTATTTATTTATTTATTTTTTCTGTTTACTTTTTAATCTCTTTTACAAAAGTTTGCTTATTTTACAATATTTCTTCTACTATCAATTACATGTTTGTCATGAGCTCTTTAGTGAGTTAGTGTAGCTCCTTTGTGGCACTTGCTTTATATTTACTGTGTACTTTTAAATATATATAATAGGAACACACACTGACCCACACAGTGTCATGTGATCTGTGACATAGGCTTTCCCATGATGCAATGGGGTGCAGTTGAATTTTTAAATTTGATTAAAAATGAAGGAACTATGTACAGAGGATTTTTTCTGAGGTATTGTGGTGTTAGTTTGTGGTGAAATAGATGTTTGTGGGTTGTTGTTTTGTGTTTTTTGGTGTTTTGGGTAATTCTGAGCAGTCACCATGAAGAAGTAAAGCGTGATAGGACCGTGCTTTAAAAGTCCCCCGTCTCCCAGGCACTAATGTATTGGCTCTGTAGTCATTACTGAACACTGGGAAACTGTTATTTGTCTAAAGTATGTGAAATCAAAAACACAAGGGAAATCTACTGGGAAAAACTAGGTATTCAGGGAAATAAGTGGAATTTGTTTATTTATTTATTTATTTTTTCTGTTTACTTTTTAATCTCTTTTACAAAAGTTTGCTTATTTTACAATATATGTTCTACTATCAATCACATGTTTGTCATGAGCTCTTTAGTGAGTTAGTGTAGCTCCTTTGTGGCACTTGCTTTATATTTACTGTGTACTTTTAAATATATATAATAGGAACACACACTGACCCACACAGTGTCATGTGATCTGTGACATAGGCTTTCCCATGATGCAATGGGGTGCAGTTGAATTTTTAAATTTGATTAAAAATGAAGGAACTATGTACAGAGGATTTTTTCTGAGGTATTGTGGTGTTAGTTTGTGGTGAAATAGATGTTTGTGGGTTGTTGTTTTGTGTTTTTTGGTGTTTTGGGTAATTCTGAGCAGTCACCATGAAGAAGTAAAGCGTGATAGGACCGTGCTTTAAAAGTCCCCCGTCTCCCAGGCACTAATGTATTGGCTCTGTAGTCATTACTGAACACTGGGAAACTGTTACTTGGCTAAAGTATGTGAAATCAAAAACACAAGGGAAATCTAATGGGAAAAACTGGGTATTCAGGGAAATAAGTGGAATTTGTTTATTTATTTTTTTTTTTTTCTGTTTACTTTTTAATCTCTTTTACAAAAGTTTGCTTATTTTACAATATTTCTTCTACTATCAATTACATGTTTGTCATGAGCTCTTTAGTGAGTTAGTGTAGCTCCTTTGTGGCACTTGCTTTATATTTACTGTGTACTTTTAAATATATATAATAGGAACACACACTGACCCACACAGTGTCATGTGATCTGTGACATAGGCTTTCCCATGATGCAATGGGGTGCAGTTGAATTTTTAAATTTGATTAAAAATGAAGGAACTATGTACAGAGGATTTTTTCTGAGGTATTGTGGTGTTAGTTTGTGGTGAAATAGATGTTTGTGGGTTGTTGTTTTGTGTTTTTTGGTGTTTTCGGTAATTCTGAGCAGTCACCATGAAGAAGTAAAGCGTGATAGGACCGTGCTTTAAAAGTCCCCCGTCTCCCAGGCACTAATGTATTGTCTCTGTAGTCATTACTGAACACTGGGAAACTGTTATTTGTCTAAAGTATGTGAAATCAAAAACACAAGGGAAATCTACTGGGAAAAACTAGGTATTCAGGGAAATAAGTGGAATTTGTTTATTTATTTATTTATTTTTTCTGTTTACTTTTTAATCTCTTTTACAAAAGTTTGCTTATTTTACAATATATGTTCTACTATCAATCACATGTTTGTCATGAGCTCTTTAGTGAGTTAGTGTAGCTCCTTTGTGGCACTTGCTTTATATTTACTGTGTACTTTTAAATATATATAATAGGAACACACACTGACCCACACAGTGTCATGTGATCTGTGACATAGGCTTTCCCATGATGCAATGGGGTGCAGTTGAATTTTTAAATTTGATTAAAAATGAAGGAACTATGTACAGAGGATTTTTTCTGAGGTATTGTGGTGTTAGTTTGTGGTGAAATAGATGTTTGTGGGTTGTTGTTTTGTGTTTTTTGGTGTTTTTGGGTAATTCTGAGCAGTCACCATGAAGAAGTAAAGCGTGATAGGACCGTGCTTTAAAAGGCCCCCGTCTCCCAGGCACTAATGTATTGGCTCTGTAGTCATTACTGAACACTGGGAAACTGTTACTTGGCTAAAGTATGTGAAATCAAAAACACAAGGGAAATCTAATGGGAAAAACTGGGTATTCAGGGAAATAAGTGGAATTTATTTATTTATTTTTTCTGTTTACTTTTTAATCTCTTTTACAAAAGTTTACTTATTTTACAATATATGTTCTACTATCAATCACATGTTTGTCATGAGCTCTTTAGTGAGTTAGTGTAGCTCCTTTGTGGCACTTGCTTTATATTTACTGTGTACTTTTAAATATATATAATAGGAACACACACTGACCCACACAGTGTCATGTGATCTGTGACATAGGCTTTCCCATGATGCAATGGGGTGCAGTTGAATTTTTAAATTTGATTAAAAATGAAGGAACTATGTACAGAGGATTTTTTCTGAGGTATTGTGGTGTTAGTTTGTGGTGAAATAGATGTTTGTGGGTTGTTGTTTTGTGTTTTTTGGTGTTTTGGGTAATTCTGAGCAGTCACCATGAAGAAGTAAAGCGTGATAGGACCGTGCTTTAAAAGGCCCCCGTCTCCCAGGCACTAATGTGTTGGCTCTGTAGTCATTACTGAACACTGGGAAACTGTTACTTGTCTAAAGTATGTGAAATCAAAAACACAAGGGAAATCTAATGGGAAAAACTGGGTATTCAGGGAAATAAGTGGAATTTATTTATTTATTTAATTTTTTTTTTCTGTTTACTTTTTAATCTCTTTTACAAAAGTTTGCTTATTTTACAATATTTGTTCTACTATCAATTACATGTTTGTCATGAGCTCTTTAGTGAGTTAGTGTAGCTCCTTTGTGGCACTTGCTTTATATTTACTGTGTACTTTTAAATATATATAATAGGAACACACACTGACCCACACAGTGTCATGTGATCTGTGACATAGGCTTTCCCATGATGCAATGGGGTGCAGTTGAATTTTTAAATTTGATTAAAAACGAAGGAACTATGTACAGAGGATTTTTTCTGAGGTATTGTGGTGTTAGTTTGTGGTGAAATAGATGTTTGTGGGTTGTTGTTTTGTGTTTTTTGGTGTTTTGGGTAATTCTGAGCAGTCACCATGAAGAAGTAAAGCGTGATAGGACCGTGCTTTAAAAGGCCCCCGTCTCCCAGGCACTAATGTATTGGCTCTGTAGTCATTACTGAACACTGGGAAACTGTTACTTGTCTAAAGTATGTGAAATCAGAAACACAAGGGAAATCTAATGGGAAAAACTGGGTATTCAGGGAAATAAGTGGAATTTATTTATTTATTTATTTATTTTTTTCTGTTTACTTTTTAATCTCTTTTACAAAAGTTTGCTTATTTTACAATATTTGTTCTACTATCAATTACATGTTTGTCATGAGCTCTTTAGTGAGTTAGTGTAGCTCCTTTGTGGCACTTGCTTTATATTTACTGTGTACTTTTAAATATATATAATAGGAACACACACTGACCCACACAGTGTCATGTGATCTGTGACATAGGCTTTCCCATGATGCAATGGGGTGCAGTTGAATTTTTAAATTTGATTAAAAATGAAGGAACTATGTACAGAGGATTTTTTCTGAGGTATTGTGGTGTTAGTTTGTGGTGAAATAGATGTTTGTGGGTTGTTGTTTTGTGTTTTTTGGTGTTTTTGGGTAATTCTGAGCAGTCACCATGAAGAAGTAAAGCGTGATAGGACCGTGCTTTAAAAGGCCCCCGTCTCCCAGGCACTAATGTGTTGGCTCTGTAGTCATTACTGAACACTGGGAAACTGTTACTTGTCTAAAGTATGTGAAATCAAAAACACAAGGGAAATCTAATGGGAAAAACTGGGTATTCAGGGAAATAAGTGGAATTTATTTATTTATTTATTTATTTTTTTCTGTTTACTTTTTAATCTCTTTTACAAAAGTTTGCTTATTTTACAATATTTGTTCTACTATCAATTACATGTTTGTCATGAGCTCTTTAGTGAGTTAGTGTAGCTCCTTTGTGGCACTTGCTTTATATTTACTGTGTACTTTTATATATATATAATAGGAACACACACTGACCCACACAGTGTCATGTGATCTGTGACATAGGCTTTCCCATGATGCAATGGGGTGCAGTTGAATTTTTAAATTTGATTAAAAATGAAGGAACTATGTACAGAGGATTTTTTCTGAGGTATTGTGGTGTTAGTTTGTGGTGAAATAGATGTTTGTGGGTTGTTGTTTTGTGTTTTTTGGTGTTTTGGGTAATTCTGAGCAGTCACCATGAAGAAGTAAAGCGTGATAGGACCGTGCTTTAAAAGGCCCCCGTCTCCCAGGCACTAATGTTTTGGCTCTGTAGTCATTACTGAACACTGGGAAACTGTTACTTGTCTAAAGTATGTGAAATCAAAAACACAAGGGAAATCTAATGGGAAAAACTGGATATTCAGGGAAATAAGTGGAATTTATTTATTTATTTTTTTTTTTTTTCTGTTTACTTTTTAATCTCTTTTACAAAAGTTTGCTTATTTTACAATATTTGTTCTACTATCAATTACATGTTTGTCATGAGCTCTTTAGTGAGTTAGTGTAGCTCCTTTGTGGCACTTGCTTTATATTTACTGTGTACTTTTAAATATATATAATAGGAACACACACTGACCCACACAGTGTCATGTGATCTGTGACATAGGCTTTCCCATGATGCAATGGGGTGCAGTTGAATTTTTAAATTTGATTAAAAATGAAGGAACTATGTACAGAGGATTTTTTCTGAGGTATTGTGGTGTTAGTTTGTGGTGAAATAGATGTTTGTGGGTTGTTGTTTTGTGTTTTTTGGTGTTTTTGGGTAATTCTGAGCAGTCACCATGAAGAAGTAAAGCGTGATAGGACCGTGCTTTAAAAGGCCCCCGTCTCCCAGGCACTAATGTATTGGCTCTGTAGTCATTACTGAACACTGGGAAACTGTTACTTGTCTAAAGTATGTGAAATCAAAAACACAAGGGAAATCTAATGGGAAAAACTGGGTATTCAGGGAAATAAGTGGAATTTATTTATTTTTTTTTTTTTTTTTTTTCTGTTTACTTTTTAATCTCTTTTACAAAAGTTTGCTTATTTTACAATATTTGTTCTACTATCAATTACATGTTTGTCATGAGCTCTTTAGTGAGTTAGTGTAGCTCCTTTGTGGCACTTGCTTTATATTTACTGTGTACTTTTAAATATATATAATAGGAACACACACTGACCCACACAGTGTCATGTGATCTGTGACATAGGCTTTCCCATGATGCAATGGGGTGCAGTTGAATTTTTAAATTTGATTAAAAATGAAGGAACTATGTACAGAGGATTTTTTCTGAGGTATTGTGGTGTTAGTTTGTGGTGAAATAGATGTTTGTGGGTTGTTGTTTTGTGTTTTTTGGTGTTTTGGGTAATTCTGAGCAGTCACCATGAAGAAGTAAAGCGTGATAGGACCGTGCTTTAAAAGGCCCCCGTCTCCCAGGCACTAATGTATTGGCTCTGTAGTCATTACTGAACACTGGGAAACTGTTACTTGTCTAAAGTATGTGAAATCAAAAACACAAGGGAAATCTAATGGGAAAAACTGGGTATTCAGGGAAATAAGTGGAATTTATTTATTTATTTATTTTTTTTTTTCTGTTTACTTTTTAATCTCTTTTACAGAAGTTTGCTTATTTTACAATATTTGTTCTACTATCAATTACATGTTTGTCATGAGCTCTTTAGTGAGTTAGTGTAGCTCCTTTGTGGCACTTGCTTTATATTTACTGTGTACTTTTAAATATATATAATAGGAACACACACTGACCCACACAGTGTCATGTGATCTGTGACATAGGCTTTCCCATGATGCAATGGGGTGCAGTTGAATTTTTAAATTTGATTAAAAATGAAGGAACTATGTACAGAGGATTTTTTCTGAGGTATTGTGGTGTTAGTTTGTGGTGAAATAGATGTTTGTGGGTTGTTGTTTTGTGTTTTTTGGTGTTTTTGGGTAATTCTGAGCAGTCACCATGAAGAAGTAAAGCGTGATAGGACCGTGCTTTAAAAGGCCCCCGTCTCCCAGGCACTAATGTATTGGCTCTGTAGTCATTACTGAACACTGGGAAACTGTTACTTGTCTAAAGTATGTGAAATCAAAAACACAAGGGAAATCTAATGGGAAAAACTGGGTATTCAGGGAAATAAGTGGAATTTATTTATTTATTTAATTTTTTTCTGTTTACTTTTTAATCTCTTTTACAAAAGTTTGCTTATTTTACAATATTTGTTCTACTATCAATTACATGTTTGTCATGAGCTCTTTAGTGAGTTAGTGTAGCTCCTTTGTGGCACTTGCTTTATATTTACTGTGTACTTTTAAATATATATAATAGGAACACACACTGACCCACACAGTGTCATGTGATCTGTGACATAGGCTTTCCCATGATGCAATGGGGTGCAGTTGAATTTTTAAATTTGATTAAAAATGAAGGAACTATGTACAGAGGATTTTTTCTGAGGTATTGTGGTGTTAGTTTGTGGTGAAATAGATGTTTGTGGGTTGTTGTTTTGTGTTTTTTGGTGTTTTTGGGTAATTCTGAGCAGTCACCATGAAGAAGTAAAGCGTGATAGGACCGTGCTTTAGTTTTAGTTTGTGGTGAAATAGATGTTTGTGGGTTGTTGTTTTGTGTTTTTTGGTGTTTTGGGTAATTCTGAGCAGTCACCATGAAGAAGTAAAGCGTGATAGGACCGTGCTTTAAAAGGCCCCCGTCTCCCAGGCACTAATGTATTGGCTCTGTAGTCATTACTGAACACTGGGAAACTGTTACTTGTCTAAAGTATGTGAAATCAAAAACACAAGGGAAATCTAATGGGAAAAACTGGGTATTCAGGGAAATAAGTGGAATTTATTTATTTATTTATTTTTTTTTCTGTTTACTTTTTAATCTCTTTTACAAAAGTTTGCTTATTTTACAATATTTGTTCTACTATCAATTACATGTTTGTCATGAGCTCTTTAGTGAGTTAGTGTAGCTCCTTTGTGGCACTTGCTTTATATTTACTGTGTACTTTTAAATATATATAATAGGAACACACACTGACCCACACAGTGTCATGTGATCTGTGACATAGGCTTTCCCATGATGCAATGGGGTGCAGTTGAATTTTTAAATTTGATTAAAAATGAAGGAACTATGTACAGAGGATTTTTTCTGAGGTATTGTGGTGTTAGTTTGTGGTGAAATAGATGTTTGTGGGTTGTTGTTTTGTGTTTTTTGGTGTTTTTGGGTAATTCTGAGCAGTCACCATGAAGAAGTAAAGCGTGATAGGACCGTGCTTTAAAAGGCCCCCGTCTCCCAGGCACTAATGTATTGGCTCTGTAGTCATTACTGAACACTGGGAAACTGTTACTTGTCTAAAGTATGTGAAATCAAAAACACAAGGGAAATCTAATGGGAAAAACTGGGTATTCAGGGAAATAAGTGGAATTTATTTATTTATTTTTTTTTTTTCTGTTTACTTTTTAATCTCTTTTACAAAAGTTTGCTTATTTTACAATATTTCTTCTACTATCAATTACATGTTTGTCATGAGCTCTTTAGTGAGTTAGTGTAGCTCCTTTGTGGCACTTGCTTTATATTTACTGTGTACTTTTAAATATATATAATAGGAACACACACTGACCCACACAGTGTCATGTGATCTGTGACATAGGCTTTCCCATGATGCAATGGGGTGCAGTTGAATTTTTAAATTTGATTAAAAATGAAGGAACTATGTACAGAGGATTTTTTCTGAGGTATTGTGGTGTTAGTTTGTGGTGAAATAGATGTTTGTGGGTTGTTGTTTTGTGTTTTTTGGTGTTTTGGGTAATTCTGAGCAGTCACCATGAAGAAGTAAAGCGTGATAGGACCGTGCTTTAAAAGGCCCCCGTCTCCCAGGCACTAATGTATTGGCTCTGTAGTCATTACTGAACACTGGGAAACTGTTACTTGTCTAAAGTATGTGAAATCAAAAACACAAGGGAAATCTAAATGGAAAAACTAGGTATTCAGGGAAATAAGTGGAATTTATTTATTTATTTTTTTTTTTTCTGTTTACTTTTTAATCTCTTTTACAAAAGTTTGCTTATTTTACAATATTTGTTCTACTATCAATTACATGTTTGTCATGAGCTCTTTAGTGAGTTAGTGTAGCTCCTTTGTGGCACTTGCTTTATATTTACTGTGTACTTTTAAATATATATAATAGGAACACACACTGACCCACACAGTGTCATGTGATCTGTGACATAGGCTTTCCCATGATGCAATGGGGTGCAGTTGAATTTTTAAATTTGATTAAAAATGAAGGAACTATGTACAGAGGATTTTTTCTGAGGTATTGTGGTGTTAGTTTGTGGTGAAATAGATGTTTGTGGGTTGTTGTTTTGTGTTTTTTGGTGTTTTGGGTAATTCTGAGCAGTCACCATGAAGAAGTAAAGCGTGATAGGACCGTGCTTTAAAAGGCCCCCGTCTCCCAGGCACTAATGTATTGGCTCTGTAGTCATTACTGAACACTGGGAAACTGTTACTTGTCTAAAGTATGTGAAATCAAAAACACAAGGGAAATCTAATGGGAAAAACTGGGTATTCAGGGAAGTAAGTGGAATTTATTTATTTATTTATTTATTTTTTCTGTTTACTTTTTAATCTCTTTTACAAAAGTTTGCTTATTTTACAATATTTCTTCTACTATCAATTACATGTTTGTCATGAGCTCTTTAGAGAGTTAGTGTAGCTCCTTTGTGGCACTTGCTTTATATTTACTGTGTACTTTTAAATATATATAATAGGAACACACACTGACCCACACAGTGTCATGTGATCTGTGACATAGGCTTTCCCATGATGCAATGGGGTGCAGTTGAATTTTTAAATTTGATTAAAAATGAAGGAACTATGTACAGAGGATTTTTTCTGAGGTATTGTGGTGTTAGTTTGTGGTGAAATAGATGTTTGTGGGTTGTTGTTTTGTGTTTTTTTGGTGTTTTGGGTAATTCTGAGCAGTCACCATGAAGAAGTAAAGCGTGATAGGACCGTGCTTTAAAAGGCCCCCGTCTCCCAGGCACTAATGTATTGGCTCTGTAGTCATTACTGAACACTGGGAAACTGTTACTTGTCTAAAGTATGTGAAATCAAAAACACAAGGGAAATCTAATGGGAAAAACTGGGTATTCAGGGAAATAAGTGGAATTTATTTATTTATTTTTTTTTCTGTTTACTTTTTAATCTCTTTTACAAAAGTTTGCTTATTTTACAATATATGTTCTACTATCAATCACATGTTTGTCATGAGCTCTTTAGTGAGTTAGTGTAGCTCCTTTGTGGCACTTGCTTTATATTTACTGTGTACTTTTAAATATATATAATAGGAACACACACTGACCCACACAGTGTCATATGATCTGTGACATAGGCTTTCCCATGATGCAATGGGGTGCAGTTGAATTTTTAAATTTGATTAAAAATGAAGGAACTATGTACAGAGGATTTTTTCTGAGGTATTGTGGTGTTAGTTTGTGGTGAAATAGATGTTTGTGGGTTGTTGTTTTGTGTTTTTTGGTGTTTTGGGTAATTCTGAGCAGTCACCATGAAGAAGTAAAGCGTGATAGGACCGTGCTTTAAAAGTCCCCCGTCTCCCAGGCACTAATGTATTGGCTCTGTAGTCATTACTGAACACTGGGAAACTGTTATTTGTCTAAAGTATGTGAAATCAAAAACACAAGGGAAATCTACTGGGAAAAACTAGGTATTCAGGGAAATAAGTGGAATTTGTTTATTTATTTATTTATTTTTTCTGTTTACTTTTTAATCTCTTTTACAAAAGTTTGCTTATTTTACAATATATGTTCTACTATCAATCACATGTTTGTCATGAGCTCTTTAGTGAGTTAGTGTAGCTCCTTTGTGGCACTTGCTTTATATTTACTGTGTACTTTTAAATATATATAATAGGAACACACACTGACCCACACAGTGTCATGTGATCTGTGACATAGGCTTTCCCATGATGCAATGGGGTGCAGTTGAATTTTTAAATTTGATTAAAAATGAAGGAACTATGTACAGAGGATTTTTTCTGAGGTATTGTGGTGTTAGTTTGTGGTGAAATAGATGTTTGTGGGTTGTTGTTTTGTGTTTTTTGGTGTTTTTGGGTAATTCTGTGCAGTCACCATGAAGAAGTAAAGCGTGATAGGACCGTGCTTTAAAAGGCCCCCGTCTCCCAGGCACTAATGTATTGGCTCTGTAGTCATTACTGAACACTGGGAAACTGTTACTTGTCTAAAGTATGTGAAATCAAAAACACAAGGGAAATCTAATGGGAAAAACTGGGTATTCAGGGAAGTAAGTGGAATTTATTTATTTATTTATTTATTTTTTCTGTTTACTTTTTAATCTCTTTTACAAAAGTTTGCTTATTTTACAATATTTCTTCTACTATCAATTACATGTTTGTCATGAGCTCTTTAGTGAGTTAGTGTAGCTCCTTTGTGGCACTTGCTTTATATTTACTGTGTACTTTTAAATATATATAATAGGAACACACACTGACCCACACAGTGTCATGTGATCTGTGACATAGGCTTTCCCATGATGCAATGGGGTGCAGTTGAATTTTTAAATTTGATTAAAAATGAAGGAACTATGTACAGAGGATTTTTTCTGAGGTATTGTGGTGTTAGTTTGTGGTGAAATAGATGTTTGTGGGTTGTTGTTTTGTGTTTTTTGGTGTTTTGGGTAATTCTGAGCAGTCACCATGAAGAAGTAAAGCGTGATAGGACCGTTCTTTAAAAGGCCCCCGTCTCCCAGGCACTAATGTATTGGCTCTGTAGTCATTACTGAACACTGGGAAACTGTTACTTGGCTAAAGTATGTGAAATCAAAAACACAAGGGAAATCTAATGGGAAAAACTGGGTATTCAGGGAAGTAAGTGGAATTTATTTATTTATTTATTTATTTTTTCTGTTTACTTTTTAATCTCTTTTACAAAAGTTTGCTTATTTTACAATATTTCTTCTACTATCAATTACATGTTTGTCATGAGCTCTTTAGTGAGTTAGTGTAGCTCCTTTGTGGCACTTGCTTTATATTTACTGTGTACTTTTAAATATATATAATAGGAACACACACTGACCCACACAGTGTCATGTGATCTGTGACATAGGCTTTCCCATGATGCAATGGGGTGCAGTTGAATTTTTAAATTTGATTAAAAATGAAGGAACTATGTACAGAGGATTTTTTCTGAGGTATTGTGGTGTTAGTTTGTGGTGAAATAGATGTTTGTGGGTTGTTGTTTTGTGTTTTTTGGTGTTTTGGGTAATTCTGAGCAGTCACCATGAAGAAGTAAAGCGTGATAGGACCGTGCTTTAAAAGTCCCCCGTCTCCCAGGCACTAATGTATTGGCTCTGTAGTCATTACTGAACACTGGGAAACTGTTATTTGTCTAAAGTATGTGAAATCAAAAACACAAGGGAAATCTACTGGGAAAAACTAGGTATTCAGGGAAATAAGTGGAATTTGTTTATTTATTTATTTATTTTTTCTGTTTACTTTTTAATCTCTTTTACAAAAGTTTGCTTATTTTACAATATATGTTCTACTATCAATCACATGTTTGTCATGAGCTCTTTAGTGAGTTAGTGTAGCTCCTTTGTGGCACTTGCTTTATATTTACTGTGTACTTTTAAATATATATAATAGGAACACACACTGACCCACACAGTGTCATGTGATCTGTGACATAGGCTTTCCCATGATGCAATGGGGTGCAGTTGAATTTTTAAATTTGATTAAAAATGAAGGAACTATGTACAGAGGATTTTTTCTGAGGTATTGTGGTGTTAGTTTGTGGTGAAATAGATGTTTGTGGGTTGTTGTTTTGTGTTTTTTGGTGTTTTGGGTAATTCTGAGCAGTCACCATGAAGAAGTAAAGCGTGATAGGACCGTGCTTTAAAAGTCCCCCGTCTCCCAGGCACTAATGTATTGGCTCTGTAGTCATTACTGAACACTGGGAAACTGTTACTTGGCTAAAGTATGTGAAATCAAAAACACAAGGGAAATCTAATGGGAAAAACTGGGTATTCAGGGAAATAAGTGGAATTTGTTTATTTATTTTTTTTTTTTTCTGTTTACTTTTTAATCTCTTTTACAAAAGTTTGCTTATTTTACAATATTTCTTCTACTATCAATTACATGTTTGTCATGAGCTCTTTAGTGAGTTAGTGTAGCTCCTTTGTGGCACTTGCTTTATATTTACTGTGTACTTTTAAATATATATAATAGGAACACACACTGACCCACACAGTGTCATGTGATCTGTGACATAGGCTTTCCCATGATGCAATGGGGTGCAGTTGAATTTTTAAATTTGATTAAAAATGAAGGAACTATGTACAGAGGATTTTTTCTGAGGTATTGTGGTGTTAGTTTGTGGTGAAATAGATGTTTGTGGGTTGTTGTTTTGTGTTTTTTGGTGTTTTCGGTAATTCTGAGCAGTCACCATGAAGAAGTAAAGCGTGATAGGACCGTGCTTTAAAAGTCCCCCGTCTCCCAGGCACTAATGTATTGTCTCTGTAGTCATTACTGAACACTGGGAAACTGTTATTTGTCTAAAGTATGTGAAATCAAAAACACAAGGGAAATCTACTGGGAAAAACTAGGTATTCAGGGAAATAAGTGGAATTTGTTTATTTATTTATTTATTTTTTCTGTTTACTTTTTAATCTCTTTTACAAAAGTTTGCTTATTTTACAATATATGTTCTACTATCAATCACATGTTTGTCATGAGCTCTTTAGTGAGTTAGTGTAGCTCCTTTGTGGCACTTGCTTTATATTTACTGTGTACTTTTAAATATATATAATAGGAACACACACTGACCCACACAGTGTCATGTGATCTGTGACATAGGCTTTCCCATGATGCAATGGGGTGCAGTTGAATTTTTAAATTTGATTAAAAATGAAGGAACTATGTACAGAGGATTTTTTCTGAGGTATTGTGGTGTTAGTTTGTGGTGAAATAGATGTTTGTGGGTTGTTGTTTTGTGTTTTTTGGTGTTTTTGGGTAATTCTGAGCAGTCACCATGAAGAAGTAAAGCGTGATAGGACCGTGCTTTAAAAGGCCCCCGTCTCCCAGGCACTAATGTATTGGCTCTGTAGTCATTACTGAACACTGGGAAACTGTTACTTGGCTAAAGTATGTGAAATCAAAAACACAAGGGAAATCTAATGGGAAAAACTGGGTATTCAGGGAAATAAGTGGAATTTATTTATTTATTTTTTCTGTTTACTTTTTAATCTCTTTTACAAAAGTTTACTTATTTTACAATATATGTTCTACTATCAATCACATGTTTGTCATGAGCTCTTTAGTGAGTTAGTGTAGCTCCTTTGTGGCACTTGCTTTATATTTACTGTGTACTTTTAAATATATATAATAGGAACACACACTGACCCACACAGTGGCATGTGATCTGTGACATAGGCTTTCCCATGATGCAATGGGGTGCAGTTGAATTTTTAAATTTGATTAAAAATGAAGGAACTATGTACAGAGGATTTTTTCTGAGGTATTGTGGTGTTAGTTTGTGGTGAAATAGATGTTTGTGGGTTGTTGTTTTGTGTTTTTTGGTGTTTTGGGTAATTCTGAGCAGTCACCATGAAGAAGTAAAGCGTGATAGGACCGTGCTTTAAAAGTCCCCCGTCTCCCAGGCACTAATGTATTGGCTCTGTAGTCATTACTGAACACTGGGAAACTGTTATTTGTCTAAAGTATGTGAAATCAAAAACACAAGGGAAATCTACTGGGAAAAACTAGGTATTCAGGGAAATAAGTGGAATTTGTTTATTTATTTATTTATTTTTTCTGTTTACTTTTTAATCTCTTTTACAAAAGTTTGCTTATTTTACAATATATGTTCTACTATCAATCACATGTTTGTCATGAGCTCTTTAGTGAGTTAGTGTAGCTCCTTTGTGGCACTTGCTTTATATTTACTGTGTACTTTTAAATATATATAATAGGAACACACACTGACCCACACAGTGTCATGTGATCTGTGACATAGGCTTTCCCATGATGCAATGGGGTGCAGTTGAATTTTTAAATTTGATTAAAAATGAAGGAACTATGTACAGAGGATTTTTTCTGAGGTATTGTGGTGTTAGTTTGTGGTGAAATAGATGTTTGTGGGTTGTTGTTTTGTGTTTTTTGGTGTTTTTGGGTAATTCTGAGCAGTCACCATGAAGAAGTAAAGCGTGATAGGACCGTGCTTTAAAAGGCCCCCGTCTCCCAGGCACTAATGTATTGGCTCTGTAGTCATTACTGAACACTGGGAAACTGTTACTTGGCTAAAGTATGTGAAATCAAAAACACAAGGGAAATCTACTGGGAAAAACTGGGTATTCAGGGAAATAAGTGGAATTTATTTATTTATTTTTTCTGTTTACTGTTTAATCTCTTTTACAAAAGTTTCCTTATTTTACAATATATGTTCTACTATCAATCACATGTTTGTCATGAGCTCTTTAGTGAGTTAGTGTAGCTCCTTTGTGGCACTTGCTTTATATTTACTGTGTACTTTTAAATATATATAATAGGAACACACACTGACCCACACAGTGGCATGTGATCTGTGACATAGGCTTTCCCATGATGCAATGGGGTGCAGTTGAATTTTTAAATTTGATTAAAAATGAAGGAACTATGTACAGAGGATTTTTTCTGAGGTATTGTGGTGTTAGTTTGTGGTGAAATAGATGTTTGTGGGTTGTTGTTTTGTGTTTTTTGGTGTTTTTGGGTAATTCTGAGCAGTCACCATGAAGAAGTAAAGCGTGATAGGACCGTGCTTTAAAAGGCCCCCGTCTCCCAGGCACTAATGTATTGGCTCTGTAGTCATTACTGAACACTGGGAAACTGTTACTTGGCTAAAGTATGTGAAATCAAAAACACAAGGGAAATCTAATGGGAAAAACTGGGTATTCAGGGAAATAAGTGGAATTTATTTATTTATTTTTTCTGTTTACTTTTTAATCTCTTTTACAAAAGTTTGCTTATTTTACAATATATGTTCTACTATCAATCACATGTTTGTCATGAGCTCTTTAGTGAGTTAGTGTAGCTCCTTTGTGGCACTTGCTTTATATTTACTGTGTACTTTTAAATATATATAATAGGAACACACACTGACCCACACAGTGGCATGTGATCTGTGACATAGGCTTTCCCATGATGCAATGGGGTGCAGTTGAATTTTTAAATTTGATTAAAAATGAAGGAACTATGTACAGAGGATTTTTTCTGAGGTATTGTGGTGTTAGTTTGTGGTGAAATAGATGTTTGTGGGTTGTTGTTTTGTGTTTTTTGGTGTTTTGGGTAATTCTGAGCAGTCACCATGAAGAAGTAAAGCGTGATAGGACCGTGCTTTAAAAGGCCCCCGTCTCCCAGGCACTAATGTATTGGCTCTGTAGTCATTACTGAACACTGGGAAACTGTTACTTGTCTAAAGTATGTGAAATCAAAAACACAAGGGAAATTTAATGGGAAAAACTGGGTATTCAGGGAAATAAGTGGAATTTATTTATTTATTTATTTATTTATTTTTTCTGTTTACTTTTTAATCTCTTTTACAAAAGTTTGCTTATTTTACAATATATGTTGAGGATTTTATGCAGAATTATTTGGATTATGAATAGGAACCACATTATTTGCAACAGCTTTTATTATTTATACAAACAAGATGAACATGATATGATGTGCCAGAATATAGGGAGGCTGCCTAAAACATACAAAAAAAAATACAGAACACATGTAAACAACTAAAGAAAAACAGAACATGGCACATGTAAATAAATCAAATAAACACAGCACAGACTGCATGAAATTGGATTTCTTTTTTTGTTCTTTAAAAGTTTGGAGAAAGGAAACCTGTGGAATACAAAAGAAACTTGAAAAATTACTGCATTTGATACATGGATATAATTAAACATTTTAAGAACATTACCTACCTTTTATTATCCTTTCTTTTTCTGCGAGAAAATATCCTGTTTAAGAAAATGAAGACAAGAAATATGACTGTGTTAAACTTGGTGTTGTTTGGATTCAGTATTTACTTCATTTATATTTATATAAAACATTTTTGCAATTATTATTGCATTGGTTTTGGCACAAACCAATTACTAATGCATCTCAGAAAATCTGAAGATCATGAGAATATCATAATTTAACAGAAATTATACATTACACTACATGTAAAGTGACATATTCCAAATCATTTGTACCTGGCTAAAAGTTCATTAAACCAGAATTACTGTCCTAACCTTAACCCAGTTTACTAGAATATGTAGTTTAAACTTAAAATAAAAAAAAGTTAAATGTGTCGCTTTAAACATAAGGTGACCGTTTACTAAACAATATTAAACACAAATATATATTTTTCACTTTTGAGATGCACTATTAAACAGGACTAATCATGCTGTATTTTAATTACACAAGCATTTTAGGACTATTATTTACTGTTGATATCCTCAGTAAAAGCCTGAGTTGAATTGTTAACAAATGTATAAAATATATATTAAATATAAACATTAAAATTAATATCATAAAATAAATACTGGTCATATCTTAAATTATCTCTGTTAAATTAGTTAGTAAAGAGACAAAAAGCAATTCTAATAAATCTCCTTTATTTAATGAGAGGACCAGCCTGAGAGGGGTACAGTAAGTGTAATATAGCTCAATATATTTATTTAGACAGTGGCCAGTACACTAAGCAACATACTTTGCAGCAAAGTGTAAATAAGGTATTGCTAAACAAACCGCTAACTAGGTAGTATCTTGTCTATAATCACACAGTCCCACAGCTAACTAGCAAGATAGGTAGCTATAATTTAGCAAACTAAGTTACTATCTCAGATTCTACAGTAGTAATTATCTTCCACACAGTCTGGCTGTATTTATAAATAATTGATCTAGTGTTCATGTTTGAAGCTCTTTCTGAAATGAACAGAGGAGCTTTATTTATTTAGTTAGTTAGTTTAACAAGGTATATCTGGATATCTATCTTAATTTAATATGTTTACAAACCACAGAGCAAACCGTGGTTAAAGTGATGATTTCTACACCGTTTAAGTGATATTACATGGCCACAGTGGTGAGGTAAATGCCCTGTTTTCAGCTGTTTTACACTCACCTGCTCGAGAGGAGCAGCGGAGGGGGCTGTGAGGCGCTACCTGTCACGTGATCTTCGGAGCGTGATGTGATTGGCTGGTTGTTGGCTCGATTGAAGACTGAATCGATTGCTCATCCTGTGTGTCCCGGATGTTGACAGCGAATTTTGAGCGTTGTATTTTAGCAGTCGAATTTGACAGGTCGAATTTGAGCAACCTGAATTTATTTTAATTGAATTTTTTAAACTTGAATTTTTACTTTTGATTTTTTTTTACATTAAAATAAAATAAGTGAAAATGATATACTGAAAAATTAAAGTGTTTAATTCAGAGGCCAAAAAAATCACATGCAATAATTCAATGTAAAATAATTCAGTGCTAAAAATTCAAGTGCTTTTAAATTTCAAAGTCTGGTGACACTGTTTTACTTCCATAGAGATCACTTAAAATGACTTTGATTTTCCCAAATTGAAAACCTCTGTAATATAATCAAGAGGAAGATGGATGACCACAAGCCATTAAACCAAGCTGAACTGCTTGAATTTCTGCACCAGGAGTGGAATAAAGTTATCCAAAAGCAGTGTGTAAGACTGGTGTAGGAGAACATGCCAAGATGCATGATAGCTGTGTTTAAAAACCAGGGTTATTCCACCAAATATTGATTTCTGAACCACTCAAACTTTATTATTAGGAACTTGTTTTCTTTGCATTATTTGAGATCTGAAAGTTTTGCCTCTTTTTTATTCTTTCAGCTACTTCTCTTTTTCTTCAAATAAATGCTCTAAATTACAATATTTTTATTTGGAATTTGGGAGAAATGTTTTGCATAGTTTATAGAATAAAACAACAATATTCAATTTACTCAAACATATACCTATAAATACAAAATCAGAGAAACTGATTCAGAACTGAATTGGTCTCTTCATTTTTTCCAGAGATGTATTTGAAAAATATTTTTTCACCCCTCTTTAGATTACTACTTATGGTGTTTTTTTAGCTTGCTTTCGGCTATTGAATTTCCAGGTACTTGTACAAATAAGCTATTTCTGTGCAGTGCACGGCAATATAAAAAGCAACACACAAACATAATGAAATGTGAAAGTTTATTGGCCAGATTTTGGTCAGACACATTAATTACAGGAGTCCATGATGCGCCTCATGGAGTTGAACCTCTGCATGGAGTTCATGCCCATGTCTCTGAAGCTCCTGTACTCTCCAGGCCTCAGATACATCATCCTGCCTCTATAGTGGGGCTGGTCGTACATCAGCCAATGGCCGTCCATCACGTGGCAGGACTGGATTTCGGACATGCGGTAACGCTCCATAAAGGAGTCACAGTCCTCCATGACCTCATGCATCTGGCCACCGAAGTTCTCTCGCTCGTAGATCCTCATTCTGAAGGGGCCATGGTGCTGCACAGTTTGAGAGAGGAGATACAGAATGATGAAGGTGTAGAGTTTGTTGGATAACCAATTTGTGCAGTTTGCCTATGAGTAATACTAAAACAAGCTAACATGTATCACTTTGAAGTTGATATTGATGTTCAACCTTTAGTGTTGAACATCAATAGAGTTATTTTTTTAAAGTTAACAAATTATGGGTGGTATGGCTGGCTGCCCTTAGTTTTGTTCCACTGGGGAGGTTCCACCTTCTTGGTGTTGAGTTGGTGGGTGAATATGGGTCTCCACTGGAGAATATTAAGACTGTGAGACTATTATTTGTTTATCATCTCTGTATGTCATGATAAATATGTTTTCTTCTGTTTAAAATAAGCATATTTTGGTTAAATATTTTGACTTGTCTTGTGGTATAGTTCCTACCTGAGGGATCATTCGGCAGGATCGGATGGAATCGGTCATGCCCATGCGCTGGTAGTCAGAATACTCGCCCCTCCTCAGGAAGTACTGGTTCCCCATAAAGTTAGAGCGATCGTAGACCATGAAGCAGCCGCTATCCACCCTGCAGGAGTTGCAGCGGCTCAGGTAGGAGGTCAACTCAGCGCAGTCGCCGCTGGTCTCATAGGAGCGACCCTGGAAGTTCCTTTCCTCGTAGAAGATAATCTGACAGACATAAAAATGCAGATATAACCTCCATACTGGTTTGGCCTTTCTTTTTTGCATTGAATTTCATGCTTTTTTGTATCCTCAAACTGGAAACTTTAGTATACTGTGCAAATGTTTTAGGAATAAATACAGATACCATTCATTCAAAACATAATGATTTTTTCATCACTGTGTTCATTAAAACATCTTCAAAGCTCATCAAGATAGATTATTTATAGTTCTCATCATAACAAGAGCTGGCTATCTTAAGTAAATAAGGGTTTTAAGGATGATAAATCAAAAAAGTAAGCAGGTGATGAAATTGAACACATCCCTGTAGAGATGGCTGGGGGTGTCCAGGAGAAATCTGAAACCATGTTTTTTAAAAATGAGAAATTCTTGTTAATGTTTACTGTATTTATGTTTTTTTTTGTTTTACATCTGTTAAAATAATGTAAATAATGTTGTACTTTTTTATTGCTGAGATCAATGGTTTAGAGTAATGTGTCGTACTGTAAGTTTGGAGCCATTTAGCACAAAATGTTCTCACAGTACACGGTACAGTAACAGTTAAAGGACTTATGACTGGACTTATTTAAAATGGTGTTAATAAAAAATAAAATAAAGAAAAGTAAAAACTTTAGTTATACAGCAACTACAGCAAAGACAATCACATTTACTTCAAGAATTCAGAAGAAGTGGCCAATTGAGAGTGTTTAAGAAGGTAGATCACCAAATTGTGCTGGACTCTGGTCCTCCAGAACCAGAACTGATGATTCCTGCTGTATATAACATTGTCAAACAACTTCACTAAGCTCGCATATCTAACCTGTCCTGTGGCTGTTCAGAACACAACAGGGTTCATAAACATGCTGACTTACCTTGCCCATGGTTGATTCGACGCTGGGATGATGTCCAACAGGCCGTGGTCCACCGTAGCTTTTATACGTGATAGGCTTTGCAATGGCTTTTTGTTATTCAAATAGGCAAACCTGATGAATAAGCAGGTTGGTCTTTTCTGTTAATTTCTATGTCTATCACTGGCTTCCAGCTGCAGAAGCACAGTGTTCTGGACGCTGGCCATTACTCAGGCCTCCGCCCTACATTCGCTATAGCCTGACCTGGCGAGAAGTGCTTAAAAACTAAACTTTTTTAGGCACTCTAGAAAGTTTTTATTACTGCTATGCTTACAGGAAATTATTAAATTGATTTACTTAACCTGATTTATTATGTATATGTTCTATATTTGGATCAGACTTATGCTATACAATGAGATAAACCCTCAGAATTGAATAGGGATGTAGGAACACAGAGGTTTTTTTATGTGAACCAAAGATTTTAAGATTTTTAAATGTTTTTGAAGCATTTTAAAGAAGTTTGACTTCAGTAAAACTTACCAGCTGCCACCAAGAGCTGTAAATCTTGACAAGAATTCTTAACAAGATTTGATATTAATTATAAAATAAACATAGCATGACCTGACAGCTTTGTGAGAAACATGTTCATCACTGTTGCAATAAAGTGATTGTTGTGTAAGTTGTTGGGATGTTAATAGTGTAGTGAGATGGGATGTCAGTAGTCGAGGTTATGTTTGTATTGTGGCACAGTGACTAAGAGCACACTTGTTTGTCTTGAGGTTTAGGATTAGTTTTTGGATTAGTTTTACACATAAAAAAGGATCAAATTTACAAGGAAAGGACTTAAGTATATGTTAAGATTGTTAAAAATTATTTTATCAGTCTGAAAAAAATCTAGATTAGTAAACAAATCTATATAAACTCTACATTTTATTTATAGGTATGGTGGGACCTACCTAAGAAAAGAAGAAGACATAAAAACTACAGCAAGTCAAGCTTAAATGTATTGTTCAGTCATTACATAATGTACATTGTTCCTCTGTAGCTCAAAAGCAGTGAACGGGGCCTTGGGGTGGCAGGTAGTCTTCAAGATATGCTAAAATGCAACAGTTGGTTGTGGTTTATTGGACCAGTGTTGACCAGTATGACTGGCCTTAGGCCTTTATACTATCCACTATAGTGCACTGCCAGTTGTTTAATTCGGAGTCCTTACATCGGAACAAAGAGAAATCAAAGTTGAACAAATCACTTTGCTGATATGCAAATTCAGACTAATTTAGGTAACAATCGTTTTCCCTTCGTTGGCACATTTTGTTTAAAATAAATACTTTCCCCCGCTGCAGGGCGGACAAGGAGCTTCAGCGGAGCAAACATGGGCAAGGTCAGTGAAGTCCGGCTTGACTGTAGCTGCAAGGGGATTACAAGCTTTGCACAGTTTTAGCAAGCGACTATTTCTTGGAGACAAGCTGACGGTTAATGAAGACAGGGTGATGGATAATGAAGACAGGGTGATGGATAATGAAGACAGGGTGATGAATAATGAAGACAGGGTGATGGATAATGAAGAAAGGGCAAACGTTATTGAAGACTGACTAAAGGTTCCTGAAGACAGAGGCAATAAAAGTTACTGAAGACAGGGTAAAGGTAACTGAGGACAAAGTCAAGGTATCTGGGAGCAGTGTTGGTTGTACAATCTTAGAGCAGTGTTGGTTGTACTGTCTGGGAGCAGTGTTGGTTGTACTGTCTGGGACCAGTGTTGGTTGTACAGTCTGGGAGCAGTGTTGGTTGGAAGCAGTGTTTGTACAATCTGTTGGTGTTGGTTGTACAGTCTGGAAGCAGCGTTGTTTGTACAATCTGTTGATGTTGATTGTACAGTCTGGGAGCAGTGTTGGTTGTACAGTCTGGGCGCAGTGTAGGTTGTACAGTCTGGGCGCAGTGTAGGTTGTACAGTCTAGGAACAGTGTTGGCTGTACAATCTGGAAGCAGTGTTGGTTATACAATCTGTTGGTGTTGATTGTACAGTCTGGGAACAGTGTTGGCTGCTCCCAGCACACCTACGTTCTCCCACAGCATTATGAGATCCAGAAATTGTAACAGTTTGTCCAAACACCTTCAGAATGGGTGACACCGGGCATAATTTGCCGCGATAAATCGATTTTTCCACCGTTATCCAGGCTAAAAGTAGTTCCACACCTCCTTGCTAGAATCTGGAGAGCCCTGAAATTTAAAACAAGGCGTTAATAATTTCAAAAGTGCTTATTACAGTTCCAGTTTGAAGATACAAAGAAGCTTATTAAAAACCTCTGTTTATGTCCTATAACGCGAACTTCAGCTCCGAGCGCCATTATTCCTGGCGCCAGCTGCTACGCTATGCAGAGTTTACGTAGTGGAAAAATTCATTCCCCTTTAAAAGCTCCCTGTACTGAACATCAGTCAGTAACAGATGCTGCAAATACTGTGTATCTGCCTTATTAATGAGAAGATCCAGCACAAGTTATAGGACAAAGTCCTGCCCTTTAGCATAAACAGCCAATCAGATTGCTGGTTGTGCAGACAGCAGAGGAGAATCAGTGTGCTGGTAGCTGTGCCAGTTACTGTGGAGATGTGCTCAGACGCAATAGTCATAACAAGTCAAAAAAAACTTTTTTTTTGTGCATTACAGAGTGGAACACTATAAACTCAATATGAGTTTATAAAACATTGACATAATGTTTTATCAGTGATTAAAATATGTTTCTGAAATGGTAATCCAACATTCGGATTCCAGTATTGCAAAGATGACCTGACTTGCTTAATCTGCCATGCCCACTTTAAAAGGTTTGTTTCTTACGCATTTGTGTTTGAATATCTGGTCAGTTCAGTATTTAAAATAAATGCAGTCTGAAGTAGATACTGCTGTGCACACAAATCATTAAGTGGCCAGCTATGCTAACCAGCATTCACAAACAAAAAAAAAGAGAGGAGTGCTATGTGGAGCTAGCTTAGCTAAGTTATATCCACTGCCTTACAGAGAAGAGGAGCTAAGTCTGTGGTTGAAGGAGATGAATTTTCCACATCCACCTAAACACTCATACGTCTGCTCTTACCTCTGTGTGGGGGGGAATTTGGCTCTGGCGCTCTGATGAAACAGACGGGTGAGTCTGTGGGAGAAGTTGTTAGCTTAAGAGCTAATCTAAGCGTGCAGGAACACAGGGTGAGTGTAGCGGGTAAACCTCACAGCACACCGCCTTTACTGGAGCCCTAAATATTTATTTATTAGCTAACTAGCAAATTTAGCTCATCTTCTGAGAAGATGGTGGATATAAGTTTATGGCTGAGGAAATTGTGTTCCACAAGACCCTGATATTTAATGCTGTGCTCAAAACACAGTTGTTTACGCAAAATTCTCCTCGTCTTTTAATAACTGTGACTCTAAGTATTAACTAACTGAGTATATTGTATTACTTAAGCTGGATGTTTATTTTCATTACGGGTGTACCCTGTATCTCTTAAACCCTCAGATGCCAGGTACACAGAGTTTTCATTGAACTCCAGTGAACTGGAATTTACTACAAGAAGCAGTACCACTCACTGGTGTCACTTTTAGTTTCTACCCACCTCCACACAGCCTGTATGTTTTCCTTAATCTTAATTACATTACTTTTTAGTTCTTGTTTTATTTTTGTTTATTTCATTTTTAATTAATTTTTTTATCTTTATTTGATCATTCTATATAATTTACACATCATTTTACTTTCTTTTAATGTTTATTAGCTGACTGTTTTCCTCTATGTTTCTAAGTGCTGTTTTTATTTTTATCACTTGAAGCGTCTAATTTCGCAATCTATAAGCAAGCCATCAACCATGCAACGTGCAGGGTTTAAATAGGTCAGTGGCACACCTGTGTTTTCCGCTGCCAAGAAAGAAACACTCCAGAAATGTATCACTTTCAGACCACCATGCCCATCATTTACGCTATTTTAACAGCGCGAACACAAGGTGTGAAAATCGAATGTTGACGGGTATTGTGATGGCTGTACGATAGGGCCCATAATGCCTTGTTATTGTTTGACTGCACTGAAATTTTGTCTAAATAAACGCTGATTGATTTGGGCCAGACTCAGAAAAGGATTCAAACTGGATTTGGTCCGGTGCAACTTAGGTTTGGCTTGTGTTGTTCAGCCTGAAAATTACTCAAGTGATTTTTGGTATTTGGGTTGGTTATACTGGTGGAACAGTATGGGAGCAGTGTTGGTTATACATAAAAAAAACTCCTGAAGCCATTCCTGACGTTTTTAATTGGTACACATGTAAGAATGCGTTAAAACTGTGTATTTGTTCCTGGCCCAGTTCTTTTCTGTAACAATACTGAGGTAAATCTATTAATAAACTGACCTACTGGCAGCTTGCAGGTATATTTGCAGACAGACACAGATTTGTGAAGCCTGGAAAAGCCAGACTTTTTTCCTGGGTATTATTATTATTATTGTTGTCATTATTATTAGTCTCTCTCCTTGTTTCCAGATCACATTTTTTGAAGAGAAAAACTTCCAAGGCCGCTGCTATGAGACCAGCGGTGACTGCACAGACCTGCTCTCTTTCTTCACCCGCTGTAACTCTGTCCGGGTGGAGAGTGGCTCATGGGTGCTGTATGAAAAACCGAACTACAAGGGTTACCAGTACGTCCTGAGCCCCGGCGACTATGCTGACCACCAGCAGTGGATGGGCCTCAGCGACAGCATTCGATCCTGCCGCTGCATCAAGAACGTGAGGGATAAACTAGTTACATCATTTATTTAATCTGAAAAATAGTTTAGACATATTGTGCCATTTGGGAGCATGTTCAGATTCTGCTGAGAAAGCAAGTAGGGGATGATCTGTAGCTTTTATTCAATTCAATTTCTTTATATTCAACTTTATTGTCATAATGCTAATAATACAGGGATGTATAATACAATGAAACACTTTTGGGCTAAGTCTCTGGTGCAGTATACGTAACAACCATTCAACCTTTCATATGACAGGTTTCTAGTGGTAAACAATCCTTATTCACAACCGGAAAAACTCAGTTCCTTACAGCACTCTGTCCTTAATTTGAATTCAAGACACCCCCAAGTGACACATACTGAACATTCCAGCGCAGTGTGTGAATGCATGATCATTTTTTTCAGATCAGAACTAGTTATATGGGCATAAAACACTGGATTAAAGGAATGGTTATTTGAATGGTTAAATGTTTGGAACAGTCCTGTAGAAGCAAAACTACACTTTTAAAATGAGCTAGTTTTATCTTCACAACTAACCCAGTACACCTACATTCTGCAAACAAGGACAGAGTAGCACATTCACATTCACACACTGTCCTGTGATCATCCCAGGATGTTCAGTATATGTCTGTTAAGTAACTTCATGAGTTATAATGACTAAGAATGTGCTGTAAGAAATTGTACACATCATTTAAAGTGTCTGTGATAAATAAATCTCCATGGGCTCTTTTGGGATAAAAACAAGTTATTTAATAGCCGCTGTATCATTTGTGTATATGTATCCTCTTTATTACGTAAGAAAAAAAAACATGAATCAGATGCTTAATTCATTTACCTGATTCAGTTTTAAAAGTTAGATAAGGGCTCTTACAGTATATATTAACACAGTATTTTTTAATCAGGCTCATCTTTCAATCTGTCACTTATTACAACCAGAACAATAGCAGGAGGAGAACAGCATGTACATTAACACGCTTGCTGTGGTTTTACCTGCAGGTCTATGGGAACGCATGGAGGCTGAGACTGTACGAAAGGCCAGATTTCGGAGGTCAGATGGTGGAGTGCACTGAGGATTGCCCTTCCGTCCAGGAGGCCTTCAAGTTTCGGGAGGTCTTCTCCTGTGTGGTGCTGCAGGGTGCCTGGGTTTTCTACGAGCTGCCAGGCTACAGGGGTCGGCAGTACTTTGTGGAGCGCGGGGACTACAGGAAATACACTGACTGGAAAGCGGTCAGTTCCGCGCTGGGCTCCTTCCACAGAATCACAGAGTTTTAGGAAGGATTACCTCACCTGACCATTGGCTTCACCAACAGCTTGACAACAATCAAAGCAATAAAGCGGGAGCTTCAGTCGAACTTGTTTGTTATGACTGATCATTCAGTTGTCCGTGCAAACAAAGGTAAAGACAGCTCAATAAAAGAAGCTCCTTAAAAAATTCAATGACTCACTAAATCGCAAATAAAGTCCAAAATCTTTCATTGTAACTGTTGTCTTGTGGATTTTTTGTGCATGCATGCACATTTTCACATAATTATATAAAGTGACTGTTCTCACCATCCTTCACCTCTGATCTGCCTTTCAGGCCTTAACTAGAACTGTGCCTGTGGTCTTTCATTTCCTCACTATGTTCCTCACAATGAAAACTGACAGCCAAAATCTCTGAGATTTGAGCTTTTTATATCCTTCCCTTAAACGTAGAACAATCTTTGTTTTCAGGTCATTTGAGAGTTGTTTTGAGGCTCCCATGTTGAGAAGATGAAAAGAGGACAAAAAAGTGGCCACTTTAACCCTTTCTTATTATTGGATTCATCTGTATATGTAGGTCAATGGTCAATGAGCTTGTCAAATTAATTTTGTGTTCCAATAATTAGTGATTAAAGGTATGCACCTGCCTAATTTTGTTTAAAGAAGTATTGCACACTTTCTGTAAATCCTAAAAACTTAATTTAACTTCTCAAATAGCACTGTGTAAAGAAAAATCATGAAAATTATCAGGGGTGCCCAAACTTTTTCATACCACTGGACATCTAGTAGTCAAACACTGCCTAATACTATAATATTGAAACTCAACCTGCATTAACCCTTTCAGACCTTGCAACCATTACAATGGACATCACATTTTTTAAAGATGTTTTGTTGCGCATAGCTCTAATTGAGACATATTTTCATCTGAATAGGCCATCAACCAGCCAATAAAAAAGTTTATAAGTCAATTAAACAGTAGCTTAGCCCCTCCCATTGCACTGAAAAAAGTCAACACTTAACTCAGACATTATGGCATGGCAGCACTAGAGTCAATGAGGCAAAGAAAGAGCTCTTTTTATTATTTTTACAAATTTTATGTTATTTATAACACTTTTTATTATGATTAGGGATGTTTTTAAAATAAAAAGGTATATCAATGTCAAATATCAAATAAAATGTTAAGCACAGGCCTCCAATGCAATAGACATTAAAAAGCAATTAAATATTTAATTAATTGTATTTAATTTTTACACAGAGTTTACATTAGAATAGTAGCATATTTGTTTGTGTTAATCACAGTCAGAAAAGAGCATTTTTATATTTTTCCATCACTGAATCATAATATAGGTCTAAAAGAGTTAATTAGCATAAATAAATAAATAATCTGACACCAACAAAAAATGCAAAATATAAGTAAATAACTTTTATTTCCAAATATAAATACAAATAATATCCAGAAGTCTACTGGTCTTCTTATGGATTTCTTGGAAATGCATCAGTTCAGTATTTTAAGGCCAGCTAGGTCAACTTATGTTAAATGCTAAAATAATATTGTACTTGTTATACTTTAATTGTATAAAATAGTACAAAAATCTTACTTAAATTGTGTTAAGTTACTTAACTGTACTAAAATGTAACTATTCTAGATATACTTAAGTAACATTTAAATATACTTAAGTAACATTTAAACATATTACTTCATGTATGTAACCCCATATTTTTAATATTCCTCCAGTAATATTATTATACATGTATTAAGTATTACAACTGTACCACTATTATACACCAGGTATATTAGTAATGTACTAAGAATTTATGTTAATTGATATATATATATATATAAACTATTTACATTAGAGTAAAAATATGCTTCTTATTCCTAAAACAGTGGAATAACAGTTCAGTCTAACTGCTGCTCTTATAATAACATTTAAGAACATGTCAAAAAAACTCATTTATGTAATTCATGTAAAAATGAAGTTATTGTAAAAGAATGACGGCCTAAGAAGTTGTTCATTTGTATAATTTCGAACACATTTAAGGTGTTTTTTACTCACTTTTTTCACTCCCACAACCTTAATCCTTTACAGCTTCAAAAACATGTATTATGCAAATTAGGTGTTGACGTAATTTAGCCAGGTGTCCTGGTTTACCCAAATAAAAATATGGTCACCCTAATCTATACAGAAGAATCAGTTTAGTTCTCCAGCACCAAGACTGGAGCAGGATTAGCATTAGCTTCTAACCATGCTAAACGCTAGCTCTTTCGGCATTATGAGGTGAGTATATCGAACTGTAGTCTGCGTGTTAACAGTGTTAAAACAAGCTAAATGATACAAAATCTACCTAGCTAATATCACACTGGCTCACCTGAACACTCAGGGTTCCTCAGTATAGCGTGCTGGCCAGCATTTACTAGCGCTAACCACGGCTAAATCTAGCAGTTAGCAACTAATGCTAATGCTGCTGCACCCGGTTTTAAATCTGGAAATCTTCAGGAGATAAATCTGTGTAGATTAACATCCAGCGCAAGTTTGACTTTAAAGGAAATTTTAAGAATTACAGTTTTGTTTAATTCGCTTTATTTAACTTTAGGGCAGTGTATGTCTTCAGAAAGAGGGAAGATGGTGCAGAAATTAATTATTATGGTTCATTCCTTAATCATCTCTGATGGGGAGCTTTTATTAGCTTTTATTTTATTTTATTTTCTGAACCGCCTTAAATGCTGCATCCCCTGCTGTCTGCTCCACCAGCTAGCTAGCTACTGAGACAAACTACTAGCGATCTTTTTAATGCTTGTGTAACCCCTAGCTTCCTGTAAGGAAGCTACACTATGCTAATAGCTTGATTACAAGAACCCAATCTGTACTCACAGAAAATTAAAAAAAACTACTTGTACAGAACTAAAAGAACTTTGGACCAGTTAGGTTCGCTCTAGGAGCAGTTGAAAGGAGAGACACAAGACCGTGTGTATGGTAAAGGTAGTGATTGTATTGACAAAATTAGTATTTACTTCACCATATATAAAAAATAAATAAATCAGAAAAAAAATAATGGTTCAAGTGAAAGGCTCAGAAAGAAAGAAATAAAATGAACATCCAGTAGGAACTTAAACAGGTAAGTACCTTAGAACTCTCTTTTTATATTAAGTGTCACTTATCACTCAGTGCTAATGTTTGTTATTTCTTATTTCAGGTGTTACTCAGTCCTCAGGTAAGTATGGTCACAACTTTTAGGATATAGGTGAGTATTAAGGTAAGTATTATCATTTAAAAGGTTTTAGGATTTTGGTTTAGTGTTGGAGGTAAGTATCTAGGTAAGTATTGTTTTATTTCAGAAGCTTTAGGTAAGTATATATATATATATAAATAGTATCATTATTTAAGGGTTTAATTTTAGTATATGAGGTAGTTTAGCTCCTATATATTATTTGGTAAGTTGTATTAAACCTTATATATAGTTTAGTTGTAGGTTTAGAATTGTACCTTAGTGACCATTTGAAATACTAAATACCAGAGTAGTATCCTTTTAACACAGAATCCTCACAATATTAACAAAATTCCAACCCAAAACAATTAAACAGGTAGTGCAAACTCTTAACCTTGGAAATGAACAGAAGAATTCCAGTTACAATAACCATTACTTGGTGTGCTTCAAATAATTTCCCCTTATGAGTGTTGTTTTTTTTCAGATTAAAAAAAAATTGAAAAATTGAGAAAAGCTGTCCTTTTTTTTCTTTAGAGAAATGTTCAACCGTCTATCAGAACTCTGTCCTTCAGTACTTTAAAGAGTTACCCTCTCAAAAAAGAAAAAATATAGTCCTGGGGGAAAAAATAAAAAAATACTCAAGCTCAGTTAAGTTGTCCTCATGGGCTGTGGCTCGCCATCTTGTTTTCCCAGGCAACAGGTATACATGTGACTGGGCAGAATGTCCTTAGCAGTCAGTCTCATCCCATAGAAACCTGGCCAAATCCAATCGTGAATGTTTAAGTTTCACCAATCTGGCAACCCGGCATGAAACGCGATCTTGTGCACATGAAATCCAACTGACTCAGCAGTTCACCTTAATCCTCTACTCTGACGGTTTTAATTAGCTTTACAAACTCTTATTAAGCTAACCAAGCTTTAATACTGGCTGCAAGCAGCTTCTAGTGAAGAGTACTCACACTTAAAGTGCTTAATTTTTTTAGCGTTTTTGCTCAATTTTAGCGCGATTGCCGCACCGCGATCCTTCCTATCTTCACCCCGACGTCCGACTGAGCTTCTGGCCGTGCGGGAACCCGTGGCCACTCCCACTTGGCTGCTGATTGGCTACCATAGCTAGCTAGACTTACACTTATCATTGGCTAGATTTTTGCGCAGTGAACTTCTAATTTACCTTTATTGGCTAGATTTTTGCGCAGTGGGCGTTCCTGGAATCGCCACTGACTTTTAATAATAGTTTTAATTATTTTTTTTAATTATTATTGTTAAGGATCATTAATAATAATTCCTGTTATGTTTATTTTCCCAAATTAAATAATCTTTTACGTATTAGATGCTTCAAATTAATTAGATTTATGTTCTAACCTATTTATTTAGTTTTATTTAGTCTCATTATTATGTCTATAATGTAATTTATTTATTTATTTTAAATAAATTATAATTAATGAATTGCATTGACTCTACGTGTTCTAAACCTGGGTTACACCCTCCCGCCGTAAACTGTATGCACGTCCCTGTGCATGGGATGATGGGGCATTTCTAGCAGGTTGGCTTGGGTCTACATAGGGGGTTTCCATGAGAGATTGAGTAAGGGCAGTGCTTAAACCTTGGAATAGAGATTGCACTATGGAGACAAGGGGATTACCTAGTTCAGGATATGTTAGCCTCTTAGCCTTTTCTCTACGCCTTGTGGAATGCCTTACAGGGATTTCAGTTTCACTGTCTTCGGATGCATTCATGAACTGTTGCTGAACCTCGTCATTCTCTTCTACTCTTTCCACAGACTCAATAAGTTCCAGTGTATCCTGGGTTGCAGTTTGATCAGATACAGGTAAGTAAGCATCAACTTCAGTTCTTTCAGGTAAGTTTTCAGGAATTTCATCAGGTAGGTTTTCAGGAATTTTCTCAGGTGAGTATCCAGAGTTTATCTCAGGTGAATGTTCAGGGTTTTTCTGATGTGAGTCTTCAGCACAAAAGTCAGGAATTGGCTGACTGGCTATCAGTTTAGGCTGTACTTCAGGAACAGGTATGGATACCAGATCTTTGCTCTCGTGGATCCGAATGACTTCCACTGGCTCAGGCCTTAAAGAACCTGTGTAGTAGTAAACAGGATTGTCGTCTGAATCTGAACCGGGCTCTGATTCTTCTGAGTCGCTCTTGTGTAAGACTGTGCGTGTTCGAGGCCTCCTTACTTTAGCTTTAGGGGAATCTTCTTCGGCCACTGACAGGAAATTGCAAGGTCGGAGTAAGTCCCTGTGCAGTGTACGCAATGGTCCCTCTTTGTTTTCTGGCCTGACTGTGTACACAGGAAGTTCTCCAGCACGTTGCACCACAACATGGACAGTCGATTCCCACTTATCAGCTAATTTGTGCTTGCCTCTCAATTTCACATTTCTGACCAGTACCCGGTCATCTTTGTCTAGGATAGACTCAGTTACCTTTTTATCAAACCTGGTCTTGTTTTTCTCCGCCATCTTTGCAGCATTCCCCATAGCCAACTTATAACTCTCTTCCAGTTGTGTTTTCAGATGTTTTACATACTGAGAGTGGGATGTTCCTTTCTGTTGACTCAATGACACATCAAAGGCAAGGTCAATTGGTAATCGGGGCTTTCTTCCGAACATGAGCTCGTAGGGAGTATATCCAGTGCTTTCGTGTTTTGTGCAGT
This sequence comes from Astyanax mexicanus, assembly GCF_023375975.1. Taxonomy (NCBI): domain Eukaryota; kingdom Metazoa; phylum Chordata; class Actinopteri; order Characiformes; family Acestrorhamphidae; genus Astyanax; species Astyanax mexicanus. The sequence continues at coordinate 33,795,774 of NC_064412.1, forward strand.
TATAAGCATGCACTAAAGGCTTCACAAAATCACGCCAATGTGACTTCTGCTCTCCTTTCAGGGTTCCGAGCATGCTCAACAGAGTTCGGTTAAAGCGTTCAACTGGATTTCCCCTTGGGTGATACGGTGAGGTACGCACCTTCCGGGTACCAATGACTTCGCACAGCTCTTTGATGGTCTTTGATTCGAAGTCAGGGCCTTGATCACTGTGTAGTCTTTCTGGGATGCCGTAGTGAACTATAAAGTTCTCCCATAAGCATTTAGCAACTGTTCTTGCCTTCTGGTTGGGAGTAGGTACTGCTACTGCATATTTAGTAAAGAAATCAGTGATTACCAAGACATCTTTAGTGTTACTGCGGTCAGGTTCAATAGAAAGGAAATCCATGCATACCAGCTCTAAAGGTCTGCTGGCTCGAATATTCACTAAGGGGGCTGCTTTCTCCAATGGTGCTTTACGGAGAACACATTGACGGCAGGTTTTGATCTTTTGGTCAACTTCAACTGCCATTCTAGGCCAATAGAATCGTGACCTCACTAGATCAAGGGTGCGTTCTATGCCTAAGTGACCCATGTCATCGTGTAGGCTGGTCATAACTGTTTCTCTCCATTCTTCAGGCAGAACCAACTGATACTGCACCTCTGGACCTTCTTGTCTTTTCCTGTACAGTATTCCATTTATTAAAAGTAATCTGTTCCACTCTCTGCACATAAGAGAAAGTTGTGGAATCTCCCTCTTCACAGAAGGAGATGGCACCCCTCCCCCTTCTAGAGAGGAGATCACTTCCCGAATAACAGAGTCAGATCTCTGTTTTTCACGGACTTCTTCCTTGGACACCTTAGAAATGACCGGGAATCCATCAAAATGCTCTCCTTGCACAAAACCATCAGGCATGGAATCTGGATGGGCTGCAAGGGACTCCACCAATGGAACACTGGAGCTTTCTGATGCAGAGTCAGAAGGTTGACGTACAAGACGGGCTTCACAAATGGCTTGAACTACTTCAGGACCAACTCGGGTGTCATTATCAAACTCAGGCAGATGCTGCAGTGTAAATTGGTGGATTCTGTCTTGCTCTTTTTGGGAGGTAGGGTCGTCCAGCTCAGTGTCATGAGGACGTCTTGAAAGAGCATCTGCGTCCAAATTGTGTTTACCTGGGCGATACTGGAGTTTGAAAGAGAAGGTGGATAGGGCAGATAACCACCTGTAGCTTGTCGCGTCCAGTTTTGCTGAGGTGAGGATGTAAGTTAGGGGGTTGCTGTCAGTGATTACTGTAAAAGAGTTCCCATAAAGATAATCGCTGAATTTTTCAGTCACAGCCCATTTAAGGGCTAAGAATTCCAGTTTATGAGCTGGATAACGGGATTCACTACGTGACAGTCCACGGCTGGCAAAAGCAATAGCTCTTATCTGGCCATCTTGCTCCTGATAAAGTGCAGCTCCAAGACCGGTGGTGCTTGCATCAGTGTGCAAAATGTACGGCAGCTGAGAATTGGCATAGGCCAAGACAGGCGCTGAAGTGAGCTTGCTGATGATGGTGTTAAATGCTTCTTGGCAACTGTCTGTCCAGCGGTTTCCAAACGGCTCTTTAGGTTTGTAGTAATGGGTATTGTCATTGTTCACTTTGCACTTCTTCCTAATGGGACCATATCCGGCAGTTAGGTCATTTAAGGGCTTCACAATCTTTGAATAATCTTGTACAAATCTTCTATAATACCCTGCAAATCCTAGAAAGGAGCGTAGTTCTTTCAGATTCTTTGGATTTGGCCAGTTTTTGAGAGATTGGATCTTTTCTGGGTCAGTTTCAACACCGTTTCTTGACACAATATGTCCCAGGTACCTGACTGATGTCTGGAAGAACTTGCACTTCTCAGGGGATAACTTTAATCCGTACTCCTTCAATCGTTGGAGGACTCTGAGCAGGCGGTGTTCATGCTCTTCCAGTGTCGCAGAGAAAATTATGAGATCATCCAGGAATACAATAACTTCTTTGAGGTGAAGGTCAGACATGCACTTCTCCATGAGCCTTTGGAAGGTGCTTGGAGCGTTCGTAATCCCTTGCGGAAGCCGATTGAATTCCCAGAATCCCATTGGGCACACAAAGGCTGTCTTATGTTTGTCTGCTTCTTCTAGTTCAATTTGGTAATAGCCGGATTTCAGATCAAGTACTGAAAACCACTGGGAACCAGTCAGTACAGAAAAGGTTTCTTCTAAATTTGGTAGGGCATAAGCATCCTTCACAGTTTGTAAATTCAGCTTGCGGTAGTCAACACAAAGCCTCACGTCGCCGTTCTTCTTACGGACCACCACAATGGGAGATGAGAATGAGGACTCAGACTCCCTAATTACCCCAGCTTCAAGCAATTCTTCTAAATGAAGACGAACAGCATTGATATCTTGTGGATGGATAGGACGGGCCCTTTGTTTAAAAGGAGTCTCATCACTCAGCTTAATGTGATGCTTCACTTTACTGGAGTGACCAAAATCAAGGTCATGCTGGGCGAATACCTCAGGCATAGTGTTCAGCTTATGAATTACTCGTTCCTTCCATTCTGCAGGAATAGGGGAGTCAGCGAAGTCGAATTGCATTCCGGAAGCTGGAACAGGTGGCTGAGGGTTTGGAGCTGAACTTTTTGGGAAGGCAGCACTGGGCATTATCTGCTGCACAGCGTGAAGTTCGGCTATGACTCTCTTAGGCATGAGTATTACATCATGATCGGATTCATTTTTTAGTATTACTGGCAATTTAGTGTGGGGTTTGCTAGGTAAAGTGAGCAGACTACTGGTGACAATAAGACCTCCAGGAAGGGATGTCGTAGGTTGCTGCAGAACAAATTGCTTTTCAGGGCCTTTTGCAGTCACTGAGCCTTCTAATACAGAACTTTGACGTGCTGGGATGACTTTTGGCACATCACTGTGAAGCCTTACATTGCCCACCATGCTGTCTTCAGTCTGCTTGTGTCTGACTCCCAGAGTTCTTAGCACTGTCTTGTACCCATGATGCTGTGATTGGCACTTTGCTGGGTTCTCCTTACAATAACTCTCATAGAGGGCATCTAGGGTGTTGGTGCCTATTAGCAAAAGGGATTGAGCTGATCCATGAGTGTCAGAAACCACTAGCGCTAAGGTGGGGACTTCAATGGAGATGCCAAGGAATTCTTTAGGAAAAGTGATATTTAACTCAATGTAACCAGAATAAGGCACAGGTTGTCCATTCGCAGCTTCCACCTCAAGTAGGTCGTTAAGAGGTTTACATTCTACATGTGGCAAATGGGTTTCATGGAATGACTGGGGGATGGTGGTTACCTGGGATCCTGTGTCCAAGAGACAGCTGTAACTCTGGCCATCGATGGTTACCTGAGAGGTGCACTTTGTTCCCACTAGTCTATGTGGCAGTTGTTCATGGCACGTAGCATGGGCAGCTTTGTTGTTGATCCGCATCTTGTTGGAGTAGGGACTTCTTCTTGGTCCAGTCTCTGTTCGTCCCTCAACGGAGACTGAGGTCAGTTTAAAGGAGGTTGGGAGTCATGCCCAAGTTCCCAAGCTTGCTGCTTTTCTCGCAGTTGCTTTCTTTTAACAGCCACCAAAGATGGGTTTGGATCAGCATTGCACGAAGTAGCGATATGCCCATCTTCGCCGCAACAAAAGCAGTACCAGGGCCTTGGCTTTCCACTGAGTGATTTGGAGGAACTAGCCTGAGTTTCACGTGACACAGCTTTGGAAACCTGTTTGGTCCTTTCTCCAGAGTTCACCACCCCTGTCCTTTGTGAGTGTGAAGCTTGCAGATGGGTGATTTGACTTTGAAGCTGAACAATTTGTTTCTTTAAATCAGATGTATCTTCTGGTGGATCAGGACTCTTTTGGAACTTTAAGGTCTTGATTTGCCCCTGAAGTTCACCCATTTGTTTCTTTAACCCTTTCACCATAGCTGTCAACGAGCCTTCTTTTTCTTCTGCATCACGAATTTCAGCCTGAACTGCATGAGAACCAACGCGATGCCTGACGTTACCTAGGTGCTTCTTCATTCGTTGTTCTTTTGCTGTGTGCTTTTCTTCTTCAATGCGAAGTAGAAGTAGCAATTCTGGGAATGGTGGGGGTCTGTTTTTCTTCTGTTCTAACTGAAGATCTGCTATCAATCCGTTGTCCCAACAACCACAACAGAATTGACGCAGCAGGTGCTTGTCCGTCTCAGTAGCAGGTATGACTCCTTGTTTTGTGACTCTACTCATCACAGCATGCAGCCTCTGCAAATACTCAGAAGGCCTCTCACTAGCATCTTGCAAGGTGTTCAGAAACTTGGCAAAAAGTTCATCACCCTCCTCCACTGTAGCAAAAGCAGAATCTAACAGGTCAAGATAGGCCTTTGGAGTAGCCAAAGGGCCTAAGTGTTTCACCAGGTTTGCAGCTGGGGGCAGAAGACTGTCAAGGATCTTGCGAGATCTGTGTAGATCGGACAGAGAGGGATCTTTTAACAGAAGCTCAACGTTGTTGCGCCAAGTGTCATAATCTACCTCGCTATTGTGATGCGGAGTCTTTCCTGAAAATGTTCGAAGCCTTGCTGATGCATGTGCGTGTGATGCTGCTTCTTCACTTTTGACAATGTGCTCAACAACAACACGTTGCACTGCAGGTGGGTTTACGTCACTCAACGAGATGACTGGATCAATTGTGGGAAACCTTCTGGAATCAGCCATTGTGGCACTTGGGCAAGTCTGAGAAGGGTGTGCCTGACTGATTTCGGGGACATCACTGACGCTTGTGGTCTCAACATCTGCCTGACTGGTGTGGTCACTTGCTTCGTTGGCAAGAGTGGACTCGTGGCACAAGGAAAGATGTTCTTGCAGAAGCTCAGAGAATGATTTGTTGCTCTGTGCAGCGAGTTTTCGGAGTTCATCTAAGAAACTGTGTGTGGCACTTCCAGCGGCTGGGGGTACATATACTTTTGCTAGGGCCTTCAAGTGATAAACATCTCTACTGGGGCTAGTATGAGTATATGGAAAGAGTGGCCTAAGTGTGTCCATTGCAAAGGAACTCTTAAATTCAACTATCACATTTTTGTGGAACGTTGAAGTAGGGTCATCAATACGAAGAACCCTGCTAATAGGACCATGTTGCTCTAGGTAGTTGGTCAGATCTGAATCGGCTTCAGTTTCAGTTAAACCGCTAACGAGGACTGAGTTAGCTATGTTAACTGTTTCACGCCCTACTATTTCCATGTTGACGGTTTCTATTGCGTCAGCTTAGTTGACAAAGTATTCTAATTTTGATTGTTGGCTTTAATATGTATGTCCCAATCACCTGGCCTCTGTGTCTCAGGGTTTGACTGCTCCTGGCTGGCTCGCCAAATAATGTTGTAACCCCTAGCTTCCTGTAAGGAAGCTACACTATGCTAATAGCTTGATTACAAGAACCCAATCTGTACTCACAGAAAATTAAAAAAAACTACTTGTACAGAACTAAAAGAACTTTGGACCAGTTAGGTTCGCTCTAGGAGCAGTTGAAAGGAGAGACACAAGACCGTGTGTATGGTAAAGGTAGTGATTGTATTGACAAAATTAGTATTTACTTCACCATATATAAAAAATAAATAAATCAGAAAAAAAATAATGGTTCAAGTGAAAGGCTCAGAAAGAAAGAAATAAAATGAACATCCAGTAGGAACTTAAACAGGTAAGTACCTTAGAACTCTCTTTTTATATTAAGTGTCACTTATCACTCAGTGCTAATGTTTGTTATTTCTTATTTCAGGTGTTACTCAGTCCTCAGGTAAGTATGGTCACAACTTTTAGGATATAGGTGAGTATTAAGGTAAGTATTATCATTTAAAAGGTTTTAGGATTTTGGTTTAGTGTTGGAGGTAAGTATCTAGGTAAGTATTGTTTTATTTCAGAAGCTTTAGGTAAGTATATATATATATATAAATAGTATCATTATTTAAGGGTTTAATTTTAGTATATGAGGTAGTTTAGCTCCTATATATTATTTGGTAAGTTGTATTAAACCTTATATATAGTTTAGTTGTAGGTTTAGAATTGTACCTTAGTGACCATTTGAAATACTAAATACCAGAGTAGTATCCTTTTAACACAGAATCCTCACAATATTAACAAAATTCCAACCCAAAACAATTAAACAGGTAGTGCAAACTCTTAACCTTGGAAATGAACAGAAGAATTCCAGTTACAATAACCATTACTTGGTGTGCTTCAAATAATTTCCCCTTATGAGTGTTGTTTTTTTTCAGATTAAAAAAAAATTGAAAAATTGAGAAAAGCTGTCCTTTTTTTTCTTTAGAGAAATGTTCAACCGTCTATCAGAACTCTGTCCTTCAGTACTTTAAAGAGTTACCCTCTCAAAAAAGAAAAAATATAGTCCTGGGGGAAAAAATAAAAAAATACTCAAGCTCAGTTAAGTTGTCCTCATGGGCTGTGGCTCGCCATCTTGTTTTCCCAGGCAACAGGTATACATGTGACTGGGCAGAATGTCCTTAGCAGTCAGTCTCATCCCATAGAAACCTGGCCAAATCCAATCGTGAATGTTTAAGTTTCACCAATCTGGCAACCCGGCATGAAACGCGATCTTGTGCACATGAAATCCAACTGACTCAGCAGTTCACCTTAATCCTCTACTCTGACGGTTTTAATTAGCTTTACAAACTCTTATTAAGCTAACCAAGCTTTAATACTGGCTGCAAGCAGCTTCTAGTGAAGAGTACTCACACTTAAAGTGCTTAATTTTTTTAGCGTTTTTGCTCAATTTTAGCGCGATTGCCGCACCGCGATCCTTCCTATCTTCACCCCGACGTCCGACTGAGCTTCTGGCCTTGCGGGAACCCATGGCCACTCCCACTTGGCTGCTGATTGGCTACCATAGCTAGCTAGACTTACACTTATCATTGGCTAGATTTTTGCGCAGTGAACTTCTAATTTACCTTTATTGGCTAGATTTTTGCGCAGTGGGCGTTCCTGGAATCGCCACTGACTTTTAATAATAGTTTTAATTATTTTTTTTAATTATTATTGTTAAGGATCATTAATAATAATTCCTGTTATGTTTATTTTCCCAAATTAAATAATCTTTTACGTATTAGATGCTTCAAATTAATTAGATTTATGTTCTAACCTATTTATTTAGTTTTATTTAGTCTCATTATTATGTCTATAATGTAATTTATTTATTTATTTTAAATAAATTATAATTAATGAATTGCATTGACTCTACGTGTTCTAAACCTGGGTTACACTTGTTTTAAAGAATACGGCCATAAAACATTGAAACTACACATTAAATCTTGAGACGTTCAGCACAGCTGTTAACGGAAAGCCATTCCAGGTGACTCTACCTCATAAACCTGACTGTGAAAGAGATGATTATTTTGAAGAATCTAAAATATGAAACACATACTGGTTTGTTGAACAATTTTTTGTTAATTGAATAATCAATTTTTTTTTTTGTGTCTTACTAAATAGTGTTGAGTGATGCTGATAAATAGACCACTAAGACAATTGCAACTGCAGCCCAAGCTTTGGAACCTAGCTGCTGTTTTCTCAATTCTACTTGAAGTTCATGGCAGATCCATTGTGTATTAGGCATAACAGTGCCGCCAATGAAAAAAGGGGTCCACATAACACTAGTCTTAGAGAAGACCCGTACTACCTTGACTGCAGCCCAGAACTCAGCTGCTGTTTTCTCACACAGGGAGAACATAGAAACTCCACCCAGACAGTGACTTAAACCCAACACCCCAGTGCTGAGAGGCTAACATTCTAGTATATGTATGTATGCATTTCATGAGAAGTTTTTGCAAAAATATGGTGCTGTCCAGAAAAACTCTGACCTCTGACCCATATAAATCTGTAAGTAGGCCTCTGAAATGGACTAAAAGTTTGGCATTATGTTGGCTGCAATGTAATTAGACATATGCAAGAAACTACCTTAAGCTTCATTTCACTGCAATATAGGTAGTAAATTAGACATTATTATCTAAATGTAGCCTCAATATTGCAATATTACTTTGATTCAGAAAACCTGAAAACTACTTTGAAGAGCATTCCTAATCTAACTGTACTGCCTGTTCTAACTGTTTCCTGCACCTTGTGATGCAAAACCCCATATATTCTCAATATATCATATATTATAGGCCATATGATATGGGCATTTCATGCAGGAAATGAAAAAAAAGGGAAATGTGTTTGCAAATATGACCAGGTACTACAGTTACTATAAGAACAGAACTTGGAGTTTGATAATGAACTCTTGCACCAAAATAAGATGCCTTAATTTAGACAATCTGAGCTCATCTTTGTCTGCTCTCTGGTGCAGCAGGACAGCCACCACCACTACCATCCACCACCAAGTGCTGAAAACCATTTAATCAGATAAATAAATCTTTTCTGGAATCAAGCAGAGTGTGATCAGAAGGTCAGCGTCCATACAATGGGCATTAAACATCGCATAAAGCCATGTACTTTAAAACAAACGCAGCATCAGCTATTGTGAGGATGTTAATGGTGGCTCATTTAAATGACAATCATTCTACTGGCAATGCATTTCAATGTCCTACATATATAAATCTCACTCTCGCCAGTCTCACTACTGCTTTACGTGACTCTAGAGTGATTTATTTGTTTTTATTTGTTTTGTATTATCCCAGTCAATCATGGACCGCATGGGAAAGGTACGTGGAATTATAATTAATTTATATATATATTTTTAATTAATAATTTTAAAGAGGTACTAGAAAAGGTTCTTGATTGATGCCACTGAAGAACCACTTTTGGTTCCAAAAAGAATAATAGTAATGTTTGCAATAGAAATATACATTTATTACAAAACATAGTATTGTAGCCTAAATGGATTGCATTCATATATAAAAGGTTCACATAATATAATGTTTTATTTTTCATATTTATCATGTTTTATGCAGATATTAAATATATAAAATGTATACCGCCTGTACATTTCTTTTAGATAAAATTAAGTAGTCAAATTATAAAAAAAATATTGTATAATAATAACAATGTACAAGTTCAAATTTGCTAGTTATAATAACAATATCAATCATTTATCATTTAACAATATTAAACATTTATCACTTATAATATCCCTAATACCCTAATTAATAATTTCATAATTGTTATTGTTAATTGTATATTCATTGTTATTCCTAAATCTATCAATTGTATATATAATTCTGAATAAACAAGTTTGCAAATATAACTTTTATAATTAAAAGGAATTTAGATTTTTATTTTATTTTTAATTTATAAATTGTTCTTGGACAATTCCATAGAATAACCATGTTTGGATCCAGATGGAATTATGTTTACAATAGCAATGAGATAATGATAAGATAATAAAAAATATACAATAAGATCAAATACATACAAATAAGATATGACAGAACTGCTAAAATTATTTTTATTAATACACTGAATTTACTACAATTACCATATCATTAAAAAATATTAAATAATTTTACAGCCATGCAAAACAGTTATATCTTAAATTATACAATTAAAAAGTTTTTTTAAATTATATTTATGTAACGTTGTTCTTTATATTGTGTCAAAATGTAACTTTTGTGTTCTCAATAGAAATGCTCCAAAATGCCTTTTCCATAATTCTGGGAAAATGTTTCCAGTTTTAAAGGCATTTTATCAGTAGTTATATTGATGCAGTATATTTAACTCATGTGAAGAAGGCCAACCTGAATTTTCCACTGTACGCTGTTAAACATATTAAAGGATATAAAGGCATGTTTATAGATTCTTCTGTTTTTAAAATGTGGAGAAACATTTCAAATGCTTTGAGGAACCTTCAGGGAACAGTTTTCCTCTAAAAATCTCATTGAGGGGTTTCTCTACAGTTTCAAATTGAAGCATCTATAAACATTGCTTAGAAAGCTCACACTTTAACAGAAACTTGCATCACATACTGCCCAGCACTCAATGCCCTGTTAAACACTTTCTACAAGGACCGCTAAGGTTCTTCGAGGAATCTTCATGAAATTATCTTCAGACACAGCCTACAGGATGATGAACTGTATGGGTTGGGGTCACATATTTATGCTTCCCCTCCACAGATCATCTTCTACGAGGACAGGAACTTCCAGGGCCGCTGCTTTGAGTGCAGCAGTGACTGTCCCGAGCTGAGCTCGCACTTCAGCCGCTGCAACTCCATCAGGGTGGAGAGCGGAGCCTGGGTTCTGTACGAGAGGCCCAACTACATGGGCTCCCAGTATGTCCTGACCAGAGGAGAGTACCCAGAGTACCAGCGCTGGATGGGCTACAACGACACCGTGCGCTCCTGCCGTATCATCCGTCATGTAAGTGTCTTTCCATACAAAAACCTCAAACTTCTAGTAGGGTACAAAAATAACCTCCTTATACTTCATTTAATATTTTAGTTCATCAAAATACGAATATAATAAGAGTAAGAGTCCTTTGCAGGTTTCTGACAGAAAAACAAGCCTAACTACGATATACAATCTCCATTATCCCATTTTCAAAACTCCATTAAATTCAATTAATCAAATGAATTTTGTTAACCTCCACAGAATGTGACCTAATGCTGAAGATTCTATAGTTGCGTTGAGTTGTACTACTATAGTAGTACTATAGTTGAGTTATGTTGTACTACTATAGTAGAGCTTTGTTGTACTACTAATGCAGTGCTACTTAAAGGAGTACGATAGTTGGTTTATGTACTACTAATAAATATAGTTGAGTTGTGTTGTACTACTATAGTAGAAATATAGTTGAGTTGTGTTGTACTACTATAGTAGAAATATAATTGAGTTGTGTTGTACTACTATAGTAGAAATATAGTTGAGTTGTGTTGTACTACTATAGTAGAAATATAGTTGAGTTGTGTTGTACTACTATAGTAGAAATATAGTTGAGTTGTGTTGTACTACTATAGTAGCAATATAGTTGAGTTGTGTTGTACTACTATAGTAGAAATATAGTTGAGTTGTGTTGTACTACTATAGTAGAAATATAGTTGAGTTGTGTTGTACTACTATAGTAGCAATATAGTTGAGTTGTGTTGTACTACTATAGTAGAAATATAGTTGAGTTGTGTTGTACTACTATAGTAGAAATATAGTTGAGTTGTGTTGTACTACTATAGTAGAAATATAGTTGAGTTGTATTGTACTACTATAGTAGAAATATAGTTGAGTTGTGTTGTACTACTATAGTAGCAATATAGTTGAGTTGTGTTGTACTACTATAGTAGAAATATAGTTGAGTTGTGTTGTACTACTATAGTAGAAATATAGTTGAGTTGTGTTGTACTACTATAGTAGAAATATAGTTGAGTTGTGTTGTACTACTATAGTAGAAATATAGTTGAGTTGTGTTGTACTAGTATAGTAGCACTATATTTGAGTTGTGTTGTAGTACTTTAGTAGCACTATGTTTGAGTTGTGTTGTACTACTATAGTAGCAATATAGGTGAGTTGTGTTGTACTACTATAGTAGCAATATAGTTGAGTTGTGGTGTACTACTATAGTAGCACTATATTTGAGTTGTGGTGTACTACTATAGTAGCACTATATTTGAGTTGTGTTGTACAACTATAGTAGCAATATATGCGTACCATAGTTGAATTTGTTGTTATAAATAAAAACAGAATTTTTTAAAGGCCTGTTTTTGCTGCAAATGTACTGTCCCCTGTACCCTCTCCCCGTCCCGTCTCAGATGTCCGGATCGCACCGCATGCGCGTTTTTGAGCGCCCTGATTTCCTGGGCCAGACGATGGAGTTCAGTGACGACTGCACCTCCCTGATGGACCGTTTCCATTTCCGCGAGGTCCACTCCTGCAAGGTGATGGATGGCGCCTGGGTCTTCTTCGAGCAGGCCAACTACAGGGGCCGCCAGTACCTGCTAGAGAGGGGCGAGTACCGCCGCTTCAGTGAGTGGGGTGCCATGCATCCCACCGTGGGCTCCATCCGCCGTGTACAGGAGTACTGAACCTTCTTACATCCCATTACATACATACAATACTACTGATAGAAAATAAAATTTAAATCAACGTGTTTGTGTAATCCCAAGCATGTACTTGATCTCTTTATTGATGCATACATCATTTACACATGGTTACAATATATAATATCAACACAATCATTGGTAAAATAGGTAATTTCATTAAATCTTGAGAAAGATGTTTACTTTTTGCCTTTTAGTCATACTTACATTTTTCAGATTATCAAACAAACTTTAATATCAGACAAGTAAAATGTAAAATGTAAAAAACAGTTGCTTCTGAGCTCAATTTCACTACCACCCACAACCAGGCCCAATCTAAAGGAATTCAAGAACAGACAAGAAAACAAAGTAATTGACCTCTATCAGTCTGAAAAAGATTTTTCTAAAGTCATTTCTAAAGCTTTTGGACTCCAGCAAACCACAGGGAGAGCCATTATTCACAAATGGAGAAAACATGGAACACTGGTGAGTTACTGGCCTACTGAAATTACTGCAAAAGAGCATGGACAACTCATCCTTAAGGTTCCTAAAGAACCAAGAATAACACATTAAGAACTGCAGGTTTCACTTACTTCAATTAAGGCCAGTGTTCATGATCCAATAATAAGAAAGAGGCTGGGTGAAAATGGTATCCATGGGAGAGTTTAGAGGCAAAAACCACTGCTGAACAAATTAACACAAATGCCCATCTTACATTTCCCAGGACTTTGGGAAAATATTTTGTGCACTGTCAAAACAAAAGTAGAACTTTTTGGAAGGTAAGAAAAAGAACTTAATACTGAAAGTCAAACATGGCGGTGCTAGTGTGATGGTTGCCACAAAGGGTGCATTGGCAAGTTATTCGATTTAGGCGGCAAATACTTTTTCACGCCAGTGTAGTATGAGTACACAAATACTGTACAGTATGGATAAATATTTATTTAGCAAATAGTGGTCACTGGAGGTTACCAGAAAAATCTACCTGTTTAATTCAAGATTAGAGTTTCAAGTTAGCCAGCTGATTAATTTACATATAGTTTTTACTGTAGCTGTTAATTTACTCATTGAACAAGTTACCTTGGCCATCATTGCAACAACTGACTGCTGAGTGTAGCGTGAGGTCAGGCACATTTGTTGATCAGTATTGATTGAGTTCACATGTTCACTCATCACAAAAATGTATTTTACTATGGCCTATACTATAATATACCATTCATATTACATTCATATTCTCAGAAACATTGGCTATGTTGTAGTATAAAAGAGAATGGCCTATATATAGAAATGAAAGCATTTCTATGTTATTAATATTACGGTACCTGTAGCTCCTTGATAGCTAACATCAACAAAGAAGTGCACAAAATTGTGTGGAAAGCATGATTAGGGGGCAATGGCATGGCCTTTGATCTCATAGACTCGCTCATTTTTACATTTTCTTTCCTCTCACTCTCTGTTAGTATCCTCATCTGACGTCACAGGTATTAGGCACACGCATACACAAACACACATCATCATTATCCGTGAAAACACTTCATATGCTGTTTATAAGTATCTCACATGCACATGCATTTTAGAAGGTCTAAATCTCGTTTGACTGGATGAAAATATCAGAAGTCATTTTTTTATTTTAAGTTATGCAATATTGTTTAACATAGCTTCTCAGTTTGTTAGGAACAAATACTTCCTTCAGACAAGCCAGAACATTGGGTTTGAAACATCACATTAGGAGAGTTGTCCTTGTTTTATCTTCCAAAAGTTGGCAGGCGTATTAAAATGGAAAACCAATTTTATTACTAGCGTTAGTCTTTTTTTCACAATATATTGCTGCCCAATACGGTTACACCCATAGAAGAATTGCCTAGTGTGAAAATGCACAGATAGTTGTTCAAAGCCATCAAGGGATTTCAGAGTATTTTGAACTGACAAATATTAGCAGCATAGTTTGATGGCTAAGTGTGTATCTGCTGCGCAAAATGTTCAAAGGTTGAAAGGTCTGCATTTCTGATACAGATAAAGAGCTTGGGCCCTATTTTAACATTTACCTATAGGCAAACAAAAGGCAACTAATTCTCTTAATTATTTATGAATTTGTTTTGGTTGTAAACCAATCAATGTGTCACTTGCCATTCCCTTTAACAGGCAGGTGCGCTGATTTTGGTGCGTTGATATTTTAACAGCGTGGCACATTTGCGCATCTCAGCAGAGGAAACTGACCTGTGCGGCAATGTTATTTTATTCTTTATTCTGTTTATTGTTGATGTAAACGTTGGGATTACACTCTGCGTGGCTGAGATAGGTATAGACTCAAAAAATTAACTAACGTCTAGGTTCATTTCTTTAAAGCCAAAATAGCAACACACCAGAAATTTACCTGAACACACCTCATTTCCAGACCACCACATCCATCGGTGTAGATATATTCCTAAACTCTGACGCTATTTTAAAGGCGCAGGCACAAAGCATGAAAATAGACTGTTGATGGGATGTAAGAAAGGAATGAGTATTGTGATGCGCCTTGCGCAGGTTGTAAGATAGGACCCCTTGTCTTTTTCCTGTTTAGAAGTATTACTGATAAATATGAACCAACTGGTACCATACTTAATGCCAGGTGTGGGCTAGAGAAGTATTAATTCCTGACATTGATCTGTGAAGCAGTGAAACCTTGTTTCCTACAATGATGGTGCCCTGTCCAATATTTTTGAGATATGGAGTTGGGGAGTTGGAGATGCATTTTGGTGCTAATCCTGACCAACAGCTCTCTCTTCCCTTTGAATGTAATCAAATCCTCACAGTAATGCAGTAATGCAAAATCTAGTAGAAAGGTTTTGCTGGACAGTTACTTTAACAAAAGTTAAAGGTTAGTTGTTTTTTTTTTTAGATAAAAAACAATAAATGACCAGGTATATTTCATATGCCACATTAATGGGCCCAGTCTCTCATAAAAGTACTTGATGTTTCCAAACCTCATTCAGTATGGCCTGGTATGAAAAGTGTTCGATATGTGGAGGTTATCTGGGGTGATTGGCCTATCCCTGTGTGTGTGTGTGTATACACAGTGCAGGTGTTGGTCAATGGGCACAGATAAAGCCTGAGACAATAGCGCCGTGATCCGTGCTGATGATTCAGGGGGATTTGCCAACGTTTCCACAGAGTACCAGCAGGGCATACAGGAGCGCTGAGGTGGCAGCCGATGCCAGAGAGATCTGGAAAAAGGGGGAAAAAACCCAGTCAAGCTTTTTATTTAATCATGCCATCCTGATTGAATGTGCAAAAACAATCAATAAAACCCATTAAAAACCACAAACACAGCCAGATCAGAATAGGTACACTCTAAAACTCCAAAGCTGCCAGTCAACAGTAACTGCCAACACTGCTCCTATATTGTACTGATGCACCAATATTGTTAAAACTTGACTCCCTGGACTTTATCTTTCAGTTTTAAGTAGATGTTAATTGCAAACAAATAAGTAAACAAATAACTCTGTCATACACACTCCGCCTCGTAATTTTACTTCACTCAAAGTTTGTTAAGTGCCATTTTATTCTCAGTTGTTCGATTTAAACTGTGTCCTTTCCACATACTCTTTAATTTGAAAAAGTGCTGACATAAAATGTGCTTTATTACATTAAAATGAATGTGTTATTTATTATTTTTAAAATATTGAGATGACAAGTAATGTATGGAGGAGAGAGGGGCTTAGAAGCTCTCAGAGGAGTTTCCAGCATGCTCTTTGTTTGTGGTTATTAGGAGGTTATTGGGGTTACCTGTGTTTCCATGTGTTATATGTGTTTGCAAAACTACAGAAGATTTTGCAGGGGTGGTTACACAGGTGGAGACTTTTTCATCTACTTGGTGTTGGGTTGGGGGGTTAATAAGGGTCTCCATTTATAGGCTGTAATTTCAGAAGAAATTTGTTTGGTGTTTTTTCTTGATCTGTCCTGTTTTGAGTAAAGTTTGCTCAGATCTTTTTTTTCTGTGATATAGCAAATTAACTTCACGATTTCATGAATTCTTATCAGGTCTGTTCTCATGTACCTGCAATTTTAATTTAATATTTAATTGTTGTTTCCCATAGGTAGCCTGTTATATACTATTGGGAAAGTATCAGGGTGTAAGTTAACAAATAGTAAATAATAAATTAATAAAATAATAAAATATTAATATTCAAAAATGAATTACGTTTACACTGTGGAGTAAATTCAACTTTACACAAAAATGTATTTGCACAAGAAAAAAGTGACATAACAGAGATGTACACTTAAGTCTTGGCTACTGCTTTTTATATATAATAAATTAACACTTTTTTGCTCTAAAATTCTGCCCAAATAATATGCCCATGTGGGGCCTGTAAAGGAAGCCCAACTGTGAACCTGAAGGTTTTGATAGGGCCAGGAGGGGTTAAACATGAGCCCCATTTGGGTTTTACATTGCACATGCGGCCTAGGTGAACCCATGTGAGATTAAGGTGGGCTGTAATGATGGGTCCATTTGGGAATCCCAACTGGGTCCCAGTTAAAACACATGTACCGTACACACAACCTCGGAACAACCTGGCCACCTGAAACCCATGAGCATGTGGGCAGGGTGAATTCAATAATAACAACTTTAAAATCTGAACCAAGTAACCAATTAAAAATGGTTCAATGTGGAGTGTTAGGCTTTTGATCAACTATTTAAAAATAAA
Organism: Astyanax mexicanus; assembly: GCF_023375975.1. Taxonomy (NCBI): domain Eukaryota; kingdom Metazoa; phylum Chordata; class Actinopteri; order Characiformes; family Acestrorhamphidae; genus Astyanax; species Astyanax mexicanus. The sequence continues at coordinate 33,812,430 of NC_064412.1, forward strand.
TAAATAAATAAATAAATAAAACAGCAGCTTGCCAGGCAGCACATATCAATGGTAAAGACAATATTAACCCTATTACAACTCAATGGGTGCGGCACGGTGGTGCAGTGGATAGCGCTGTCGCCTCACAACAAGACGGCCTGGGTTCAATTCCTGATTGGGTTGCCCCTGGGTCTTTCTGTGTGGAGTTTACATGTTCACCCTGTGTCCTTGTGGGTTTCCTCCCACAGTTCAAGGACATTGGCCCCTACGATGGATAAAGCAGGTATTGACAATGGATGGATGGATGACAAGTCAATGAAGCATCAAACTGATTTTTGAAGCTGCTATTTTAGGAACAACACTCTAATTGCTAATTTAATCATTTTAACCATTAAATCAGATCTGCTAAGATGACCGTCTGCACTGTTATTTGCGAGTGATAAAAATAGATTTGTGTGTCCGAACATCACAAGCGTATTTGCATGAGTTGCTGTGGTTTCGAGGTCTTTAGTGCTCTTGTTCGACCCCCACACTTCCGTCACTCTGGATTTGATTTTATTGTTTTTTTTTTCATGTTGTAAAAAAAAAAAACTTGTTTAAATCTAATGTGAGCTTGCTAAGACACATCTGTACAAATTTGTACCAATCTGTACATCTGTACCAATCCTCAACACTAGATGGCATTAGACTACTGCTGTACTCACAGGCAGTTCAGGACCCCCATGTTTTGTACTCTCATTCATTTGTATTAGCAAATGCGTGAGAGTAGTAACCTAAAAGAAAATTTTACAGAAGCTAAACGTGATGTTTCTTCAAGTTAGCAGAAGCAGCTGAAGTATCTGCTTGCGAGAATTCATGAAGGCTGAAGAGCTGCATCAAAACAAACTTCGAAAAGGGCTACTTTGAGGAACCAGTAGTTTATGTTCTGAGCTGGGTATTATGTCATGATTTTGATGTAATTATTATTGTCAATTGTTAAAAATACAGTATATTGTTTGAGGTTATTGTAAATAAATGAAACGTTTTACCCTACAGTATATGTGAATGTAATGATGATGAGGAGGGCTATGTTGTAATGTTGCAATCCGGTGCAAAAACGTTTTAAAAAATCTTTTTTATTATCCTGCTGTAAAATTTCAGTTGAAAGCCCTGTAATGAGAGGCACCACATGTGGCCTCAGTATGTCCTGCACATATTGCTGAACTGTTAGTGGCCCTTATATCACAGCTAGAGGTGACCAACTGTCATATGGATTACTCCCCAGATCGTCAGACCAGCAGATTTTTGTTTTTTTGTGATTAGCTTTAATTCCACAAATGTTGTTCAAAAGTCAAAAGTCACTATAGGGTGGGCTTTGATTCAGTTTAGCGAAAGTGTCCCCCCAAATGTCAAACCTGTTCTAGGCCTTTGATTGTAGTGCATGTGTGTGTGTACTGTGCTTTGTGTGGCAGATACTTGTGTGTGCAGCCTTGAACAGTTGACTGAGCACACACTGAGAGCAGAGGGCAAGCAAAATATGATGACTCACTGCACATTCCCTCTATCAGTCTCTCTCTCTCTCTCTCTCTCTCTCTCTCTCTCTCTCTCTTTCTCTCTCCTGCCTCCCTCACCTAAATCAAAACCCTAAATCCACACTGATACCCAGTACCACTCACTGGAAATCCACATGCCAGCCCTGTAGAGGATGGTCATTCCTCCTACAAAATAACATTAAAACACACAGTGAAGAAAAGAACAAACAAGTCCTGAATAACAGGGAGGTTCAAAAACACTCAACTCATTTTGGTGACTCTTCTGTGTTATCTAATGTGAGAGTAAAATTAAATAAGTTGTAAACATGTTATTAATCTGCAAATCGCAGAGACAACAGAAAAGAGTCAAGGTGTTATCAATGTTTCAGGCTCATTCTGAGCAAACTAAGCTAATGTATACAAAAACTACATGCTCAGACTTACTGTGTGATGTCAGAGTTTTCATAAGCTGTGTTTTCCTCGTCCACATGGCTCTGCTGGTAGCAGAGTTTTAACAAATCGCCATCTTGGAAAGCGTTTTCGGAAAGCTTAGCAACAGCATTATTATATATGGCAGGCCAAAATTCAGACCAAGCATTGGTTTCCTTAGATGTAGCCATGCAGTGCATCATGGTTCCAATGCACCAAAAAGTGGAGCCTAGGCAAACTTCTATCCAATCGAAAGAGAGCATGTGTTTGGCTTTCTCCTCAGAGCAATGTATGAAACACTCATGGAAAAAAAGGTTTCAGCTTCCCTGTTCTTAATGATCCATCGGATCAACACAATACACTCAATACAGCACAGTTGCAATAATTGTTGGGCTCTTTGATGGATTTTGAAAATATTAATATATAATTTTATTTACAAAGTGTGTTGGTCTATGTGCTGGAGCTCAATCAAAAAAATTATAGACTACAGTTTTTATGTAAAATTTCTAGGAAATGTATTTCCCATTTAAACACATTTAAACACACACATGCAATTGGATGACACAGGAATCAGAGTGATCAAACATACATTAGTGCTGACACGTAGCAAAATAACACCAAAATATCAATACACTCATACGGAACACTTTAGGATCACTACACTAATACTGGTCAGGGCCTCCGTTTTTTTATGACTGCATCTCACAATTCCTGCAATTCCTACCACATCCCAAATATGTTTTTGCTGGACTCAGGTTTTCCAGGAAGACTCTAGAGGCAAGTGTGCAATAATAATCCTTTTAATTCTGATACTATTAAAAATTGATAGATAACAATTAGTGCAAAATTGGTCTTTGGCAAAGGCCCTGTCATTGGCCCAGGTCTGCAACATCTTGATCCCCACAGATCCTGTCATACATAGAAGAAAACAGCTGAGCCAACCACTAATCAGATGGCAGCACCAAACTTAAGGTGTTCAGGAAAAAAAGTGGAAAATCAAAACAGTGCCTACAAGCAGTTATATTATTATAACCAGTTTTGCCAATACTCCCTTTATTGAAAAATGCATTTTTAACAGCAACAATGTATCTCTACACATTTAAATTTGAACTATTTCCTGAAAAAATATATTTTTTTATAAAAATAAAAGACCATTTCTTTTGAATTAACTTAACATAAACATTTTTTTATATAAAAATAAAATATGTTCTTTCTTGATTTCACTTAACATAAATACTTGTTTTTATAAAAAAAATATATAAAATAAACAAAGTCTTTCTTGACCTGAAATATTTAACACTGTAAAACTGAACATTGAACCTGCTGTTCTCTATGGAAGCCCATTTCCGCCACCTGAAGAAAAAAAAACGTCCTCAACTAAGTCATAATTATGAGATAGAAAAGTCATAATTATGAGATAGTAAGTCATAATTATGAGATAGTAAGTCATAATTATGAGATAAAAAAGTCATAATTATGAGACAGTAAGTCATATTTATGAGATAAAAAGTCATAATTATGAGATACTAAGTCATAATTATGAGATAGAAAGTCATAATTATGAGATACTAAGTCATAATTATGAGATAGAAAGTCATAATTATGAGATAGAAAGTCATAATTATGAGATGACTTTTTATCTCATAAATATGACTTACTATCTCATAATTATGACTTTTTTAAAACGCCTTTATAAAGAGATAGGGAGCCCGAGAACTGGCGAAAAACGAAAACGGGCGGAAACTAAAGACACAGCAAGCGCGAGAGAGAGAGACAGGGGAGAAAGAGAGACGCGTGTGATTGGGGAAGAGCGGAGGGGGAATGGGTAAGGGAGCGGTGTGTGGTTGGAGGAGATGAGGTGGAGAGAGAGAGAGAGAGAGAGAGTAACGCACAGTGACTTAAATAAGTAACTTTAATCTGATTACTGGATTGGAAATAGTAACGCGTTAGATTACTCGTTACTGAAAAAAAGGGTCAGATAAGGGTAAGTAACGCGTTACTGACATCACTGGTGGCAGTGGACAAATTTTATTAAATTTAAGCTATTGTATTAAATGCAAAGAGACAAAACTCAGAGATGTCAGTCTGGACTGGACTAAAATGAATGGATAACCATTGAGTTCAACGAAAAACAGTAGGTAATGCAGCCTGTACTTTTCTGAAGAAAAACACATACATGGACAAGGGAATAAAATCACAGAGATAAAAGAGAAAATTACCCCAGGACCTTTTAAGAAACTAATCATGTATGGATAGGGCTTTAGATGTTATATGTATTGTGCATTCTGAGATGGTTTTATATTCACCACATATTGTGTACCATAACTGTTGATCAGTTTTAAGCATTTCTAAAATAGTTTCTCAGAATATTTGTATAAATATCTTACTGTTGGTCTTCAATTCCTTTTGGTGAGTGTTTGCTTTGGAATACTTCTTACTGAATTATGTCCTTTAACCCACAGCTCCACTACACTGGACAACAGACTACAGGAGTAAGCACGGTTGCAGTAAGCAGGAAAGACAGAAGAAGAAATAGGGTAAAGCTCACTCTGAAAATGCAATGAAGTCAAAACCCTCTGTGGTGATTGAGTCATCGCCTGCCTACGTTGCATCAAAACACTGCCAATTTGTGAAGGCCTTCAGGGCCGTGGGTTGTAGTGAGGGATGACTTGGCCTTCTTGGCTGGGAATCCACCTCTGATGGGTTGCAATGCTATCATAACACAATCCCACCTAGCAATCTTTAGACGCAACCACCAGAAACCATTTCATTACACTGCTTTCTTGGAAAACAGTATTTTATTGTATTTCAGGAATGTTTCCAGAACACCAACAATACTAATTTAAAATAAGAAATATTAACAGGTACAATAAATTCTTTCATGGAAATAAGTTGATAAATTACTCACATACTAATAATCACAATTTTGTAGACATGTGATGTTACTAAAACGCACTATTAAATAAAATGGTTCTCCTTTAATTTAAGTAATATTTCTTTTGGTTTTCTGTGAGTGTTTAAAGATATATAGAACCATGACAACATAAATAACCATTTAAATGCTTCAATAATTATGTACCTGTTTAAAAGTGGCAGTGGTTCTATTTTGTATGCTATAACAACACAAATAAGCATTTAAAAGGTTGAATAGTTCTTCAAGAGCTCTTCAAGGGGCCTTTAGTAAAGGCAGTGGTTCTGTTTAGACACATGGCAAATCAAAAGTACCTTTTAGATGCTCTTCTGATTGATGGAGAATAAAATGGTTCTACATGGTCCCAACAAGGGTTCCAGCACTGTTACAATAAAAAGAATCCCCTTTTAGTACTGTACACAATAGGTTTGTTTCGAGTGTAGTTCCTGTAGTTCGTAAATTACATGGAATTCTTGGACACATTTAAATAGCTTGATATTTGTTGTAATTTGTAATAATTCAAATGCCTAAATAAAAATAGAAACAATGTGTTACCTAACCACTTATAATAATTATTCAGCTTTACCATGCAGTACTGTAGACATGGTAAAACCACACTCCTCACCAAAGACAACTGTATAAAAAGTAATTTAAAGTGTAGTTTAACAATAATATATATTTATAGTAAAGTGTCCCTTCTGAGTAAATCTAGAAAAATGTTCTGTTATATAGTGTTTATATGAAATTTAACCAATTATGCTGCAACACAAAAGGCATGTTATATCAATATAACATAAAATAAATATTTTTCAGATTTCCTTTTCTGAGGTTTTCTGAGGTCCAAAGCAGGATTGCTATTTCTACAAATAATCAGCCCCTTTTGCTTAGAGTGTATTTTAAAGTGTAAGTAGAGAATCTTTATAAAGAAAAAGACGCAATATCACAGTAAAATCAATGCCAACATATGAAATCATTTATTTTCACAAAGTTTCAATACATGTCTCATTTATACAGGTACTCATCTAATAAATATAATATCACAAACAACCATGAGCCAGACATCGATGACTCTAAATGGACTCAAGTTAAAACTCTGGTCGTACCGAACACTGATGTGAGGACAGTTGATTGCTATAAAATATCCATAGAACATTTCAGAAAACAAATAAACCAGTTTATAAATGGATACAAATCGTAGCCCTTTTACACTGCAGCATTAGAGTCTAAACTGGAGATCTGTAGTCTGTTAGGTCCAAATTAACATTTCACTTTGGTATAGAAATATTTGAAAAAGTATGTTTTTTCAGTTTTACACTGAAGATATAGAAGCATTTTCCAAACTGAAACAAAAAAATGACCATAAATTTCAGATAAGAGCTTAAAAGGGAATCCACTAATAATTCAGTTGTTTGGGATCTTACAGTAAGGAGAGCAAAAGTAAGGTTGTTTACTGCAAAGAAAAGATAGGATTTCTTTGCAATAGTGGTGACAGAAAATATTGTTTTGCTGGTTTGAGTGAATCAGATACAGCAGTGCTGCTGCAGTTTTTAAACACTGTGTTCCCTCACTGTCCACTTGATTAGACACTCCTTTCTAGCTGCTGATGTAAAGTAAGAGACAGAAGCTCATCTGTTGCTGCACAGGATTCACAGGATACTGCCTATTCTCAGTCCAGCAGGTGTTTAAAAACTTTAGCAGCACTGCTGTGTCTGGTCCACTCATCAGACCCACCATGCCATGTCTTTTCAGACATCTGTTTCACCACCACAGTGACCAAAACGAATTTGAAAAAATCCTGAACAAAGACTTTCATACCAAATCACACTGAATGATGTTCACAACTTACATACAACTACTTAATTATTTAGGCTTAGAACAAAATGTGAACTTCCTCTTTAATCAGCCACTGTTTATCTCGCTCTGATAAAGTGGTTGGCTGATCTTCTCGAGGCCAAATGCTGCCATATCAGCATGTCCCAGCACAAAACACACATGTGGGTATGCAAAGTGTTAACTCCTCCATATCAGAGGAGGGGACTTTTGCACTAGTAGTGATTTAAAAACAGCCTGACGAGAAACAATCTATTGGAATGTCGGTGATACAAAGAACACAATTTTAACAACACATATGTACAAAACATTAAAAAAACAAGACAAGTACAAGAGCTCTGTTTTACTTTAAACACATTAAAAGATAAAGTACAATTATAACCTAAACTTCACTTAAACGTCATCACAACACGTCTGACCTGATCACGTCAATACCAAAGGATCAAATCTTTAAACAGGGTATCTGCAAGTTTTGGGAAATTAAACCTTTTAATAACACTAAAAAAAGTTTTTTTTATGGTATGATGATGCATTTTCTCATTGTACTGACAATAAGATTTTTTCAGCATTTTATCATCATTATATTGTACTGTATCGATACGGGGCATCTAAATTTTTAATAACTCAATAATTCACTATGCATTTTATTACACAGAGTGTAATTAGTGCTATTTAACTGGATACAGTGCAGCAAAATAATCAGTGAATAGTTACTGCACTATAAAGAGAGAACTTAAATCAGTTTTACAGAATCTGCCACTGCTGATGCATTTTGTCAATGTCAAACCAGAAAATAGACCCCTGAGCTACCCCTGTGTTACAGACTAGAACATATTTCAGTGCAGCATTTCAGTTTAGCATGGAGAAATGGCAGAGATGGCATTAGTTAATAGCTGTAGAAATTATTTGGATACTAAATCAGCTTAGACTGCACCTGAACAGCCATGTAGCTCAAACACAAGGAGTATGTTTGATAGTATGTTCTCACAAAAAGCAAACCACTATGAAGTTTATCTGAGACCAGATCCAAACCACCTAATCTTACAGTTTTCATACCTGCCTAAATAAGCAACACAAAGAGTACAAAGAGTCCAAAGAGTGCTAATGTGATGCAGATACTCTGTTTAAAACAATTTTACATTATATTAGAGCACAATTTACCGGCATAAAAATCATTTTCTGTGGAAGAGAATCAGAAAGCCCCCTGAATTCATTCCTGGAATGTGTGAGAAATGAACAGACTTGTACAGTGCTGTTATTGCATAAGAACATTTCCAGAACTCCCATTGCAAAATCATTAGTGATTGGTAGCTTAGGGGTGCTAACTGACTTCAAACTACACCACTCTGTTTATACCAGCACCTCCTCCACAACCGCCGTCGCCTGTGACGTAACCTGACTGAGGGATGATAACACTCTGACCCTCATGTGATGATAAACCCACGAAGGACTAGTAAGCAACAGGTCATCACAACCTGGTGACAATCATTACACACAGCATTAGGTCAGCAGAGACCTTGGCAGATGGCTGAGGACATTCATTAACAGATATATATTTACACAGACACACAAACATATGGTTAAGTTTATAGATGCCAGTTTACAAATTTGGAAACACTGTGAACCCTCTTAAACATGGTAAACTCAAACCAACTCTAGCAGCCTCTGTGAGAGAGAGAGAGAGAGAGAGAGAGAGAGAGAGAGAGAGAGAGAGAGAGAGAGAGATTGTAAAGTAACAGCAGGCAACCTTAAGAGTCCAGGCTAAAGATGCAGCAAGCTGAAGCCTGCCAAAGTAAAACCACTATGACACAGACACACATCAGCAGTGTGTAGCAACACACTGTAGCCTGTATCTTCTTAACCAACCTCTCACCTACCCACTAACTACAACTAGTGCATTACAGTCCAACATAACAATAGTTACTAAGGGTTAGTCTTTTAAATTAGTGCTCTGTCTAAGAAAAGTGCAAAGAAAGAAAAAGTACAATCAGTGTATCACAAGAGCTTAGCCTCAAAGTGAGTTTGGATTACAGTAACAACAGGAAATAATAAATATTAGTGAGAGAATTAGGGGGTACACCATATTCAACACACACTGCTGTACAATAGGTAAACAGGCCAGCTGCTTTTCTACACATGGGCCTGCATTCACTTGCAGATTAAGTATTAGCGTATTAGAGTGTAAGACTGCTGGTAGTGGAAGGGCAGCACAGTGCCAAAGGTGTACCAAGCCAGATAACATGCCCAGGTGGGGTCTTTATGGATAGCCCCAGTCTGGGCCCCAGAAATTGTCCAAGGGTTTTATGTTGGCCCCACATATAAATGACAGTGATGGGCTGACCCATCAGGGTCAGTAATGGGACGAGGAGAGGTTAAAGCTACGTGGGACCATGTGGGATTAGCATGAGATGTAATGATGGCCCCCACTTGGGGGTCCAACTGGGTTCCAGTAAAAACACGTAAACCCATAACAACTCACAACCTGCATGGAACCCACTATGCCCACAATTCAGCCACACATGAGCATTTTAACTTGGATGTTAGCCACATCCAAGGCTTGTAATGGCTCAAAAGTGAGTCAACACAGTTAACAGTCCATTTACAAAAACAGAGGTAAAGATATTTCCTGTAATAAAAGTGATGCGGTATGACATGAATAATAAATATTAGCTGTTACCAAAATAAGCACCCAGTCAAGTGAATAAAACTCTGTATCTGTATCTCTTTATTGTGGCTGGCTGCTACTAATATCAGCTCCCTTAAATTTCAGGGCAGTGCTACTGTAAAGCTAAATGCTGGTGGCTTTCTTGTCTCCACCTTGAGTGTGGAATGGTTTCCCACACCCAGATTAAGCCTAAACCTGGAGTAAACAGGATTTCTATAAATAGCAGTGCACATTAGGCTAAATCCACATTCAGAAATGCAGTCCTTAAAGGATGTTACTGACCAAGCCTGTTACCGTTGATAATCACTAAACTGCAAACAGTCATCGTAGTCATCAATTAGCTTGATTTGATTTGCATAATAAAGACAAATGGCAGAGTTTTATTAATTGTTAGCATGTTGTTATTCAACATTAGCTTTTTAGACTGATAAAAGATTTTGTGATTAAGTGTTGCTGGTCATTCCTTTAAAGGGGAATTTCACTGATGGTTCAAAACTTCTTAGTAATTCTGTAGTCAGAGAGTAAACAAATTCATGCAGATTGCAAAATTTTGATTTCAGAGGAAATTACGTTTTCAGATTTCAGAAAGATCATTAATGCAAGGGCTTACAATGTTGACCATATAAATATAGCAATTTCACTAATTATCCAAAATGAAACTAGCAAAAGTAAAACTACACAAGCTTTTGTGTGTATTTCATGTTGTTTCAACTTTAGCAAAATAGTGGTAAAGCTAAGAAATAGGCTTTTTAGGTACTCTTTTGATAAACAACACCCTGCATGTATCCCTGTGCAAGTATTTTAGAACAATTTCACATCAAACCACATTAAATGACTAAATGCTTACATTGAATACCCAATTAATTTAGCAGAAGTTTTAAAAAATCAGTGGAACTGTGGACCTGAGATGACCTCCATATGATCTTCATATCCACAGTTACCCAAAGAGATTTGACTTGGGCCTGGACCTAAATGACCCAGAGGTTTCCACAGCCTCCCTCTCAAAGTGCCCAGACAGAGACGTGCTATGCACAATCTGTGTCCTTGTTCGGATCTTGCTGAGTCTGGGCCTAAGCCCGCGCAGAGACGTCTTCCTGCGCAGCACTTTCTCCTTTACAAGCCCTGCGTTCTCACCCACTGTGCTCACGTCGTCCTCACTGGCACTGTGATTCAGCAGCTTCAATGGCCTAAGGTTGGCCTGGAGGACCCGGGACAGCCTCCACCCGCTGGCTTCTCCACCATGGACTTCCCGCTGGACTTCAACATCAGCTTCACTGATAGCCCCAACTATGTCGAGGACATCGTGTGCCACCTCGCTCTTCATGTATTGGCTGGCTTTCCTTCCGCTGTAGTCTCGTACTTCCACGTCAGCATCATAAGCACCCACCAACAGTTTTACTACCTCCATGTGGTTGTGCATGGCTGCCAGGTGCAGTGGCGTGTAGCCGGCACTGGAGCGGGCGTTTACATCCACTGGAACACCACGCTGAGTGGCAAAGCTCACAAGGAGAGCCAGCAGCTCGGCTTTGCCCAGTTTGGCGGCCCAGTGAAGGCATGTGAAACCAGTCACAAAGTCTTTCTTGCCAATAAGGCCTGGCTCGGTGGCCAGCAGACGCTGTAGGCTTTCCCACTCGCCATCGCTGGCACACATCATCCACTCATGCTCCAGTGGTTCTAGAGCAACTGAAGCATTCTCGTAGTACATGTTGTTGCCGGAGGAGGAGTTCAAGGACGTTGCGTCGCCATCGCTCCTGGCAGAATCCTTGCACCTGTTGGACAGGTAGACTGAGCTCCTCAGGGCCATGCTGCGCCGGACCTGTGGCGAACTTGACATCATGTGCTCGAGGAAGTTCTTCCTGCTGCCTTTTGGAGTGTTAATGTCAATAAATGGCCCCTCATCTGCAGACTGTTCACCACCACGCTGGGACCCTCCAGACTGTTTGCGCCTGAGCCACTGAGATATTTTCTGATCTGACTCGCTCTGCAGGTCCAGTGGACCTGTCGGAGCAGTCTGATCTGATGAAGCATCTTGGCCATCTGTCTGTTGGTCATCCTGTGTAGATGATGTACCCTCCAAGTAGGTACCCTTCCAATGAGTCCTAGTTTTCAACCCATCTGGAACAGTCTGATCAGGACTACTACTCTCCAATCCATCTGGAACAGTCTGATCACACCTTTCTTCAGACCCAACCATGCTTTCTACTTCAGTCCTGTCAGTCACATGCAGAAGAGACACATCTGCCAGCACTGTGATCTCTGGTATATCCTCGAGTTTTCTGACTCCCTTTTCAGATCCTTTTCTTGTCATGACCTGATTGCCCATCTCTGCTTCAGGCTGATCTTCTCCTGCAGGCGAGGTGTTCCCCGGCACACCCGGACCAGCAGTTCCGCAACCAGTGCCAGGTGCAATTTCTTGTTTTGCATCTCCGTTCTCGCTGCTTTCTGACGGGACAGCTCGTGTAGCGTGCGTAACGACACTGTTCCTGCCACCGTTCCCCTGCTCCGTATCTCCCGTCCTTTCCATACCATCCTGCTGACGACCATCACGGTCTCCTCCAACGAGCCCACCTCTGAACTTCTTCTTCAAGCACACGTATTTCTCCCCATTGTCCACTTTCACCACGGCCACGCTGTCAACATACCCTTTGAAAGCCTCTTTGGCCGCTGATTTCTTGCCTGGCTCGGTCGGAATGGCTGATCGAAAGTGTTCAATCAGATCCACGTTCCTCGCTCTCCCACCCCTCTCCGTTAGGAAGCGCAGAACCGCTTCTTGGGTGCATTCGCTCGCCATCGGACGGATTTAATCCCAGTCTGCCCGACCTGCACGCTTTATTTAGTATGGAACAGGTTAATCCTCACCAGAGATGTTCATCGTTTCCACAACACGAAGAAGCTCAAGCGGCTGCTGAGGCTCGTGCTGAAGCTGCATTCGACGCCTGCCCCGTTTTGGATGGGCTATTATGTCCACACACACACACACACACACACACTGCCCGCTCATCCCGTTACCAAGCTGGAAGTAATACACAGCCCCACCAGCAAGCGGAGCACCACCACAAACTACACTACACCCCCTTCCAGCAGCGCCCAGCTCCAAGTCTACAGATAACTGCGCCCAGGCGTCCGCCATTGTGGATCTAACCGTCGCTCAATTTGAATGAGACGGCCGTTCCAATTTGAACCAAAATGAACGTTAGTTTCGAGGTAGTACCACTCGTACTGAGATAGGGGTGTCCAGCTTCACACGCAGAGAAATAGTCCGGTTATAAAGACTTAGCTTACACAACATGTCATATTTTATCTTTTATAATATTGTTTACTTACATATTATACGTAATTGTATTTTTGAAGATTATCGACGTATAGTTGTATATTCTTTACAAAGATACGAAGTACGTCCTTCCCTCGGCGCCCCGGAGTGATACGCTCCCTCGCATTCCAATCGTTTCTCCAAACTTTTTTCAATCACTTCATCCGCCTTAATCTCAGGGTTTTGAGAAAAAAACACTAAAAACACTAAAAACAGAGCAGAATCACACTATTTCTACACATCATGTCGTCGTCTGATGTAGCTCGACAGGGGGTAAGCGTTTAGCTGTTGTTTTTACTTAGTTTTTACTCGGTTAAGGAAGGTTTAGCTCACTAAACTTGCTAAGCTATTCAGATAGCTAACCTAAGTTAGCTTAGCCAGCGACTAAGTTTGACTTTCTGTGTAATTCGTTAGTTAGTTAGCTAACGTTAATATTACCTGACATGTCTATTAGGGTTCTTGTAAATGGCAACACTGCATAATTTTATTCCTTTTTACGGTAATAGAAAAACGAAGTTCTGAGTTTGCTTGTTAGTTATTTGTCTAAAGTTCATTCAAACTTATGTTAACTCTAATGACCCACCTAGGTAACGTTAGTAACTTCACCTGGGTGTTGGTTAGCTAACTAGTTAAGTAATTAGCTAATTGAGTCAATATTGATTTACATGGGTTATATTGCTAGCTAGCTACCAAACTGACACTTTTCTGATTAGTTATTATGTGAGAGGTAGCTAACTACTTAAGCTATGTGTAGCTAATAGACTGCTTTGTTCTTTTTTTTTTTTTACACGTTTGTACAAGTATGCATCCGAACTCAGGACCCCATTGAGCTTTAGCCACTAATCAATTTAATGTAATGTTAATTAGGACTAAGCTGACCATCTTTTTTTTTTTTTAAGTGGACACTGGGTATTACAGGTATTCATTATGGTAATAATGTTTTGGCCTAAGTGATTTAACGCAATGTAGGCCTTATTTTTAGTTGTAGGACCGTAGCTGTGTGTGTGTATATGTGTAAGGGTTGTCAAATGTAAAACCTGGAAAAAAAAAAAACAATTATTAACATTAATACTGAAACACTTACTTGTTTACCTAACTCAAGTAAATATTGTATTGCTTTATTTGTAAAGCATCTGTAGTTTGTGAATGCAACTTGTGATTTTCAGTGTTTTTCAGTGATTTTACTGATAAAAATGGATAGACAGAGTGTCTACAAATTAATGTAGAATTTTAATTTATTTATACATGCAGGAAAAAATATAACTAAATATAAATGCAGCTTGGTGCAGGAGTAAAATTTAAATAAGGTTAAGGTACACAAAAATAAACTAATAAAAAGCTTCAGAGTATTACTTACTTAAAAATGCTGTAAATACATGACTGCAATAAAGAATAAAACACATAAAAAAAGAATATAATATTATAAGACTTTAAAAACAAATGGTTTAAAAATGATAAAGATCCTACTTACACAGTGTTGTTGTTGTTTGTTATTATAATATCACAAAGTCCATAATAATCAAAGTTTATTTAATCTTATGTGTTCAGCAGGCTACAACTATAGATAAATTATTTAAAACGTTCATCTTGCCAATCATCTTGTCACTCACCTAGTTAGATGCAGGGACACATAAACAACCAGGTGTAGTGGTCCAGAAGGTGGACTTGTTCAAAGTTGTAAAAATTCAGACAGAATTTGTGGAGAACTGATAATATAAACAGTGGTGTGAAATCGCAGACGTTTTATTCATGATACATTTATTGTCAAACCCACTTAATCCATTCCAGGTTGTGGGGGAGCCTGATCCAATTCTGGCAGTTATTGGCATAAGGCAGAATACACCATGAACAGACTGGTAATCCATGGCAGGACAGACAAATAGCCAGTCACGCAGACATAGTTACTCACAGCTAGGAGCAATTTTAAACACCTCCAATTCACATCCCACTTCCACTGTTCCTCAGTAAGACAGTGTCTGTTGAAAAGTGGAGGTATAAAGGTCACCCTCACAATACCAGTTAAAGAAATATATAAATATCTGTGTTTGTGTGTCAGAATCTTCAATATTTTTTAGTAAAACTGTCAGTATTATTATAATTCAGAAATACTTGTTAATAGTCCTCAACAGCTCCTTCAGACATGCTCTATGGCACTTCAGTCCAATTTCGGTCAAACAATTATGTGTTTGAGGTATGTTTGCCTCAGAACCTACTCTCCCACTTTCCAGTTTTAGTCATAAATATGCACCCTGTCCCAGAAAACTAGTGATGAACATGATGTTGTGCATGCATGGCCCAGTGTCCTCCCAATGCCTTGAATGGTATGGTCATGACCCAGAGCTTAAGAAATATCGCAGCAGTGTCTTTGGCATGTTTAAGTAAGCAAAGAAAGAGGAGATGATTGGTTAGCTCAGCAAAACCATTTCCTGTTTTATGGAATTAAAACACAATTTGTTTCTTGTTCCCACAGGAACATTTCCTGGGTGAATGTTTTATACAAGTCTTCCATTTTTACTGTACTGTTATATCTGTTGCTGAGACACTGTAGTTGAGAGGATTTAGGGGTCCAAAATCCAGCACTGTAATATTTCTTTCTGAGTGAGAGCCTCTTACTTTTCTTTTGAATAGTGGAAGTGGGATGTCCTTTGGGCTGACAGCAGAACCATGCTGCTCATAGCTTATTTTAGCTTCAGGTTTTCAAATCAGTTCCTTCCCACAATGATGACAGGTTGTTGTATCATCCTCAATATATGTCTGTACCTACAAACTTCTAAAAAATGACTTTTTCTACTTCATATAATGAACATCAGTCAGTGACAGAATGTGTTTAAAACTTATTTTAAAAGTATTTCAACCTTACATGAAAAATAAAAGTGTCTCTCTCTTACTTTTTAGCAGGAAAGAAATGCTCGTCCTCTGTCTTTGTCTGGCCATGTCGGCTTTGACAGCTTGCCAGACCAGCTGGTCAGTAAATCGACCAACCAAGGCTTTTGCTTCAATATCCTGTGCATAGGTGATTGTTATATTTTTTACTGTTTAATGCATTTTGACTGGTATGGGTATTTTTGCCATTCAGCTTATTAACCAATTGTGTGTTTATGTAGGTGAAACGGGTATAGGAAAGTCTACTTTGATGGACACGCTGTTTAACACCAACTTTGAGAACTTTGAATCGTCTCACTTTGAGCCACGTGTCAAACTGCGCGCCCAGACGTACGAC
Organism: Astyanax mexicanus; assembly: GCF_023375975.1. Classification (NCBI taxonomy): domain Eukaryota; kingdom Metazoa; phylum Chordata; class Actinopteri; order Characiformes; family Acestrorhamphidae; genus Astyanax; species Astyanax mexicanus. The sequence continues at coordinate 33,828,285 of NC_064412.1, forward strand.
TTGCAGGAGAGCAACGTGCGACTCAAGCTTACCATTGTCAACACTGTGGGCTTCGGAGACCAGATGAACAAACAAGAGAGGTGAGGAGAACCTAGACAGTACATACAGGTGTCTGTGGGAATGTCTGACTTCTTGTCTACTATAGAGGGAAAAATCAAGCATATTGTATTTTCAGAATAAGTGTAGTGATATATTTGCTGTTTTGCCATGTGTTTGCGGTTCACATAATTGCTTATGTGTAATTTGTGTTACTTGAGGCTTCCACTAGTTAACTTGCCACAGCAGTAAGGACACATTATGCAACAAAAAAATTGGCATTTCAAAGTATTTGCAGTAATTTGCAATACTGAATCAAATTTCAAAAACAAAGTATTGATTTTCAATTATTGGTTTCCATGTAAATATTGGTGTCATACAGTGGTTCATTTTTTGCTATCTTTAAACCATGTCCTCTAGATAGCAATGTTATACTTTATTGTTCCCACTGTTATAATTGCATAGAATGTGTCTAGTTGCTGAGTTACACATCTAAACTGTTCTCCAGCTACCAGCATGTGGTGGATTACATTGACACCCAGTTTGAGTCCTACCTGCAAGAGGAACTGAAGATCAAGCGTGCACTGCATAACTATCACGACTCGCGCATCCATGCCTGCCTGTATTTTATAGCCCCATCCGGTCACTCGCTGAAATCTCTTGATCTCGTCACCATGAAGAAACTGGACAGTAAGGTCAGTGCAAATCAGAGTGAATTAGTGTATGTTCACTTAAAAGGATTGAAGGGAACATGGATTGTTTGACTAAATGTGAATAGAAACTGTTTTTATTTTTTCTTAGTAAGATTTGAACAAATTTATGTTGGGAATACATTTTTGACACATGATCATAATAACGTATATATCCTTATTAAGTGTGTGCATGCAAAGTGCGTTACACAGATACACATTGCTTACTGGAAAAATGTGAACTGTCAGGGTAAACTTATTAAAAACAACACAAACATTAAGGTGTGTAATTTCAACATTCAGAAGTACAAAACATTTGATCTGGAATAATCATTTGGACATTTGCTTGGCTGCTGTTCCTGTACATGTTTCTGCATGAATAGTAACAGAGCGTTGTTTAAATTACAAGCTCAACGGCTAAATGTTTCTCTGCCCTGAAACGACCTCATCCACACATTTTGATGAAGTTGCCATTGCTGCCCGCATTGTCTGAACTGTTATCTGACTACTGTCTTCACGGTGGCATTTGGGACTGTTGTGATAGTAAACAAAAGTGAGCAGGATTGTGTGGGTAGAGGGTGGATGCTTGTGCCGGAAAACGTGAAAAAAGAGCAAAAACCTAAATATTGGAATAGAAATATCCCATTTTGAAATTAGGGTAAGAAACTGTTACTAACTGCAAGCATAAAATATATAGCAGAGGAAATTAGGCTAACATAAATAGAATAATATTGTTTTCATATAATAGAAAAGATGCACAACCATGATTGACTCTGTACACAGAGTTCAAAGTCACATTATTGAAATTAGATATGGAACACAGGGATAAATCCTTGGTCTTGGTCTACATATTTTAAATTGAGGTTTTCTATAGAAAGGAAAATATAGTCTACAGCTAGGCTTAAACCCTGTTTTGGAAACTGCCCCATAATGTATTTAATCTTGTCATGAAGAAACTAGACTGTAAGCTCAATACAGCACAGGGGCTGTTATGTAGTTCCAGTAGTTGACAGCTGGGTTTTTCACTGAAAATGCATTTGAACTCACTGTAAAACATCTTTAAAAAAAATCTTTCAAAATTCTGACTTTGGTCATTTTGAGGGTATTATAAAGGTGCCTGTGTTACTGGACCAGTAGTTTAAAATGATGTGCTGGCTGTATATTTATGTTCATGGTGAAAGTATATCTAAGGCCTTCAGTGTATTCCTGGAGTGGGTGTGTTTGTCTGGTTTCTTGGTTTGAGCTCAGTGGGAGTTTTTTGTCAGAAGCACTGGCAGCAGGACTGAACAGGCCTGAAATAGTTGTCGACTCCTCTCACTCTAAGCACTCGGGCTGGGGCAGGGCAGCCGGCTGAGCCAGTCTTGGTCTTGTGGTTCAGTTTCTCTCAGAGAAGCAAGCGTGCACATTTCTGTTTTAACATGAACTGATGTGGGTGCAGAATAGGATCCACATCTAGAAATGCTGATACTAAAAACCCAAGTAATGGATCAAACAATAAGAATGCCAAATCTTATGAAACTAGTGTAGTGACTGAAGATAATGCTTAGAATACTTTGTATTTTACTATTCAGTTGTTTTGCATGGTCCAGTCGGAATATTTTGACCACATTTTGTTCCTACACTCATTGTTCTTTTAAGCTCCACTGACCATACAAGAGCACTTGAGTAGTTCTATAAGTACACTGTAGTCCTTCAGTTTCTGTATATACTTTAGCCTTCTGTCCTTTAACTACAGATCAAGTATAAAAAGCAGCTAATATTTATTACTCTTGCTAATCTGTGTTTGTGTTGGTGTTTTGAGCTTGATTTCATTTTTATTTTATTATGTTATCATTATAATAGTTGCATAAAATGGCCTTAAATTGACTATTTTTTTATTTGTATTTTTTGTAACAAGAGGTGGGTGGTATGGCTCTAAAATAATATCACAATATTTCAGGGTATTTATTTTTTAATAACAACAATATGCTTGGTGATGGGACAAAACATATTTTTTACAATTCATTAAAATGTATATATTACAGCAACAAACAAAATTATTTAAATATTAAATATTTGCTGTATCAATAATGTTTTCCCCATGGGTCTTTATACTTTTATGGGGTTAATGAAATTTAGCATGCTATCAACACCAAAAAAGGAAGTTTATATGGAAATAGGAATATTCTTCTCTATTGACTTGTATTGTGGTTTATTGTATCTGTAAGTGCTTTCTTTATGTTTGTAAGTTTTTGGTATGTGTATGTTTCTGCTGCTACAGGTAAACATTATCCCAGTCATCGCCAAGGCGGACACCATTTCTAAGAGTGAGCTGCACAAGTTTAAGATTAAGATCATGAGTGAGCTGGTCAGTAATGGAGTGCAGATTTATCAGTTCCCCACTGATGACGAGACCGTTTCTAAGATCAACACCTCCATGAATGTGAGTATTTGAGCTCTACACTGTAACCTTTTTTTATTTTTATTTTATTTTTTTATAAATCTTTGCTTTCCATCCAACCTTCTGGGGGTCTATGAGTTGTCCTTATTGTTGTGAAACCTGCTTAATATTAAATGTATTAAGAGACATTACACTGCAGTTGACATATACTAGTCCTAAAGCAGGCAGATGGTTTAAGTCCAGCTCCCATTTAGAATATAAACAGCTACACCTATGATCCTAATCCCAAACTGTTTTCACGCCTCACAGACACCTCTCTCTGTTAGCCTCCTGACCGCTCATCTTCACACTACCACACAATGTAATGTAAAAATAAAGTAATGTAACAAAAACAAATTCAACCACAAGTGCAAAATATTTATTGCATGCATTTATACTGTAAACATAAACGTTTTTATACAAAAATCCTCTAATAGCTTCAGAGTAAATTGCAAAACAAATACAAAATGAACTTAAACTGAAAACCTTAATTATTATCAACATTTTTGAAATTGATATGATAAAACTTTAGCTTAGATGATATATTGTCCCAAACATAATTACAATAAATGATATTATTGTAAATTTAAACAGTATAAGCATGCAATTACACCTTGTCAATAGCAATTAAGAGTATTTAGACACTGCAATTGGAAAACTAAGTTATTTTTTTTTATATCCTTAATTAAAAAATGTAAATCAAATAGTAGGCTTACCAGCTCTGGCAAGTAAATAGACTTTTCTTGCTTAAAAAACATAATGGATGTCAAGGTCATGTTCATATTGTATATGATAGGTTGGTATTGTAGTTATTATAGCGTGTTTTAGCACAGTTAAACAGTGGCCGTGTAAACTACATGTTTTGTCTTTTTGCAATGCTTCCAGGGTCACCTGCCGTTTGCAGTGGTGGGCAGTACAGAGGAGGTAAAGATCGGAAATAAGATGGTGAAAGCACGACAGTACCCCTGGGGTGTGGTTCAAGGTGTGTGTGTGTGTGTGTGTAAATGTCTCTCCACGTGCATTAACTTATAAATATGTCCTCATAAGTTTGCTAAATTAGCTTTTTTTTATGTGTGTGTTTGTGGGTTTAAGTGGAGAACGAGAACCACTGTGACTTTGTGAAGCTGCGGGAGATGCTGATCTGCGTAAACATGGAGGACCTGAGGGAGCAAACGCACACACGCCACTACGAGCTCTACAGGCGCTGCAAACTGGAGGAGATGGGCTTTAAGGACACGGACCCTGAGAGCAAGCCAGTCAGGTAAATGCATTATATGCTGGGGTGGGTGAAAAAGCCCTAAAATTATATCATGATACTTCAAGTCATTTTTATGATAACAATATGCCTGGCGATATAAAAAAAAATATATTATTAATATAAAGAATACAGCACACACACATTTAATTTTAAGTTAACAGGTTCTAAACATTGAAAAATAATAATAAAAAAAACAGTACCCTTTGTCTGTCTTGTGAATGAAAACTAATTTTATATAAATAAATAATAATGTGACAAATAAAATTAAATAAATTATGCAACATACAAATAATGTAATATAACAAAAATCTACCGCAGCAGTAGTGCAGAATATGTAGTACATGCATATAAACTGTAAACAATTATACAAATTTTACCAGCTGCCAAATTTTAGACTGCTTTTAAAACAGAGCAATGCTTTTATCCCAATATGTATTTTTTTTTTTTTTTTTTTTTATCGTTTCAGAAATTATAGACACGTATGACAAATATGACAGCTCTATTGGCTACATTTACATATTATATATATACATTAAAGGGGACATGAAACATTTCAGTTTGTACAAGTTTTCTAAGGGATTAAATATAAAGGAATTTATTTGGGGGGGGGGGGATTTTTTATATAAAATGTTTACACACTAAATTGTAATATATTTATGTTTGTTACGTTTGAGCTAGGGCGCCGCCATGTTGCCCGTGCAGCACTGGTGACGTCACAAGGTTGGTTGGTTTAAGATCCCAGGCATATAGCTAGAGGAAAAGAGCTTGTTGTTTATGGAGATTATGGATGAAGATGAAGCTGAACTAGGCTAACTTGGAGCATTTACTCAGAGATCTTTCCTGTATAAACCTGAGCAGAACTTTTCAGATGCTTTTCTGAGAGAGAGACGTTTTGGGAGTGTTTATTCTCTCTCTACGTGGAGCCGTGCAGAAACCCTGCAGCGCGTCCACAGCAGGTAACCTACTGCCATCCAGTTAACCAGCTAGTTTATATACATTTAGCTACTTAGCATGTAAAGTCCAGAGTTCATTAAGACAGAATGAAACGAACATGATTTAAGTGGATATTGAAACACCCAAGCGCTGTTTGGTTGATAAAGCGTTCAGTTTAGAAGTTAGGAAGCTTACTGGGTAACTTCATCTAGTTAGCGTTAGCTAGTTAGCTAGCGTTGGCTAGCTATGGTAAGATAGTTAGAAAAGTAGCTAACGCTAGCTATGTTATCTTTAAATTGTCAGTTTATCTAGACTTTCGATAAGTTACCTCTTGCTGCTCTGCTGGGTGAGAGTGTTGTTTGGCTTGTACAGCTGCTGCTCTCATAGTAACGTTACCCTCAGTCGGACGGTCTGTACATCCCAGCTGATCAGATGAAAAATAAAAAACGGAGGAAAAAGCCCCGGACTTCAGCTTATTTATCCGCCGCTAATGCTCCTGACTCAAACCCCTCTCCTTCATATAGTAGTGGTCTAGAAAGTGCTCGCCACTAACCCCTAGCATTGCAGCTAACCGGAGGATTCTTGTGCTTCAGCGCTGCGAGCCCCCGCTGAAGAACAGCTGTCCAAGGCGAGGTATGAAAGTGAAAGTAAATATTTCTCATTCCTCACCCTATTAAATTTCACTACTCCCAGTATTACTACACACAGGGGCAATACAAAAGTGCCCCCCCGCTCTGCATTGAGTTTTGGTTTGGATTTTATTATCTATTGAGGAACTAATTTACGGTAGACTCGTTTGAGAACCAACCTCGTGACGTCACTTTCAGCGCTGGGACAAGATGGCGCTGCCCTTACTTAAAAAAATTACATTTAGATTGCTCATTATTTTAATTCCGCTTCACTGACAACTGTTAAACTTATCAGGTTTGTTAGAGTGAAAATACATCTTGTGAATTAAACTAAATACTTGAAGTGTTTCATGTCCCCTTTAACATATTAACATTGTACTGTCCATGATTAATTGGTGCATGTACAACTCCAATCACAAGCTCACATGTTGTAAGATCATTAGGCACTGATTTACCAATTAATGTGATGATAACTCTAAAAAAGATTTGACTCCATCGGGAGAGCTTTTGAGATGTTATAATTAACACAAAGATGTGAAATCCCCACTTATTGAATGAATATTATTAAAAATATTCGGAGTGGGTGCTGAACACAAATATTTATTCAAACGTGGCGCTCCAGCCTATTCATAACCTATTCATAACCTCACTAGAAATAATATACTTTGTCTTTACTATTTTCTGTGGATTTGATGGTTGTTTAGTGACCATATTGCTAAATGAGGCTCTAATATGAGGTTAATGTGATGTTCTGTGTACTAGGGTTGTCACGATACCAAAATTTTGACTTCGATACTGATACCAACTGTAGTATCACGATTCTCGATACCAAAACGATACTTGGAAGAAAAAAAAAACAATCAAAATATCTGAACATAAAATGTTTATTTTTGACTGAACTGGATTGAACACTGAACAATAGGTGCAAACGTTTTTATTCTAAAATGAAACATTTGAACAAAAAACAAGTTTCGTTATTATAACCTTAACTATAACATAATTATCTAAACACTTCCTAAAAACTAAAACTAAAACCAGAGGTAATGGTAGCCTGACTATGTGAACCTGACGGGCGGGCAGAAGTTAAGTTCTGAATAAGGAAAATAAAGAGACAGAAGAACATTACAATGTTATGTTCATTTTAACACTGACTGCTCCGTTTTATTAATCAACCGTTTACCGTTTTTAATAAGCAGTCGCTAGTAAATCTTTGTAAAGCTACAGAGTGTATCTTGACTAACTCCACTAACCTGTCGACTTCTCAGCTCTTTGTAGAGATCAGGGTGCTTGTCTGCTATTATGTTAAATAACACTGTAACATAGAAGCATAGAACTATTATTTAATTAAAATGATTTTTAAGAACAGCTAAACACAGTGCTGCAGGTCAAACGCGGAGGCGTTCACGTGCGAGAGAGAGAGACACAGCGAGAGTGAGAGAGAGAGAGATTTGCGTGTTCTGATGTGAGCTACTCACAGGTAAAGGTTCTCTTTTATCTCCTCGTGCTCATATTCTAGTCCCACACATAAGTCTGCAGCTCCTTCAGTGTTTTCTGTCGTATTTTGCGGCTAGCGCGAGCGCTTACAACTAACACCGCGGACCGCGAGGTGCCGCCGCGCTTGTGCCGAATCCGCTACTGAATCCGACTCCCGCTTCGCGGACAGAATTGGCACAACACCCCCCGCTGTACAACTGCGGGAGTAAAAACAGCGCTAATAAATAAAGTAGTTTAGTTTCACTTTCAGTTTTCGTTATTTTCGTTATTTTATTTAAAAATAAAAATATAAATAAAAAACAGATGCCTACATCTCAGACTATTCTCCCACACTTCACTCCTCGCGCCCGTTTTGTCCATAAGTCGCGGACGAGAGACATCTGTTATTTTAGCCGTCGCCATTCTACACTCGCTGCTGCTCTGCTGGCTTGCGCGTGAATCGATTCATTTGTTCAGAACACTAAGTTTATCTGAATCCTGCCACACCGACTGCTGCGGTGTGAATCATTTTTTTATGAACTGAATCAAATCGCGCCTACTAATTTGACTCATTTGAAGCTAGTGACTGGGCTATATACAGTATTGAAAGCATCGAACGCTAAAGAACCGAATCGTTTGTGATGACGTAGTATCGAAAAAGAATCGAACCTTCGGTACACCGTGCAACTCTACTGTGTACTGTGAATGAAATTCCCTCTGTGTTTTCTGCTTGTGAATATTGCGCTTGTGAAAGGGACTGTACTGCAGTCTGATGTAAGTAAGTTGTAAGTATCTCTTCAGCCTGCAGGAGACATATGAGGCGAAGCGTCAGGAGTTTCTGCTGGAGTTGCAGAGGAGAGAGGAGGAGATGAGGCAGATGTTTGTGCAGCGTGTTAAAGAGAAAGAAGCTGAATTGAAGGAGGCTGAGAGAGAGGTAATTGTCCGCACACATTCACACCGAAAAATCAACAGTTTTCTCTAATTTCAGAAAATATAAAAAAAAAAAATTGGACAACCTTTAGCTTTGATTGTAGCACATATTTATGTTGGCATTGTTTCAATAAGCTTCTGCAATGTCACAAGATTTATTTCAATTTTGCGGCATTGAAGATGGAAGGGTCTCTCTCACAATTCTAGCCCGATAAATCCTGGCGTTGTCATCATGGAATATGGTTGTGCCATCAGGAAAGAAAAAATCCATTGATGGAATAACCTGGGCTATATTCAGTATATTCATTGAGTACAGCTATTCTTTGAGTACATACTGTTGATGAACCTGGACCTGACCAACTGCAGCAACCCCAGATCACTTGCTTAATGAAATCAAAAGAGCAACCTTTTTTGACCAGGCAGTGTATAATTATTATAATAATATTATAAAAAAATAATAATAAGTTTCTATCTAAATCATTTAATGTGTTTGTTTACTTGCACGGTTTTTGGTTTGTTTTTTTACACAGTCACAAACCTAAATGCACGATTATGCCCCCTTAACAAACTATGGCCAGAGCTGACTGGCGCTGGGGGAAAAATATATATATATAATAAAAGAGGTTATGTGTTCCAGACCAGCGGGTAAAGCAGTGTGAAGCTGCTTTAATAGTAAACGCAGTATATTTGCAACTGAACTTTCAAACACAATGTTTTTAATGGGACGTGCGGTCGCAGAGTATACAGAGTTGCGTGGCCACAAGCAGTGAACAGTTTACATATGGCACTCTGTGTGAAGCCCTTAGTATGAAACAACAGTGTTTTTCCATAGCTGTAGTAATTATCTGGCTAATATCTGGTTAAACTGCACCTGAACAGCAGTTTAGCTTAAATACATTGGAATTGTACTTACTTGGGTAGGTACTTAATTGGGTACTTTATTGGTGCCAAAATTCAAATTTATGAATTTATTAGGAATGCTTTCTGTCTATCTACAAATGTATGTCTGTGTACAGCTGCAGGGCAAGTTTGAGCAGCTGAAGCGTCTGCATGCGGATGAGAAGAGTAAGCTGGATGACAAGAGGAAGAGTCTGGAGGATGAGATGAACTCCTTCAGCAAGAAGAAAGCTGCTGCTGAGCTTCTGCAGGGCCAGTCCCTAAGTGCCAACTCCAACATTAAGAAGGACAAGGACCGCAAGAAGTAAGCAGCATCATCACTTAATCTCATAACTTTTTAAAGTTTTTTACTTAAATATGGTCAGTCAGCAAAGCCGTGGTTTGGTGTTGGATGTTTGATGTTTTTGTACAGGACCTAGAACTGTAATGTCCCTAAGAGAATTATTCAGTATATCTCACAAACTAACATCATGCAAGCTACATGCTTAAATCACCACAAATATACCTCAGACTTGTCTCTGAGTTGTCTGGTTAGTAATTAGATTTACTACATACATACTTAACACATACCTAGAAAATGTTTGATACTAGTTTTAGCTACGTACTTTCATCTACTGTTTGCAAATTTCAGATGCAGAGTGTAAAGCAGGCCTTTGTGTTGTTCGTTGTTTACTGCATCCATGTCCATCTATTTAAATTTGTCGTTTTAAATTCTGGACTTGAAATGAAGATTACTGAGTTGATTTTTTTGGACCAGCAAAGCCAAGGGCTTATCATGTCAGAGATATGAGAAGGTTATGCCAGACTGAGTAAATTACACAGGGTTATTAGTCTGTGCAGTGTAGTGAGCGTGCAGTGATAAGTAGTGACCTTTCAAATGCAAATGTACATTGGTTCTGGGAAGCAGATTGAGTAAAGTTACAGTCAGGAATAGCTTTCGTCTTTTCCTTATTTAATGTTTGTTTTTTCCTCATTGCTGAAGTGTTTGTTTTTCTCTCCAGCTCGGGATTCATGTAAGAAGAAATGGGAGAGCGGATGGATTTTGGTTGCAAAGACCAGTGAACTTGGAGCATTTATGTTTTCACTCATCCTGCAAACACTATTATTCGGCTTGTTAGTATCTCTTTTAATGTTTTTTTTTTCTATAAGTGTATCAGCAGAGCTGCTGTTTTGTATCAATTGTATAACGGTCTGTTTTTATATTTACTGCACAAACTGTTTATTATAGTTTGTGTTTTACCACTAGGGGGAGACAACCCTATTGGTGTTGCATTAACAATGGTTAAAATAGATCATTGGGATCAAAGTGCCTTAAAAATGTTTTGCCTTACCAGCAGGTAGATTATCAGCCGAAACGGTGCCTTTACAGCAGTGTGATTTTGTGGTAGAGCATTGAAATAATGGAACTGTATCAGAAAGTGGATTGCTAGGACTTGCTGGAACTTAGTTTGTACATCAGTGTTGGGAGATTTTTTTTTTTTTTTATCACATTTTCTGAACTGCAGTGTTGACACTTTACTATGCATTCAGGTATAGAACAGTAATTCAGTGTGCTGTAGGTCTTCTTTTATAATGATAATCACAGTTAAACCACTTTTTCTACTATTTTATTTTGTAGGTGTTACCCATGTCAAATGCACTGATGTAGTTGAGCTAGCATGAAAGCCAAATCTTGATTCAGTGTCAGAACATCTGCCCTACGTCAGACAGTTTGGTCCAAATCAATCAAGTGTTCTCTGCACAACCAACAGCAGATAAGGGAAGGATACAGTGTGTCTGGGAGCCTAGGATTTCTGGACCAAATCATCACAGCAGCTGTTTTTCTACTATTTCCCCCTATTTATAAACACACTAAAAACATTTACTCACAAGGACTTTTTCAAGAAGGTGTTTTTTGATTATTTTTTGAAATGTATATTTATCTAAGCTGTGTATGGGGGTAAATTTAATATGTTAAAGCATGAATAAAAGTTGAATAAAAAATTCTCTGTCATGTTCATCTATCAAAATGCATAGTATTTTTATTTTTTGTAAGTGTCTTTAAAAATGTTCTGTGCCTTACCAAACGAAGGATTATCAGCCTAAAGAGCGCTGTTACAGCAGCATAGTTTTGTGGAAGAGCAGTAAAACTGCTAAACTGTGCAAGAAAGTGGCTATTGTTGTTATTAAACAAAGGTTTTGTTTTGGAATCAGCATTGGTAAACTAATAATTTAACAATTTTAGAACGGCAGAGTACTATAAATTACACTTATTATATTTATAATAATTATACTAATTCATTTTTTAATTCATTTTCTAAAGGGTGACATGGCACACAAATACACAGTAAAAGCTTGACACACTTCCCAGTCTCCAACAAGTAGATGAAAGTTAAAAAAAAAAAAAAAAGTAATATTTGTTTTGTGTTTCTTTTGATTTTTAAAGTAACTGAACATATAATTTTAAACAACTATACATATAAACAAACTCTGGCACTCCTAGTTGTTTGCAAGATTAATGTATAAGCCAGATAAAAGAAGTCCTACAGATTGATGAAGTTAAAGGAAAACGGAGGTTTCTGTCTTTGTCCTCTTCTCCACATGAGAAGAGATGCCCAATTATGGTAAAATAAATAAATCATATTACAATATTTTTCATTTTCACAATACATATTTATCACAATAATTGTATTGGCATCAAAATGTAGCAGTAGTGACATGCTTAAAAACACTATTTAAACACTCTATTTAATTATACTGAATACAGTAATTTTTATTCCAAATCTTGCAATTCATCAATTTTTACTGGATTATTGTGCTTTCAACAATTATATAATATGTAATTAAATTAAATGTGAAGTTGGGGCAGTGTTATTTAAGCACTGATGATATACTTATGCTAAGTATATTGTCAATACAATCATTTATCCTTATATGATAAAAAAAACATTTCCAAGTCTGAGTCACATTATATCTCAATACCTACTCAAATAATACAACTACACTAGATACAAAGTCTCTTTTTATTTGAAAGCCATAGTTTTGTAATTTGCACAATACACTACTTGAGGAGCAGCGTGTAATCTGTTATTAAGCCTATTTGTTTTCTTCCTTTTCTTCTTCTTGGTGTCCTGGTTTTCTAGCTTTTACCACCCCATACATACAAACATACTTATACTGTGTCTGTGTAGACTAAAATTGAACATTGGAATGATATTTATAGAGTGAAGTACAAACAATTCATGTAAAGAATACCTTTTCAACTTTTAAGAAAGTGGATGGACAGATCATGCATAGGGCCTGTTTTGCAGCTGGGGACACTTTAATGAAATTAGATAGAACAAAACAACAACGAATAAAGCTGAATGCTTTAGTTCATGGTATTCATACAGCCAATGAGCAGATATTAATTTTATATAAAATATATTTTTTATCCTATAAAAAGGCTCTCCAAGAATACTTCGAAAACAAAATATGCTACTTTATTCCTAGGCACTTACAGCAACCAGCCATAACATTAATACCAGTTACCTGTTTGTATAGGTTCTCTTGCTGCTCCCAAACTATATTTGACATACTGAGACATGGACTCCCAAATATCTCTGAAGATGTTCTGTGGTGTCTGCCACCAAGATTTCTTCACATTGGTGAGCTTTGGGCTCCCCTGACCCTGTCACTGGTACACAAGTTTAGGTACAGACTACTGCATATACTGGGAACACCCGTGCTTTGGGGTTGTTTGACTCATTCTTGTCTTTCCTTCTTTTAACACGTCAGCTTCAAGAACTGATTGTTCACTACGCCCTGTAGACGCCTATGTGACGGGACAGCACATTTGTACTGTGTCAAAGGTCCAGGTCTGTGGTTGGAATGGCAGAGACAAGGACTTTCTATCATGGACAATGATTGTCATCCCATTGCACACTGACATCAAAAATATGAGTGTGTTAAGTAGAGGAATGCTTTCTTAAAGCTGCTCATCAGACAGACTGAGAGGATCTTTTATCCCCAGTCATCAGACTTCTTAACTCCTTCCACCGGGGACGGGACCAAGTTAAAACCAGTCACACTACATGGACATTTACTCAACCACATTTTTTATTTACATGGACATTTACTCATAGATGGCTATGCACATATTTACATTATTTATGCACATAAACAACTCTGGAAAAAATTAAGAGACCACTTCTAAACCACAGTCTCTAAATCAGTTTTCTGACTTTTTATAGGTTTATGTTTGAGTAAAATGAACATTGTTGTTTTATTTTATAAACTACGTACAATATTTCTCCCAAATTCCGAATAAAAATATTGTCATTTAGAGCATTTATTTGCAGAAAATAAGAAATGTCTGAAATAACAAAAGGATGCAGAGTTTTCAGACCTCAAATAATGCAAATAAATCAAGTTCATATTAATACAGTTTCAGAAATCAGTATTTGGTGGAATAACCCTGTTTTTTTTCACAGTTTTCATGCATCTTGGCATGCTCTCCTCCGCCAGTCTTACACACTGCATTTAGATAACTTTATGCCACTCCTGGTGCAAAAATACAAGCAGTTCAGTACAGGTATATGTATAAGCACACCAGCTTTTTTCTTTATTTTATAATCAATCTCATTTTTATTGCTCGCTTTTGTAGATTATTTATTGTCCGTTAGCACCATCTACTGCACTGTACGAGAATATCTATGTCTATCCATCTATCTTAAGCAGCAAAGATTAGTGAATTTACAACTTGTAACTCTCAAAACTGAATTAAAACTAAGAGTTTATTTTTTTGAACCATCAGATTATTCCTTTAATCCAATCTTGTCCATATATAAACCACCAACATAAATAAAACCACAGTTCAGGCTGTTAATAATAGTTCAAAAGGACGACAATGAAAAAGAACAAAGATGTTTTAAACCCAGGACACAATCTGTTCTCTTGGTTTAATGGGTAACTTGTAGAGAAGATGGCCATCGTCTGGTTCCATGGTACCGGCAAGTTGCAGATGTTTCCTTCACAGCAGGAAATGCAGACCTGAAGAATTTAAACAAAATTTTACACAGTTAATTCCAGTTTATACACTAGCCCTCTACTGATATTCAATAATAACACTATAATACTATGTTATTCCACATGCAGTATTCAGGGAAGCACAATCACTGCATGCGATTAAAAAAAGATGCTTAATTTAATGCAGAGATGTTTTAGCTCTAGATGCATAAGCTCTTGTTACTCATTTAATGTTGGTACAACTGTTTTAAAGTGCAATTTTCTCAGGATTCTTCTTTCCTACTTGATATGTCATCTTGAACTTAACCACAAATTTTGGTAGTAGAAGGTTTTCTGAACATTACATTTAACGTTCTTAGAACATTTAATCTGTCAGGTTTTGGTAACAGGATTGTTGGAATTCAAATTCTAGGACCATGCTGCTTGTCATCAGCAGCCAGAGTCTGAGAAAGCAGAATTGGTCATGCTGTCTCTGGATGGACAGATGGCGCTCTCTCCTCACAACCCAAGTCCTTCCTGCTGCTGTCAGGCTGCTGTCTGACTTTACAACCAGCACTGCGCTCAGAACACACTCAATCTTAATATGCTAATAAACCTTAATAATGTACCATATCTACATGTGCAATACAGCGTTTATGTACATTTGATAAACAGTGCCCTCAATAATTATTACCTTGTAATATAATTTTAAATAATATAGCACAACAATGCAAACAAAGAGAAAAATCTAAGCTTTAATTCAAGTGCCTCTATTTTATGGGGGGAAAAAAAAATCATGCATTAAGAAATATATCTTTTAAACACACAACAAAATGGTAAAACTTTAAAATAGAAGCTAAAAGAAGGACAGTCTAGAAGAAGTAAATCCCAAAAAGAAAAGATAATTACATAAATAATAATTAAAAATAATAATAATAAAATAAAATAGAATAAAAAGAGAGAAAAAAGAATTAACCCTCCTCCCCCTCAACCCCCTCAATCTTTAGCTTAGTAAAAGTCTCAATAAAGGTAATAAAAGGTTGCCATGTCTTAAAAAACATTTTAGTAGAGCCCCTCAAGCTAAACTTATTTTTTTCCATACAGAGAAAAAAGGAAACGTCCTTTAGCCACAATGAGAATGAAGGGGGGGCATCTGATTTCCAGCTTAAGAGAATCCTTCGTCTAGCTAGTAATGAGGCAAACGCAATAGCTTTACACACCCCAACTGTACATGCAGGGATGACCTCAGGCTCACAAAAAATTGCCCACAGGGGATCCGGATCTAATTTGTAATTAAACACCTTTGAAAGAGTGAGAAAAATATTTAACCAGAAATTTTTCAAGTTTTTTTCATGACCAAAACATATAATAAATGTTTTTTTAACCATCAATGTCATTTTTTATGTTGTTTATAAAGTGGATAAAAGTATCTAGGAATCTTTAATTAGTAATTCATCACTTCCGGTTTCCCTGGGGTATAAATATGGTGTTACACAGAGGCCCATTTCTCTTACTCACTATTAAATATGGGAAAGACATGAGAACACACTATTTAAGTAAAGCAGATGTGTCCTCCTTCATAAATCACACAACACAACTGGAACAGTGACCAACAAGCCTGGAAGAGGACGCTAGTGTATCTCTCCACCACGTGCAGAGAACCACTTCATGCCCACTGTTAAGTATGAGGGAGGATCGGTGATGCTGTGGGCCTGTTTCTCCTCCAAAAGGACCTGGGAATCTTGTAAGGATACATGAGATCATGAACTCTGGTGGCATCTGCCTGAAAGCTGAAGATGGGTAATCACTGGGTCTTTCAGCAAGACAATGACCCTGAACATGTGGCCAAATCTACTCAAAAATGGGTCACAAGTCACAAAATCAAGCTCTTCTCATGGCCATCTCAGTCTCCAGACCTCGACTCAATAGAAAAGGTGTAGGATGAGCTGAAGAGGAGAGAGCATAAGAGGAGATCCAGGACTCTGGAGGATTTAGAGAGGTTGTGTAAATAGTAATGGTGGAAGATCCTTCTTTCTGTATTCTTTTATCTTGTGAAGAGTTATGGGAGAAGAAGTGCTATCTTTTGGTTAAATAATGTACTAACACCAGGTGTGCCAATAATTGTGGCATGTATATTCTTTGTTAAATATGAAAATGGACAGTGTTGGGAAGTAACGGATTACATGTAACGGCGTTACGTAATCAGATTACAAATTATAAGTAACTGTAATCCGTTACAGTTACTGCTTCAATAAATGGTAATCAGATTACAGTTACTCTGCTAAAATAAAAGGGTTACATTGCGGTACTTTCCTATTTTTGCTCTTCCAATCCAACACTGACAAAACGCAAATAACATTTTGCGGTGAATACGCTCTGATATGACAGGGAACTCTCTGCCCCTCCTCCCGTCTCGCTGCACACACACACAGGGAGGAGGGGCAGCGGCTCACAGCGGCTCCACGCTCACACAACGAGACGAAATTAACTGACATTTTGGTCAACGAATAAAAACGAGACGAAAATGTTTGGCAGGGACGAAATCCAATCAGAACTGATTTAGGTCTGTGAAAGGTAGGGACCAGTTAGGAAGAGATCCAATCACTGGTACTTTACCGAAGGTGGAGTACCCGCCTCTCCTGCAGCAGCGCCGCGCGGAATTAAACTGTCGATACGGAGCTCGACTGGAAGTTAACTCGACAGAGTTCAGCAGGGAGAGAGGGAGAGAGAGAGAGGGGAGAGGCGATATATTTCTCTTTTGACGTCGCGAAAAACAAGATAACGTGTAAACCGCATGGAGCGACTCCATCTCCGGTAAAAACACCACTAATCTTTCAGCTTCTGCAGACCAGAGTAACACAGATCTCCATGCAGAGATCAGCGTTTTAATACTGATGTTATTTCATGAGCTGATGTGTTTAACTCAGCAGTGCACTAAAACACAGAACTGATACAGAACCCTAACTCATTAAGATCAGATCATCTGTTTAGTCTCACAGTGGGAAAGATATAGCTAGTGTTAAAGCAGCAGCAGGTCAGAAAGGAACTCAATAATACAACGAAAATAAAACAATAAAATAAGTGAATCTATGAACCCAAAAGTCTGTGTAAAGTTCCTTACAGCACTTTCTCATAAGTTTCTCACTTTAACTCATGAAGTCTCTCTGTACATCCTGAGAGCATCTCTACAGGACAGTGTGTGAATGTGTGTTCATTTATAGACTGTAGCTCCAGTAGGTGTGCTGGGTTAGTGCTGGAGATAAAACTAGATCCTTTAAAAGTTTTTGCATCTACAGCTCTGTTCAAACTATAATTTAACTATTCAGATGTTTTATGACCTGATTTCTAGAGCAAAATTTTAAATGTAAAATATGTATAGTCACACACCTACAATAATAATAGTAATAATAATAATAATATACATTAAATCATATATAAATATATTTCACTTTCAAACATTAACAATATTACTCAAGTGGTTATTAAACGTTTCATTTCGTATACATGTAGAGTTAATAATTCAAGGGAACTGATGAAAAAGCATTTACATTTACACCCTTTACATTTTAGTCAACTAAATTTACTGTAATTTTAGTAGACTATATTCTTATGACATTAAGTCGACTAAAACTAAAAACATTTCAGATGACTAAATTGTGACTAAAACTAAATACTATTTTCGTCACAAGACTATGACTAAGACTAAATCAAAATTTGTTGTCAAAATTAACACTGGTGGCAAACCTGCAAATAGATAGCTTACAGTTGTTGTTACATTGTTTGGTTTTAAATGGTTTTATCATCAATTTATAGAAGTGTTTTATAAAATTGTTTGATGAAATGGTTTCATAAGTATTTTTATAGAGTGATTGAAAAGGCTGTTTTATTTGTTTATCTATTTGTTAACTGGAAAGAAAAATAAAATAATAATATGCAATATGTGGTTGCTACATTCATTCAGGCTTAAAAAAATGACAATATTTAAAGTAATCCAAAGTAATCAGATTACGTTACTTACTTGAAGTAATGTAACTGATTACGTTACAAATTACATTTTGAGTGATGTAATCAGTAATCTGTAAGGGATTACATTTTAAAAGTAACCTTCCCAACACTGAAAATGGATGACTTCTGTACAAATATTTTGACAGTATGCTGGTCTGTTTTTCCTTGAAGTCATCAATAAAAATCATTTGGGAAAAAAAAACATTTATTTCCAAGAAATTATTTATGTCTTAGTCAGGATTTTTTTTAACTTGAGTTTCTTTTTGTCAAGTGAGAGTGCAATAAAAAAATGATTTATTTTAAGGCTTTAAAAACATTTTATCTAGCTAATAATTATGAAGGGCGCTGTAAATATTCTCCAAAGATCTTTTGACATTTTTTTTTATTTATCATAGTTAATATATTGTTAACACTTTTCTCTGCTTCTGTTTGCTTCCCTATCGCTTTGTTGCTTTAACAGTGCAAATTCACCCACAGTGGGACTAATAAAGGGTTATCTTATCTTCTTAAATCTTAAATCTGGTGTTTGAAAGAATTGACTGGTTGTACCATAGAGCCTTCTTGCTCCACACAGCCAGTGGACACACACTGGTCCCGAGCCACACAGCGCTTCGTCACAGACACACTCTCCCCTCCGGCGTTCATCTGGTGGCGCGTGTAGCAGAACCTGGTGTCTTCACAGGATCAGAAACATTACAAAACAAAATGAGCTTTTAGAAGAGGAGGTGGTAGTGAGAGAGAGAGCAGCACACAATACATCTAGCAGAGAAGACTGATACCAAATTAAAGGTGCGCCCATAAACCTACAGTGGTATTAAAAAGTTTGGGCATCTCTGATCATTTTCATGATTTTACTATGTAAATCATTGGTTGTTCAGATCAGCAATTTCAGTTAAATATATCATATAGCAGATGAACACGTTGATGTGAAGTGAAATGACGTTTGCAGGATTTACAGAAAGTGTGCGATATTGTATTTTTCAGACTATTAGGCTCACCTAAAATCCTTAAAATTTCCCAAAAATCGTCAGTGCACCTTATGTATGAATTCTATCGGTTATGTATTAAGGAGCAGTAAAGCCACTCCGATGAATTACAGACTATAAGGAAGTTAGTGCTGCTAACCAGGGCTGGGAATCGCTGTTAACCTGGGCTGGCTAAGCTGCTAACCAGGGTTGGGTAGCCTGGCTAACCACGGCTGGCTTGTGCTGATAACTGGGGTTGCTAGTGCTGCTAACCACGGCTGGCTAAGCTGCTAACCAGGGTTGGGCAGCCTGGCTAACCACGGCTGGCTTGTGCTGATAACTGGGGTTGCTAGTGCTGCTAACCACGGCTGGCTATGCTGCTAACCATGGCTGAAAGAAAATTTTATTTTTTAGGAAATTACAGTATTTATTTACTTAGGCGCTTTCCCTGGTTTCCCCATTAGAAAAACTTGGAAACTTGGCAAGGAGAGGTTGTATGGGAGAGAAACGCAGAAGAAGCCTTTTCTGAGCACACGCCACAAACAGAGTCGCTTGAGGTATGCTAAAGCTAAAGCACATTTAAACAAGCCAGCTTTATTTTGGAATAAGGTGCTGTGGACTGATGGAACTAAAATGAGTTATTTGGAGGGCAGATATTTATGCATGGTGGAAAGAAACACAGCATTCCAAGACAAAAACTTTCCAAAACTTCCTATCTACAGTAAAATCTTGTGGTGGTTCCATCAGGCTGTGGGGCTGTGTGATCAGTGCAGGTACTGGGAATCTCGCTAAAGTTAAGGGGCACATGGATTTCAGTAAATAGCAGCAGAAGTTGCACCGGGGCTGGATACTGAATATTATTAAAAATCTGTGAAGGATTAATAAAACAGTATGCAACCCAGTATCCAGATTACTACAGCTGGATTGGTGAAGGTCTGTGAGCAAACCTATAATACAACAATAATCTATTGTCCATTATTAAACTAAAAAGATAAATCATATACAAATTAAAACAATGGCATTATTCAGGAAGCACAGACAGACTACACTGTTCACTATATGCAATCATCAGTTGTTCAAAGGTCTGCAATTAACACATAATTAAATGGATGGAATTGCTCTATATGTACTACTATGAGCAGCAGCAGTGATTGGCTTGGGAGAATTAGGGGTGTGCTAAAATTGAGCTTTGTGATTGGCATCAGCAATCAACTTGGAAATGAATCAGTTTTCTCCATTTCCCCAAGTACTGCTCCTTTTCACCAATCCTTCTTCTCCATCCATTCATATTGGTCACATATTTGGATGAACCAAGGTGTCAGCCTGACCTTGGGTCACATACAGATAAACTAGACAAAATAGAGATGTACCGCCAAACAATGGTCTACTACGCCATCTAGTGTTCACTATCAATTGTTTACTTTTACAGATTTACTTTTTTTGAATTTTTTTTTTGGATAATAAACAATACAATTGTCATTTTAAAACCTTTAAATGCCACTGACATGTCAATATGTAAGGGTGCTGCCTTCTGTTTTCTATACACATCATGGATCACGGTCTAGGGTTCACAGCTGGGTCTAAAAAATGGCGCAAAATCTGTTACTATTATCTGAAGACTGCCGGTACGAATCTCGGATTTTGCTACTTTTCAGAAGCTGGAGTTTGAGAGAGCACAATCAGCTCTCTGGGTGTGTAGATGGTGCTTTTTCCCCTCAACATTCTTAGTGTGATGCTGGTTAGCATACAGGCATCAATTAGCAGATGTATCAGAGCTAGGTGGCACTGGATGCCTATTGATGCTGCATTGGCAGCAGTTGGAAAAGAGGCAGTTTCTGACTTTCCATGTATAGGAGAAGGCATGGTGTTGGGGGTATAGAAATCAGGGGTTTTAAGTAATGAAATAACAATACTTTGTTTCATTACTTTAGTAAAAAATTTGGTTATCTATGCTTTACTAGTATAATTATTAAATAATTTTCATACAATTATCTCTACCTATTTCATTTCAGAACTTGAGCAAAATGTTCCAACTAAGGTTTACCTTTTATGTATTTGTCTTGTATTAAAATGCATTCATGTTCAATGGGCATATGTGCGTCTGAAACAGGTAGCCTAGTGCATCCAAAAATATTTTCAATATTAACATTTTAATATAATATTGTAGTCATTATGGCTTTTAGAAAAAGGTGTTTTGGGGAGGAGGGTAGTGCACTATAGGACCCTGAGCCTAAGCTTTAGTCTTTAACAGCATATTTTCCCCTAACATTACTTTTACTTTTGTACTTTAAGTAGTTTTAAAACCAGGCCTTTTACACTTCTTCAGTAAAAAGCTTGAGTTGATACTTTAACTTCTACAGAAGTATTTTAAACCCTAGTATCTGCACTTCTACTTCTACCTGAGTAATAAATGTGAATACTTTTGACACCTTTGCTAGTGACAGGGGGAGTTCACATGAATGGGGAATGGGGGTAACTGGTCTTGAAAATGGAGCAAAATAAGAAATACATTATTTTAAATAATTGCATGAAATAGCAGCTCCTTTATATAATGACTATTGATTAATTCACAAAATTAGGACACCACTGGACCAGTCATTTTGTGTGAGTGTGTGTGTGTGAACTTGTTTGAGTACTTTTAGGGCAGAAGTGGTCAGGAGCCCAGCGGTTGCAGGAGTAGTTATCTTCAGCCTCCTCACAGGTAAAGCATTTAAACCCTCCAGGATACGGAGTGGCTAGAAACACAAATGCCTTGTTATAAAGGTCCATATCATCCACATCACACAGCGGATTTGCATGAACAGTCAGTGGCCACTTTATCAGAAACACCTACTGTGCCCACACCTTTTCCCACCACCCACTGAGAGGACATTTTCATTACTACATTTTGTAATGTAACAAATGAGGAATTTCCTTGATATTTCTGAAAATGTTAGACAAATACATTTCTATTGGATGAGGATTCAGGAAGGGAGTTGACTAATTCTACAGCCACAGATCTGATGGTGAAACCTCATGGTACCTATTGTGACAAGGACAATAGGAAAAAGTAAAACTAGGAAGGAATCAGTCAGGCAACCACCTACTAAATCATTCTCTTTTTTGGATGGTTTATTGATGTTTCCTTACTGGTGCACCTGTTGTCACTTCCACAAAAGAGGTTAATTTCATTATGTTTTATTTAAATCGCTTATTAAAAATAATACAAGATATACAATGGCGTGAAAAAGTCTGCTTACAGATTTCTTCTTCTATAAAAAGCACTTTTTAAATAATGATTACATTTTTTAAGGGCCAAAATTATCCAAACTAATCCAGCCACTCCTGGGAAGGTTCACCACTGTTCCACATTTTTACTATTCATGAATAATGGCTCTCATTATTGTTCGGTGGAGTCCCAGAACTTTAGAAATGGCTTTATAACCTTTTCCAGGTTGTCTAGCTTTTGAGTATCTTTTGGTCTACTTCGCTTTGTCAGACAGGTCTTATTTAAGTGATTTCTTGGTTGAGGACAGGTAGACAAGTGTGATCAACTACAGTTAATTTATGTTTTAACCCAGGGGGCAAACACTTTTTCACACAGGGCCATGTAGGTTTAATTTTTTTTCTCCATTGAGTTGTCCTTGACTAATACAATTTAAATTAGTTTGAGGATCTAAAACATTTAATGACAAACATGCAAAAAATAAGAAATCATGAAGGGGTCAAACACTTGAGAGAGCTGTAGAGCTGGTGTTTGGTCATTAGTGCTGGTACCTGATGAATGGAGCTTAATGATGTCCTTTAGGGTGAAGTCATGGGACAGAACTGCTCTCAGTTTAACAGAAAGAAGTGTCACTAGGAGAAACCAGGTGAGGCTAAACCAGAGCACCATGACTGGGCGATTCCACAATTACCCAGCATTCCATCCAGCACCCGAAATCATGTCCTACAAATCACCTGGAATCTGAGAAAGAGAAACATCAGGTAAGAAACCTTAACAGAGTACTGGACATCTGAGCCTGCTAGAAGCAAATTTAAAGGTATAAAGCTATAAGCTTTTTTAGACATAAGCATAATAAATCCCTGTAGTGTGACTGGAGTGAAGTCTACCTAATTGCCATGAACTAAGGGCAAAAGTATTGTTTAAAATATATATACAGCTCTAAAAAAAATGAAGAGAGCACTTCAGTTTCTAAATAAGTTTCTGATTTTGCTATTTATAGGTATATGTTTGAGTAAAATGAGCATTGTTGTTTTATTCTATAAAATACAGAAAACATTTCTCCCAAATTCCAAATAAAAATATTGTCATTTAGAGCATTTATTTGCAGAAAAATGAGAAATGTCTGAAATAACAAAAAAGATGCAGAGCTTTCAGACCTCAAATGATGCAAAGAAAACAAGTTGATATTCATAAAGTATTAAGAGTTTAGAATCAATATTTGTTGGAATAACCCTGATTTTTATGCATCTTGGCATGTTCTCCTCCACCAGTCTTACACACTGCTTTTGAATAACTTTTTGCCACTCCTGGTGCAAAAATGCAAGCAGTTCAGTTTGGTTTGATGGCTTGTGATCATCCATCGTAGAACGTAAACAACAAATAAAAAAAAATTGTACTGAAATTATAATCTACTAAAAATAATATGCTTACTTTTGAAAACTCAACCCAAAAACTAGCAACTATTATTGCTGTAATGTTACATTTTAGTGTAAAGTCTACTGACATTGTTTTACTTTAACTTTAATTGTACTAGTATGACAAACAGAAGTGGTGGTGATGCTGCAAAGACTGAAATCCTGCTAAATTATCTGAGTAAATCACTATGAATTATTAAAGAAGAACAAGATAGAGATAGTTAGACAGAAAGTTAGAGAAAGAAAGAGGGGGGAAGTTCACACTGTGGGTGAAAGCTAAATCATTAGCGTGAGCCGTTTCACACTGAGCTCACAATAAGCAAGCACATCTGCTGCTGCATCTACTAATACTACTACTACTACTATAAAAACACACACAAACACACACTCTCACACATAGATGTAAATATCCAGGAAATATTTAAAAAAATACCATGTGATTCCAGTTAGTAAACCTAATCCCATATTCATATTCAGGAAGAGTTTAGAGCTTCAGATGGTCTGCTTGTGAAAAATCACACACACACACACACACTGTGAGCGTTAAATATTCATTTATTACGAGTAGTGTGATCTAACAATGGAATATTTGCTGAGTAGATCGGAATCATATCTTTCAAGCGCCAATGTGGATCTTAACATATCTAATATATTTAAAGGTTGTATTTAAAGTAGCAGTCAGTGGGCCCCATTTTAGTGATCAATAGGAGATTTAAAACGTGTTGGTGTGTCTTTGGTATCATAAGGGCGAGAGAGAGATACAGAGAGAGAGAGAGAGATATACAGAGAGAGAGAGAGAGAGAGACCAATGACGGGAGGGAGAGAAAGTGCTGCAATTTAAAAAAAATGGCTAGTGGAACTGATGGCAGGGAGACAGACACATCTTAGCAGAGTTATTTTATTTTGTATTCTGTTTATTGTTGATGTAAAAGCTGGATTTGTGTGTGTGTGTTCTTGTGTGTGTTTAACGAGTAGGGGTGTACTCGTGGTGAGCACGTTTCTTATAGATGTTGCACCTGAATAGCTAAAATAGGTATGAATGGGTGATTATTGACTGGGTTTAAATCAGCACCTGTGTTTTCCGCCGCCAACATAGAAACATGGCAAGAATTTACTTTAAAGCTCCACTAGGTAGGATTGATTTTTTGTGCTCGTGGGCTCCCCCTACAGTTGCAGAGTGTAATAAATGTTTCAGGCGGATTAGTTTCTCTTTCTCGTTTTCTGGCTTTCACAGACATATTTGGTCTCTTTCCAGCTTCTGCCAGAGTGTCTGTATGTTAGTTTGTAAAGAATGAACTAGTAGTCCTTGTAGAACTGTTAGAACTAAAGGTTGGAAAGCAGGTCACAGTTCTCGCGAGCGTTGCTCGCGGCCGCCTCGGAAAACTTACAGAGTCTGGTTTGAGCTCAGAGGAGCTCCGGCACAGACACGAGAGGACCGCTATTCCTCGTATTACACCTCAATGGAGCGCTGTAGTGAGTTTCAAGCTGTAATTTTACTTATATATCAATATCAATAATCAAGGAAATCCTACCTAGTGCTGCTTTAACACTCCTCACTTCTAGACCACCACGCCCATCAGTCAATATGTATTCATAAACTCCAACGCAGCGCAGGCACAATGTGTGAAAAAAGACTGTTGACAGGGTGTAAGAAAAAAAAAAGATCATTGCGACGCGCCTTACGCAGGGTGTAAGGTAGGGCCCTATATGTTTTGGCGAGAATGTGTAATTTCACAGAGTGTGATCAAAAGTACTTTTAAAATGTCTTTATTTAGAGAGAATGTGTCTGGTTATTAGTGAGAATTCTGATTAACTTTCTTTATCTTGAAAATTCTAAGTTCTAATTCTGCATTTCTTTGATTTATCAATGCATGAATAAGCAGATAAGATGAGTTTGCCGTATCTGATATCTCCATGTTCACAGTAACTCTTGTACAGTATCTCACAAAAGTGAGTAAACCCCTCACATTTCTGTAAATATTGCATTATAATTTTTCATGGGACAACACTGAAGATAGGACACTTATATGTAATGTAGTAAAGCTTGTATAACAGTGTAAATGTGCTGTGCCTTATAAATAACTCAACACACAGCTAATAATGTCTACACTGAATACAATGAATACACTGGCAACAAAAGTGAATACACTGTTAAATTTGGTGTTTTGTGTACAATTCTCTCATACTGACCACATGATATTCTAAATTTCACTTCATGGCAAGACAACTCTCAGAGGATGTCAGAAACAGAATTGTTTCTCTACATAAAGATGGCCTAAGCTATAAAAAGTTTTCTAACACTCTAAAACTGAGATCCATCACAAGGTCTAAGGTCATACAGCAGTTTTCCAGGATTGGTTCCATTAACTCCCTAGAATGTAGTCAACATGTTCAGCGTAATATACAGAGGTTGGCTTAAAAAAATTAGACAACATTGCTTCAGAGCTTGAAAAAGTGGGATGTCAGCCTGCAGTGCTCAGATCATTCACCACATACTGCATCAACTCTGTATGCCACTTTCTATGGCACACTCCTATAAGAAAGCCTCTCCTGAAGATGAAAGCCTGCAAACAGTTTGCTAAAGACAAGCACTCTAATAGCATGGATTATTGTGACCATGTCCTGTAGTCTAACAAGATCAAGATAAACTTGTTTGGCTCCAATTGTGTCCAATATGTGTGGTGTCGTCCTGATGAAGAGTCTTTCTTACAGTCAAGCATGGTGGTGGTAGCATATTCTCAACACACACTCTCAACTATGACATTCATGCACATACACAGCATATTATACTGCACCGCAGATTAGATTACTCCAATTTATTATCATGCCCCTCTCTCTGACAGACAGTCAGACAGATGTAGACATCTCTCATTATGAATCATATGTTGGAATGTTGAGCTGAATGGTATGGACATAGAATATTATAACGCAATTTAAATGCTATACATTTCAGTCCAGTACGTCAAGAAAAACACTGATAAATCATAAGTGAACCCCTGTGGTGACAAAATAATACATAACAAAGGTAACCTAACTAAAACGTGTTTGGGTCATGTAATTGTTTTGGTGCATTCAAACCAACCTAAAGAAATTAATTTTATATAACAATTTAGACATAAACTAGGGCTGGGGGATATGGGAAAATCATGAATAATAATACAATAAAAACAATACATTTTATTTATATAGCGCTTTTCAAAATCCTCAAAGACGCTTTACATACAAAAATAAGGCACAAATTGAAAGGCGAAAATTACAACAACAATAATAAGGGACAGTCTTTAAGTTGAACCCAAAAATAATAATATAGGCAGTTCTACCAATGACAAATTACAATTTATATATATATATATATATATATATATATATATATATATATATATATATATATATATATATATATATATAATATAGTTTCTACAATTTTTCTAAATCATAATATATATATTTGTTTTAGCAGATATGATATGATTTTTAGATTAAGAAGAAAAAATACAAAAGCCACAGAAATACTGCCAAGAACACTGATAATGCATGTCTGTACCTACAAGCATGCACCCTAAAATTAAAATCAGTCAGTGTCAGGAGTTGTGACTAATTTACATTGAAATTTCAGAAATAGGTTTAGAATAAAATGAATATTATTTGGTGAACTGTCTATGTAAGAACCAGTTAGCTAAATAAATGTAAAACCAAAACATGTAAAAACAAATTTCTCAGGACACATCTTTTATTTTCTTGCTTAAATACAGGTGGTTAAAAGATAAAATGCAAGGTATATAATGTTACAATAGTTTATAAAGTTATATTGGGGAGTCTGTCTGTAATTTATAAATATGTATATTGACCTCAGCAGATATTTACATGTGCAATATCGGATATCAGCATAGGCACAGAATTCCCACATTGGTGCATTCCCAGTATATGGTATTCTTGTAGTCTTGTATTTTTAGTCATGGTTGTACATAGTGCATATTTAATATACCAAGAAATATATTACAACCAAATTAATTAAATCCTAACATGACAAAATAACACAAAATTGCAAATGTTCAGTTCAAATCTGTTTACTGTCACTATTGTGACTATGGGCACTATTATTACATACTTACTATTTTTTTTTTTGTGTAGGTGCAATATCACTAATTTCTGCTTATCACCACACACATTCTAGGGAACATTGTTTCCTCATATTTTATAGTTTTAAGATACATATTCTCTTTTTCTTTATATTTTGTTATCCTTTAGACAAATATGTATTTTTCTGCTATTTTGTAATGTTCTGCTGCATTACGGCGAACTGTTTCTGTCATCTCTATTTGTGTCCGTTTCTTGATGACTTTCTTGATTAATGGGCCAATAGAAACTCTCCACAATTCCCTAAAATAATCTCTTTTTACACTGAGGTACATTTAAAGTTTAGAAGGATCTGTATCTCTCCTGTAAAGTTGCCTTTTTGAAAATACTTGTTTTTCATGTTTTTCTTTTCTTAGTCACATGAACGCTCTGGTTTACCCAAACACCCACAGAAACATTGATTTGAACATAATTATCAACACATTTGAAAGAAGTCATGGAATACAATTTTGTGTAAACAGGCCCAAAACATTACTTTTTTAAATATAAAACTTTATTAACTTTCAGTGGAAGTTAATGTAATTCAGGTTTAATATTTATTCAGGTAATTTTGGATCATTTCAATTGGTCCGTTCATCGAAACATTTGGACACAGTGTAAGAAAGTGTAGGTTTCTCTGTTCAAATTATGTAGTGAAATAAATATTTGAGATAATTTTTCCATTTTTTCTATTTTACCACGTTTTTCAGTGGACAGTAAGGGGTTAATGTAACAAAATAAAAATCAGCCTAATCCGCACCCCATGTCCAAATCACAATTAATTTACCCTACAGCCTCTGTGTGTTTTACACACAGTACAGATCTAATACCGTACCAATATCAGTAAATAATATAGAGTAGTGTACACATTCTAACATACGCCTTTTAACACGGACATTCTCCCTCATAAATCCATTTAAAAACAGTATAAACAAATATAAATAATCTCAGACTTACCGTTCAACAGCTCAGTTTGTATCTCACCCGCAGCTCCTCACCAGCAGCTCCTGACCAGCAGCTCCTCAGCCGCAGCTCCTCACCAGCAGCTCCTCAACCGCAGCTCCTCACCCCTCGCTGTACTGCCAGCAGCTCCACCAACATCTCAGCTCTCACTGGAGTGGCGCGGAGGGGGCGTGGCAGTTTGGGTGTGGCAGAGAGGGAGCTGTTACATTGGGGGCGTGGGCCATTGGCGTGCTCTTTTTAGTGGGCGTGGTCTATGTGCATGGAGAATTAGTAAATATACCTTTTAAATTCCACAATGATTAAAAATGATTTAATCGATTTATTTAAAAAAATAGAGATAATTCAAATAATGTTATAAAATGAAAGTAGGGCTTGGAGGTTAATCCAATTTATTTTTTAAATTAGTTTTAATTCAATTTTCAAAATGGGATAATAAAAATTCTACATCATCTTTACACATAAAAGCTGCCAGAGTGAATCTTAGTAGATAGGAATCGGTAAAGAACTCTTATATGTGGCAGTGATTTTCACACTTTACACTTCTCCTCAACTGAAATACAAAAACGTTATATTGAGGTTAATTTAAAAGAAACAAAATAATAAAAAAATAATTAATAAATTAATTAATTAAATTTAGTTTAAAATAAAAAAATAGCTTGTGTATTACTTAAATTTGCTGTCTGTTTACAAATAAACAACATAAGTTGTTATGTAATTATTAAAATTCGTAATAGTAACTGAGAATCATATATTTAAAAAATACACTAAATAGTGAACCTGTACAAAAATGTAGTAAAACATGAGAACAAGTTCAAACTTTTGTCAAACAGCCCACCTCCATTCCAAAATACAGCAATTTTAGCTGATGCTAGTGATAGGGGCATAGTTTTTACCCATGCAAAGAAACTGGTGTCTTAACACCATTAACAAGCTCAAAGTATCTCCACACCTCATTGGTAGAAATATAAGTGGCCTGACAATATAACGAGGCACTAATAACTTTAATAAACTACT
Source organism: Astyanax mexicanus (assembly GCF_023375975.1). Classification (NCBI taxonomy): domain Eukaryota; kingdom Metazoa; phylum Chordata; class Actinopteri; order Characiformes; family Acestrorhamphidae; genus Astyanax; species Astyanax mexicanus. Next base: position 33,858,197 of record NC_064412.1, read on the forward strand.
AATGCTGTGCAACACTATGCTCCTATCTATAGCATTTGGATATTCGACAAAAGCTTGTTCTTGTTGAAATTTTTCACCACACCCCAGGTCCATTTCACATTAAATTTCTCCTTTAATGAAAACGTACAGGTTGCTTTGCATGGGCAACATTATGCCCCATATGCCACTTGCATTGTAAGCCTGCTGGGAGCATCGACTAAAAGCCCTGTATTTCAGAATGCTGGGGGAGAATGAAGGTAAGCTCTTTGTCTAAAGTTTAACTACACCATAAGTCCATTTCATACCAGATTTCTTCTTTAAACTTAAACTTGAAGTTACAAATAAATCTTAAATTGAAGCTTTGCTTGTTTGATAAAAAGTATTTATAGCCACTGGTTCTAGGTAATGGAACAAGTATGCCTTTAGTGTTTAGTGTTTCTGATCATTTTCATAGACATCAGTGTGAGAGTAAATAATCATATTCTATTAAAAGATTGGTGAACTAACAGTGACACTAATTCACTCTATTTACCTTGTGTATGGAATTTATATTTATATTGTTATAGGGCCCCAAATAAAACCCTGAGGGACTCAAGGTATGCTAAAACAAATGGTAACTCAAAATAGTTTTGTCTTCTATGATTAATAGCTGAAACGTAGCTTATCATTTTTCTTTCATTTTTACATTAAAATGTGATCACTGTATTTTGTTATTTCATGAATGAATGAATGACTTACAGTAAAGAAAACAGATTTCTCATACATTGTTTTTGATGCATGGTTACTGTTTTTTTTTGGAACAGTTTAATTAATTAATGGATTGTAAATCTAAAAGAGTAAATCATGGATTTACATGGAATTACATGGATTCACAAACAATTACAATTAAATTTGAGCAGTAAGTCAGAGTGTAATATTTGAACTGATATCTGTGTCGATTCAAAAATTTATTTAGTCATTAGTTTAAAATTGGAGATACCTGCTTTCTTTTTGGGACAGTGGTAATATGTACTGAACAAGAACTAAAAAACTTCAAACATCACACAGGAATGACCTCACACTATATTTATATACATAAGAGCTTTGTCCTGCATACATCAGATTCATTCATAGCTTTAGGATGATCACAAATCAGTCGTGGACTGTTGAAGGGTTTGAAAGGGCACCTACTGCATGACATGAGGCCTCAACAAACTTGAGGCGGTGTGGCTAAACCTGCATAAAAGGACAAAAAAAGGGGCGCAAGTTTAAGAATGGGACCATGTTTTTCCAACTTTGTGCCATTAATGACAATTTACTTATGTCTTTTTAACTTCGATTAGAGTTCGTCCTATTGTGATGGGCACCTACAGTGGTGTAAAAAAGTATTTGCCCTTACAGATTTATTTTGTTCTTGCATTTTTGTCATACTTAAATTTTTTAGATTATCAAACAAATTATTATTATTATTATTAGACAAAGATAACCTCAGTAAATATAAACATTGGTTTTTAAATGATTATTTTATTTATTGAGGGAAAAAAAAACTATCCAAACCAATCTAGCCCTTTGTGAAAAAGTTTTTGCCCCTCCAGAAATTAACTGTGATTAATCACACTTTTTAGAAAGCTGAGTTCAATTTCACTACTAACCACAACCAGGCCTGATTACAAACCTTTAGAATCAAGAAATCACTTTAATAGAACCTGTCTGAAAAGATGAAGCAGCTTAAACATCTCAAAAAACAACACATTATGCCCCGAACTAAGGAAATTCAAAAATAGAAATGGCTTAATTTTAAGGCTTTAAGACTCACAGTGGACCACAGTGAGAGCTGTTATTCACAAATGGAGAAAACACGGAACAATGGTGAACCTTCCCAGGCGTGGCCGGTCAATCGACATTATTCCAAAAGGGCATGAACAACTCATCCAGGAGGTCACAAAAGAACCCAGAACAACATATAAAGAACTGTAGGTCTCACTTACCTCAGTTAAGGTCAGTGTTAATGATTCAATGATAAGAGAACTGGGTGAAATTGGCCTCCATAGGAGAGTTCCAAGGTTTAAAAAAAACTGCTGACCAAAAAGAACACATAGGCCAATTTCACATTTACCAAAAAAACATCTTGATAATCCCCAGGACTTTGGGTAAATGTTATTTACTGTCCTGACAAAAGCCCTCGAATGAGGCTGAATTAAAATAATTCTGTAAAGAAAAGCGGGATGAATTTCCTCCACAGAGATGTGAAAGACTCATTCCCAGTTAATGGTAAAGCTTGATTACAGTTGTTGCATCAAAAGTGGCACAACCAAGTTATTAAATTTAGGGGGCAAATGATTTTTTCACAGAGGACCAGATTGTTTTGGATATTTTTTTCCTTCAATAAATAAAATAATAATTTAAAAGTGCTTTTTATATTTCCTCAGGTTATCTTTGTCTGATTTATAAATTTGTTTAATAATTGGAAAAATATCAGTATGACAAAAAAGCAAAACAAAAGAAATATAGGGGAACCAATACTTTTTCACGCCACTGTATAGAGCACCACATTACATTTAATCGACCAGAAGTATCTTCTTCATTAGAGGAGCAGGTACCTAATTGGACACTTTGTTGTTTTTAACCTGTAGGAGAACATTAACCCCATGCAGCACTGTATTGTATACTATTTTCTCTACTGAAAATGGAACCATTTGGAACACTGTCTAGTAGAGTGCCAAATAATTCAGAAATTACAACACACATTTTCTGTTGGAAGGGCAAAAGGGCATTCATAGATAGGCACTCATTAAGACACATTAGCACATTTTCTTGGTATAGAGGGCATATCATGATCATAATTTACTGCAAGAAGGAGTACCCTAGAATATACTTGATTAGCAAGGCAGTGAATAGTGCACTGTGTCTCTTTTTTTCCGCCACTCTAGGTGGTTCTTTGGTGACACATTTCCCCTCTGGCACCCACCCTTGCATCTACACCAGTGCCTTGGGAAGATCAAGACACTTTTAGAAATCAAATTTCTGTCCATGTTTAGTCAAAAGAACTGCAATAGTTTCCAAAGGTTTCTGGTGGACCACACATCAACTCTATGGTGGATCATTTCCTCTGTTTCTGAGCTAATTTTCACCTTATCACAGCAGAGTTATGGCCTGGCAGTTAGAGGGCATGTTCGGTGCAAAATACAGCTTATAAATCTGCCCTTGAGTGACTGGAGAACTCACAATGTGGAGATAAAGGAAGGGAAGCATGTACTCCTCCAATTAGTGCTCCTCTCCCATATATCCTGGTGAGAGGAAATGTAATTCAAGGGGGTGATTACTACATTATTTAAAGTGACATATGCACAGGATATTTTGTCCTGTACTCCTGAAGCCTAGGCTTTAATTGAAGTGTAAGAAACACCTGCAGCGCTGTTTTTAATTCAGACCTTAAATCAGTTTAAGGAGCGGCCCTCAGTGCCTGAACTCTGAATGGGGCTATTGAACCAACACTCGTCTTTTTTCAGTCATCATGCCCCGAACAGTTTGGATCAAAGCAAGAATCTGATTAAAACTTAACTTTCAAAGACTGGCCCGCTTTCATCTCTACAAACACACACACTCAATCCCTTCTCGTATCCCTTTGACCTTTGGATTAGACTTGAATTCCTAAAACAAGCCGAAGGATTTCAGGATTTAATCCAATTTCAAAAACTGGAACTGACTACTGGTGAAACAATCACAGATACAAAGATATGAGCAGAATCGGTCCTGTGATTCGGTAGTGTAGGCATGCCAGTAGGCATTGGATAATTGGAAAATATAAACAGTATGTAGAAAAAGAGTTCTATTTTTAGAGGTGTCAAGTAATGAAATACAAATACTTTGTTACTTTATTTAAGTAGAAATGTTAGGAATCTACACTTGACTGGATTCATTATTTTTCAGACGACTTTTTACTTAAAGTCCTCACATCACAACTTTCTACTACTTACATTTGAAAATAGCCTCATTACCCATTACCTTTTATTACAGCAATCCAGATAAATAACTTGTCCAAGATAGAGTGAATTTGATTGTTGCTGAATGAGAAGTATAAACATATACCATTCTGACATCCTATTGGTTTACATGCAACTCACCTGCACATCAAGTCACTCTCCAGCAAGAACATAACAGATTTATGTAGCCTCGTATAAAGAAGATCCATGTCAGAGACTCAAGAGAACTTGAGTAAAATATTAATATATTTGCATTGTAATAAAAAATGCATTAATTTTCAATAAGCATATGGGAAACAGCTGAAACAGGGAGCCTTGTGCATCTTACATTTTAAAATAGTATTATAGTCATTATGGCTTTAAAAAAAAATGTGTTTTGGGAAGGGGGTTGGGTGGGGGTTATTGCACTACACTGTGTTCTAAATTATAATGAAAGTGATATTTTCCTCAGATTTTCCTAAATGGTCAATACAAATGACAGTCGGTATAACTTCCAATTATTATTATTAAGAAGACCACAGGTTTCAAGCAATATGAAAAAGAAAAAATAAATTCTCTGCTGATGAAAAACATGACATGTGCAATGCCTTGGATAAGGTATGAAATCGTTACATATTTCACAATGAACTAAAGCGTGAAAATCTAGATCTAGAGCACAGACGGGTTTGTGCAGATAAAGGCAAAATGAGGAAGGTTTCTAACAGATAAATTCATTGGATTAAGAGAGCAGCTGCTAAAATGCTATAACAAAGCAGCAAACGGGTGTTTGAAGTTGCTGATCCCTCTGGAGTCTCGCAAACCTTAAGGTGTAGGATCCTCCAGAAGCTTGCAGTTGTGCATAAATGTACTATTTGCCCACGGTTGCATAGGGCCCAGACATACCTGAAGACTAATTTTCAAACTTGTTTACTGATGAATGCCGTGCAACACTGGATGGTCCAGATGGATGGAGTAGGGGATGGTTGGTGTATTGTCACCACGTTCCAACAGGGAATAATAATTTTACTCAACATAATAATTTGAAACATAGTGTTAAGGCTCATTTTCCCCTTAAAATAATTTTACTTTTAGATTTTAACTTCTAAACGTTTACTTGAGTAAAATGCTTGAGTTGACTCCTCAACTTGTACATTAGTATTTTAAAACCCTAGTATCTATACTACTACCTGAGTAGAGAATGTCAATACTTTTGACTTTTACTCTGACACCCCATCCAGAGGGTATTCCAATCTTATGCAGTGTTCCAGGTAGGCTCCTAAACCCACTGTGACCCTTGCCAGCAGGGGTGAAAAAGGAGGAATAGTGTAAACAGTATGCTTCTGATTCGTTTTTGTTTTTTGATCAATTTGGATTGCTTTCTTGTTCAGTTACATTCTGAATTAAACAATAATAAAATGCTCCAGAATGCTATACAATGAAATATTGTTACATGAACATACATTGTTAACAAGTTGATATTTACTACAGCTGTAAAGGGATAAAGTTGCATTGTTGGTGACACAATGTTATGTTAGGATTATTTACAAGAAATTACAAGAACCACACTTTTGTCTGAGTTATTGAAGCAGATTGTTCAGATTGTGGAGCATTTGGAGAAAGTCAGGGTTGAGGAATGTGTGTGTGAGAAGTGTCTGGTTACTGCAGGGCTTTAGAGAGTATCAGAGCAGGCTTAAGGACCCCAAGCATGGGGGCTTCCAGAGCACAGATCGAGGTGTTGTTTCTCTGGGTGATATGCTAGATCTAAACCCCTGGTGATACAATATTGGCTGGATCCATAGAGTTGCTGTGGAATTAGCCTTCCTTCTTCTGGATGGAAATCAATCATCTTTACATAGCAGATCATAGCCTCGTTATGGTGGGGTTTATGAATGAAGTAGGGGTGCAAATAGGCATTTTCTGTGCTTGGTAAATACTTCCCCAGTGGTCTAGCTGATCATAACTAGTAAAAAGAATTTAATCAGTTCATACCCTGAACTTGTCTATGGAACACCACCAACAAAGTACAACTGAGAAAGGTAGGTGTATGTTTAAAACAGTTCTGTTTACACTTGTTAAAAGTGAAAAATCCATATTTTTTTACTTTCTGGACCTGGACTACCCACCTCTGTTTGTTTACATAGGTTTAAATAGGATCTCCCGTGGTTTTCACGTTTTACAGAGACTCTAGGTCAGTGGCTGAACTGCACTTAGCAGGGCATTACACATGTTGTAAAGTAATGTATGACATTGCAAAGACTGTTATTAGAATAAAAAATCCTTTATCCTTTATTTTATTCTATATTTCTAACTGTTGTCCATCGCTGCCTCACAGTGCTAATAGCCAATCAGAGGTGATATTTTTGTACGTATGAATATTCATGAATGAGAGACAAATTCTATCATCCCCTCCCCCCTCAACTCTTCCACCAGACCATTATACCAGATTGCTGTAGCAGCTCACATGGCGTTCATTCATACTAGAAACTAGAACCAGATGTTTTAATATGAATTAAAAAGTTATAGAATGAGATCTTTAAGGGCGTTGTCATGATGGTAATCCTATGTCATGCAGCCATCTGCCAATGGTGTTGGCACTAACAGGATGACTGATGGAGGACATCATTGCATCACTGGCTGTTTGGTCAGTGTGCATGTCAAACAATACATTGCATGTCATGAAAGATTTGTGTAGATATCCTAGATATTTCATGTCACTGGTTTGTGTTTTCACTACCATCAAAAGCATGTTAGGGTTAGAATTAGAGTTAAAGTTATCTCTTAATTCTCCTTTAAGGAATACATCACTTGAATCAACTGCATGTGCCATGATGCAAAACTACTCACAAAGATTCAATCCTTTTACTCATTTAAATAATGATTGTATATAGAATATTAGGCACAATAATAAAACACAGGAGAGGCATATTGAACATGAACAGGAATGTACATGAGTGTAGCTCTCTGCAACATCTCAAACATTTCCCCCCATTCCAGACGGCCACTGTCATTTAAGCCTCTGCAGATGCAGGAAACAGTCAGGGGCTTGTCATCATGCTTATGGTGGAATGTTGCGGCTCATCAATCTAAACATATCTACAGAGAACAGCACAGAGAGACCCCCACAGGTAGGGGGTACTGGGTCATTCATTTAGTATGACTGGAGAAAGTCCTGGAAACACTGGAGAACCAGTGGTGCCATGCTAACAGATAACCTGATTACAATCTCTTTAGCTCTGCAGCTAAGTTTGCAGTGCTGTGTTAGGCTGGGCTTTTTAAATCAAAGCATTGCTCATGGTCAATATGCCACAACATTTACATATACATTCATGGCATTTAGCTGACTTCTTTATCCTGAGCGACTTACAAGGTAACTTCTATTACAGAGGTAGGTGCAGTGTAGTGATGTCAGTAATAAGTTACTTACTCTAATCTGATAATTTTTTTAGTGACAAGTAATCTCAAGCATTACTATTCCCAAGACAGTTATCAGATAATCAAAGTTACTCATCTAAGTAACTGTGTGTTATTTTTTGTCATTTTCCTTTGTAAAAAGATACTGTAGTTTTGGCCGCAACCACAACAGCAGTGTTCTCAAGTCTCACGCTCACACGCCACACATGATATTCCTCACGCTTGCCAATCCATCCGCTGTATATTATAATGTACTCTCGTTGAGCCAATCAGAATATAGATCGCTCTGTTGTTAGGCAGACCTAGTCAAAGAGGGTGGAGTTTCAGCCAGAGTGTCAGGCGCGAAGAACTGTCCTATTCGAAAATTCTAAAACACATGTCGGTGAATAACTGAAGCAGAACTGTGCACCAACCACCCCAACCCCCCGAACAACTGAAGAAGAACTGCACGCAACACAAACTCCCCCCCCAATCTCACTCCAACCGAACTTCAAAACTTGAGAGCCCTGCAACACGCTTGTGAGCTAACAAGCTAACATGCTAAAACTAGCACTTGGGCTGAACACACACATTCACACAGCGAGCCCCCTTCTCTTTCCACCTTACACACACACACAGCTGCTACAAGAACTAATATTTTTTGTGATCTGACTTAGCTACTTTTAAAATCAAGTAATCCATAAAGTAAAGTAATTAAGCTACTTTTCAAATTGTCATTGAGCAAGATGTCAGCCATAATACATACTGCAGACAGCCAGCTTAATGCCATTCATTTACAAAATAAAAAGCATGCCTATAATAAACACCAATAAACATACATCCAGTAAAATAATCATCAGTGTTTGTCAGTAAAGCTATTGATCAAGTAGGTTGAGATATCAATAATTCAATACTGATACTGCCTGTAAAAGTCTGTTTAATCCCACTAAAGGTTTGAGGGGAAGCATCTATAAAACAGTGAGCAGGTGGCAGGTGGTGTCGTGACCCAGGCAGGAATGCTAATCCACGGGCTGTGGTGCATTAACACTGCCAAGCGATTAAAACGGGAGTCACACAGGCCAGTGTGTTATTGCAGTCTCAGATTAAGACAGAAGCAGACAGAGGTGGTTGCTGTTACAGCCTTTTGTAAGTGATATGTGTTTTTCCCCCCAAATACATCCCAGGAGCAAATCCTGGCTTATGCATACCACAGAGCAGGCCAGTGAGTGTGGAGATCACACACACACACACACACACTGAGCATAGTGGGGTTACTCCTGCATAACACAACCATACACACGTATGAAACTTCTTCAGGAAGCATCCTGTTTAGCCTCATTGTGGGACAGGTCGTTTGGATACAGGTTTATAAAGGAGTTTATTAATTGCTGTTAACTTGGTTGTAAAACCATTATTAAGCAGTTACAACACATCAATACATTTGATGTATTGTGTGCCAAATTTTGATCCAGTGCGCCTTGTGTATGAATTTTACCAGTTAGGTTGTAAGGAGCAGTAAAGCCACTCTGCTGAAGTACAGAGTTATACAGGAGTTTCAGTTTAGTTCTCCAGCACCGGGGCTGGAGTAGCATTAGCGTTAGCCGTTAACCAGTGGCGATTGCTCTAAGACTGCAAGGGAAGCTCAGCTTCCCCTAAAATGTAAAAAAATAAGTGATTAAATATATACTGTTGTGTGTACATGTCACTGATTAAATATGTGCTACACCGCGCTGAACTTAGTTCAGAATCAGCTTCTTATCACTGGTAACGCCGCGGCTTTCCTCTCACGCATTCCCGCAGCTTCACAGCGCTGCTTTAAACAGTGCGGACGCTGAGCGTCCACAGACTTCAATAGAGGAGCAAAGCGTGCGGCGAAACGAGACGAGTCATTGGATAAATGCTGAGCTTTGTCCCGCCCATCGGACGCTCAGCGTCTCTGGGGGTCTATGGAGCAGCTTCTGCGTGATGATTGGATGATCTGTTTGAGGCGGAGTCCCTTTTTGATTGACAGCAAAATGAGCGAATCAGCGACCTTTTAGTGTAAAAATCCGTTTCGGAGAAGCCATTTGATATTCTTCCTTACGAAGAAAAACTTAGAGTTAAACAGCAGGGCAGATCAACTGCTCAGATTAATTTGGTGTAAAAGGTGGGAAAAGTAACAGGTATTTTCAGCTGTTCTGGTATGATAAAGTGAGCTGGCTGACTGGAAGTGCTGTAACAAATAAAATGTACTGATGGCCTTTCCTCTTGATTAAACTCTCAGGACATAAATGAACAGGGGCAAGTAGTAAGTATTGTGTTATCATTGAAAGACCAGCATCCGCCACTGCCGTTAACCGTGCTAGCTATTTCCCCGTTCAGAGGTGAGTATTATTGGCCTGTAGCCTGGTGCTAACCCCGGCTAGCACTGCTGGAGAATTATTAGCATTACCTGCTAACCGTGCTAGCTCTTTCACCGTTCAGAGGGGAGTATATTGGACTGTAGTCTGTGTTGACCTTGTTAAAACAGGCTACGTGGGAGGAACCGCTAGCTAATAGCGCTCTGGCTCACTGGGGCACTCAGAGTTCCTCAGTGTAGCCCTGTTCGGCAGCATTAGCCGCTAATCGATAGCTGTTACCTGCTAATGCTTTACTAACCTAAATAAAGTTTTTAGGAGATAAATCTTTTTAGATTAACATCCAGTGCTCGTTTGACCTTAAAAGAAAGGTTTTTTTAATACAGTTTTGTTTACTAAGCTTAGCTTTACTTAACTTAGCTAACTTAGTTAGTTATGCTCTCTCCCGCACCAAATAAACACATATATACACGTTATTTAAGGCAGTTCTATCCTTCCAGCCTTTTTCCAAATGATTACAAAGAATTCTGTCCAGCACTGAAGAGAACCATTAAACAAGCATCCACACCGGCTCTCACCTCTCTTTTCTTTCTGACTGCCCTCTCCCTGCATCAGAGTCCAAATCTGAATAGAGTTGTCAAGCTGCAGCAAGGGATATTTGCACAGCGTCACTTTAGCTACAGCACAGACTCTCTCTGACAGCCTTCTGTGTTTAGTCAATTATGCTGATAAAGAAGATCCAAAGCTGACACACACACACACACACATACACACACACAAATACAAATACACACATACAAATACTTACAAAGGGACAAAACTGAGACTATCAGCCTGGGAAAGTAAATATGCAATCAAACAACACAACAGCCCAAGACATAATGACTTTATCTAACAGCCATAACAAATTCAGTCCTCTCTGAGTACACCACCCCCCACACACCCATTGGTAACTTGCCATCAGTGGGCATTCTTGCCTACCAGAGATACCTTCCCATGCTATGTCCGTTATAATTTATAAAATGGTTGATTGTCTGGCTACAGTATTGTAGGCTGTAAGAGTAAGTTACCATAGTCTTTACTGTTTGGCAAAAATATGCAAGGGCTATTTTAGCTAAATATAAATATAAGCTAGGGAGATTTTGGGAGACTGAATCAAATTTAACCAACTAATTAGAAAAAAAAAGATTTGATCTTGTGAAACATCATCCACCACAGTGACATCTAGTGGGCAATCAGGCACTTCACCTTTTTGTCTTAAAGTTCCAATTGATCCCAAACAGCAGACCTGGGTCTTTTTTGAGGTCCTTCCATTTCACAAATGCTAATGGCATGACAAATTATGAGTATAAAATAATAAAGCAGTGTAAGGTGTGATTATTTTTCTCCACAAAAACAATTACAATGCTTTGCATCTCTTACAATTTAGCAATATTAGCATGTGCCATATTGACAACAAACACAGTTCTGAGAAATTTGAGGACAAAACTTACAACTAAGCACCTACCAAAACATACAAAAAGATCTGAAACTTACAGAAAACGTGTGACATAATGAAACCTGCTTGGAAACAGTCAGGAAACTATTTGAGAAAACGATTGGTAATGAGAGCAATTCAGTCAGAAAGTGGTTGGCTACATAAAATAACTGAGCAGTGTCAGCTCTGCCAACTGCAGCCAACGTCCTGCAGAATCAATTACTACTGTCCTCCAATCTTCATGTGTCATTTAAATTAGCTCAAGAACAGTGCGTGTAGAGCATTTTATGGAATGGGCATCCATAGCCTCAAGGGCAGTGCAGACATGGAGTGATGAATCATGCTTCTCCGTCTTTTATTGCAATGGTTTGTCAATTGTCAGAAGAGTGGTACTGAACAATGGACTGCATTGTTCCAAGTGTAAAGTTTGGTGGAGGGGGGATAATGGTGCACAAATCAAGGTTCATAATGACATGGATTTGGTATGTGGAAGTTTGGTATGGCACTCTCAGGATGAATTAGAGTGGAGTCTGTGAGCAAGGCCTTCTCTTCCAACATCTGTGTCTGACATCACAAATGCACTTCTGGATAAATAGTCAAAAGTCCTAAGAGACCAACACTACTGAGAATGACTCTACATAGGACAGACCTACTAAGGACCCATCCTACCTCAACTGCAGCCTAGACTTTACAATGTATTATTCAAAATTACCTTCAAATAATAGTTGGAATTGCTGCCAGACTTCCCAGTAGTGCCGTGATAGTGCCCTAAAATATAAATAAGGATTTATTTTGTTGAGTTATTATTGTGTATAAATGAAAAATTATTAACTCACATGACTCAAGACTTTTGAATGCTAGTGCTCCTTAAGCCTATTTAAGTCCTTCACTAATGACTGGAGCTGTATGGTGTGTGGGCGTTTGTGTGTGAGGGGCATGAGGTCACTGGTCGAAGGGTCATACAAAGGTTACACTTTAGTAATCATGACTTTGTTTGTCAAAGGTCTCATTCTATCATTTTTAAAATTCATTTTAAAATGTCTAGCTGTGGTCTCTAGTATGAATGAATGCCATGTGAGCCGTTTTTTGTAAAAAAAAAAAAAAAAAAAGTGCTCCGGTGTTTCTATATAGCCCTGCTTTAATTCACTGAATTACTGGTCCCTGAAGAAAGACAGGTTTTGGGCTCTTGCTCATGAATATTCATACATGCAAACATATCGCCTCTGATTGGCTAACCTCCATCACCATCATAACAAACATTAAAAAAACCCTAGTAGTTTCTCTTAATAGCAAGCTAGTTAGCTAATTTTCCCATTCCACCTTAAATAGTGCAACAGACAGCAGAGGTTGCAGCATGTAAGGTGGAATACCTAAAAGCCCATTTCAGCTTTCCTACACAGAGGATCACAATAGGATCATGATGTCAGCAGATACGAACAATGCAGTGCATTGTGGGATTTTAAGACACAGATACTATGGCAAAGACAGGCTGGTGGCACAATTTGGTTTTGTTTAATTCATTTAATATACAATACGATGAAATGGTGAAGGCTTGCTATGTTATCAAGTGCCACATTTGCTCTCACGAACAGAGGGGGAAACGTATTGCAACTGGAGTGCGGTTTTTAGCTTTCCAGCTTGGAAGCAAAACGGAGGATCACAGGACAACATTAAACAACATTACCCAATGTGGTCTAAGTGAAAGACAATAATAAAACACAGAAATCACAGCCTTACTGTTTCACACTAATCACCAGAAACATTTTATAGTAGCATTTTGTCTAGACAGCACACAAAGCAAAAGGCCAAGCTTAAGCCTGTCTCAAGGTTACGCTCCTTTGCTTTTTTGTTCAGCTTATAAACTTTTAATATTTAACCACATGCAGACAGACTGTACCTGTTTTAGTTTATTTTTTTTACTTTTTTATTTTTCTAATTTTATGTTTTACCTTTTAGCCCTTTTATTTTGTATACTTTTTTAAACGTCTTGTTATTTATTAGTTACATCATTTACTTTTTTGTGGTGCTATTTTAGTCCTTTATTTCTTTGTGTTTATATTTTATTATTTCAATTATTTATCTCTTTGTTTTATTGCTTTTTTGTTTTTTTCCCTTAATCTTATAGTGTTTGTGTTTATAGTTGAAATTAGCTAGGTCGCTAATCTAGGTCCTTCTTAAATAGTGCAAACAGATAGCTAAGGCTGCAGCATTTAAGGTGGAAAGCAAAAAAAAGCTAATTTCAGCTCCCATCACAAAAGAATTTGCCCTTTCTGAAGCTATAAGATATAAGCCCTAAAATTAACTAGTTAATCAGCGGATAGATTGCCTAACATAACAATCCACTGCTATACACAGCTCTGGAAAAAAAATGAGACAACTTAAAAATTACGAGTTTCTTTGATTTTACCAAATTAAAAAAACTCTGGAATATAATCAAGAGGAAAATGGATGATCACAAGCCATCAAACCAAGCTGAACTGCTTGATATTTTGCACCAGGAGTGGCATAAAGCTATCCAAAAGCAGTGTGTAAGACTGGTGGAGGAAAACATGCCAAGATGCATGACTACTGTGCTTAAAAAACAGGGTTATTCCACATTAAATTGATTTCTGAACTCTTAAGACGTTATGAATATGAACTTATTTTCCTTGCATTATTTGAGGTCTGAATGCTCTGCATATTTTCTGACAATAAATGCTCTAAATGACAAAATTTATATTTGGAATTTGGGAGAAATGTTGTCTGAAGTTTATAGAATAAAACAACAATGTTAATTTTACTCAAACGTATACCTATAAATAGCTAAATCAAAGAAACTGATTCAGAAACTGATGTGTCTCCTAATTTTCTCCAGAGCTGTATCTGTATTGGTGCATGATTGGTTGTTCCAATTCTTATAGGGTGGATTTTATCCCTCTCTGTCCACTCTGTTCCAAGGGAAAGGGTTACACTTAAAAACAAAGGGGATGCTACAGAAGAGAAATGGGATTGGGTCTATGTCTAAACTTAATCCCTGTCTGGGGAAACTGATACTGAGTGAATGAAGTTATTTAGCGGAAACAGTTGTGCTGTAGTGCCCTCTAGTGTTGCAAATAAGAACCATTCATCTCTAATCCTGCCTTTAACAATACAGAGTAGAAATGAACACAAGATGAAATAAAATATGAGTAACGAGGCTACTTTTAAAATGTAAGGAGAAGCAAGTACAGCTAATTGTGTCAAACTGTAAGGAGTAGAAGTAAAAGGTGGTCTGTAAAACAATTTTGTATAACAACATAGAAACAAAGTTTTTCTTTTTTAAGTATGTGTACTTCATTATTTGACACCTCTGCTCCCAACACTGGAGCATCATAATAGGCAACAAAATAGAAAGAAGCTCACAGCGAGACAGAGAAGAAAAGGAGGATGGGAGAAGGCTGCTGTGACAGTGTAAGGGCTGTGATTGGTTGATCCCTCACCCTGTTTCTTAATGAGAATGCACTGCCGTAGCCTCCAACAGCATCTCATCCTGACCCAGTATACTACAATTTTACTGATGAGTGACGTTCAACATACTGTACGTACACACACACACACACACACACACAGGAAATTGGACTGTGGAGAAAGCATCACTCACACAACCAACCAACCAACCAACCAACTAAATGTCAGGCTTGTAAATCTGCAGGGCTCAGAAGTCAGATGTCAGCTCCAGGATATGGTCCAGCATGGTTTATGAGGGAAGATTTATGGTAGAGCATCCAGAGATTCGTAGTAAACACTGCAGCTAAATTAAAAAAAAAACAACAACAACAAAAAAAAAAACAATAAACCAGCAGCAGAAACATTTTTTTAAAAACCGTTGGCATTTAAAGGGCATTTATATTGCATTTTATTTGTTTTCAGTCTGCGAGATCAAATTAATGTCACGTAAAAACACACTAAACATTAGTGTTCACTTGCATGAACACCACCTATATAAAAAACTGGTCTAAACTTGTTTATATTGGTCTGGTTTGAAGGTATTTGCATTTTATTTTAACATGGCTGTCAGTTCAGCATTTAAGAAAGTATCATTATGTCAGTGAGTACATATAAGATGTAGTTTTAAATCTTTTTATTAAAAATATATATACATTTATTAAAAATATATATATATTAAGCAAGGTTAGACCTGACATCTATGATTTGCTGGATGCAGAAACCATGAACAGAATCATGGAATTGAGGAATAAAAATGAAATTAAAGTATAAACACGTAATGAACTCATAAATACAAAGAATAAGTAAATCTAAATAAAATTAGCTAGTACATAAATTATTATTGGTGACAGGCACTGTAGCCTGTTGCTAGTGTTCTGATATTCATAACGGAAGACCAGAGTAATGTACAAACATTATATCAAACAATAGAACTTACTCTAACTAACCAGCATAGTAACATCATTTTGATATCAAACACAAGCAAATAATTAATCTCAGAAAACAGTTTGCATCCAAGCTAACACTCTCCAGTCCTTACTGCTGAGTTTGACTGTCAGCTAGCACTGAGCTGCTATATGCATTATGGCACCATCCTTCCTGTATTAAAATATTAGCGATTAATTCAGCTTAGAAAAAGTTATCATCACCATTAGCCATAGATGGCATTGTCTCCATGTTTGATGAAGCTCCTCATCATTGAGCGAATCAAGAGATCAAGCTGATCTTAAGAAGACTGCCCTGCTCCTGTTCTGCCTTTCATTTTAAAAACTTCCCACTGCTTTCTGTAATAACTACTTAACACATTACACTGTACTTTTACTTTCAGCACTTGAGTAGTACATTTCAGAATAAACTACTTGCAATACTTTAGTATTTCCTCTTAAGTGTGGCACTTAAACTTCTACTCAGGGTTTTTTTTTATTTATTTAAAGCCCTTGTACTATTACTCAATTCTGGGTCTCTAGTACTTCATCAATGTCTTGCAAAAATAAACAGAAGGACTATAGTCTGTAATTTCCAGAACGTAAACGTGCTTCTACTTAATCAGTGGAGCTAAAAACAAAAAAAGGACAGTAGGTGTAGAGACAAGGGGGTTGGTATTATATTTCGAATGGACTGTGGGTTACTAGGTTTTCCAAAATATGTTTCCATGCATCTTCTTATCCACTTCGTCCTGGTCAGGGTTGTGGTGATCTAAAAATCCAAGAATCATTGAGAACAAGACAGGAATGTCCACTGGATTATGGGCCAGTCCATTAAAGGGCACTACATACATGCAATTCACTCACACACACGCACACTACCTAGGGCCAATTTAGCACAGCTAATTTCCTTTGTATGTGCTTTTTTTTAATTTTCTCTTTTTTTTTTAATTTTTTTAGATGTTGGAGGATACTCACCTGGACGAGACAAGAACACTGCAATCTCTTTAGCGATAGTAAGTGAAGTGAGCATCAACTCTCAGCCCCCGGCAGAGAAGACTTCATAACAAATGAATTGAAGACATAATAATCACTAGTTTGTGTTCACACAGAATTAATGTGAGTTGTATCTGATATCTAGAGTTTAACGGGAGGAATTTTGGTTATCAGATGTGTCTTCAAGTGATTGATAGATTCACACTGCTATAATGTGGTAAAGATCAGACTTGTATCCATTGTACATGCATTTTAAGTACATATTTACACTTGCATTGATATGTGGCTTGGTTTTATTTAGTTTTAGATATAATCCTAATACTCAACACATGTTAAGTGACCAGGTGTAAATGGTGTTCTTAAGAGCTGAGTAAAGCTTTGAGGGAAATATACTGTATGTAATACTGCTGAAGTGCACTAAATGATGACACATGATACATGCACTCTCCACACAGAGAGTGACTGATAAACTCTAGGGAACTAAATACAAATACTAAACATGAATACACTGGACTACTCTTAAATTAGCTAAATTCTAAGGGTTGGTTTCCCAGACAGGGATTAGGCCTAGTGATAGACTACATTTTTCTTTCAATGGAAATTCTCCTTTAAAAATGCTACTTAGTCCAGAATTAAGCTTAATCCCTGTCCTAAACTTCTCAGAAGAAGCCAAAAGCTGTAGAATTGCTGTAGAACGTAGAAAATCAGAAACACACCAAGAATTTCAAGTATGAGTGATCAGTTTTTAATTGAAACATCGGTGCAACATTATTTCAATGTTACATCACAGTTTGACCTGTAATGTTCACAATATTTACAAAACTGCTGTTCAGGACAACCCATAAAAATCTAAAAAACAAACAAATCAAAACAAACAAACAAACAAACCAACAAAAAGAAGCGAGAAGAAAGTATGGACTTTAATATCTATTCTAACCTCCGCATCAAAGCTATTTGAAACGGATGAAATCAAGTGCACGACATACTTTACAAAGTCAACGGCTGTAAAGTATATATTGGTGAGAAAATATATACTAAGTTACATGTTTGGGGGTGGGTTAAAACCTCCAATATTGATGATGACGCAACAGTTGGTCATACCAATCAGATAAAGATCAAGCAACGAGGCCAGAAAGAAAAACACAATCAGAAAACTAGGGGGAAATCAAAGTAAAGATATGAGCAAACATACAGAAGCAGAAAGTTCTGGACAACATTGACCATCTGAACACAAAAAAAACAAAAAAATAAAATAAAATAAATGTATTTGACCTTATAACATTGCCAGTTAGAGTGCGTGCGTGTGTGTGTGTATTTATATGTATATGGGGGGCTTGGGGAGTTCCTTGGAACAGGGGGCTACAGAGTAGAGAGTGGACTTCACCAGGCCTGGGGACACACGCAGGACAGACAGACATGAGGGTCGAGAGCAAAATAGCGAAAGTATCTGAAATAAGGCTAAGTGAGCCTATTTGAGGGCCACAGATAAGAAGATTGAGAAGATTCCAACTTGTCCATTCCATTTACGTACATTTGCATGAAAAAAAAAGTTAAAAAAAAAGGACATTCAGATGACACAACATGGCTGCTTTTCAGATCCATATTCTGTTATATTGCACTCAACATTTTAGTAGTGAATTTCCTATGAAGAAAGACGAAACAATAATGGCTTCTACACAGTAGGGGTAGATGGGGTGTCAAGCACAGTACTCTACCCAGCTGGTCCACTGGATGCTGTGCTACTGGGCAAGTTATTTCATTTTTCCCCATACATACACAGACAAATCAATATATATAAATGTTTTCTTGTTAAGTTCTGCTTTTTGTGGGATTATTATGAAACAACTATTAGCTGTACAGCTAAATGGGGACTTTATGGGTGGTAAATACTGCTTACCATTTAGTCGGAGCTGGTAATCACATTAAAGGACACTACTGTTTAGACCATCCTTTACTGTTTTTTTTATAGCAAATCTTGCTATAATATGTCCCAGGTTAGCACTGTAAGTGATAACAGGTGATACACTCCCCATACAGTTACTGAGCACTGAAACACCAAGGAAATAGTCCACAGATAAATGCTGGACAGTACTCTGTGTACAATAAACTGTATAAAAGTACTGATACACTGTTGATGTGCAGTGTAGCCATCTTGGATTATGAACTCTGGAATGGTGAGGCTCTCCTGACTTTACAAATAAATAGCTGTACAGCTAACTAGAGTTTATGGGAGCTAAAATATAACTAGTAGCTGTACAGCTAACTGGGCTTCTTATGGGAGTTGAAATAAAGCTAGTACTGTAAAGCTAACTAGTTTTTAAATGAGCAGAAAACACAGCTAGTTGTACAGCTGCATTTAATTTGGTCTTATGTTATCTGAAACATAGCTATTAGCAGCTCAAGGGTCACTGGGGTTCTTATGGAAGCTAAAACAGCTAGCTAGCAGCTGTACAGCTAACTAAGCTTCTTATAAAGCTTAAAGCTAGCTGCTGTAAATTTAACTAGTTTCTATGGAAGGAAAAGATATAGCTCATTATTAGCTGTTCAGCTAACTGAGGTTCTTATAGCTGGAAAAATATAGCTCATTATTAGCTGTTCAGCTAACTGGGTTTTTTTTGGGAGCTAAACCACAGCTCATTATTAGCTGTTCAGCTAACTGAGGTTCTTATAGGAGGTGAAATACAGCTTGTTATTAGCTGTACAGCTGCCTGGGGTTCTTATTAGCTGTAGAGCTAACAGGGGTTCTTATAGGAGCTAAAGTATAGTGTGTTATTAGCTGTACAGCTAACTGTGGTTCTTATAGGAGCTAAGATTTAGCTTGTTATTAGCTGTACAGCTAACTGTGGTTCTTATAGGAGCTAAGATTTAGCTTGTTATTAGCTGTACAGCTAACTTGGGTTCTTATAGGAGCTAAGATTTAGCTTGTTATTAGCTGTAGAGCTAACAGGGGTTCTTAAGGAAGCTAATATTTAGCTTGTTATTAGCTGTACAGCTAACTGAGGTTCTTATTAAGTGATGCTTTTTATGGGAGCTGGAAATGAAGGTCTTAAAACTGAAACAAGTATTGAAACCAAGACCCTATCACAGCAGTAGCTGTTAATGTCAGGGTGGACCAGCTCGGTTGGGGTTGAGGGAGAACAACTAATGTTACACTTGTCATGGTGGACGGTAAGTGTGGAAACTAACAAAATAATCTTAAATCATTAGTGAGCCAGGCTTATCAAGCGAACTCAGCCTGTTAGAAGAGCCACAACCATGTTCCTTGTTAGTGTTTATGAAAGATTTTTTGTAGTGTTTTAGGGTCGGGGGCAGACACTTTATTCTCATCTTTTCTCTCTCTCTTTTTCACACACACACACAAACATACAGTGATTTGAGGACATTATTTTCTTAAAACAGTTTAAAAGCTTAGCATCTGAACGTAGTATACCAGTATAAAAGGCTAATACGAGGGTAAAACAAAGGTCCTACAGGCCTCCTGTACCTCACAGGCTATTAATCTCTTTTAAACTGACAACTGGTCACATATGATATTACAGACATCAAAAAATTAAGACATAAAAAAGAAAAAAAAGAAAAAAAAAGAAATGGTACGCTGTATATCTCTTAAATCATAAATCATAGCCCCTCGCAGAACTGAAATCTGAACGGATTGACAGGTCTCCCTGAGTCTGTACGAGATTTCAGCATTTTCATCAGCCCGCTAGTCCTTGGCGCTCGCTGCCGCAACAGGAATAAAACGTAACAGTGTTATACAATAACAAGCGCTGTTGTGCTGCCTCAACACCACAGACATTAAATACAGGGCCAAAAATATAGGTTATCTGTTTAAATGAATAATACTGAATATCAAGGCTGTATCTCTTGAGCAAAAAGTGATACATATAGATACATATAGGCTTTATACATACACATGTAAGGCTTTACAGAGCATTCGCTCAGGGTTGTATTATTGCCAAGTACAATTGAACAGCTAAAATAAATACAGAATACTGTACATAAATAATTTATAACAAAAATATAAGGCCCATAACTGCAAATTGCACTTCTCTCTCATGCTCTCTTGATGACAGGGTTCAGTCTGTTCGGGGTTAAAACGTGGCGTAGTCAAATGAAGCGTTAACAGACATTTATGGTTCACACATTGGATTTGAAGGCGGGTCCTATAACTTGAGTTTGAGTTATAAATTAATGGGAAAAATCTGTGCTCCTCTCACTGTTGCTCCCAAATCTCTGAAAAAAGGCAGCTTTACAAACAAATTAAACGTATTTTTTTAAGTCAATTCACAATGATTTTAATTATTTAAAATATTTTTTTGTGAGATCACAAAAATAGCCAAATTCAAAAATGTTATATATGTTTTTATATATGAACTATAGTTCATGTTTATAGTTTGTGGAGTGTTTACATACTACAGTATTTATATAAATGTAGACAGAAACTTCTCTGGGTTAAAACAAATGTCCATATGTAAAATATGTTGGCTTTTCTGCGACATCACAAAAATTATAAATTCAAAAGTAGCTGTTTTTGCTGCTATTTTCCATATATGAACTGTACACATCAGGGAGTGTTTACATATTACATAAAACTATGAATTTTCTGTCCTTTTTTTTATTGAATTGTCCATGATATGGGCCCTGTAATAGTAGAAAAATGTACATCTGCTTTATTATAACAGTGTAAGCTTTCAACAAGACCATGAAATAAATACTATAATTTGAAATAACTGACATATTTACTGATAACAGACAGTTGTAAGTTGTCACTGGTTGATTGAGAATTTTTTTTAACGTTCAGTAAAGCTTGTCCAGCCTAGCAACAGTAGCCATGAAAGAAAGTGTTTCTGGGCGGAGCATAGATCATTCAACTGATTCAGCAGGGTTATTTGACTGCAAATCAAAAACAAACGAACAAAAACAAAAGGTGTCATCCACCAACACTGAGTAATGGAGTATGGCCAATGTGGGAAATGGTGGTCAGGTAGTGTTCAATGGTGGAAGACTAGGAACAGTACTAGGAAAGTCAAACCTGCAGTGTAGCATTGCCCCCGGTCAGCTGGTGAAGTCCACTCTTCTACATGTGCGTGCACACACACACACGCACACTCACACACACACAAAAAAAAGAACAAAACAAAAGAAACTCACGCACACACACTCCAACAGAAGCACATAAAAGCATCCGACTGACTCTTCTTCTTATTCATCCTATTCACGCGTGGCCTTGCAGACCAAGAGCTGAATAGAAACCATCACATTGGTAGACGTTTTTTCGGCTTTGATTTGTTTTTCTTTTTTGTACAACTGAAGATAAAGTATGCATTGAGTCTGCTTGTACATGGCATTATCGTACAATATTTACATTTTCTTCTCAAGATTTCACCATGAAATTTCTGTATTGTCTATATACACATTGAAAATGTATCAGAAATATTTGGACTGTCTATTCTCTTAAATGCAGTACTTTTTTTTCTTCTTTTTTTGATATTTTTCTTTGTATTCTAGAAAAAAATAGTTCTTCAGTGAGTTGTAGTCAAATCGCCACCATTTCTGATTGGCTTATCCAGCACCTGTCAGTCAGTTACTTTGTGAGGGCGGGGCCTTGACCAGCCGTCTGCTAGAATGTAGCACCAGGTCGAAACAAGTTGAACGGAGAGCGAGAGCAAGCACAAGAGATAGAGAGACAGAGAGAGGTAAAAGATAGAGAGGGAGAAAGAGTGCGTGCGTGTTTGGAAAAGCTCTGAGGCTGGATACTGCTCTGGTCGTGGTTTTCTCTCTCTGTTATCTGGAGATCTTCCTCCTCTTGGGTTTGGGCAGCTTGACCTGCCGTTCTCGCTCTCTTGAGGACATTGGATGTACCTGAAAAATGTCAACACAAACATGAGGTCATGAGCAAGGCAACAACTTTTTTTTTCATGCCTGAACATGAGGCCTGATAAATAAAATGAAAAGAATAGGTATTGATGGGAATTTGTATCAAGCTAACATCTTAAAAAATCTGATGAGTTCAGACACTGTGGGTTTCCTGCCGAGGGATGAAGAATTGTCTCACTACAAAAGTAATTACATATTGCCACTGTAAAATTTATTGAAGTGGTCTTGGACTTGTTTCTGTAGGCCCAGTGTCATCAGCCTGGCAACCAGGGTTGGGGCAGGCAATTACAGTGTTTTGAACTTGGATTGCAAAATATAATACATCTAGTTTTTTAAGCAAAGTGCATTCAAACAGATACAACAGCAGCATAGTTTACAAGACAATAAAAAAAGCATCTGTTTGGTAATCGTATCACCCGATGATACTCAAGATTGCAGGATTTGTGTCGGTTTCGGACATGAATAAGCGGTATTATGCAAGACAGCAACAATATTTACTGTATGTAGTCTTTTAAATAGCAGTATCAGTGTTTTATCTTAGCTGTAGTTCATTTATTTGTAAAATGATTCAGATGCACCCTTAAAAAATCTGAAATCTCACACATGATTTTGCATTTGCATTACTCACAGTGCCTGACATCTTGTCCAGCTCACTCATGGCTTCCTGGATAGCAGCTTCTAAATGATTATTTAACTTCCCAGCTCTGTGAAAGAAGAGATACACAAACTTAACATTCCAAGTGGCAAAAAGAAACAAACAAACAGGCACTTCAAGCAGAGACAAACCTGCAGAAACAAGACAGATTTCATGCAGGGTGCTGGAAACGAAACTGCAGACCACTGAGCTGCTGCAGTTCCACTCCCTGCCAGCAGATGGGCCCTACTTCAAACCTACAGCCTACAGAAATCTTTCTTCAGCAAACTAGCAGCAATATTTAGAGCCTGGAACACCTGCCAAAAAACAGCCTCACTGCAGGTTTGGCCTGAGCTAACAGCAAGCCATTCAAGTTAACTTCAAGGGTTTTGCTTACAGTGGATTTGGTCTTAATAAAAAGAAATCAGTCCACATACACAGAGATACACAGATACACAGACACAGCAGCAGCGAGGCTTACTTTCTGTTCCTTTTGGCAGCCCTGTCCAGCGCCTCCAGGTCCTGCGTTAGTGTTTTCAGCTTCTCAGGCTCCACCTGAGTGACAAATTTTAATTTTTGGGTTACATTATAGCAGCCTTCTCATTCTTGATCCAATTATTTTAAAATTACTATGCTCATTGTTCCATCTAAAGATATAAAGGAACATGAGCTACATATTTTCAAGTTACACTCATACACAGCATGCAATCCTCTCAGACACAGCACGCCTCCCGCAGTCATCTACAATATCCTGCAAATCAGAACATTGTATTTATCGGGCCACACACACATAGTGGGTGAGTGATGAACTTGGTGTGACATACAGAGCATCATGATTGGCCTCTTCTGGTGCTCAATAAACCAAGAAGTGTGTTAAACTAAGTTAGATTTACATCCTGATTGGTCCGTATATGTGCTCAGCAGACACTTACCGGTACACTACATTTACACTAATTTAAACTTGCTCTTTGATAACTTTTCGGTGTAGTTCTGAACACAGAGTACACATAAAATGCACTGCTCATGCTCCTTTTACCCAAAATTTGCCTTTGCATGTAGTTTATCTTATTTATACTAGCTGTGCTGCTCTGAGACTAAAACTCCATGTGGACTTAATTTCACCATATGTACCATATTTTTCAGCCTATAGGGCGCACTTAAAATCCTTTAATATTCCCAAAAGCTCTTTTGCCGTTAAGAGGTGAGTATCATCGGCCTGCAGCCTGCTATCAATCCCGGCTAGCACTGCTGGAGTACCATTAGCTTTACCTGCTAAGCGCTAATTAGCTCTTTCGCTGTTCAGATGCAAGTATGTCGGACTGTTGCCTGCTGCTAACCCCGGCTAGCACTGCTGGAGCAGCGATAGCTTTACCTGCCAACCGCACTAGTTAGCACTTTCGTCGTTCAGAGGAGAGTTTATCGGACTGTAGCCTTCACGTTTACCATGTTAAAACAAGCTATATGGGACAAACTACTAGCTAATATCATCCCTTGGTTACCGGAACACTCAGTTCCTAAGTGTAGCGCTGACCGGCTAGCATTAATGAAAATCGGTAAATCTAAGCTTACTGTAGATAAATGGAAGCGCTTTACTCACCCAAATAAAACAGATTAACATCCAGAGCTCATTTGACCTATAGTCCGGCGCAAATAGACGTTTGTAATCCAGTGCGCCTTATAGGGGGAAAAATACGGTATATAGTGGTGGTTGATGCTTGGTGTTGGGGTTGTGCAGAAGGGTGTCTTTTACATGTATCTTAAAGACTAAATAATGATGATTTGTAAAGAATAATGTCACGTCTACACTTTGATCCCCTTAATATTCAGCTCCGAATCTCAGTGCACATCTGACCTACAAACTCTATAAACAGTAATAACCAGTAGCGAGTTGAGGTTACAAATAATGTGTAGCTACCTACACACTATTATTTTACTTGAACAGGTGGTGTTCACAAATAAATACATAATGCATCATTTGTTTAGAATGTGTTTTTTGTACCCAAGTATTTAATATTTGATTTAATTTAGTGGCAGACCACTGAAGTGTTCTGATGTAACTGCAGTATGGTAATTCACAAATATGACTTGAATAAAAAAAGCACTGGAAGGAAATCTTTCATGCATCTTCACAAAACAATTCAGCATCTAAAGTTTTTATTGGAACATCTAAATAGCATTTCATTTTCTTATAAATGTACTTTCAATTGTACAATCTGGAGGACCAATTACCCAATCCCTGTTCATATGAACTTGCTCCTCCACTTATAATGCCCACAACACTAGGAGGGTAAAGACTAGCACACGCCTTCTCTAAAACATGTAAAGTCAGTCACCGCCTTTCTAACATGCACAACTGTAGCTGATGCAGCATCACTGGGTAGTCTGTGCTCACAAAAAAGCACACTAGGAATGATGTGGGAAAAGAGTGTCATCTACCCATCCAGAGAGATCAAGGCCAATTGTGCCCTCTCGGACTCCAGCTGCTGATGGCAAGCGATATGCCCTGCTTTAAAACGATCCTCAGATCAGAGTGACCACAGAAGAAAGTAATGGTCAGTTCAATAGGTACCTTGACAAATTAGTCTGCATGCTAAGCTAAATCGATCACACCCACAACAGACAAACTAGGGGCAGCATGAGCAACTTTTCGTCTACCTGTGGAAATGCAGGGTTAATCTAAATTTAAATAGAAATTAAGTCACAATCAATTAATTTAAACTGTCAATCACAGTATACTCGAGCCAACTGGAAGTAATGTTGCTTAAAATATAAAAAAATAGGTAATTCTTACACGTTCTATAAAGCTATAAACACAAAAACAACTTAACTGGGGTATACACTTTACATGTCTCTGTACTGTAAAAACTGGGTAGCTATCTCCTCAAGGTTGGAGAAGAAGACCCGGTACCTGAAGGTTGTTGGTCTGATCCACAGAACCAATGAGTTGCATTTCCATTTGACAGATCCTCATATTTATGGTTCAAAAACATTTTGATCAAAAATTCTCTGTACTGCTATATGTGATTAAACCTTTCATAAAAACCGGGTGCTCAAAAAAAAAATAATAATAATTCCTGGAAAAAGGGGCTCTTCTCTTTCATTTGTTTATTTGGTTTGAAGATTAGATACTTTGCCACACTGGAAATTCTAGATGAACTATTCTATCCATCTTACCTTGGCCTGGTCAGACAGCTGCATGCTGGGATTGTGCCTGTGCTCTTCCCCCACCAGTTTGTTGGGCCATGAAGGAAAGCCTTTGATTGGCCAAACGAGCTCCCCCACATTGAAACCTCTGGACCGGTAGTGCATCAGGTCAGCAGAGGGCGAGTCCGGGTGCCGAAGCTCCTCCTCACTGCTCAGGCTCTTGGTGTCGGAGGGGCTGGGCGCGCAGTGCCCGTTAAAGTGCCCATTGAAGTGAGCGTAGTCCTTCAGCAGCGGCCCCTCTAAGCTAGTAGAGGAGCCTGGCGACTGGTCATCCCCTGTCAGGGGCTCACCATAGCCACCGCCGCCCCCACCTCCACCACGACTGGACGGGGGCAGGCCACCATTGATGTGGGCGCAGCGCTCCACTGTCTGCTCCAGTCTCTCCTTGAAGTTGACGGGAGTGCGGTTACAATGGTTGTAGCGGAAGTTCCCGCCATCATCGCCCTGATGCTCTACTGGGTCACGGGACTGCGGGGTTGTGACCATGGTGCCGGCTCTGTCGCTCCCATCAATACATGGGCTGCTGCGCACCTGTGTGGAACATTCCAGAAACTCCTCCCCCCGCCACTGGGCGTGACTCGGCTCCTCCCACTGCTGGCGGGGTGAGCGGAAGTACTCGTGCGCTTCCGTGCTGTCAGGTGTGCTCTTGCCCTGTTCGGAACTCCTGCGGCTTCGGCCGGCTCGTGACGGGGGCGGTGGGGGCCTGGTCAATGCCTCCGGACCCTCAGTCGCCCTGGGGCCGTGGATGACGGCATTTACAGCATGCGGCAAGCCGTGAGGCTCACCTATAGAGGCGGTAAAGGCGGTCATGGCGCTCAGTGCAGGGACAGGGCTGGCCTGTGTGCTGCTGCTCACCGTTGTGGTGATGGTCACCTGCATGCCTTTGCTTGCTGCATCCACCACAGCCCGATAGATTGCGTCCACTGCCTCTGGGCTGCCGCCCCCGGGTAACTGCTCCGACCCCTGACCCCCGGCAGATCCAGGCATGGTAACCTCATTTTGACTTTGGAGCTCCTGCTGACCATCCTGGAACATTCTCGTCTCAGTAGGAAGTGATGTCATGCCAGGCTGAGAGCTCATCTGGGTACGGGAAACTGGGGTGTTGTCAGGCATGCAACCCTGAAATCAGAAAAAGAAATGGTTACTTTTGTCCTCTTTCAAATAATTTTAAGGTATCTGCAGGTATTAGGAAATTGAGCAGTTTTAAAAAGTCTTAACAAGTGTTCAGAGACAAAGTAAGGTTGACTTTACCACAAGCTTGTGATTCCTGTATTTGACAAACTAATATTTCAAACAAATTACCTTATTTTTAACACTATAAAGGTGCACCAGATTATAAGGCACACTATCAATGAATGTCTATTTTCTGGTCTATTTTCATACACAAGGCGCACTGGATTATAAGGCGAGACACAATATTAAAGTTCAAATTCAGCAGGTCTCACCACTGGGGAGTGGAGGTAGGGGGTTTAGCTAACTAAGTTAAGTAAAGCTAAGCTATGTAAACAAAACTGTAAGATTTTTTTTTCTTTTTTTTTATGAGCACTGGATGTAAATCTACACAGATTTCTGATTAAAAACTGTTTATTTGGGTGAGTAAAGCACTTCCGTATATTTACAATAAGAATTTCTCCAGCACTAAAGCTGGAGCATTAGCCGCTAACCACTAGTGCTACACTGAGGAACCCTGAGTGCTTCGATAAGCCAGTGCACCATCAGCTAGTAGTTTGTCCCACACAGACTGTTTTAACACGCAGACTGCAGTCACAAATACTTACCTGTGAACGAAGAAAGAGCTAGCATGGTTAGCGGCTAATGCTTATGCTGCTCCAGCAGGGTCAGTCAGGGTTAGGAGCAGGCTACAGTCCAAAATACTACCCTCTGAACGCTGAAAGAGCTAGCACGGATAGGGGCTAATGCTAATGCTGCCCCAGCAGTGCTAGTCGGGGTTAGAAGAAGGCTACAGGCCGATAGTACTCACCTCTGGACAGGGAAATAGCAGTTAGCGGCTAATGCTAATGCTACTCCAGCCTCGGTGCTATAGAACTTAACAAAAACTTCTTGATAACGCTGCACTTCAGCAAAGTGGCTTTACTGCTTCTTACAATCTGACTGGCAAAATACACACAAATGTCGCATTGATGATTTTTGGGAAAATTAAAGGAATTTAAATGCGCTTTATAGTGCAGTTTAGTGTAAAATTAGGGTTATATAACACCTGTAGTTATAGTAAATTCTAAAAGTAAGAAATAAAAAGTACTTGATAATAGTGCCCCCCCTCAAATCCATAAACAATGTTATTGGATCTGCTTTGTTTATTCTGCTGTTAAATCAGTAAGCTAGCTTGCATATTAAATTTAATAACTGTACAACACAATAAGTGAAAATAAACCAAAGGATTTAAGACATT
Source organism: Astyanax mexicanus (assembly GCF_023375975.1). NCBI lineage: Eukaryota > Metazoa > Chordata > Actinopteri > Characiformes > Acestrorhamphidae > Astyanax > Astyanax mexicanus. Next base: position 33,886,829 of record NC_064412.1, read on the forward strand.
TAAAAACAAATTAAGTAGAACTAGCATTTGATATGATGTGTTATGCAATTTATGTTTATATGGTTTTTAGAGATGGAGGACATGGCAGAAATAATTGCTGACTAATCGACTATTAAAATAATCGTTAGTTACAGCCCTACAGGTGACAGAGCCACAAGCATAATTTTCTATGGCAGAACAAAATTTGGCAGCAAACTGCAGTTTTGTAACTTGCAAATTCATTATTACACAGGGAGAACACAATCTTAATCTAAATACAAATGGCCTGAAGATTTATATGTAGCCAGACAAATCACATTTTTGCACATAGATAGGAATCTTTTTAAGAAAAGGTGTAGAAAAAGTGAAGAAGAATGTAATGGGTAGTTCAATAGGTAGCTTGATAAATTTGCCAGCATGCTAAGCTAAATTCATCACACCCACAACAGACAAACTAGGAGAAACATGAGCAACGTTTACGTCTACCTGTGGAAATGCAGGGTTAATCTAAACTTAAATAGAAATGGTCACAATCCATGCATTTAAACTGTCAAGAATAACCAATATGTGTCATATACAAAAAAAAAAAGATTCAGATTTGAACCACTTTTATTTGCTGTGTGAATGCAGCCTTAGTCAGGTTCAACCCTTTCTCTTCCTGGGTAAGGAGCTCACCTGGTAGTCCTGGTACAGGCAGGCCATGCTATTGGAGTTAGGGGTGTTATTCTCAGGAAAAGGTGCTTCTGAATAGGGGTGCCCCTGGCCCTGGTACAGGTGTCCACCCTGTAGTGCTGGGTGCAGCTGATGATGCTGGTACATTTGTCCTGCATTGCCAATCATAGAATTCCCCATACTGCAGTTCAGTGATGATGCATCTGTAAGGAACAGAGGAAACAATTTTGAGTGGAAGAGTTACAATAACTACAATAACTAAATACAGCAGTATCTATCAAAAGATGAAAGAACATAATCAAACTATTCAGGGTAGTAGATATCCAGGAAACAGACTGGGCACCTCTGAGATAAGCTGCTGACTTTACTGTTTGAAGGTCTCATGTTTTATCCCCAGAAAAAAATAGAAAATCATTGAAAAGTTACTTTATTTTAATTATTCAGTTCAAAATGTGAAACTCATATTATATAGATGTATTACACACAGAGTGATCTATTTTAAGCGTTTATTTCTTTTATTGTTGATGATTACGGCTTACAGCCAATGTAAACCCAAAAATCAGTTTACTCAGGTTCAGTTTTGGCAGATTATCAACATGCCAGTCTGTATCTGAAATGACAGGATAGCTAGCCTCCACCACAACAACCTTTTGTGTATAAAACTGGACACAAAGCCCATCTGCTGCTGCACAATTTCACAGTCCATCACTGGAAATCGACGGAATGCCATGGGATCACTATGGCCCAGTAACACAAACATGCTACCGGCTACTTAGTGTGCATCATGCTGGTAGAGGTGCATCTAGCCCATTGACATTAAAGCTGATGCCCGTAAGTTGTGGGATTTGGGGGATTTAGGGTCCTCTCTGGCGAGAATGGGTAATTGCACCAAGCATGCGGAAGAATCATTTTAAACTGGGTGGGTGTGATGAGGTCTTCTTTCAGAGTGGATGAATCTGATTCCAGGTTGTTTTTAGTCCGAGAGGGAGAGAGAGAGAAAAAAAAAACACTCCTTCGTTTCTTTGTTTTTACTATGAGGGAATGAGCCACTGAGCTCTGAGGTTCCCCTTCTGAAGTCTCCATTGCTCCACCAGCCGCTCGCGTTCAGTAAAACTGAGCCAGATCCTCTTTTAGAGGCTGTACATCTGGGGTAAGTACGTAAACACGTGTAAAGTGCCCAGAAGAACTCCCACGAAAAGCGACCCGACAGGCTTAGCAGAGATCATTCCAGCATACTGGTACCATTAAACACAATCTTTTATCCCTTCTCCACTTAAAAATGCTTCTGCTTTTAGTTTAGAAACAAAAAAATACAGACTGCCACTTTAACTGGGTTTTAAATGCATTATGTGTAAACAGTATGTTTGTAAGCATTCTTCCCTTCAAATGCAGGTGACCAATAGAGGGCACTCTCAGTGCTTATGGCCACGTCTGGTGTCATTGGCTTGCTGCTCTCCAGATGGCACAGACTCTGCTGTGCTCTCTCTGGTTTTCTCTCAGCATGCGTCTTCCTTTCTCTGCCTCGGTCTTCCTCTCTGAGGCAGACTGGCTGAAGCTTATCCCCCTCTCTTTCTCTAAATAAGAGGATAAAGGGCTGCCAGACAGCTTGGTAGGTAAATGTATCTCACTGTATATTGGAGTAATAACCAACTCTGCTCCATACAGGTCAATGCTGTTGAACTTTACCCACAACATAGCTAAAAGCTAATACAGCTAATAGCTAAAATAGCTGCTAATATTGAACAGAAGCCAGCAGAAAGCCTATGCAGGCCTGGACAATAATTCAATATCAGTATTTATTCCAATAAATAGTGATCTCATATATAAGCACATTTTCAATATTTGTTTCGCTCAAAGCCATTTCAATACCTGTATTGAAACAGAAACCACATTAGTTTCTGAATCAGTTTCTCTATATGTTTGAGTAAAATAAACATTGGTATTTTATTCTATAAACAACAGACAACATTTCTCCCAAATTCCAAATAAAAATATGAACTGGCTGAAATAACAAAAAAAGATGCAGAGCTTTCAGACCTTAAATAATGCAAAGAAAACAAGTTCATATTCATAACCCTGGTTTTTAATCACAGTTTTCATGCATCTTGGCATGTTCTCCTCCACCAGTCTTACACACTGCTTTTTGATAACTTTATGCCACTCCTGGTGCAAAACTTCAAGCAGTTCAGCTTGGTTTGATGGCTTGTGATCATCCATCTTCCTCTTGATTATATTCCAGGAGGTCAAATCAAAGAAATGTATTATTTTAAGCTGCATATCATAGGAAACAGCATAAGGTACAATATCTAGCCATCACTATGACATCCACCTGTTATCAGCAAGCAGCTATTCATCCAGCTCGGAAAAAAAATAGCATCATGGTTAACACACTCCAAGCCTGCTAACTGTTAGCATCATCTCCAACACTGGCTGTTAGCCTCATGGCTAAACCACCCAAAAACAGTCAAGGCTGGCTGCTGTGACTGTTAGCAAGACAAGCTTCTAGCTAGCATTGCAGCTAACCCTGTACTCTTGGCGCTCATGAACACCAAGATGACTGAAATTTTAGGATCTTCTTTAAAATAATTTCTAAAAAATAAACGCTCTTCAGGCAACAGCAGAAAACCTCTGCAAATACTGCACACTGCAGACCCGGGATGCGGGAAGCCCGGAACCCCACTTTAAATGCATGATTCACACTGATCTCGAGACAACAAAGTATTTGCAACTACTCGACTAGTCCTGGATTAATCTACACAATTATCTCTTCTAAAAAAAAGTTTATTTGCGTGAGTAAAGCACTTTTGAAGCTTGTAAGCCCATAGAATATAAAAAAGAAACTTTTATTCCAAATATGGTCTAATATCTAAAGTCTGTTAATATTTATATTTAAAATGAAGAGTAGCCCAGATGCAAATAAACATCAGACTATGAACACATGGCCTAGTGTTGTAAGAGACACATTATTTACAGCATCTGTTACTTAAAAAAACAGCAGAACACTACAGACTTCAGCAGGGTGACCGTGCCAGTGTGCTAAAATTTGTACCACATGGTGTGCCTTGTATACTGTTAATATTGATATCGGAATTCTGTTGTATTTTTTTTATCTAAAAAATAAAGCAATAAGAAAATACAAGAAAATATTAAGATTAATGAACAAAAGTAGATTTCTTTTTATATCTAGATCTATTCCCAACAGTACTTAAATCCCACATGACCCCCAGATATGCAATTGCTGTACAATACCAAGTGGTAAAGCAGAAAGACAGCTATTTGGAAATATTGTACACATGACTCAGCACATTTCCCCTCCATCCCCTTGATAACAAAGAAAGCTGAGTCAGCATTATGGCAGCCGTCTTAATAGGCTTTGACGTCTCAAAGAGCAGGACGCCACGGAGGGAAAGGCAAGTATTGTGGGGTAGACTTGAGCAAATATCATTTCTCACCCTGACATTAGCTAAATGAAAGGCTCTAACGAACGACTCTAAAATTAAAAATCTCATTAATTTTGATACGATGCCTGACTGACTCGTGGCGAGTGGGCAGTGAATCAGATCTGATTGCTTTTAGCTGAAGGCTTTTATATGCTCAAGAGTGGAGGCGAAAAGAAATAATAAAAAAATAAAAAAATAAAAACACCGCAGCCTTTAAGATGTTTACCCTCACAGTGTCAGAAACTTTCACACGTGACCACCTGGACATTTAACCAATATTACTTTGAAAACGTTCTATGTACAGATTATTCCAGCATATCACAGAAAGCTTTGTTTGTAAGACAAAACCAGACACAAAACCTCATCCCAACTGTGAAGCACAGTGGAGGGAGCATCACGGTTTTGTACTGCTTTGCTGAAGCAAGACATCCTGGGTCTAGACATCCTGCAGTCATCAAGGGAACACTGAATGTAAAAGGTGTTTTAAAACATTTTACAGAAGAAGGCAAGAGTATCGATATCATGCTATCTGCAGGGGAAAATGTAAGATTTTTTAATACTACTCATACACAAAAAAAAAGATGGTCAAAAGAAATTTGTATCTCTCCCTGACCTTAACCCTATATTGAGATGCTGTGGGTTGACCTGAAGATCTGCACCTCGTAATAAATTCAAATAGCACCATAGTTACCGTATTTGTCGCACTATAAGACGCACTTAAAATCATTTATGTTAATTCAGTTCAATTCGTCTTACATATGAACTTTACTAGTCAGGTTTTAAAGAGCAGTAAATTTACTCTGCTGAAGTGCAGCGTTATACAGTGGACTAGCATTAGCCACTAAACTTTATTTCCCTGTTCAGAGGTGAGAATTACTAATATAATTATTTCTAACCCTGGCTAGAACTGCTGGAGCAGCATTAGCATTACCTGCTAACCACACTAATTCTTTCACAGTTCAGAGTCTGCGTATTTATCATGTTGAAACAAGCTACGTGGGACAAACTGCTAGCTAATATCGTCCTGGCTTACCAGAACACTCAGGGTTTCTCAGTGTTCCTCAGAATTAGCCATTAACCACTAGCGGTTAGCCTTTAAAGCTGATGCTCCATCCTTAGTGCTGGAGAAATTCAGGAATCTAAACTTACTGTAAATTAACGAAAGTGCTTTACTCACCTAAATAAACATTTTTCAAAGAGAAACATGCATGTAACAATCAGGGTTCCTCACTGTAGGACAGTCAGGCGGCATTTACTGTTAGCCGCTAATGCTGCTGCACCCAGCCTTAGTGGAAATCTGGAAATCTAAGCTTACTGTAAATACACAGAAGCGATTTACTCACCCAAATAAACAGTTTTCAAATGTGAAAGTTGTTTTACAGTTGATTACAGTTTTGTTTTCTTAGTTTAGCTTTACTTAACTTAATTACTCACCACCACCACCCAGCGACAAGACCTGCTAATTTAGATAGAAAACATTGCACAGATTGGTCTTCTTCTAAGGTCAGCTTTATCACTTGATTCACTCAATGAATAGGAGCGTCATCAAACCCAATGACAGTGCAGAGCACCTGTCGAACGGGCAGTGATAATATGGGTTTGGAATGATTTGTATTGTCTTTATAATTGTAACAAGTAACAATGCTCAATAGTCAAAATATAAAAAAAAAAATACGGAGGAACGTAAAAGTGGAAATAGAAGGAGAAACAAGTAAAGAGTACAGATGCAGTATTTTAGTACTTAAGTGCAACAGTGAAGCATTTCTACTTTGTTACTATTCAATTCTGCTTTTCTGTTATGTGGGACTATTTTGTGCTTGCCTACTAGCTTGTTTCTGCATTGTGTCAATTTTTTTTTCATAAGTCTGAAACAGTCAACAGTTTTTAAAGCTTATTGTTTCTCAGTTGAGTATAAAAAACACTGCCTTTACGAAAATTAAATGTATAAAAAAAATTAATATCAATATCAGGATTTACCTATTAAATAGCAAATCAGCGTCAGTATCGTTATTGAAAGGAAAAGTGATATCGGTGAATCTCTAATAAATTAAACACACACACACACACACACACACAAACACACACACACAAACATTACTAAAACTGGTAACCATCCCTTCCCTGTATCCAACAGTTACTATAGTACAAGCAAAGAAAGGAGGGGGTGGGGGCCTTGGACTCGGCCTTCTGCTGCGTTTCCAGTATTTCTTTCAGCTTGTGGATGACTCAACATCAACTCCGGTGCCTACCGCACACCCACTCAGCGGGTGGGTGGGGGGTAACCATCCTCCGTCAGTGTGTGTGTGTATATGTGCCCGACAACTGCCACATATTCATCCCTTCTAGAGTAAAACCTGCGCTATCCTGTGTGTGTACACACAGGTATGCAACACCCACTCACCAAAGCTCTGTGTGGGAGAGGAGGCGGCAGTTCACACTGTGTGTGTGTGTGAGAGAGAGTGTGTGTGTGAGAGAGAAAGAGACAGATGCATCAAAGCAGTCTAGTGGCCCACCAGGCGCTACATGTGAGCATGAACAGTAGAGACAGCAGTCTGAACAGCTACAGAAGGAAGGCACAGGAACTGAGAGAGGAACTGCACATTTTACCAGTATGTTTTGTATGGTAATGAGCTACATGATGTAGTAAAGTATATAATATACACAAAGAGTATTTTCCACAATAGACGCATCAAAAGAGCTGCGATAATACTGTAAAGCACAGCAAATGAAACTTGAATTACCCCTGTGCAGCAACAGAGGGAGCTCTTCACGCTTTAGATTGTGTTCATGTGATCTAATTAGGTGGGGGTCTAAATGGGTTTCATTTGAATCCACAATGAGTGATAGATATCTATTGATGATCATTGATGATTCAATTTAACTCTGATGTCAGAGCTGTGCAGGTAATAAGCCGGTGCGCGGCCTTCATGGATAACCCAACTGGGAACCAAAAAATTTGGGCCACAGATTCTTTGTTGGTGCCACATATGGCCGCCTACCCGAATCAGTGATGGCACCAGGAGGGGTTGAACATCGGCCCCATCTGGGGTGCACACTGCACATGGGATCCATATGGGTTTAAGGTGGTCTGTAATGACAACACGTGGACATACCCACCTGGAACCCACCTAGCCCACGTTCCAACAACGTTAGCCTCACATAAGAGTAATGTTAGGGGGAGATTTCTGTAATTATATATATAGGCACACAAATTTATATACATTTATAGCCTAGTTTTGAAAACAAATGAAAAAAGGCAGCTCAATCGTATTAACGGGATTTTCTAAGAAAACCTGTTTTTAAATCCTTTCAAATTATTTTTTACCACAGTCCAAGCACAGACGTGATAAATATTAAGCTGGGTAAAATGTATTGACGTGTCATGTTCATTTAACATACAATAAGTTGATAATACCAAACTATGGAGAGCAAAAGCTGTAGAGCTTAGGTTAAAACTAAACCAGGAGAGCTAAAGTTCACACCACGACTGGAGAAGCATCTGCACTGCAGCCCTGTATTCCTATCCTTTGGCGGTAGCTGCCTCTATGCTTGACAACAGAATTCAGTGCCTAGTTTCTGGGATGGACGGAAAGCTCAGATGCTCATGTATACCTAAGATTTTCGAAACAGGGTGCAGACGTTCCAACACTACCATATTTTACTATAAGGTGCATCAGATTATAAGGCGCATCGTAAGCGACAATAGTAAGGAACAAGGGTGTCGTCATTTCCCCTCTAATAATAGTAATAATTCCTAAGTAAACAAAACTGTAATTTTCTTTCGAAGTCAAACAAGAGCTGGATGTTGATCTACACAGATTTCTTTCCTGAAAACTGTTCTTGGGCAAGTAAAGTGCTTCCGTTTATTTACAGTAAGCTTAGATTCACAATATTCTCAACAGTGTGGTTAGCAGCAGCGCTAGCCGCCCGACAGCAATATACTGAGGAACTCTGAGTGTTTCGGTAAGCCAGGGTGATATTAGCTAGCAGTTCATCCCCTGCAGCTTGTTTTAACACGGTAAACATGCAGGCTATAGTCCAATATACTTGCCTCTGAACGGCAAGAGAGCTAGCGCTGTGTCTAGCGGCCAATACGAACACTGCTCCAGCCTCAGTGCTGGAGAAACTTCACTGAAGCTCCTTTATAACACTGTATTTCAGCGAAGTGGCTTAACTGCTCCTTAAAACCTGATAGAATGATAATATAATAAGAATAGAATGATGAGATAATAAGACATACTGGATTAAAAAGCACACTGGATTATTTATCACGGTCAATTTTTAGAGAAAATAAATAAGTTAAATCCTGTGGAGAGGTAACGGGAAGACAGCACGAGGGCTAATCGCTTTAGCTCTCTGGACGTAGCTTTAGCATTAGCTATCCAGCTTTAGCATTCATAAGCCAAAAAAAGAACAAAAAAATCCACCAGTTGCAGACATTACTATTCTGAGCAGGAAAATAGTCAGTTTATGAAAATATACAAAGTAAATCAATAACAAGCATAATAAATGATGTTGATCGCTTTATTTTGTTTAATTTATTTTTTTATTAACCTGAACTTGTTGTTTATTGCCCGTACCTGCTGGCTACCTGTGAGCTCTCACCCACACTCCCAGCATCGAACACAATAGAGCTTTAATATGTAGCACTGATGTATTTTAATGACTAAAACAATTCACTTTTTTGTTTTTGTAGCTATTTTTGGCTGCCATATATTTGGTGCATCCTAGTAGTTAACATATAGCAGTACATGTGCTATAGCAGGTAGTGGTTCACAGTGGTTCAGCACTTGAATTTACAGTTCTCCCAACAGTGCTACAGCGTGAGAGCACTGGTAATCTAAACCGCTACTGCATGTAGTTCAGCAATGTAGTGTCATGCCGCGATGTGTATCTGTACAGCAGCAGTACAGTACAGTAGTGGGATGGAGTGAAGGATGGAGCGCATGAGAATGAGTGCAGCTGCAGCAGGGTCAGGTGGCCCGCTGGGTTACGCTCGTCTCCGGCGTGACGGCCGTCAGCAAGGGCTCGCCCAGTGCGGACAGCATGTATGATCTACTGATGCTGGTGGTTGCCGGGGAGGTTGCCATGGGAACGGTGGCGGGATGATTGGTGGTGCTGTCCGTGGTTTGATTCAGACAGCAGTGCACCCCCCTTATTCCCACCACACACACACGCACACAAACATGATTTAACAGGACTGGGGGATTGGGGTGGGGGCGTGTGGAGCAAAGCTATGCAGGATTGTCGAGAATGGACATGCGTACACGCATTGTTGAGTCTGTGTGCATGTGTTCTCAATTTTTAAAAAAGGATAAAAAAAGATCTCAAGCCAGTAGCATACTGAGATTTTAAATCATCAGTGCCGTTTAGATTGTTCATAATATATGTGTGTGTATATGTGTATGTATATGCACACACACACACACACACACACACACAGCTGGAGCAGTACTAGCTTTAGCTAACTCTTTCGCCATTCAGAAGGGAGTTTTATCGACCTGTAGCTTGCTGCTAACCCTAGCTAGCACTGCTGGAGCAGTATTAGCATTAGCCACTAACCGTTTTCCGTGTTATCACATGCTATGTGGGACGAACCACTAGCTAATATCACCATGCCTTACCGGAACAGTGTAGTGCTGTCGGGCAGCGTTTCCATCCTGCTAGCACTAGCGGTTAGCCGCTAATTCAGCTGCACCCAGCCTTACAGGAAATCTGGACATCTAAGGTTACTAGATTAACATCCAGCCCTTGTTTGACTTTAAAAGCAAAAAAACATGGCAACACCCCTGTTCTATACTAGCGTCTCATAATGCAAAAAAATATGGTGTACACACACACAGACACAATTAAGCACAAATCAAGCATAACATTATGACCACCTTTTCACAGACATACATTTTTTTTCCAGCTCTACTTATCATACATGAACACTCTACTTCTATAACTCAAATTCCAGCAGCACTGCTGCCTGCAAACACCCCAGTCTCACTGCTGGACAGAATAGTCCACCGGCAGCATCTTGTTTGCTGTGTCCTTGTGGGTAGCATCCTGTGGGCAACAATAAAGGAATAGAGGACGACCAACAAACTGTGCAGCAACAGATAAACTTCTGATCTTCACATCTACATGCTAGAGCAAGGATGGAAGAGTGGTAGATAATAAAAATGGCTGAATCTAATGATTGAGTTTTTTGACTAACCTGTTATTTATTTATTTATTTTTTTTTTTTATCTGAGTTTATTACTCAACGATTATTTCTGCAATGGCCTCCATTTTCTCTGCTTATTGTTGACCTTCACATATGGAATGTGCTGATATTTAGATTAAACATGTAATCTGTTGTGTCTGTGCACTACAATGACAGAACGAGCAAACGAATTAATGTGAAACGAGTGAGCAACCCTTAACGCTCCCCCATTGAGGTTCGGTCCCAAGCACTTTGTGTAGCTAATAGGGGTGTAACAAAGCATGGTCACATGATGAATTGTGATGGATATATTTGATGATTTGCATTGAGGGAACATAAGATTCCATGTTCTGTTGAATGAAATGTCATGTAGTTGCATTGTTGAAACACCAGAGGTCACAATCTCGCTAGCACAGGCCAAGAACCAGTGGGCGTAAGCAAAGCACAGAGAAAATGTTAGTCATTTTTGACTGAAGCCAAACACGGTGGACAATAACGTATGTAGAGAAACAAAAAGAACTACAGTCTGTAATTATACACTTTGTAACTACAAAAGTGCTTCTATGTGCTCTGTTGGGCTAAAATAAAAATGGAAAATGGCATAATGTTATAGAATCAGTCATACAAAGAATAATATACTCTTATGTGTCCAAAATTTTAGTTAAATAAATTCACGGTATATTGTATACATATGCAAGTATTCATAAATTGTTACAATATCAAGATACAGCAACAAAATATTGTGCAGCACTAGTAGCAACAGAAAACGTTTCAAAGCACTGAATCCAGGAGAGCGTGTACAGTCTTGAAGACACATCAGTATGTGCAGCAGGCAACCCAGGTCCCAGGTCAGCAATCCTACTCTGACATTCTTTATGGGTACTGGGCAGCAAAGCATCTATTCAGTTATTCACAATCAATCCCACGTGACCATATGCCAGTTCCTTGGGTATTAATTCCAGTAAATCATCAACTGACCACAACTGTGAAGGAGTCAATCCTTCAGTAAATAACACTGCACATTCCTAGCAACCAGCTAAAGATTCAGCTTGTGCTGAGCTAAATATTGGTTATAGCAGTACTTCCACAACTGGACCAGTCACAAACACTGAATAAAAAATTATTTCAAGAATACACTACAACAAAATGAAAATTTGACTAAAGTATTGCGTACGATATGATATGGCACACCCCTAAGATATATAAAAAAAAAAAACAAGAAATATCACACAGAAGGCTATGATCAGTCAGATCTTTAGTAGCAGTAAAGCCACTCTGCTGAAGTGCAGCGTTATACAGAAATTTCAGTTTAGCAGTATTAGCATCACCCGCTAAGTGCTAGCCATTTGGCCGTTCAGAGGTGAGTATTATCGGCCTGTAGCCTGCTTCTAAGCACAGCTAGCACTGCTGGAGCAGCATTAGCATTACCCGCTAAGCGCTAGCCCTTCGGACGTTTAGAGGCGAGTATTATAGGTTTACTGTGTTAAAACAAGCTATGTGGGACAAGCTTACGGGTTCCTCAGTGTAGCGCTGTCAGTGAGACCTGCTGAATTAGAAGGAAAACGCGCCTTGTGTATGAAAATAGACCAGAAAGTACACATTTATTAATAGTGCCCCTTAAAATCCGGTACTAAAATATAATCCTCATACTTTAGAGATCTGCACACTCTTGCCATTTTAATCTCAGTGTCTTCATGAGGTCAAGTCACCTAGAATAGTTATCTCAGCTTCTTAAAGGAGTTCCTTCACCATCTCAGTTAGGTTTAGGTCAGGGGGTTGTGGAGGACAAACTTTTTTTTTTACTGTTTACTACATAATTTCATATGTGTATCTTAATTCTTTTAATGTTTTTAATATTAATAAACTAAATGAAGAAATAAAAACAATGAATGGTTTCTTCATTCAAACTCGTGACAGATACTGTAATATATACAGCTCTGAAAAAAAAAACCTTTTTAAGTGACCACTTAAAAACGACAAGTTTCTTTGATTATACCAAATTGAAAACCTCTGGAATATAATCAAGAGGAAGATAGATGATCCCAAGCCATCAAAGCAACTGAACTGCTTGAATTTTTGCACCACGAGTGGCATAAAGTTATCCAAAATCAGCGTGTAAGACTGGTGGAGGAGAACATGCCAAGATGCATGAAAACTGTGATTGAAAACCAGGGTTATTCCACTAAATATTGATTTCTGAACTCTTAAAGCTTTATGAATATGAACTTTTTATCTTATTTCTGAAAGCTCTTCATCTTTGTTATTTCAGCCATTTCTCATTTTCTGCAAATAAATGCTTAATATATGAACATTATTAATAAGTAATAATATATATCTTAATATACTCTTAATATGTATATATAACATTAGTTACAACATTGCATTTTAACGCAATTGTATTACGATATCAGTGGAATAAAATGTTTTTTAAATAAATTGAAATATTATATCATCCAAACAAACACAAGCCTAGTTTTCCTGATCACATTTCTTCAATATTTTGGCAAAACCCCCTTTCCAGTGTTTGACCTTATTTTTAGTGTCTAATGCTAATTATATCCACCAGTCTTCTGTGTAGTAGAAGAACATTCTGTATTTACATTTTAAACAATAAGACATAAGCCAATAATACTCATTTTAATGCTATTTCCACCACAGCTTCAATTGGAATTGCTATCAGTACAGCTACTTAAACTGGCGAGTTGCTAAAAATTGACTATTCATGTTGCTGCATGATCTAAAAATCTACATTAGAAATTTACACTGACTTGATGCCACACTATGCCCCACACCAAATATCTGAAGGCACTGAAAAACACTACTCACTGTAGACTTTAATAAACATGCAAAAACGTAGCTTTTAAAGTTAATCTGAATGGGGAAATAGGCATAAACAAACCAAGCCCAGCCCACTGAACAGCTGACTAAATAGTTCATAATGCAGAGCAAATCAGACACTTCACATTTCTGGGTTTTTGGTTGGCAATCTCCAGAGCTCTTCTGTATGGAGATTTGCTAGGACGAAGCCCACTGACTGACAGCTGCCAGCTGCAAAATGTAACCCACAGTAACCCATTTCTATGTTTATCTGCCTGCCTCCCTCCTCCTGCTGTCCTTTCTTCAATGTCCCAGTGTCACCTCGTCACGTTCGGTCTTCACGTTCACCTGCTCCCCACTGTCTCTCTCACGCACTGGCTCTCTCGCGCAGTCTCCACTGGCCTCTTCTGCCTTTCTTTTACTTAGATAGCTCTGCTCTACCACAGTTATTCTCACAAAGCTTTAACGAAACAGTGAACATAAAAATCCCCCCTCCAAATAATCCTAAATTATAGTTCTATGAAATATAACTCGACAGCCAAACTGCACCTAAAATTAAACCACAGTTTGATAATGGCTCAGATTTGTGGAAATGCTGAAGTTGTTAGGGGTTAGATGTTTTAGCTGGGACTGCTGTTTAATAAGAGGTCTATCAGAACAGAGGTCATTTATAAATATATCGGTTTTAAAGACACAGTAACACAATGCCAGTTCAATTCAAAGGGAATGGGTTGAGAACTGGTTATGTACTGCTATTTTTGTACATAAATCACACACACACACACAAAAAAAATCTGTGTGGTTTTGAACACTGTGTGGCATGCAGTTATCTAGGGCTAAAACTAATGACAATTGTTATATACAAAGTATATTACTTTATATATTTGTGGAATTTGTGTAATATGTGGAATGTGTGTGTTACTTTGAATTTGACCATGTTAAAAAAAAATAAAAAAAAGTTTATGGTAATAATTTTACTGAGAGCAAAATATATAAAGTATTAAGGCATTAAGAATTTTAGTTTATTTCTTTTTGTTTTACACACTTGAACTGCGTGTTACCAGAGTTTCCAGGTTTGCGGTTTTCCCGCCAAATTGGGCTTGTTTGATAGTAAAAATGTATGGGACAAAGGGTTTTTGGGCTACTTTTATATTTATCGAGGCCGCCAAAAAGCCTTAATTGCAAATCGCAATTGAAATTAAAATGTACTGTGTTGTGAATGTCTGTGGTAAACCTAAATATTTATACTCACACTTATAGTTAAACCATGAGAGAGCAGTGTTGTACACTGTAGTTAGATCCCACTGTTATTATTGCTTAGAAAATTTAACTCACATTTTATAAACAGTGTATAGTTCAAAACTGTTAAAACTGTTCTTCTAAAATTTGATAAAACTAATATATATATATATATATATATATATATATATATATATATATATATATATATATATATATATATATATATTACAGTAATCGTTTAGTGATTCATTACCCTTGGGTTGTGATGCATATTACACCTGATACATATCATAACCTCTTGAACTCAGACATCTGACTTGTGATGTAAATGTAACACAGTTTTAACCTACCTCAGGTGTTCCTTTATTGTGCACTGCGCCTTACTTGTAAGCTTTGTCACAACGCTGTTTCTCATTAGAAGCCTATGAGTTAAAAGCTTTACTTTGGTGCTACCCGAGGAGATTAATTTTACCTCATTTGCATACAGCCTTGAACTTACATGCAAGTCTTCAAAATTCCAAATGCAAGACAATGCTTCCTCCCCTCCACTAAATGAGAAGTGGACTAAATGCTTAATCACACAGTAGAGTACAGAAAACACATTTGGCATATGCAGTGGTCTTTACGGGTTTTATCTGAATAGCTCATCTTTATTGTCAGTTTAGTGCTGCAGATTACATACGCATAAAGCCTGTACAGCACTGGGACACTGCTGTGACTCAAGGCTAGAGAGACCTAATTATTTCAGTATCAAAACCAAACAGCTATTTGCACGCAAATTCTTTACATTATGGCAGACATAAGGGATGTTTAAAGGAAAGTAAAAAATTGTTTTAACTTATTGACTTAACAGACATTATTATCCAGCCCGCAGCCCTGAGAAGAGTTCTCAGAAGGCAAAATAAGAATTTGAGTCAAGCGTTAATGACTTGACTGCAGTGTTTTAAAGGAACTGGGAGTTGAATGGTCACGGAGAAGAGTTAGACAGATGGTCCAATGATGACAAGCAGATTTCAAAGATTGTGTTCTTCATTCAGAAATGCAGAATCCAAAGTTACTCTGATCAACAGCTTTGTGCTGCACTCCTAAAACTGTCTGGAGTGTAAGGCTATGCGATATGACGATATTTTATGTTGTTGGACAACGGCAGAAAAAAAAGTGTGCACCGCAGAACTGGGAACATGTTAAAAGCCTGGTTAAGTAAGGTACAAATAATGTAGTAATTATAATTTTCCAAAACCCCTAAGGAGCCACAACAGAGGTCCATACAGTAAACCTTAATGGCGTGCTTTTTTACCCAGCAACCCCTGCTAATCGTTAGTGTTGCGTCAGTTCCCATTCTTGTTCCAAACTGTATCATCTTGTCTGAAGTGTACACTTCAATGACTTTGACTTTGAAATATGGAGTGAGTGTTGAAGGTGTTGAGATGGAAATTAGGACACGTCCCATAATGTATACATATTTCTGAAGGCTTTAAATAAAAGAGTCCCTAAATTAACTGTCTCCATATTTAACAGTGTTTCTCAATCCTGATTGTGTCCCTTAAAAATGTTCTCAATTCTCTTCAAAGTTTCTCAATTAAAGAAGAAATATAAAAATATGAAAGCCTACTTTTGCTTGTTGAGTGTCGTTAATTCAACATTTATTAAAAACGTCTTGTGTGGTGACTGTATAAGAAAAAAATAATTTATAGAAAATTAACTGAAATTCACTTAAAAGGTCTCATTCCGCTAAAATGCACTTTTTCTTGTTCTTTGTGAAATACTACTGGTCTCTCTGAGTTGAGTATATTCATGCTGCATAAGAAACTGCCTCCCTTGTCTGTGGTAGCTAGTAAAAGACAATCCTCAGAAATAT
Source organism: Astyanax mexicanus (assembly GCF_023375975.1). NCBI lineage: Eukaryota > Metazoa > Chordata > Actinopteri > Characiformes > Acestrorhamphidae > Astyanax > Astyanax mexicanus. The sequence goes on from NC_064412.1 coordinate 33,903,027, forward strand.
GAGTTAATCAGAGAGACGTTACAGCATTAGGAGCTATAGCTAAGCAGGAGCCAACAGCTCTGTTTACAGCATATGTTTACAAAGCTAGTTAGCGTTAGCCATCTTGTGTAATTAACTATAGTTTTAAGTCACATCTCCGGTTGAGTCTGCATTTTACTGAGACCTTAAATAAACAATAAATAAGCACGGTTTTACAAGGTAGCACAACTCGACAGAAGACAGGTCAAAGAAGACAAAATTCCTCCATTCTGCTTATTGTATCAATAACACTTCTAATCACGACAGCCTGTGTCATTACATATCTGTAAGGGAATGAAAAACAACTTATCAAATTGTTTCTGGCAATATTAAAACACAATGTTTGGATGGAAAACATGAAAAATGATTCACTTAAAATGCTAGCCAGTTTTTTTTTTTTTTTTTTTTTTTTTTAGAAAATATGTGTAGATAAAATAATAAAATAGTTATACTTTGAATTTACTCACACTTTAAAGAAGCATTATGTGAGAACTGACATTACTTTCTCCTGAGATTTAATACTGATAGTCGATAGTGACAGAAGCATGTGAACTAAAGCATCTAGAGTCATAATACAGGATTTTACACAGGGCTGGGCAATGTGGTAAAAATATTGTACAATGATGTTAAAAAAAGACAATATTCATATTTATATACTCAATATTCATATTACATAGACAATTTTTTTTTATTAGAGGCAGATAAAATAATAATGTTAAATGTATATTTATAAATGTTAATAGAGTTAAATACAGGTTTCCAAAATATTTTTTTTTCATAGTAAATTCATCACAATAAGATTATAAGAAGAATATTTCCCATCTCTACCTTTAAACCAATAGTTATGCAGCGTTACATAGTTCTAGCATCGTCCTGCATGCTTTAACAACAGAGAAGTGATGGGAAAACAAGCATCTAAAAGTAGACTATGATGCTCAAGCTGCTCAAACACTAATATCCCACAGGCAGAAACACACAACTAACATCATCTCACACAGCGTGAGTGTGCGCTATTTTAGACTGAATTTGTTACAGGATCAGTCTGGATTCTGCTAATAGAGGTCTGCCAACAGACTGATACAACTGTTGGTTGCATCAGAAATATAATCGTCTAACTTTACTCCACCAGTTTCAAGTTAGTCCTGTTTCTTAACCTTTCACAAAGGGCTATGTATGTTTTTTTTCTCACTTAATAATAAACTCCTTCATTTAAAAATAGCATTTTGTGTTTACCTGTGTTGTCTTTGACAAATATTTAAATTGGTTTGATGTTCCGAAACATTTAAGTGCGACAAACATGCAAAAAAAAAAAAAAAACAGGAAATCAGGAAGGGGGCAAAACTTTTTTACACCTCTGTGTATAGTGCACATAATGCTGAACTGAAGTTCACAGGAGAGCTGCACCCAGGAACTTTAGCCTGTACACAGTTGCATTTAGCAACTTGTGAAGCCATACCTGCTAATAACCAGAGCACAAATGATGTTTTTCAGTCTTGAGCCTAATGTGACCGGTCATAAACATACAGAGGAGTGCAATACTGCATATAGCAATATGTGTTCCATTGTTCTAATGTATAATTAGAATGCCTATTATATGTATTTACTGCTAAAGCGGTTTTCCTTATTTTTAAAGGGGGAACTTGACTTATGCTTTGTTTATATACAGCCTATATTAAACTGACTATAATCCTTCTCTTCTTCATTTTGTGTTACATTTTGTATTTTACAACAAGCATAAGAGCTGCTTTTCAGACTAAAAATGAGCTATCTGAGAGTGTACATTCACAGTTTCATTTACACCTTTACATTTCACTACAGGCACTATTAACTACCTCAGGGGGAATAAATAACAGTATATAACAGTACATGGAGAGGCTCAGCCTTTTTTTTTCAAACTCAACTTACTCAAAACATGTGGTTTATACCATATTATGAACCACACAGTAAATTGTGTGTACATGTAGAGCTCTGAAAAAAAAGACACCACTTCAGTTTCTGAATCAGTTTCTCTGATTTTTCTATTTATAAATATATATTTGAGTAAAATATATATTTTTTAAATTCTATAAACTACGGACAACCTTTCTCCTAAATCCCAGATAAAAATATTGTAATTTGGAGTATTTATTTGCAGAAAATAAGAAATGGCTAAAATAACAAAAAAAAAAAAAAAGATGCAGAGCTTTCAGACCTCAAATATCGCAAAGAAAACAAGTTCATGTTAATAAAATTCAGAAATCAATATTTGGTGGAATAACTTATTTTAATTACAGTTTTCATGCATCTTGGCATGTTCTCCTCCACCAGTCTTACACACTGCTTTTGGATAACTTTATGTCATTCTAATTAGAAAAATATTCTGATGTTTGCCATATTGCCAAAAACATTGCTATTGGAAAAAACACCTTAAGATATTGTGATTTTATTTCATGGCCTAACCGCTTACTCCTAGTCTAGCATGGAGAATGTGTGCAGTCAGCAAAATGCTAATACTCTCAAAGAGTGCATTAACATTAACTGTGTTATCTCCCAACACTAATCTCAAACATCAACAATAAATCCTCATTTATATCTTTCTACAGCCTTATCTCTCGCAGCATCTCAGCTTTGAGAATGTTCTTACCACAGCGACTAGTTACCCAGAAGACTCATCAGTCCCTGATCTGATCGTTAGCTGTCTGACGGAAAGAGAACCAGATATGCAAATGCAGAGTAAAAATCAGAATTCACAACCACATGCTTAGGGTGGTTTAGCAGCCAGTAGAAATTCTCTATGACTTACTCGAGTGGCGTAGATCACTGGCTCCTCATTGCTACAGGTCCCTAGTTCTGGGAAAGCACACTGTATATTTTTTCTGTTATCCCTACTTGGGCCTGTCACAGTAATTACATTACTCTTCAGTTCTAATTTCTGTGGTCCTTTGGTTTAACAATGTGTTGTGAATGAGCAGATGAAGACTGAGTTTGCTGTTCTGAGATCTCCATGCTAGCAGTAGCTCTTGTATAAGCATCATTAGCAGCACTGCGGTTGCTCAGGTAACCAGCAAAAGCAGTTACAGTGAGAAAAGATCCCGAGACCTAACAGACACATTTGGATTTTAAAATGTACATACTGTACGTGGCATTTCAGGAATGGTAGCTGAAGCACATGGACGCCAATGTTATAATCGTTTGCCTTCTCCCCACTCAGGAACACTAGTACTTTTAATTAAATACTAAAAAAAACCTTAAAGGACTGCTGTTTAAAAACAGGAGGCTCTATAGCTCACAAAAGGGACACTGGACTGTCATCAACTTTGGGACTAATCCAGTTAGCTAGCTTCACAGCTAAACTGCACCCAGCCCAGCCAAGACCTGCAGCGTTACCCATTTCAGCCCTTACGAGGCTGCACTGTTTTAGATGAGATTGCTGTGTCTACATGCCCTTATTTCAATTTAAAAGTCCTCTGTAGGGTTTTGTAATTGCATGGGACACCACAGCAACATATAGGTAGTATAAACATTGTATTGTGGTTTGTTAGTATGTTGGCTGTGATGGTAAAAATGTCCAGAGTTCTGAGTTACTGAGAATTTTAAAGTGTATCTGCATATTGCCCACATGTGCCTATGGGAATGTGTGTGAGAGATAGATAAAGAGAGAGAGGGGTGAGAGAGTCTTCAGCACAGTCGTGGTGTTTCAACAGTTTGGAGGAAAATGAAGCATGGATGAAAGCAGTAGATGGCTCGACAGGTTGCTAGCTTGCTGGATTAGTGTAATAGCATACTCAATAACAGACGATATGAATCACAACACCTGCTTTCCTAACCTACCAGTCACCACACAGCTCACGGCTCAGCTTACTCACGGAGAAGTTGAAAATAATGTGACCAACTCCGACTTCTGATTACATTATCAGATTGGGGACCTCCCTATTTTCAACCCAGACTGCCCAGATTACTGAGAAAATACAACCTGATAGCCAATCTACCAATATTGAATCTGAATACTAAATCTAACCATAGTTATGTGTATTATAAAGCTGTTCAGACCCCCAAAAAACTGTATACATTTCCGAAGGTTCCTACCTGTGTCAGGCATGGCTTGGGCACAGCCACCATCACTGTTATTGGGTACCATACAGGACATATTTGGCCGGACATGCCCGTGAGGATGGCCTTGCTGCTGTTGATGTAGGTGAGACAGTTGCTGTGGGTGAGTGCTCGGATGTCTCATGGCAGGGTGTCCAAGTGGAACCTGTCCACCCGGGCCCAAGGGTGCACAGTTCCCCATAGGTGGTGCCTGCATCTGGTTCATCATCCCTGGGAACTGTGAGTGTGGGCCTTGAGTACCAGGCTCCATGCCAGGACAGTGCATTGGGTCTGCTTGGCCGTGAAGTCGTTGTTGTAACTGCATGCTCTGTTGGGGAACACCAGGGGGAATGGCACCCTCGCCACCAAAGTGCATCTGAGCAGGACCTGCAGGTAATGGCCGACCGCCCCTGGCCATGTGGGAGCTCTGGTTGCTCATTGACTGGAGCAGCTGGGCCATGGAGGTGTTTGGAGGTAGACCACCGAGCCGGGGCACTTTCCTCATCTGCTCTGAAGGAGGGCAAGGGGGCCTAGGACCGACCATGTCCGGTTTCATCATGCTGTAAACCATGTTGTCATGAGTGCCACTGTTGGGTGGCTGCTTGCGCTTGCGAAGAGGATCACGCTGCTGGGCCATGAGCTTGTCCCGCAAGGCTGCACGTCCACTCTGGCCTTCGGGCATAGACATGAGCATGGAGGAACTGGGTGGCAGCATGGGATTTAAAGTATTGGGCCCGTCGACAGTCCTGCTACCTCCGCTGCCAGTGAGTGAGCAAGGCACCCCACCATTGCCTCCACTTCCATTATTCCCACCACGAGCAATGCCAGCACCTTCACTCCCCATGCTCCCAGCACCAGCTCCTGCACTCATTCCTCCACCAACACCCATTCCAGCACCACTGCTACCACCTATTTTGTTTTGATTTGCTAGCTGTGCTTTGGCTGCTGCTGAAAGTAGACTGCTGGCAGGGAAAGAGGCAGCATTGTGTTGGTTGAGGATCTGGTTGAGGGGCATGCCCAGGAGTCCAGGGTGGTTCTTCTGGGGGGCACTACTGCCTGAGGCTGGGGGAAACATGGGGTTGTGCTGACTGCTGATCGCATTGCTCATCCCCACCAGAACCTGGTTAGGGTCTTTGTACTGGTGGAGGGCATCAGGCTTGGCAGAGGGGCTGGAAGGCAAGGCAGGTCTGGGCGAACCCATGGAGGATCGGGGTGACCGCGGTGGAACCTTCATGCTTCCACAAGGGGCCTGGGGCCCTGAGGGCATGGCAAAGCTTCCATGGTCTGAGGAAGTGGAAGAGGAGCGGGATCGTTGCGGGGAGGCCTCCATGCGGCCATGTGCAGGTCCAGACATGTGCACAGGGGATGTAACAGGTGATGGGGAGATGGAGGTGGCTGCTCCGTGCTGAGTCCTCTGCATGTGCCCGCCATGACCAACCGGCCCAGGTTTCACTGTTGGTAAGGGAAGGTTGCTTGGCAAAGGGACGATGGCAGGAGGGATGTTTACATTCATCATTGGTACCTGAGAGTGGGCACTGGGCTGGAAGTTGGATGGGCTTGGGTTCGTCATAGGACTCTGAATGACAGGTTTGCTAGGGATGGGGTCCAAGATTCCGAGAGGATCCTTCTCAGAGGTCATCTGTTTTTTCTGAAGGGCACATGATGGGGGGATTGCAGTGGGAGGAACAGGATGTGATGTGGTTTGGACCTTGTGATGAAATACTGCTCTGGTCATGTCCATGCTAGGCGGATAGTTGACGTTACAATGTGGCTTTTTCATGATGGGGCTTTTGTTGGGAACTGGGGGAGAGAGAGGCGTGTTAGTCCTTCCAACCATTGCACAAGATAACTGAGAAGCAGGTGAACCATGAATCATGATACCAGGAGGGGAAAGGGGGATCCTGTTGCTGCCATGAATTGGGTTGGGGCTACCCGCCCCCTGGAAACCACAGGCATTGCTCCGTGTAAACGCATCTGGACTGCCCAAAGGGTCAGTCCTAGGGGACAGGGAGCCATCCCCATAGATCTGCGAGCCTGACGAAGGGCTGAGCATGCCTCCAGGCCCACTGCGATAGGGGGACTTGGGTCCTGGTTCATTGCTTCCCAATCTCTGGCGAGAGTATCCAGAAAAGTGCTCCGGCGGCTGGGCACTACTCATGTCCGCAGAGTAGTGCCGTTGACCTGCTGCCATCATCATCTTGAATGGATTCTTGCAGTCAGGCAGCGTTGAGTTGGGCAGCCCATCATGGGACTTATTCCTTATTGCTCGAGGAGTTGCAGACCGCTGGATGGTAGGGGTTATAGAGGTGGCACCTGCTGTGGAAGAAAAAAAAAATTATTAGGACGTTTAATACAGGCACATATCCACAATTATGAGGTATACACCATAGTACTATTTAATAGGGCTGGCGATATTGTAAAAAATAAATAAAATGCTGCAGTAGAGAGTGGAGTATCACGAGTTGTTCCAATACTGCTTTACTACAAACAACTACAGGTTTTGTCATTTTTAAATCTTTTTTTTTTTTATTATCCATTTCCAAAGCTCAGTTTAGCTGTAAGCTGTTAACCAATTAATTGATTGCTAAAAATCAGTTCCTCTCTTATAAGAAAAAGGGAGTACTATATATATTTGTAGTTCATTTGTTTCCTAAAAGGTCCTGGCAAAAATGTGTACACTGTGATTTGCACCATTTCTGGTTAGTAACAGGACTTGGCAAAAAGTAAAGGGAAGAAACAGGATGTTCTAAAAGAAGTATACTTTACATATTAAAGGGGTAAAAAAAAGGGGGGGGTGCATTTTAATCCATGGTAAATATCACTTCAAGCACCAATCGGACTGAAATCAGTAAAAGGAAAATAAAAAGGTCTTACTTGTGCCTCCGCTGGGACCGGTCAGTGTTAGGGAGGGGTGTGGCAGCTCCATACTTTTGTGCAAAGTGGCTACAGCAATAAGCTTTCTCTTGTGGATGCAGAGCTTCGTGACATCCTCATCTGCCTTCACGTCCTCCGCAGTCCTCTGTTTGACAGCGGCCCCAGGATCGAAATTAAACACCTGGGGGAAACGGAGATTCTTAACACAGCTCGGACCAGCCTGTTGCTCGCTCTCAGCGGTCATACATTAGCATCTGAATGCATATTTGCTCTGACCTTGCATAGTAATACTGTGACCTACTTACTTCCACATCTTTAGAGAAATAAGGCAATGCAAATTCATTCATATTTCCCCCCCCCCACTGAAGAGTGTGGTCAAAGTCTTGTAAGACGGATATTTTACGGTGCAGATTAGACAAGCAAACGTATCTAAAAGCAAGCCATAGTTTAGCAAAGATGGACTAACTGAAAGTAACGAAAAATAATACATCACAATTCCAGACTAAAGTGACTCAAATCTGTTTTTTTGCTCAAATGTGGCTCAGATCTGATTTTCTCATGGCTTTGTGGAAAGTACCCAATCTAATTGGTTTCAAATCAGATCTGAGTCACTTTCATATGTGGCTTCTAATGTGAATGTAGCCTAATTGTCAAAGAATGCAGTGTGTTTGGGCGCCAACAAAAATAAGGGTTCTGAATTTAATAAAGTATATGCACACAGCGCCTTTACCACAATCGTCCTCTCCTACAGTTGAAACACTGTATAAAAAAAAAATCCAATCAAAATCGGTAATTATTTGTGAACGGTAATGTGCTTTACCAGTCATTTGTGAGCGGATCGCCCAGGTCAAATACTGAGTGAATGGGAATGGGGCCAGTGGATCCCAACGTTGTTTTTTTTTTTTTTTGGTTTCCTACAGGACTTGTTAAGTAGCTGATTAGTGTGCTGGCAGCAGGTAAAACACTAAAATGTGCAAGGTAGGGGTGATCTTCAGGACAAGGGTCAGGAAGCACTGGCAGAAAAGTAAGCGAGGCACATGGACTTACCTTGGGGAGGATGAGCGGACATTCCAGGCCACACTTACAGGTGCCGTCCGTGAGTAGATAGGACTTTACCTGTTCCAGGCAGGACAGCACTGAACCACTGGGACTGCAGGCAACAAACACAAGGTGACAATTATCCACACACACTGTACAGGATTTTGGAAAAGATTTACTTTCATGACATTTGGGAAATACTCTTATCCACAAGGATGCTTGGATTAGCTGTGATGCTAACACCTAGCATCTGTACAGATAAAACAACGAAGTTTACAAAAAGGCAGCTGGGATAAGACGATCTGAATCCTAATGCTAACTGACAGTCTCGAAAAAGGTGCTTGCCTGGTCAGGGTCAAACCAGTAGCATTAACCAACACACTATACTGGGGCTGATCAGTATGGATAAAAAATCTTAATATTATTCCTCGCTGAACAGCAATACACAATATTCAATTTTTTTAAGATGCACTAGTATATCATTGAAAAGTTAGTTTATTTCAGTAATTCAGTTCAAAATGTGAAACTCATATTATATAGATGTATTACACACAAGTGATTTATTTTAAGCATTGATTATGGCTTACAGCCAATGAAAACCCAAAAATCAGTGTCTGAGAAAATTTATGCTTCATGCTTTCCTCGGCTGAAACTTTAATGAAGATGCAGATTTCATTTTCCAGCAGGACTTAGCACACTGCCAAAAGTACCATTTTGCCTTTAATAATATTCAAATTTTCTCAGACACTGATTTTTGGGTTTTCATTGGCTGTAAGCTACAATTAACAATAAAAGGAAAAAAAATAATTTAAAGTGATTGAGTTTTATTTTTTCATTTTCTATAAGTCTAAACTGAAACTGTTTCAGGTGTATTCTTATACCCATTTAAAGGACCGGATTGCTGAGCCTGTAGTTCAGGTTAGAGTGTGTGCTCTAAAGATTACTGTTTAGTTCATTAGTGATGCTTCACGTTGCTTCTTTTATTAGCGCTATGTCTCAGAACATGAGATATGTTTTTTTTTTTTGTCTGCATTTTGCTGAAAATGAGGTATCGCTTCCCAAAGCTCCTAAATCTGTACAGATGTGATTGGCTGAGGAGCATCATTGGTGATATTTACAATGCATCCTACTGGTCTGTGAGTTTCTGCACCGCAAAGCCTACACTGTAAAGTTATGCCACTTAAAATAAACACTGTAAAATTAAATAGTTAGCCAATGTAAGGGTCTAACTTAGACCCCTATTAGTGATGTCACGATTACCTTATTTTGCTGTATATTAGGATACTTTAAGAAACAGTATATGGCACTGAATGATAAAAGTGCCTGTGTAAAATCTGGAACATTTTGTTTTGTCTCAGAAGTGTCTTTTTGTTTTACCTTATGGAATTAAAAATATTGAGACATACAGGCGCATCTCAAACAATTAAAATATAATTGAAAAGGTACTTCTTTAGTAATTCAGTTCAAAAAGTGAAACTCATTATACAGATGTATTACACAAAGAGAGATCTATTTTAAGCGTTTATTTCTTTTATTGTTAATGATTATGGCTAACAGCCAATGAAAACCCAAAAATCAGTACCTCAGAAAATTAGAATATTAGATCAATTGGTACTTTTGGCAGTGTGGACAGTGTGCCAAGTCCTGCTGGAAAATAATATCTGCATCTCCTTAAAAGCTGTCAGCAGAGGGAAGCATGAAGTGCTGCAAGATTTTCCGGGAAAACACTGCACTGACTTTAGACTTAATAAAACACAGTGGATCAACACCAGCAGATATGACGACTCTCAAAACCATCCCTGATTGTGGAAATTTTACAATAGACCTCAAGGAAGTTGGACTGTGTGCATCTTAACTCTGGTCTCATGATTTTAAAATTGAACGCAAAATTTACTGATGATCAGTGATGGTTTGGAGAGTCATGTCATTTGCTGGGGTTGATCCACTGTGCTATATGAAGTCCAAAGTCGGTGCAGCCTCTACCAGGAGATTTTACAGCATTTCATGCTTCCCCTTGCTAACAACTTTTATGGAGATCCAGATTTCATTTTCCAGTGAGACTTGCCACACGGTCCACACCAAAAATACCAATTAATCTTATGTAATATAAAAAAAATTAAGATACTGATTTTTGGGTGTATTGTCTGTAAGCCAAAATCATTAATAATAAAACAAATAAACACTTAAAATAGATCACTCTGTGTGCTTTTCTCCAATGATATAAAACATTTTGAGATGCAACTGTATATCGTATATCACCATTTGATGAAAAATATAGAGGAATCATTTTTTTTTTCATATTACCCAGCCCTAGATGTGATGCTAACAGACAAAACAGTCGGGTTTGGAGATACAAACAGCTAGCCTTGATAGGGTTGGAGCTGCAATGCTAACAAACAAACAAGCAAGGTTCAGATGGGCTATGGGGTGAAATAGCTATGATGCTAACAGCCACAGCATAATTTGATATGCAATGCTATGATATTTGACAGCTAGGCTTGGAAGGGTTAGGTTTGGAATGATTGAACAAGAGAATCAGGCTATGGCTGAACATAAAGCATTTGTTTTGATTCAAGATGCTGGTGCTCTAGTGCCACATCTACAGGTGAAACAAAGCAGAGTGCTGCTTCAAGTGGGTCAGTGCAAAAAGCCACATTTTCAAAGATCTACATTCCGGATGTCAGGCAGATGGCAAGCGAGATTAAAGCAAATAACAGCCATATCAATTAAGCAATTTCTGCATCTGGCCTAATTACACCACAATGGACGTATCTCTTGTACATCTCATCAGACAATTCAGCATCACAGATCACTGATAATGGATCTCATCAACTACTACTGTATCCTGTACCTGATATAGACGACCCCAGTGGACTCCACCTTCCGCTGCCAGCCAATAGGCACCTGGGCAAGTGCAGGCTGCCCCTCCCCCTCCCCTATCTCACTCTCCTTTCCTCCATTCATTTTTCTGGGTTAGTGCTCGACTCCGCCAGAGAGATCACACGTTCGTCACTGTCCCAACACTACGTGTCATCGTGTCTCTCGGAAACGGGAGGACAAGAGCACCACAACTTTCCTCTAAAGAAGAAGTCGTCGGCTGCAGGAAGCGTTCCCGGGGCGAGCGAGACGGGCTCACAGCGAGGCCGGGCCTCTGACGAGCCTCATCGGGATGCTACCAAACTCAGATGGGGTTTCCCACGTCGGGCTCTGACCAATCAGAGCCATGAGCAGGTGTGGCGTAGTTCCTGGGCTACATATGGCGAAACAGACAGCACCTCAGAGAAGAAAACGCATGATTGCAGTGCGAGCCTCCGTGTAGGCCGCACTCAACACAACAGGATGCCGTCCAGGTTACCAGGCTGCTCCTTCCAAATATGGACGATTCTCATCTTCCCTCAGGCCGATCAGTTAATACCCGAAACCCCCATCATGTGCACTACTGACCCCTCACACCAGCCATGGACTGCATGATTTCTGCCTGAAAGAAAGGAAAGAGAGGGGTGTAGAATTAGTAACACAGATCAATTGAAAATTAGAGCCAAAGAGCTATTTATCCTGCAGCCATTCTTCCCCATATATAATGCCAAAACCCTGAAGTAAATTATAGTAGGAGACAAAGATATAAATACAAAAATTTCTTCTTAAGTTGCATACCCAAGTTCCTGAAACGACTTATATATTTATATATAAACTGTCATAGTAATTAAAACATACTTAAATAAACATGTTAAATAACATATAGTAAATATATATACTGTTATTTCTTTTTTCTTTAACTGTTAAACAAAATTAACCACACAATACTTTATAACAGCCATAGAAATGTTGCACTTAAAGGAGCAGCATGACTACATTATTCACCTTCTTAAACAACACTATCCCATACAGTTTATTTAAACAGAGAGATACTATGAAGAATGCAATGGTCTTTCAGTGTCTATAATTTAAAAAATATATATTTTGTTTGTAATCAAGTTTTTATTATATGAGTTTTATAGGTAACACTTATAGAAGTACAGTGCAGTAAAAATGTTTTACCATCCTATTTAAATTCCCAATATTCTCATTAGATCTGGATTTGCTTTATTGACTCAAGCTGAAGACAGTTATAAGAATATCTAAGAAGGAAAGCAAAGTGGTGGATGCCAGTGTAAAGTAATCGTTTTTTTTTTTTTAGCGGCTGGCCAACAAAAAAATTTTGTACTTTCTTTGCCATAGGAAAGGAAAGACTATCAAATAAAAGACAGGTTTGTTGGGAGATTTGTATCAGTTAAGGAACAGAGAATTTCAATTACATTCAAGAACATTGATAATCTATGTAGGATTGGGCGGTATGCCGGTATTTTGGTATACCACAGTATTTAAATATGGTGACTGTATTGTAAAATAGTGACCGTATATTAACCACGTGACATGCCAAACCTAAACTTTGAAAAACGGACATTTAAGACATTCTGCGCATCCACAATGAAAGAGAAGTGGGAGGGGTAGGCAGTTGGAGCTCCCTGATTGGTAATGGGGTGGGGCTTCTCACTAAGGAGATCATACAGCAAAAACTCAATAAACTCTACAGGTTTCACTAATTTTCACCAAAACTATCACCACAAATAGACACATTTGTGCTGGAGTGGCAATACAACCCTAACAACCAACCAAGAACAGAAATGATCAGATTTACCAGTTTATCCTGCAGCGTGGGGTGTTTAGTGTGAGTTACTCACAGGTAAAGTTACAGCTGCTTCTCAAATATTCATCATCTCCTGTTGCTCTACATAACAGTTTTTTTGTCACTCACGCTCATATTCTAATCCCATACATAATTCTGCAGTTTCCTCAGGGTTTTCTGTTGTTATTTCGCGGCTAGCTCAAGCACTGTAAAAATAAGTAATTCTGCGGACCGCGAGGCGCTGTGCGCCGATATCTGATCCCCGCAGAACCCCGGCTCCCCTTCACGAGCAGAAACGGCACAACACCACCCGCTGTTAAGCTGCTGTAGTGGATAAAGCGCTTATAAATAAATTAACAAACACGAAAATTAGGGTATTTAATCTGTAATTTCAGTTCGTTTTATTTTTTTCTTTTAATTACCGTTTTATTCCTTTCACTTTGAGTTTTTGTTATTTCGTTCGTTTTCGTTAACAGTAATATTTTGTTACTAAGCTATATGGTGATTAGCATGCCATAGCTTTATATAAAATAAAAATAGTAAAAAAAAAAAAACAGATGACTATTTCCCGGAGCCTGGACTGACCAGAGATTTTACATTACTTTCCTCTGGCCGGGTCGCGTCCGGGCTGAGAAATAAAAATCTACAGTACCCTGCTATTTAAAACAATGGAAAATTAATAACAATAATAATATAGTTCTGCATACTAGAGTTTAGATTGTCTGCCTGAACCCGAGCGTGAATGCGAGACTGAACGCCAGCTCATTCGCGCGTTTAAAGCTCCGCAGCATTTAATAAAAACAGAAAAAAAGATATGAAATAGAAAAAATAACTAACTAAACTAAGCTCAAAATGCTAAAAGAAATATAATCTAACAAATTCTAAAATAACAAAAAAGAAAGTGTACACACAGGTACAAAATTAAAATAATATACATAAAAAATAAATAATCCGCACGTTTAAAGCTCCGAAGCATTTAATAAAAACAGAAAAATAAATATGAAATAGGAAAGTAACTAACTAAAGCTCAAAATGCTAAAGGAAATATAATACAGCCCAACCCTAATTCTATGTATTCTAATGTACATTTAAAAATGAAAGGCATTTTTTTATGGAGAGTCTTAATTTTTGTGCATGACTAATAGTAGCAACCATTAGAGGTGTGCCAAAAAATCGATTCACATAAGAATCTTGATTCTCATTTACTACGATTCAGAATCGATTTAAAATGTCCCAAAATCGATTCTGAGGGGCGGGTTTTAGACTGATTTTGGGCTGGGTATTTTTGTTGGACCTGGCAACCCTGGGGATAGCGCTTGTCCTTTCAAACGGAGATCTTCCAGACACACACAGAGCGTAGGTGTTTGAGAATCACCGGTAAGATGGCAGAACAAGCACTATATTACATTAGATTAACGTGTAGTTTCAATGTTTTATGGCAGAATGCTTCATAACAAGCATAAAAAAGATCGCTAGTAGTTAGTTTCAGTAACTGTTAGCTAGCTAACTAGCTAACTTTCCAGTTCCACCTTAAATAACGCTACAGGTGGCAGCGGGCTGCAGCATTTAAGGCGGAACGGAAAAATACAATAAGCTAATCAGAGCTAATTTCAGCTCCTCATCACAGAGGAATTAAGGAATGGACCATATGAATTAATTTCTCCACCTCCTGCCCCCTTTCTGAAGAAATACAACGACCTTAAATTAACTAGTTAATCAGCAGCTGCTCCTGAACTTTAGCGCTCCACTGCTATTATCACATCAGCCCAGCAGCGTCACCTACACACCACCGCTAGTAGCCTGGTAATAAAGCAGTGTTATTTATTATTTATTTATTGTTCATTAACGTCATTGTGATATCCCAGTGATTCCTCTGTCACTGAGGACCCACATTCCTGCACATTTTATTGTTTTTGTAACACATTACCTGCTCCAGGACCAGTGTATATTATGGAGGGTTTTTTTTCAATAAGATTCATAAGCCAGAAGCAGAAATTTTTATAATTCAAATCGTTTTGAATCAAAAATCGATTTTGAATCGAATCGTGGCCCCCAAAATCGGAATCGAATCGAATCGTGAGATAGTAAACGATTCCCACCCCTAGCAACCATACAAATTCATTTATGACAGATTTAATTATTATTATTTTTTTAGGATAGTCAAAAAAAATTATGAAAGCATAGTCTAAAATTTCTTATCCAAAAAAAGAGCAAAGGAGTGAGGAGAACTTGAAACAATTAAAACCATTTCTAAAGGCGTTTAGTAACTGAAACAGCAGTTTTATGGAGGACGGCACTATTAAGCTTTTTTATTATTATGATGAGTCTGAATGCAGAGTGCTGTCAGCAGTGTCTTGTGGAGAGGGGAGTGCACACTCCACGCTGCATACATTTCAGTCCAGGGTGAATCATCCGCTCTGTGTGTTTCTGTTGTGGATGACTAATACTGTAGAGCGGGACCAAACACAGCGAAGCAGGAGGATATGAAAAGGTATGAATTCATGCTCTCGTCACATACGTCAGCATGTAATTAAAACCATCCAGGTAGAGTGTTTTTACTTTGCGTTTGCAGAAAAAAAAAATCCCATTTTTTTCCATTTAATTTGATTTTAAATGGAAAAACACCCATATAGATTAAACAATGGAAAACAGAAATAATTTATAGCTGTGTCTGCAGTGGAATAACGTCCCTCGGGTGGACAGCAGTAGATGCTTTAGCTTCAGATAACAAGAACCTGCAGTTCTATAAATGTCCAGACACCAATAGAAGCTAAACTTAGGATGCTTGGATGTTGGAATTGTGGAATGTATGAGAGAGCAACAGAGTCGAAAACATATCATTACCTTACTTAAATAATTTTTATATAGTATCTTATACTTAAGCCAATTACAAAGTAATGTAATTACAATATTAAATTACCATGTGGTCTCAAATATCGATACTTTTATTGAAGCATAGGAGCTGTAAACTAAAAACTCACCCCCCTGAATTACTGCTTCATTACTCCATATGGTGGCATCAATAAATAGATAGAAACAAATAAATAGGGTGAACCTGCAGTGATGAATTTTGATTGGCAAATTCTATGAAACCAATAAATTGACAACACCTGTTTTTGCTTATTTAGGAGTATTTTAATCTTTTCAGTATCGTAACCTACTTTATATATTTGCATGAATAATTGTTGAAGTTACTGTAGAAACGATAGTCCCCACAATATTTATCATCATATCGCACAGCACTAGTAACACACATGCTGTAAAATATTGTAGAGGATTGTCCTACGATATATCAAGTACTGCAGAATCACAGTAACATAATTTGGTAACCAGGAGATACTCTTCTTGTGTTGGTTTCTGTTTTTACTGTTTTTATAAGAATAAAGGCCAAATTTTTGCTATCTGTGGCCCACTAGAGAACTCCGCGCAACCAAAATATTTTTTTTATTGACAATTTAAAATAAAAAAGTAAAAGTACAACAAGTACAGTGCTTGTGAATGGGCTTTAAATGCCTGAGGAGCCTTCATTGTGAAAGGACCTGTTTTTAAGCTGCTGTACCGTATTTTTTGCACTATAAATTGAACTTAAAATTCGTTCATATTTGCAAAAACCTTTCATCCAGTGCTGCTGGAACAGCATTAGCATTACCTGCAAACCGCGCTAGCTCTTTCACTGTTCAGAGCTCTTTTGGGCAGAAATACTAATGCTCCAGCCTTAGTGCTGGAGAAATTCGGGAATTTAATCTTACTGTAAATAAACCCAAAATACTCACCCAAATAAACAGTTTTCAGGAGAATAATCTGTCTAGATTAACATCCAGCACTCATTTGACTAAACTGTACACTGCCATACTAAATAATAGCTATGTTCCAAAGTCAAGGCTGCAGTTGAGTTTGGATGGGCCCTTGGTAGGACTGTTCTATGAAGTCATTCTCACAATCGATTAAAGAGTGAGGACTACAGGGTTATCGATTAGTTGGGTCTAAACTAAGCAACTGAAGAGGAAGCATGTTAGAGTTAAATTTACTAACTTGTCTCACTCAATGTTCCTAGAGTTTGCTAGAGTAGTTAAACAAGATGTGCCTCAATCTTAGTAAATTTCTCTCGCACTTACATTTAATGAAGTTAGCCTTTGACTTTTTTCTTCCACCTTAAATGTGGCCCCTCAACCAGTAAGTAAGTTTTAGGTCAAGCCGTAGTTAGTCAAGCTAACGTTAGTAAGTTCTATTTTTTTCCTCTCACTCAGTGTTACTAGTTGTGGCATGTTTAAATACAATGTAATAAAAAGACACCGGCCATGTATTTATCTTATTGCTTTTTTTTCCACTAATGCTTGGAATTTCCAGCTTGTTGTGTTGTTTTTTTCAGGGCCTGGTGTTTCAGTGTTCCTTAGTGTGTCGTCAGACTGCCTGGATCATTCTCCTTTTCTTGAATCCTCTCTTCAGAGAGTGAATACAATTCATTGTCTCTCATTTACCTGCTGTTCCTATTTGCCTGCTGTTCCCTCCTCCCATCCCAATGCTATTCTCTCCAGCACTTCTCCTCCGCTGGCTTACCTTCCACGACTCCAAGATTAGTAAAGAAAAGCTTGCCCTGCTGAGGTAACCCTGTTGTCCTTACTCTTCTACAATTACTCTTAATATGTTTTTCATGCAGGTGCCACAGTAGTACTATTAATATGATAATCATAATTATGTACCTAAAACTTCTTTCCACCCTGAGTTTTCTGTTATTACAATAACCCAGCGTGCTTTGTTCATTAAAGATCAGGGTCCTTAAGCTCACACAGGGCCATTATTAGCCAACAGAACCAGCTTTGCTCGCACAAAAAATCCTTTCCATGAAATGTCACAAATAAAACCTGTAACTATGAAATCTACAAAGAACTTACCTAACTTACCTATAAACGCTTCATTTTACTACCATTCTATTAAAGGGGCCATCTTCTAAATCACAATAGAACATACATTTAATAAATTTACTTTTACTTTCAGAAAATACATAAATAACATGATGTTAGTAATGCAGGTCTACTACCAGAAAGGAAAAAAATGGCAAACTACTGGCATAACTATTAAATATACAAAGATAATATCAGTCATATAGTTCTATTTGAGGGTGATTTAAGTATTTAAATATTTGTGATATTTGATATTCCTCGATCCACAATGATGTGTGTACCGGGACTAATTCATAGATGGCATAATCACCCACAGTGGCTAGTAATGATTGTGATCAAAGGCCTAAAAAAGGCAAAAAGAGAGGTGACACTAGCCAAAGTAAATAAACAAAAATAAGTAAATAAATCACATACACACATATCCCACGGGTCAGTGCACCATTCTTTAGCTTCTTTGGAACACAGCACAATTTCACAGCACTATTGATGAATATTTTCTAATATATATAAATTATCTATAAATCGATAATTGAGTCATATCGATAATGCACAAAAATGGTTTCATTTCATAATTTTTAAATTAATTTTAAAATGTCTAGTTGTGGTCTTTTTTGTAAAACAAGTGCTCAGGTATTTCTATTTAGCTCTGCTTTAAATCACTGAATGAGATGTCTCTGAAGAAAGACAGGTTTTGGCTCTTACTCATGAATATTCATATATGCAAACATATCGCCTCTGATTGGCTAACAGCATTGCTGCAGAGAACGCCTACCTGCCTCCCCGTACAGTGAGTTTTTCAGCTCTAAAAGTCAAAGGACAAAATGTTTTCAGAGATTTAGCCTTAGTTATAAAGATATAGCACTGAGTGCTAGATAAATTTAACCCTTTACTTAACGTCAGACTCGAGTGGCCCCGAGGGTGAGAAATGTCATAAACGTCATGATCTGAGCCCAGACTGCCTGCCCTGGAGGCACACTCTCCCCACGCCCGAGTAATGTTATCAACGCCGCAAGCCGAACCCAGACTGCCCACCGCGGCTGAGCTCTCTTCTCCATCTCCCCCCCTTTAGTTTACCTGAACTTTCCTTCAGCCAGAGTCAGCTAGAGTCCACTCGATATCATAAAATACGACGCAAACGGTGCCCGCTTTGACTGTTGTTCTGTCGAGTTGTGCTACCTTGTTAAACCGTGCCCCCAGTGTATATATTTAAGGTTTTGTTAAAACAGGGAATCATCCAGAGATCTGATTTAAACCTACAGTTATTTACACAAGATAGCTAACGCTAACTAGCTCTGTAAACAAAAGCCATACGCTCCGCCTGTGGGCAGTTCTGAGCTGAGGTGGGCGAGGCTATGAAGTCACTGGTTGACGTTGACACCCTAAGTTCTCTCTGATCAACTCGTTTGTTTTTTTTTAGGCTTTTCTTTTACTAGCTACTGCAGACAGTGGACGCTGAGAAACAGTTTCATGTGCAGCATCCATATACAACTCAGAGAGACCTATAGTATTTCACAAAGAACAAAATAAGTGGAGTATAGCAGAAGGAGACCTTTAAATGTATTTCACACAGATGTGAGGTTAAGAAAATAAGGATATAAATTTTGGACATGACATATCTTCCAGCCCTACCACATCGAGGAACACTTTGCTTGTGGCATTAACATCAAGCTAACTGGCCATTTTTCTGTTGACTGGTGGGATTTTGGCCATAAAACAGATGGTGTGTTGAGCTTTATGAGAACTCCCATTCACATTTAAACCAATGGCTGGCCTCTTTACTCATAACGTTTCTGGCAAAGCATATTTAATGATAATGTAAAATCTGCCTTTCTTCAATTTTCTTTAATTATTTTTTCTGGAGAATAATTGTTGTAGTGGTCTAAACACACTTATGGCAACAATTACATGATGTTCCAACAGAATGTTGCCATGCACTACTTGGCTAATCTACAATGTCTGATTAACTATCACAGTCCTCCACATTGGATCAGCTTGAGGAACCCCCGACACTGATATGAGACTGTACAGGATTAGGATGTATAATGAGAATGCCTGGTCATGCCAAGTGAATTCACTCCCTGACAATGCTCAGCCCATTAGTAGTCTACACAGGTAGACACAGTCAGAGTCCCACAGAAAGATGTCTGAAAGTTTCACTCTGGAGTTTTACCACAGACACCGAAGGAGGACAAAACCATGACCTACAGTATTATACTGATTTTACCTGCAATTTCACTGCTTTAATTCTAAATTACAGTTGTGGTCAAAAGTTTACATACACTTGTAAAAAAACATAATGTTATGGCTGTCTTGAGTTTTCAATAAGTTCTACAACTCTTATTTTTCTGTGATAGAGTGATCGGAACACATACATGTTTGTCACAAAAAACAGTCATAAAATTTGGTTCTTTCATAAATTTATTATGGGTCTGCTGAAAATGTCACCAAATCTGCTGGGTCAAAAATATACATACAGCAACAAAATTTGTCAATTTTGGTGATGTAGCGAGTTGTGTCAATCAAATTAGCTTCATGTCATGGCCTCTTCACTTCTTGTAAGTGATTCTGATTGACTACAGCTGTTGACTTCTCATGAGCCCATTTAAATAGGGCTCATTTGACCCAGTGATTAGACTCAGCTACAAAAGCTACAATGGGAAAGTCAAAGGAACTCAGTGTGGATCTGAAAAAGCGAATTATTGACTTGAACAAGTCAGGGAAGTCACTTGGAGCCATTTCAAAGCAGCTACAGGTCCCAAGAGCAACTGTGCAGACAATTATACGCAAGTATAAAGTGCATGGAACAGTTGTGTCACTGCCACGATCAGGAAGAAAACGCAAGCTATCACATGCTGCCGAGAGGAGATTGGTCAGGATGGTCAAGAGTCAACCAAGAATCACCAAGAAGCAGGTCTGCAAGGATTTGGAAGCTGATGGAACACAGGTGTCAGTCTCCACAGTCAAGCGTGTTTTACATCGCCATGGACTGAGAGGCTGCCGTGCAAGAAAGAAGCCCTTGCTCCAGAAAAGGCACCTTAAGACTCGGCTGAAGTTTGCTGCTGATCACATGGACAAAGATAAAACCTTCTGGAGGAAAGTTCTCTGGTCAGACGAAACAAAAATTGAGCTGTTTGGCCACAACACCCAGCAATATGTTTGGAGGAGAAAAGGTGAGGCCTTTAATCCCAGGAACACCATGCCTACTGTCAAGCATGGTGGTGGTAGTATTATGCTCTGGGGATGTTTTGCTGCCAGTGGAACTGGTTCTTTGCAGAAAGTAAATGGGATAATGAAGAAGGAGGATTACCTCCAAATTCTGCAGGAAAACTTAAAACCATCAGCCCGAAGGTTGGGTCTTGGGCGCAGTTGGGTGTTCCAACAAGACAATGACCCAAAACACACATCAAAAGTGGTAAAGGAATGGCTAAACCAGGCTAGAATTAAGGTTTTAGAATGGCCTTCCCAAAGTCCTGACTTAAACCCCATTGAGAACATGTGGACAGTGCTAAAGAAACGGGTTCATGCAAGAAAACCATCACATTTAGCTGAACTGCACCAATTCTGTCAAGAAGAGTGGTCAAACATTCGACCTGAAGCTTGCCAGGAGCTTGTGGATGGCTACCAAAAGCGCCTAGTTGCCGTGAAAATGGCCAAGGGACATGTAACCAAATACTAATGTTGCTGTATGTATATTTTTGACCCAGCAGATTTGGTGACATTTTCAGCAGACCCATAATAAATTTATGAAAGAACCAAATTTTATGACTGTTTTTTGTGACAAACATGTATGTGTTCCGATCACTCTATCACAGAAAAATAAGAGTTGTAGAACTTATTGAAAACTCAAGACAGCCATAACATTATGTTTTTTTACAAGTGTATGTAAACTTTTGACCACAACTGTACATTAGATCACAAGGGGAACTCAATGGGATTTAAAGGCTATTATGACTGGCAATGGAGTTTACTCATCATAGTTCCAACAGACTTTTTGATTCTGAGGCAGATTTTAGATATAAAGACAGAGGTGGGAAAAATAAAGAGGGGGGAAATGTATTTGGGGGAAAAAATAACAGACATATAAGGCCCAACTAATGCAAATGACCAAGCCAATACCTAGTGCTGGATTAAATTGCAGTGTCAGCGGGGAATAAAAAAAAAAATTGTTTGTCTCGCTGCCTCACAGTACTGTAAGCCAATCAGAAGCGATACGTTTGCATGTATGAATATTCATAAGCAAGAGTCGAAATCCTATCGTCCCTTCTCTGGCTGGAAAATTAGACTCTTTTAGAATGTGTGTGTCTGAAGGGTTGGTAGTTTGATAGGTAGCTTACTAGATTAGCTACTATTCTAACCGGTCACGCAAAAACAGGCCCACACACCCACAAATTATAAACTTGCAGCAATGGAATGACTATTCACCTGCAGTTATTTTAAACTGCCACTGGTCATGTTTTCTCCAAACGCAGCAGATGATAAACCACCAAACAGACGTTTTCACTTGGAGATCAGACTGGCATTTTTGGACAACCTGAGAGGAACAGAACCATCACTGAAAGTAAAAGAAACATGTGGACTGAGGAAGTATAGTATATAGTAGTATAAATATAGATGCCTGGAGTGGCAACTATATACAAACTATTCTGCTTATTACACATCAGTGGAGTCTTACAATGATTCTGAAACAGCTAGTAAATACAAAAATGCTACATTATGCTGCTTTAAACAACAACAAGTAACTGCATTTTATAGGAGAATACTAGGAGAATAATTAGCCAAATCTAACTGGATACATAAAATTAATTTACAGTGAACGTTTCTGATGGCTGAATGAGTATGTGTGTGTTTTGGCCTTGAGTATCAGAGGGCTACAGTGTGTCACTGGTTAATACAGTGTCCCTATTGCTGACTCACTAGTGGTCTGCATGAGCTGCTGAGAAGGAACTGAGGCAAGCCAAGGACATGTTTATCACCGCACTACCCTTCATTATCTGTTATATTACAGCTATCATTACTGTAAAATAATGATTGGTATAAATATGTTCCACTGATAAAGCAGCAATTTAAATGAAAAAGAGCCACGTCGCTTAAATTGTGCATCAGATTTTGCTTCACATCACAACCTTCCGTTACAAAAAGGAAAGAAATAGAGGTGCCTCCTGAAAGTTGACGAGTCGGTCATCAGTCAATGACCCGTCAGTTGACTTGAGATTCTTCAAGTCACAGTCGACACAAAAACACGGATGCCGTTTAAAATGATAATTAGAAACAAAAGGAAATAGTCAAGAAAGAGTCAATCTGCAAAACAGACTGGTGCTATTCTATTACAAACCCTTTATCTATTTTTCCAGATAACTCTTTATATATTTTAAAATATATAACAGAGCTACGTGCTGCCATTACATGACAACACGCTCAGGTGTTTTTATACCTGAGCGGCAAAGTGGTAGAACTAGGATATCTGAAGGAGAATCTTAACAAAAAGTGAATTGTGCTCATTATTTCATTGAATATCATGCATATACATGCACGCTGTTGTATGGCTTATTCATTTACAAATCCGGTAAATAAATATGGCTGTTATTATGTTCGTTTATCATAAGCCTGTGTACTGATTTTAAAATGCTCAAATATTTCAGTAATTTTAGTTTCCATGCCTCTGTTGCATTTGAGTTTTTTAAATTTGGTGGTCATTATCAATGAAACACTGTAAGCGTTATTTTATTTCATAAATATGTGCGTTTGACATGTTGGTAATTGAATGAGGCTGCAAGGGAGACCTTTCATATTATGCCTCTTTCAATATGTACTGTGACTCGGGCATCAGACAAATTGTTTAACTGATTGCTAGATAACCTATCCATATGGTGAAAATGCATGGACAAACATTTGAATTGTCAGACTGGAGAGACAAATGTGATTCGACTGACTACTTTTTGCGTCAGGTACAGCCCTAGAACCAAACATCTTTGCTGGACAGCGATAAGACTCTGGATTCCTATTTGGTTGGTTCTACTACAACACTACACTATTACAAATGTCACTGTATTGAACAAATCTGTATACCTTATTTTTCGCACTATGAGGCACACTTACAATTCTTTAATTTTCCCAAAAATAATCATTTCAGTTTAGTTCTCCAGCACCGAGGCTGGAGTAGCATTAGCATTAGCCACTACTTTACTGTTCATAGGTGAGTATACCAGACTGTAGCCTGCTCCTAACCCCGGCTAGCACTGCTGGAGTAGCATTAGCATTGCCCGCTAACTGCAACTGCTGTTTACCCATTCAGATCTGAGTATTATCAGCCTGTAGCCTGCTCCTTACCCTGGCTAGCACTGCTGGAGCAGTTAGATGCTAATGCTAATGTTCCAGTCTTAGTGCTGGAGAAATTCTGCAATCTAAGCTTACAGTAAATAAACCAAAACGCTTTACTCACCCAAATAAACCATTTTCAGGAGAGAAATCTGCAGATTTACATCCAGCTCTCACTTCACTTTAAAAACAAGCCTTTTTTATGACAGTTTTGTTTACTTAGCTTAGCTTTACTCAACTTAGTGAGCTACCCCCCCACCATCACCCAGCGGTAAGACCTGCTGAATTAGAAGTTCCTTATAGTGTCTCTTAAAATGCGCCTGGTGCACCTTATAGTGCGAAGAATACGGTAATTTTCTATCTTGGATAGAAACACTCCTATTCAGATTTCCCCTTCATTCTAGAGAAACATGCATCAGCAGCAGCTCGAAAAGAAGCGGTGGCTGGCTTCACATGTATCGGAGGGAGCATGTGTTAGTCTTCACCCTCCTGGTGTATTGGGGCATCACTAATGATAGGGGTGAGTCCTAGTGAGTGGGTTGGGTAATTGGCCGTGTAAATTGGGGAGAAAATGGAAAAAATTAGAAATAAGATTAATTAAAATACACTGTCTGAAGCCTGAAATGCTGCTTTAGTAATGTAGTGATGGTTTTGATTTGAGAGCAGGTTTAGAGTGATACAGTTCCAGAAAAAAAGTTATTACCTATTTTACAGTTTTACAATTTAAGACATGACGTATAGGTTTGCTGGTGGTTTAAACAATAAATAAAACTGCTATATTTGTGCTGTGACTCCGTAGATACCATCACCAGCAGTGTACAGATATCCAGGTTGGCAGGTTTCTATACAGCGCACTTTCACATGATATTTTGTATATATTTTAAATGTCTACTCTTTCTGCTAAAACTTTCTAATAAATACTGCAATATTAAAAAAACAAAACAAAAAAAAAAAAAAAAAACAAAACAAAACAAAAAAAAAAAAACAGGAATTTTCACTAGTTTTTACCATACAATATCCAAGATAATATATGATAATGATATTGGGCAGATATAATCTGAAAACTGTGTGAATATTCCTTTTATCTCATACAGCAAAAATGCACGATATGTATGCTTTATTCTGCCTCATGTGACACTGCATGACTTTTTGATGGTGAAGCTAAAACGATATACTGTGCAGTTAGGTTGCACAATATTTCGTTTCAGCATCAAAAATCACAACATACACTAGGGGTGTACCATTTCATATCGTACGCGATAATATCGCCAAAAAAATATATATCGTGAACAATATTAAACCCTAAAATGTTGTGCCATATCACCCATCCCTTATCATCACCTTAGGGTATTTTGCTGTTTTTAGCAAAAGAAAAATTCACACTGTTCTCATTTCCCATTATGTATCTACTAAAGACAGATTATATCTGTACATTATCATTAATTTTACTGCAGTACTGGATACATGGAGATATATGGAGTGTATTATTAGTGTTGTGCAGTAGTGTATTCTTGGAAACAAATTCATCATCAAAAATATTCAGTGTTTTGTCATATCGCCAAGGGTATCGTTATCGCAAAAATACCATGAAATATCGTGATATTATTTTAGGGCCATATCGCCCACCCCTAACGTACACATGCACAAATAATGACCTCGCAGAAAGTGCGAGTTGGGTACACCCCTAGAACCATACAGACAAAATTACTGGACCCCTGCATATTTATTGGGTTTTCTGGTTTATGCTGGAGTAACTGTTCCTATTGTCCAGAGACAGCATTCTACTACTTATTCAGGTCAGTATTTTGGATAGTAAATCACCCTACCCAACCCTAATGTGCTGGATGGAGCTCAAACATTCCAGAGAATCATTCTTCTCCACATCTCAAAGCTGGGGGTCTTTAAATCACTCCAGCCCACACCTGGCATTACGCATAGTGTTTATGTTTATCAGCTTCTGAGAGTCCTATTCTTTTGACAGTATTCTCTACAAGGACTAGACAAGCTGCGTGTTTGTGTGTGTGTAGAATTTTAACTGAAATTCTAAATGCATTAGTAGGAGTGTCTACAAACATTTGTACATAAAAGTTGCTAAAACGATATACTGTGCAGTAAGGTTGCACAATATATTGTTTCAGCTTTGATATTGCAGTCCATAAAAAAAACTAAATTCACACAGTTCTCATTTTACATTCTATCTACCATCATTTGTTTCAAGTAGGAATGCACCGGTTTGGGAATTCTGGTCCGATGCCTACATCTGATATCACATGTATAACTTGTAAACAGAGAGACAATACAGCCACGGCATAACTTTGGAAACATATGTAACATTTATTTGCTTTATAATTTAGCTTTCAAACAACTTTATTTTTGCAAACAATTAAAGGGTTTTCTGAGAAATGTTTCACATTTTTTTGGTTTCACTACTACCTTTCATTTTATTGTTTGCATATCGTTTGAACACAGCTAAAATGCAAGGGATATAAGCATTATATTTGTTTCTAAATATATACTGGGGTGTTTAGTCTTTATGTAAATTATAAAGATGTATTTCGACATCAGCAGATATATACATTTGTAATATCGGATAAAGGCATCGGCCTATATTGGTGCATCCCTTTTCAAAAAAGGAGTATGCATGGAATTTATTTGGATTAAGGAAGCCTAAAAGCAAATGTTAGATGGTCTACATTGCATCAAAAATTGCAAGTAAGTAACTTCTGTTCCAGATTTTAAAAGGGTATTTAAAATGTGTGTATTCTAACCAAGACAGTGAATTTTACATAAATAACACAACCTAACAGAAAAATTCACTGGCTATTAAACAATGCCATTAAACACTAGCAGCAGCAACAGGGCCTAAAACCAAACTACACTTCATGACCTCAGCTAGAAGAAATTACGGGAAGAGTTTAATATACTGTGAAACTTAAAATATCTATTTAAGTTAGACAGACATTCTGAGTGTTAACTTCTGGAGAAAAGAAAGCCTAAAAGTCAAGGACAGGGGTCTAAACTGCATTATATGGTAGCTGAAATCTGGTCCATATACTAAAAGGTGATTTAAAACGTGCACAGATGGAGTACTACTAACAGCAGCAAGAGGGCATACAACCTCATGACCTTATTGACAGCTAGAAGCAATCACAGGAACAATTTGATATATTGTCAAATTTGGTTTCATATTTATTTAGCCAACTGGAGATTACATAGACTGGTCACAGCTTTAAATCCCCTTTTTAAAATTACAATAGATCTAAAAAAAACAACAAAGAAAGAGCAGTCAGTGTTGGCCAGTTGCTGTAGTAAGGCCAGCGTCGCTTGATCCTTTTCGCCATACAATAAATATGTCAGAAAGTAATGGTTTGAAATATCAGTCAAATCTAGGCATCCTTCATAAACGACACAACCAAACAGGCTACTTTACTGGCTTTTTATTGACCAACTTCTCTATAAACACAAGCAGCAGCAACAGGGCCTACAAACCAAACTTCATGACCTCACTGACAGCTAGAAGAATTAAAAAAGCTAACAAACACAGGAACAGTTTCATATACTGTAAAATAAAAAAATAGCCATTTTAGTTAGATCTGGGTTCAACAAGCATTCTCAGTATTGGTTTTATGAAGTATCTTCCTTTAAATTAGAAGTATAAATGTATTCTAATGAGTTCACGGAAGCCTAAAAGCAAATGTTTAGTGGTCTACACTGCATCACAGCACTTACATGTCTAAAATCTGGTTCAGACATATTAGATATTAATAGTGATTAAAGGTGATTTGCAAAAGTGCTTAGATGGAGTGTTGCCTCCTAATATAACCAAGACAGTGATTTTGGCACATAAAACGCCACAACCCAACAAGTTACTTTACTGGATGCTGTTGACTGGCTTCTCCTTCAATTACTAACAAGAGCAACAGGGTCTAGAAACCAAACTGCACTTCATGACCTTACTGACAGCTAGATAGAAGCAGAGGAACAGTTTGATATACTGTCAAATTAAAAATATGCATTTAGTCTAGACTGGCTTTCACCGTATTGGTTTTATGGAGTATCCTCTTCTAAATTGTGAGTATAAATGTATTCTGATGGGGTGATGGAAGCTTAAAAACAAACATTGGCTGGCCTAAACTACACCACAGCTATTAGCTAGCTCAAATTTGGTGACTTACAAACATTCTTTGATGGACTGTTACCTCTTAATCTAACCAATACTGTGATATTACACATAAAGGCGGAAGACTACTTTGTTGGCTGTTGTTGACTGACTTCTGAATGAAATACTAGCATCAGCAACAGTCTACAAACCAAACTGCACTTCATGACCTCACTGACAGCTAGAAGAAATCACAAGAACAGTTTGATATGCTGAGTATCTTCTTCTTCTAAATTGGGAGTATACATGTAATCTGATGTAGTAAGGGATGCCTAAATGCAAACACTGTCTTAACTGCTCCACAGCTCTTAAAGATAAAATCTGGTTCAGATATTAATAAAACGTGATTTAGAAACATGCTTAGGTGGAGAGTTACCTCCTAATCTAACCAAGACTGTTTTTGGCTGTTGTTGACTGACTTCTCCATTAAATAATAGCATTGGCAAAAAAGCACACAACCAAACTGCACTTCATGATCTCACTGACAGCTAGAAGAAATATTTTGATAATTTGATATACTGTCAAATCGAAAAATAATATTTAGATTAAACTGGCATTCTCAGAACTCGTTTAAAACAGTGTTTTCTACATTTGATCATACATGATTTCTAATTGGATTATGGAACCCTAAAAGCAAAGTCTGTGTGGCCACTGGTCTTGAATAAATGAATGGACTGGTCCAGATATTAAATCAAGTGATTCACAAATGTGCATAGATGAAGTGTTGTCTCCTAATCTAACCAAGACCAAGTATTTTTTACATAAAAGCCACAAACTAACAGGCTACTTTCTACCACATACTGACAGCAGCAACAGGGCCTACAAACCAAACTGCACTTCATCTATACACCTTGGTGACAGCTTTAATAGACTGTCAATTTAAAACTAGATAGTTTTTAGTATTCGTATTATTTTACAGAATATCTCCTTCTAAAATGGGAGTATACATACATGTACTCTGACAGGATTAAGGAAGCCATGGCTACGTACTGCATCACAGACAAAATCTGGTCCAGATATAGATAAAGTGATTGTTTGAGTGTTACCTTTTAATCTAACCTAGACAGCTAATATTGTTCTTTTTTAAAGACAGGATCACAGAAAAACAGTCCACTTTGATTAGCTGGCTAGGTGAAGTGATCTGGCAGGCTGTTGTTGACTGGCTTCAATAAATACTAGCTAGTGAACAAGCTGTATCGTTCCTAGCTAGCCAGCTTTCCCCCCTCATAAACCATACGCTGATACCTACAAAATATAACCTAGATAAGAGATAGCTATGTTATGTAGTTAGTGTAACCGTGTAATAGCTAGATGCCCTAAAACAGTCGCAGATACTCTGAGCTAAGAGTGGCTTGGGTATTCGCAGCTGACAGCAGGGCTTAAAATTGTAAAATTAATAATAATTAGGTTAAAAAAACAAACCCAATTCAGGCAATCAGCTAACCATAGTTAGCTGGCAGACTAGTATAAAGCCTATGAGCTTAGTTAGCTTCTTAGCTAGCTTTCAACTACTACACTGGCCCAGCTGCTATCTGGTTAGGTTTGCTAACGCTAAAGCTTTCAGGTTAGCTAGGCTGTGCTAGCTGAGCTAACATGACCATAGGGGAATAAATACAAGCACCAGAAAAAAAGTACACCAGGCTTCGCTTTCGGGGCCGTTTAACACGACGGAGGGTGAAACAGGGGTCTAGCTGGATGTGACAATAATGTGGGGAAAACAAGAAGAAAGTCAGCTGGATGTAGGTTGGAGAAAGAAGTCGACACCGACAGCAGCAGCAGCTACAACAAATAAGGCGAAGTGCTGCTGCTACGGCTACGGCTGCTGTGGATAGCTAACGCTAACTAGCTAGCTAGCCCAGCTTACTGGCTGGCTAACGTTCATTATGCTAGCCTAGGTAGCTATCTTAGCTAACTGCTAGCTGGGTGGCCTGACCCATGAGAGAGAGAGGAACGAAGAGAGAGAAGGAGAGAGAGAGAGAGACAGAAGGGGGAAATAATACATACACAGTTAAGCTACATATTGGGCAACATTAAATATAACAAAAATAACTTTAAACATATACGTACCTTGTTATTCCGCTTAACGCCGCGAAAACAGCCAAGTTAGTGTAAATACGTGTCTACGAGGCTGGTTCAAAGTATCCAGAGAAACGTCTCAAAAGCAGAGAGGCCAAGCGGAGGAGGAGGAGGCAGGGGGAGCGAGCTAACAGCTAACTAGCTAGCTAATGCTAGCGAAAGGGGGGTAGGTAGCTAACAGCTAGCCAGTGTAGTGAGAGCAGAAGAAACGGAGAGACGAGAGGAGAGATAGGGTAGAGAGAGAGATAGAGGAGAAGAGGAGGAGGAGGAGAGGCTCTCAGATCCCTCTCCCCGGATTTTCTATCTCCTAACAGCCGTCCAGCGCATCGCTGCCGTCGGTTTGAAGTCCCCGAGAGGTCGACGGCGATGGAAAAGTCCGTTTTTAAGGCTCGTCTCAAATCGACTCTGTCCCTTTAAAAAGAGAAATAAAAAAGCTGCCCCATCCGCTGCCTCTGCTCTGCTGCCTCTCTCCGGGCTGCCTGCTCGGGGTTAGAAGATGGAGCTCGGCCCCGCTGCGCCCCCATCAGGACGCTCAGACAGCTGCTACAGGACCACAATGCACCGGGCCCCTCTCTTCTCACACACAAACACACGCGCATACACACACGCACACAAACACGCATACGCACACACGCATACGCACACACGTATACACACCAGCAGAGCAGGAGGGCTGGAGGAGGTGGATGGGTGGATGGCTGGTGTGTGGAGCGTGGAGCAACAGGGACACGTTTTTTTTTCTGATTTGTGTATATTGTATACTATTCACAAGGGCTAGACAATATGGCCAAAATCTGTATCACATTATATGTGATATACTGTCTCAAGAATGATTGCAATAAATGATAATAGTGTTATTTTAGGAGCCTTTTTAATTTTTTTAAATGTTTTAATTACATTTTTATAATAATGTTAAATAATACCACCACCACCACCACCACCACCACCACCACCAACAACAACAACAACAACAACAACAACAACAACAACAACAACAACAACAACAACAACAACAACAACAACAATAATATTAATATTAATATTTATTATTATTTTTAATAATATTTATATTATTGTTATTATTACTATTAATAGCATAATAATGAAGTTACACCATTTAAAAGATCAGTGAACTTTTAATCAATAAGAATTTGAGAAAATCCTAAATAATGGGTGATATATATATATATATATATATATATATATATATATATATATATATAGTCACAGTAATTATTGCAATAAACAATAATAATTTTATTTTGACACTTTCATAATATAATAATAATAATAATAATAATCATCATAATAATAATAATAATAATAATAATAATTTAACACTTTCAAAATGTAACAATTTAGTAGCATAATAATTAAGTTACACCCTTTTTAAGACCAAATAACTTTTATTCATTAAGAATTTTGAGACATCATTAAAAAAAACTAAATAATGGATGATATATTGCCCCAGAATTATTACAATAAATGATAATGTTATTTTAAGATTTTAAGAGCCTTATTTTGACATATTAATTTGCTCTACTTCCTAAGAAAAAGCATAATGTACAATATCACAGGTCAGCAAAAATTACTGATGTTATTTTCATATATTATACAATAATCTGATAATGTAGTTATTGTGTTAGGCCGAAATCTGATATCAAAAGGGACTTTATGAATCCCCATGGCCTTAATGAAATAGCATAGACAGACAGAACTGAGAGCTGGGTCCATAAGCAAAATGTGGGCTTGTGTGCATTATGCCTTTCCGAATAGGCCTTTTTTTATTCATACAGAGATATTGTGGAGAAAAGCTGGTAATTTCCTTATGTTTTGTATTTATAATAATAATTCACAGAAGTACATTTAAAAAGTCTGCATTATATCTACCCATAATCTCAACAAATTGTTTATTTTGTACATTTATTTTATAAATGTTGTTTTTCAGATTTTTGTGAAAATATCTATCTAGCTAAATGTTTTTCCAATAAAGCTAATTACAGCGTGGATATAAAGATGTTATTTTTGTTTTTAACTATGATGTCTCATTTAACTATGATGTCTGGCTTTAACTATGATGTCTGCACAAATTAAAATTTGGTAATGTCCCTTGACATCCATTTTTTATAGTATTTCTTGCTGAATTAGATTTATTTATGGCGTCTCTAAATTGTCTTAGCAACAAAAAAGCTGTATCCACTATAAATTATTAAAGGAGTTTAATTTGTTATTTTATAATATTTTAAATATTTTGTTTAGTTTGATGTATGACTGTTTGTTATAATTTATCTTGCATGTCCTTGTTATATTTTGTTGTTTTTGGAAATTAAACCCTTAACGGGCCTTGCCGCCTTGGCCCATTTACAAGCTACAAGTGTAGGTGATACCAAATCCTTTTTTCTGCAATTAAATTAGTTATTTACATTCTGAAAACAGTGAGGGCTACACAGACTCCTACAGGAGACTTGGGCAAGTTGTCTGTTCAATCTCTACTCCACTTAATAATCTCAAATAAGTAACAGGAATCAACCCCAAATGCTTTGACATAAAACTAGTCAACCACACCAAACAAAAGGTTGAAGGACATGAAATGTTTAATTTGCTCAGGAAAACGCCAATTATATATATACTTGCAGATTTACACATTTTAAAAATATTTTTATTAAAATTACAACTAGGGTTTTCAGTAACGTTTTCATGAAACCTTTTTATGTACTCTTTAAATAGAAATCCTCAAAATAGAGGCGTGCAATATTAATCAGAGAATTAACAAAAATATTAAGAACATGTGGTTTCATCCATGATTTTCTGTTATTTACTATGGTTTTATTGACCCTAAGCAGATCATAGATCAGCACTCTAGCACTATACTGAAAAGTTTAAAAATGTGACCTGATTTTTTAATCCACCAGTCCTAAATATCAACATGTTGAGCTAGGGACATGTACACAGGTTAATTAATTATGCATTCCCAAAAATAGGAAAACATACATCCTTAAACAGGAATTTACAATATTTATTTGGAGATATAGTTAATAGTTAATAAGATTTATATTAATATAATATTATTCAGGAAAAAACAACAAACATTGAGACGGTGATATTTATAGTTAAACATGAAATATTAACATTAGTTATTATTAATAATATATATTGTTATTAAATACAGGTAATATTAGAAATATATTAATATCTAGTGTAACCCGGAAACCCATCTGTATTCTGCAGCTCCGGTTCCGCCTGCTGTTTGCAGAACTGGCGCGAAATCGGTTCTGTTGTGATCCGCGGAGATTTATTTTTCTCTATTTTAAGTCTTTTTACG
Source organism: Astyanax mexicanus (assembly GCF_023375975.1). Classification (NCBI taxonomy): domain Eukaryota; kingdom Metazoa; phylum Chordata; class Actinopteri; order Characiformes; family Acestrorhamphidae; genus Astyanax; species Astyanax mexicanus. The sequence goes on from NC_064412.1 coordinate 33,936,464, forward strand.
GTTAAAGGCTGTCAGAAACAGGTAAGTAGAGCTTTAGGGTCGCTGTTATTCTCTTTTAGTAGTTCGGCGGTGAGTGCGAGGCTGCTGTCGAAGCTAAACATTTGCTTCACTGTTCGCTTTGTCGAACTCTCTGGTCCACCTTAAATGATCCAGCAGTTTCCTATGGGCGCACGTGTTGGCTCCAGAGTGTAACCAACGCAGCAGTTAAGGTGGAACAGAGAGTTCGACATTTCGAGAGATCGAAGAGCAAGCAGCTGTATTCTGCTTTTAAGTGGTGGGTAACCCAGGTCCAGAAAGATAAATCCATCCCAGGGTTATGTACTAACTGGCTGGGCGGCTCTGCTGCAGCTGAACTATACACAGAGCCTTCCAGGTAGTCCGTTTAAAACCCTGGGCCAGTTGTTCAAAAAATGTAATCCGGATCAAAATTATCCAGATTTGGTAATCACATTTTTTGCTATCCAGGATCAGGTGATCTGTCTTACTTTTAAGTCAGTTTTTCAAAGCAATATTGGATTGGATCAACCTGATCCAGAAACACAGTTTTCAGGATTACCTAATCCGGATTACCAGCTATGTAAAAAACAGATAGAAGAACCAACAGGGGTTGATGACTCCTTTTCTTGCAGTAACAAGATACTGCTTATTGCAAAACAATACGAGCAATTGAGCATTCTGCAGAGACGCTTTGCATGCCTTAACTATTTGCGAGTCGAACCACAGGGAGCATGCAACATAACACTTGCATGTATTGTCCTGCCCAATGTTGCTACCAGACGCAATGTCCCTCTCTGTGATGTTCATGATGCACCTGAGCCTGTTGAAGAACCAGAACAAACTCTGGTGTTCTTTTCAATTGTTCGAAATTATTTTTGACAGCTTCATATCTGATAAATGTTTCTTTGACATTAATATACAGTGATGAATGACAGTGACGTAGATGAAAAAATGAATATATTATTTTTGTTTGTTATTGAAATCTTTTGGGGGGTTTATTTAATGGGGTCAAGATTGTTTTTATTTTTACGTTACTATAGTAAAAGGCTTAATTGGTAGCCAATGTCTACTTTATTACTGTAACGGTTAAACAGGTCAAGTGCAAAATAGAAGTAAATGTATATACACTAAATTGTACAAATGTATTTTTTTTTTACTTTAAAACTTTGATTTTAAAGTTTTACCACATTTACTTCCTGAAATCCCCCTTGAAATCCTACCCCTTGTTGGGATCAGGGTAATCCTGTTTTTTTGGATCAAAGTTATCCAAATCCTACTGAAAAGTTTTGAACAACAGAAACTGAAGGTTTGATCCATTTACAAACTAGGATTGGATTACGTGATCTGATCCGATTTCAGAATGCTTCTTTCCCTTTTGAACAACCCGTTTTCCAGATTTGATCCAATCCGATAACCAAAATCCGATCAGATTTCCTCTGAACAACTGGCCCCCTGGGATGGATTTTTACTTTCTGGACTTGGGTTACCAACCTCTAATATCGACAGCAGTTTTACAGATAGTCGTATAAAATCTTATTTTACCAGGTTTATCGTCCCCTAACGTGCAGCTTTAACTTGTCTTTCTTTCTTTTCCAGAATCATGAGCAAGCGTAAGTCGAAAGACGCCAGTTTGCCTGTTGGTGAATGCGTATCTCAGGTTAGTCCAGCCAAGATGACTAGTTAAAAAATGTATTGTTTTTTTTTTTGCTTTAATATCAGTGTTTTGTCGAGTTGTGCTACCTTGTCAAACGGTGCTACTAGTAGTATTTATTTTTTGAAAAGGTAAAAATACAGCAGAAGCCTATGTAGGATATGTGGATAGGCTAAATCACTGTATCAGAAAAAGTTAAGGTCATACGTGACTAGACACCATATATCTTTAAAAGAGTTTTATAGTTAATAAAAAAATAACTTTAGGTTGCTGTTTTGTAACTGCTATTTACAGATAGAAGAAAATTAATCATAATAAAACATATTTAGGGATGTCCCCAGGGAACGAGTAGATCACATAATTTTCTAAGGATCAGAATCAGGTGGAAAAGATCCAGATCACTGATGTATCATATTTCTATGAGCAGATGTACCTTTAAGGCAGCGTGAGTGGCAGTGACCTGAAATCTCTTAATTTAAATATTTTATTTACATTGAAATACTCATTATTTAACAAATAAGGAAATCTGGAAGGCCAAATGTTTACATATTCATGCACTGTTTAATATTTGAACTGTTTGGAACTATCCTGAGCTTGTTAATGGTATAAAAATAGAGATTTACTTGCATGGACAAAGCTATGCCCCATATTGCTAGCATTGTAAGCCTGTTGGGAGCATCAGTTAACAGCGCTAACTGATGGGGATGAATGAAGGTGGGCTATTCAACAAACGTTTGTACGCATTACCATGTTTCACTACAACCCAGGTCCATTTCAAAGCGATTGTCTCCTGTAATGCATAGTGCAGTGATTTTTATAAATTGATGTGCATTATCCAATTATACAGGATTACAGAACTTATAGATTTCTACCTGATATTCAATTAGATGCTGCATAAGTGTTTTAAATGTATCTTAACATGTCCTATGCTGTTTGTTTCAAGTGACACATACATGGCTTTTTACTTATTACAGGTCCAAAGAATAATGAGGGAGCGATTTTGTCACCAGAAGCTTCCTGACAAACCTTATGGATTGGACTCGCAGTACAAGTGGGTTGTTTATGTGTTAAATTTAATAAATAAAATTGTGTTTGTAAGCTGTCATTAACAGAAGATGTGAGTGTGATCTTTTCTTTGTTTGCGTGTTGTATAAGTAAGAAGTTTTTGTGTGTGTCTTTTGGGGGTATTTAGGCACCTACTGGAGCTGTTGAGAAGAACAGCAGTTCATGGTGAAAGTAACTCCGTTCTCATCGTGGGCCCACGTGGAGCTGGTAAAACCATGGTACAATTCAAATTCAGGCTTTTCACTTCATCTTGGTTCATATAGGTGGCTGCTTCTGTTACTGTACAAACACAGCATGGGCACTATAATGGGGTAAAAGAAAATATTGGTGTTTTAAAATATTGTCGTGTTTTTGTAATTCTATATTGATTCTTTAAGTGCTCAATAAATTGCATGCAAATTTTGGTGGCAGGCACTAGTCATATTGTGTATAGTGCTTCCTACTATTCTGATTGCATAACAAGTAAACATTTCTTTAACTTATTGTTTTGTGTTTGGCCAAAAACAATTAGTTACTCTGATTTTGCTATTTATAGGTATATGTTTGAGTAAAATGAACATTGTTGTTTTATTCTATAAATTATTGTAACATTTTTCTGAAATTCCGAATACAAATATTGTCAATTAGAGCATTTATTTGCAGAAAATGAGAAATGGTTGAAATAAGAAAAAGGCTGCAGAGCGTTTAGATCTCAAATAATGCAAAGAAAACAAGTTTATATTTACAAAGCTTAAGAGTTCAGAAATCAATATTTGGTGGAATAACCCTGGTTTTTAATCACAGTTTTCATGCATCTTGGCATGTTCTCCACCTGTCTTACTCACTGCTTTTGGATAACTTTATGACGCTCCTTGTGCAAAACTTCAAGCAGTTTAGCTTGATGGCTTGTGATCAATCTTCCTCTTGATTATATTATAGAGGTTTTAAAATTGGTAAAATCAGAAACTCATCATTTTTAAGTGGTCATCATTCTAAAGTTATTTTTTCTCCAGAGCTGTATATTGTGAGGCTCACCACAATTGATAAACAACATTGTGGAGGGAAAAATCTTTTGGTAAACTTTGTAGTTAGCTCACATCACTCCTGTGGAAACTCACTTTGGATGTGTGATGATGTTGCACCCATCTCAATTCTGATATATTGAATTGCATATTGATCAGGAGAATTGTTTTATTTTCTCATCCAGTTTTTGTTTAGTGTAGTAATGGGTTTCTGAGTGTTTCTCTTTGTGTGTCTGTGTAGCTTCTGCGCTGTGCTCTGAGAGAGCTGCTGGAACTGCAGGAGGTGAAGAAGAATGTTCTCCAGGTTCACCTGAGTGGTGAGTGTTGGTGCACGCACATAACTGCTCCATGGTTTTGAGTTATATAACGTGTATATATATATATATATATATATATATATATATATATATATATATATATACGTTGCTCCTGTATTCGTTCTGTTGACAGTGGTGTCTCTCCTGCAGGCCTGCTGCAGACTGATGACCGGATCGCTCTAAAAGAAATTACCCGCCAGCTCCACCTGGAGAACGTCGTAGGAGACAAAGTCTTTGTGAGTCTGCATGCGTGAACCACAGCAGAGCCAAATATTACAGTAGCTTGGATCTGAGCTTGGCACGTTTTGCTTCTAATATTTTTAGTGTAGTGGAGGGAAACCACCATCTAATGCTGCTTTGTTTTGCAGGGCAGCTTTGCTGAGAACCTGGTATTTCTTCTGGAGGCTCTTAAGAAGGGTTAGTACCACTTATCCAGCTTATTGTTTTAATAGAATTCTAATTTAATAAATGAATCACCACCATATACTTATAGCACTCTTATACATAACAAAATGAAAGGGAAAATGGCACACCTGTATACCCCAGCATGTAATGGGTGAGGCAACCTATCTTTCATGAAATATAATGTGGCTGCCAGCTTGAAATCCACCATATTTTGTTTCTGAAATAAAAGGTGACCCGCCACTTTTGACTAACCTTCTTATTGTAGTTAATAAATTATTAATAGAGGATTCTTGGTCATTTTAATACCTACATGAATCATATTTTTTTCTGAAATTAAAGGATGTCCTGCCAACTCCCTGATTTGTAGTTAATAAATAATTAATAGCATATACCGGATTATTTTAAGATGATGAGTACTATATATAGTTGTTGTATTACAGTAGATACAGATTTATGTCTAATGGGTACTAAATCATTTGTAGTAGCTGTAAGTCCTTTATATTAAATACAGGATCATTTTTAAAGCTGCTTCATGTAACCATGTATAGTAGGTATTGTATTCTAGTAGATACAGCTTTATTTATTGTAGGTACTGAATAATTACAGCAAATGTATCCTTTGTAGTGGATACTAAGTAGTTAATAATTTTTCTAGTAGTTACTGAATAATTTTGATAAATACAGAATCATGTAAGGTAATTATTGATGTATATAGAAGTAACAATTAATTCTAGTAGATAACAATAATTTCTTATTTAAAGTAAATACTGAATAATTTATAGTAAATACAGAAATATTTTAATATATACTAAATCATGTATAGTAGTTAATAAGTTTTAATAAATACTGAATCATTGCTAACTGTTACTACATAGCGTGTGGTAAATACCAAAGCATTTATACTAGAGACTGAATCACTTAAGCTAATGACAGTATGAACCATATTTATCTTGTTTTCTTTTCTATGAAGGTGATAAAAGCAGTAGTCGTCCGGTGTTCTTTATTCTGGACGAGTTTGATCTGTTTGCACATCATAAGAACCAGACCCTCCTCTATAACCTGCTGGATGTGTCCCAGTCAGCTCAGGCTCCTGTGGCTGTGGTGGGGCTCACCTGCAGACTGGTGGGTCTATCTCCTACAGACACAAGCGCACACACACACACACACACACACCTTTTACAATAATTGTTGGCAATATGCTGATGGCATACAAAAATTATTACAGTTATTATGAATTTTATTAAAAAAATTGCAATAAAACTGTATTGAAATATTGTATATTGTAACCCCTGTCTCAAGATGAATATTATATCCTTTCTTTTTTGATCATACTATGTGTTAGTGAAGAGATTGAACTCTTAATTTTTTTTGGAGGTGGCATTTAGTTTTCTTTTTAAAGAGTTTGACATGGCTAGGAATTATTGCTGGGCAGTATACCACTAGAGGTGCTGTGGAGCATTGTGTAGAACAGCACTGCTAAAAAAGCACACTGGCACAGCTCGCTAGCTAACGCTAGCCAGTTAGCATAACAAGCTAACACACTGGAAGCTCAGCTCTGTGGAGTCAAACGCTCATCTCGCTGAATCCTGGCTGGAGTGAAATGAGAACATAATTTTATCTGAGGAGCTCCTGTTGCTGTTGCTTGCAATATGATGTTTTTATCCAAGTAAAATAGAAAAACAACAGCAAATAGCAATTATTCACTCAGAAACGAGATGAATGGAATTGCGCAATCGATCCACAGCTCAGAAAAAAATGGGTTGTTTGTTATTAATTGTGTGTGTGTGTGTATTTGCATTTGCAGGACATGTTGGAGCTATTAGAAAAGCGAGTCAAGTCGCGGTTTTCCCACAGACAGATCCATCTGCTGAGTTCGATGACTTTCCCCCAGTATCAAGAGACATTCCGCTCTGAGCTCACCTTGCCGGACACGTTCCCCGACAGCAAGTTCTCCCAGGAATGGAACCTTAGTATTAAGGTACTTTACAATATTACACTCAATAAAATGTGGTATTGTTGAAATAGTTCCTGTGTGCCATTACATGATGGTGCCACCTAGTGTTCAAAATGGAAATTGAAGAAATTGATTAAAATTTTTGGGCTGTTTTGATTAAGCTGGTGCTAGACCTGTCATGATAATTACATTATCTATTTATTGTACAATAAATGAACATGACTAAAAGATTTTGCCAATCATGAAATGATTGATGTTCAATGAAAAAGTCATATCTCTAAACAGCAACATTACAAGAGTGAGATAAAAACCTTCAATAGAAGTCACTGTAAAAAGAGTTAATTTAAGGTAATTTTGGAGAATATCTATTTGCCTGTTTTATCATAAAATTTTTAAGACAGTGGAAGAGACAGTTTGTTTTTCTTTGACAGTGACTATAGACAAATGACAGCACCTTTATACATAGAGCTGAGTGCAGTAGGTGTAAAAAAAAAAGAATACTTCAGGTGAATATTTTTTTTTTAAATCGCAATATGTATCACAGAACAAAAACATTGCAATGTTATTCCCTCTCTTTCTCTTTTAGAAACTGTGTGAAGATAAGTCAGTGGAGGAGATTTTGCAGAAAAGTTTTAACTGCAGTAAAGATTTTCGCTCGCTGCACTTACTGCTTGTGAGTAGATCTATCCAGAGCATTCTTAAGCATCAGTGTGATATGATACAGTTCCTATCATACAGCTGCTGATAAACTCTATTTGTCTGTGTGTGCATTTTATTTCTCAGCTGCTGGCACTGAGTCGTGTGTCAGTGTCGAACCCAACTGTGCGAGCTGCAGACATACTGGAGGCCAATCGGATGAGCGCAGCTGACTCAAAAGCCAACATTCTCCATGGTGAGTGTTAAAGCTTTTAATTCTTAGCTTTACTTACTTAAGTAAGTACTTTCTTACTTACGTAGTTAATAAAACATTAAAGGCAGTGCAGTAGTCAAAAATAACACCTGTTTTTTTTTTTTTTTTCTCCAGGTTTGTCAATCCTGGAGTTATGTTTGATTATCGCTATGAAACATCTGAATGATATCTATGAAGGAGAGCCTTTTAACTTCCAGATGGTTCACAATGGTATGACTTTGTCTATTAAGGATACTGCTACTCCTAGTAGGTTCAGTGAGAATGCACCAAAGCTGCTATAATAATGGTAACAGGGTATGTCAGGACATTGATACAAGTAATGAAGGTCAAGGGGGGATATATTTGGTTTATGCTAGCATTCAGTGTAATTCACATACATTATATATTATTATATAGAAGTGTGTACTGTAATTTTTCGCACTATAAGACGCACTTCAAGTCCTTTAATTTACCCTAAATTGACAGTGCGTTTTATAATTCGGTGCGCCTTATGTATGAATTTTACCAGTCAGGTTGTAAGGAGCAGTAAATCCACTCTGCTGAATGGCAGAGTTATACAGGAGTTTTATTTTAGCTCTCCAGCACTAAGGCTGGAGCAGCATTAGCATTAGGTATTAACCGTGCTAAGCGCTAGCTCTTTCACTGATAAGAGGAGAGTATTATCAGCATGTAACCCCAGTTTCAACTGCTGGAGCAGCATTAGCATTAGCTGCTAACCCAAATAAAAAGTTTTCAGGAGAGAAATCTGTGTTTTTTCTTTTTCTTTTTTAGAATTACAGTTTTGTTTACTTAGCCTAGCTTCACTTCACTTAGTTACCCACCACTATCCAGCTGAGGAACTGCTGAATAAGAAGGAAATCATGAAGGCACCCCTGTTCCTTACTAGTGTCACCTAATGCACCTTATTTTGCTGTTTACTGTATTTACTTTTAATAGTTTTGCACTAAAGATGCTGCACTTTAATTTTGTGGTAGTTTTTCTTGTTCTATAATTTTTTTTTATTTACAGTCAGGGTCTTTCTTAGTTACAGTTTACAAAATAGAAGTTTTCTTTCTACTAAATGTATGAACTATTTTGTTGCAGTTGTATGTTGTTGAAAATAATTTGAAACAATTCAGCGTTTTCGTATCATATCGCCAAGAATATCGTTATTGCAAAAATTGTGATCTTATGTTAGGGCCATATTGCCTGTGTATGTGTGTGCTTAAGCCTACTTTCTTACAGTAAAGCAAAATAAGGTTTAAAAACTGATTTTTGGAAGAAAATGTGGAAAAATTAACAAGGAAACAAACGGCTGGAATTCGACAATGTAGATAGGAACCATTATATGAGAAATATAGAAGAAAATGAAATGGAAAATGGGTGAGGCTGTTCATACTGCAACCATCCTGCCGAGGCGCTACATTTCACTACTAGTCTGTGCTAAGACCAACAAAGTAGAAACCTCACAATTGTGTGATTCAATACAAATACCAAAATAACCTTCTATTTTTGACAGTATTTGGGAATCCTATTTTTATTATTGAAGTATTTACATGTATTGTATTATCTTGCGTTGCTTATGAGAAAATAGTGCCATTGTTTCTGCTCTCTGTTCATGTTTCAGGTGACATGTTTGTTTCTTCTTTCCTTCTTAGAGTTTAAGAAGTTTATTCAGAGGAAGTCTCACTCCATCCATAACTTTGAAAAGCCTGTGGTGATTAAGGTGAGACATAACAACCCACTCACATAGAGACTGAGACCCAGAACGTTCTTGAGTCAGACTCAAGACAGGCCACTAATACATCTTTTGTAGGGTTACGTACAGTTAACAATACCAGTCAAATTATTAATACTAATACCTCTTGCTTAGATGACAACTTTGCACATCTTGGCTGGAGTTTCTCAGTCAGCTTAATGAGGTAAAGTCACCTGGAATAGCTTTCAGTTAACAGCTGTGCTGAACTTGTACAGAGTTAATTACTTGATTTTCTTGTCCTCTTAATGCATTTGAGAACATCAGTTGTTAAGTTGTAAAAAGGAAGAGTTGTTGTGAATACAGTGAATAGCAAGAAATACTCTACTAATTTAATGAAAAAAAAAATAAATTAAGTAATGATGGTCAGTTAATTACAAAAAATTAAAAGAACAAATTTCCTCAAGTGGAGTCACAAAGACCACCATGAAAAACATTAGCACTAATCAGAACCGCCCCAGGAAAGGAAGACCTCTTTTACCTCTGTTGCAAAGGATGAGTTCATCAGAGTTACCAGCCTAAGAACCCCAGATTTGAGTCATGAAAATGCTTCATTTAAGTTTGTTCAACACGTTTAAGTTACATGATTCCTTATGTATATCCTTCCTTCTTAGTGTGGATGACTTCAGTATTAATTTACAATGTAGGGACAAAAAAAGTAAAAACATTAAATAAGAAGGTGTGTCCAAAGTTTTGACTGGTGCTGTATGTCCAGATGTCTGTGGACACCCCCTGTACAGAAGATTACAAGATGGCCCATAGCATAGCTTTGCTGCCATCTAGAGTTCAGACCCACACAGAGCAACATATTTCTGCTGTTGAGGTGAAGTGCTGCCTGTTGTATAGGTTTTTTATTAAAATATTAGATCAAGAATATAGACAGGATTACTAAATCACTTGACTGAGTGTGTGCATAAATTCAATTCTAGCCCTTTCTGGATGGGATTAGTTTCTTTAGGGGGTCCTGGGCTAATTTTCTCTTTTATGAGGGGGTCCTCTTTGATTTCATTCCCGTCCAAAAAGACCATGTACATGTTTTTCTCAGTCGTCCTCTGAGAAAATTACAGGCTGAATTATCTACTGTTTTTCACTGAACTCCGTAGTCATCCGATAATTTTATCCCCGTTTGGACTTCTGAGTTTCGTCTCCTCACGTTTAATAAAATGGCTACTGATATTTGTCCACTGTCACGCACAGCAATAACACTTTGGGCGCACGTTTCCACGGAGATCTACGTAAACACAACAATGAGTGGAAATGGAGGAGCTAATGAACTTGATTTCATGTGACCGAGAAAGCCTAAAAACTCACTGGTCCTCCTGTTTTTTCAATTGCAGTCCGGGTGCAAGAGTTTTATCACTAAGTAAAAGTGTGAACAATTTTTCACAGACGTCCCCCTGACAAAATCATCCCGTCCAGATAGGACTATAGTCTTCTAATTTGTCAAAACCAAGGTTTTTTCGTGATCATGATTGGCTATAGCTGGTAGTCCACATATCAGTGGGAAAGTTCAAGAAACTTAGTACAAATCGGAAGGATGACTGTAGATTTACACACGTCAGGATTGTCTGAACAATTGCAGATTCCAGGATCTTCACTTTGTACATATTGACATTGTATCCAATTTGCTGAGGTCTGCATAAAATGCAAAATTGCTAACTGTTAACCCCTTGCCTGAAAGAAAATGGTTCAGGTGGTCAAGAACAACCGGACAAGAGCTCACATGTCACAGGTCTACCATAAACTATAAGCTGCTGAAACACTAGTTCAGACTTGTCAGCTGAGCGTATGGTTCGAGTAAAAGCCCAGTGGGGGAAAGTTTATGGTCCTGTGACATAAAAGACAATTAGTGAAGTGTAGGTGTGGCCTGCAACTCTAGGCATACTGCACCAGCTGTTAAGCATGGTGGTGATAGCCTAATTTTCTGTGGCTATATTGGATGGATGAAATAAGGCCTGTGCCTGTGTGCGCCTGCTTGTCTTTGTGTGTGCCTGTGTGCGCATGTACCTGTGTCTGCGAGCATGCGTAACTGTGTCTGTCTGTGTGCATGCATGCCTGCCCCTATCTGTGTGCACCTGTGCATGTGTCTGCATAGGTGCCTGTTTGCCTGGGTGTGCCTGCCCTTTTCTGTGTACACATTTGTCTCTCTCTGCGCGTCTGTGTCTCTGCGCATCTGTGTCTCTGCGCGTCTGCATGTGTGAATAAAGGCAACACTTGGCTCTGAGCTGAGTTGGAGTGCTTTAACTCCAGGCTTTCAAATTCCAGTTTACTGATTTCATGCTCCAATGCACCTGAACTAACTGATCAGTTAATTATCCAGTTGATTCAGGTACATGGAGTAGACACACACACACACACACACACACACTTTGCAGCATCCTTCCAGGAACCTGACTATCCCAGGTTTAGCTGATGTGATAATGGTAATTATAGCATTATTACAGAGCATTATCTGTGTGTGTGTGTGTGTGTGTGTAATGTGCTATAGGCGTTTGAGCACCTGCTGCAGCTGGAGCTGATCCGGCCGGTGGATGGCGGAGTGTGTAAAGTGCAGAGAGAGTACCAGCTGATGCGGCTGATGTTGGATCACACTCAAGTCATGGAGGCCCTGCAGAGATACCCCCAGTGCCCCACCGATGTCAGGCAGTGGGCCGTTTCGTCCTTCGGTTGACCTGTGTATCTAGTTGAGCTTCACATATTGTAAACGATGTAAAGATATGTGTGTATGTAAAAAACGGGGTTGTTTAATGCAAGCCTATTTTTTCAATAGAAGAGGAAGAAGTATTTTGTACATATTAAAAAATTAATAGTAACAATATATTTGTTTTTGGACTCTTTTCAGCACTTCTAAAGGCACTGGCCTGAAATTAATAATTATGAATTTCTTAATCTGAATCACACAGTCAATTAGTCTCATTGTGTTTTCAAAGACCAGAAGTCCTTCATTCCATAAAACGTCTGCCAGATGTGGCAAAAATGTTGCAATATTTCTTAAGTAAGCTTTAGTTTTGGATAAGTGATGCTTTGCACAGTTTGTGTAATTTCTTACATCCCCTGTGTACCTGTAATTAAACAAACAAATAGAAAAAAATTATGAAAAAAAAGAACTAAAGTGCATTGAGATTTATGTGACAAAGAAAATAAAGAAAGCTAATCTGAATAATAACGTTTCTCTTCACTGTCTGTAGTTTTGAAAGTATAATGTCTTGAAGAAATGTTCAACCACAGTCATTGTTTTTTAGGCTCTTCTCTTCCAGTATTAATATTATTAAATTAGCGTACAGTGTTAGAACATGACTGACTTTTTTGCACTATATGGCACACTTAAAATCCCTTTGTTTTACCAAAAGTCAGGTTGTAAGGTGCAGTAAAGCTACTCTGCCAAATTGGGAGTTTCAGTTAAGTTCTTAAGCACAGAGACCGCAGTAGCATTAGCATTTAGCCGGCAACCGCTATTTCCCCGTCCAGAGGTGAGTATTATCGGCCTGCAGCCTGCTGCTAACCCCGGCTAGCACTGCTAGAGTGGTTAGCCGCTAAGGCTAATGCTCAAGCCTTAGCCATTCAAGCTTACTGTAAACTCTTGTTGTACAAAAATAGATCAGAAAAAAGACGTTTATTTTCAAAATATAGTCAGAATGGAATATTTAACAGCTAAAATTAACAAATCTAAATTTTCAACAATCAGTAACTGGGAGAAATTATATGAGTCTATCTAGGATTCTGTAGCTTCTTGAGTTATCCCAAACTAGCATAATTTAACAATATAATATTTAACACTGCCTACAGTTTATGCATACCTGTCAAGTCTCCCGTTTTGTCCGGGAAACTACCGTACTTTACTCCTCTTTTCCGCCGTCCTCCCGTATTAGTATTTTCCCGTAAATTTCCCGTATTATATTAGAAGAAAGGAGATTATATTAGGAGAAAGTCCCGCCTTTCAGATGAAACAGCCAATCAGGTTCCTGGTTTTGCGGAGCGCAAAGTTGGTTGAGCTGGAGAGAGAGAAAATGTGAAGAGGGCTGTAATTAACAGCTGTTTAGGACTGGACTGATCAAAAGAAAGAAGCATTAATGAAATTATTAATTGTGTAGGCCCCTTAGGACTAATATTTACTTATGGAATATATTTTGTAAAGGCTCATGATACTATTTTTAGGTCATCAACAGTCATTTTGCAGAATTTGTGCACACTTCAATTTCAATTTAAAATCTATTTAAAAATTATATATATATATATATATATATATATATATATATATATATATATATATATATATATATATATATATATATATAGAATTACACATGTAGGAATGCCCACAACATTTCAGTGTCAACAAAGATAGACCTATCAGATTCTGATAATCTAACTGTAGTTTGTAAAAGGTTCACAGTTGGTTATTTTAGATTTCTGTTAACCTGTCTTAAAATGTAAGGGATTCTGAACCTCGGTTTGGTTGGTGGGCGGCTCGAAGCGGGTGACGGAAAAGTTCCCTTATTTTTAAGTCCAAAACTTGACAGGTATGTTTATGTTGCATACAGATTAGGCCTAAGAACTCTAGATTCAGTGTTCAGTTATTTATTTCAATGCAGGAATTATTTTTGAATTATTTGGTAATCATTAGATTAAGCTTTTTTTTTTTAATAAGTCATGCAGGGTTCTATTGTAAAAAAAAAAAGTGTAGGTTTTCTTACAGGATTTAAGGAATTATTGCAGTATAGCTCCTCCTCAGACTCTTCACTGAGTGGAGTGTGCTGTGTGTTAATGCTGAAATCTAACACTACATGTTTGTTGTTTATTTTTATGCTGCTTGAGAGGCTGTGGAGTTCTGAGGGGACACGCTGTCAGCGAGAACCACATCACCAGCTGCGTTACCTATGAGGGGAAAAGACAGACAGAGAGAGAGAGACAGGTAGTGAGAGAGTGTGAGTATGTATGTGTGAGTGAAAGACAGGCAGGCAGAGAGAGAGAGAGGGTCACTGGGTTCTTCAGCATCTTTTATTTGACATTTCAACATCTCGTCTGTCTTCTGTTTCTCTTGTATCCGCCACTCTATGTGACCCCTCCACTGCACATTCTGCTAAAGAGTTATTTATAAGCAGTTACATCCAGTACAGCACGGCTTGGCCTTCCTGTCAGCACATGCAGAACACTGGCTACTGGCTCATGCAGTCAGTGGGGTGTGCATAAACTCAGCGTAGTGCTATAACTGTATTACTTGCACTGGTGTATTTTGGGGGTCGCAGCTTGAGCTCTTGTGTGGAGGACCCCCAACTCAAGTAAGACTTGTAGAAAGGTGGTGTTTGTTTCAGGCAGATTAGATTTATGTATAACAGAGGTGTCCAAACTTTTTAAAGGATAGGGGGACAGATTGCAAGTGGCTTTTAAAAAGACTTCCTGTACAAAGACAATGTCTTAATATGGGGACAGTAGTTTGTTTAAACATTTAAATATTATTCTTTGCATTTGAGATCAAAAGGACCAAATTAGTTTAAAAAAATGCTTACTCCAGCAAGTATATAAACTAGTTTCAAACATAAAATTCAATGATAATTTTTACCTGGGCCATGTTTTTGTCTGGACAAGCTGTATAAACTTAAGACTGGCATTCTTGTCTTCTTGTTTTCAGTGAAATGACTGTAAGGTTGTCATGTGGCCACTAGATGGTATGGGCAGTGTCTTCATATGAGGCCAAAAGGTCAATGTGTTAAAACCTTAAGTGTCATGGTGCATACACCTGGAATACATCATAGAAGAAATTACTATCCACACCGGACAGTGCAGTGGACGGTAATGATCATGACCTGCGGCATCTGGTATGCTTCAGATCATTGTCCTGCTGCAGAACCCAAGTATGCATGAGCTTAAGGTCACCAACTGATGGCCAGATATTCTCCTTTAGGATTTTTTGGTAGGATTATGGTTCTGTCAATTACAGGAAGTTGTCCAGGTCCTAAAGCAGTAATGCAACCCCAGACCATCACACTACCACCACCATGTTTTACTGTCGGTGTTGATGTTCTTTTTCTGAAATGTGTTAGCTCCACTTTGGTCACGTCAGTCCACAGAATATTTTTGCTGAAGTTTTGGGGATAATCAAGATGTTTGGCAAATGTAAGGTGGGTCTTTGTTTTTTTTTTTTTTTGGTCAGCAGTGTTTTTCTGTATCTATTTAATTCTGTAAGTATATCTTAATGTTTAAAGTTCAGAAAACACAGCACGGTCATTGGAGATTTTGGTGCTAATTCCTGGATGTGGATGTCCTCTTTTAGACTGCAACTAACACACACTTTAACCACAGTGGGCTTCATATCAGATAAACACACTGGTTCCCATCTGGCACACTTGAGTGTGAAGCTCTGAAGAAAGCAGATCTGAGCATGCTCAGTAACCCTGCACTGGTTTCTCCTGCTAGTGTTCATATTTCATCATCTCTGTCTGAGCTTCTACGCAAACCACTGTTCAAACACACACACACACCCTGCTTACCCCAGATCTTTCACACACACTGTGCTTGTGTGTGCAGTCAAAAAAACGATGGATAGCCAACAGCTGGACCCTCATTAAAGCCCCTTTTTCATTATTTGGCCGCAGAAAAATGGGCAAAAAAGAAAGCTGGACAACTTATTGGAATTGTGAAGAAAAAAAAAACAATAAAAAAGGCCTTGTTTCAGTGTGTCTAAAATGTACAGTATCTGTTATATATTGTTGTTTTTTACTCTTTGTATTTATGTAATTACAAACTTCCTAATTACAAATCCTTCTGTTTCTCTGCTTACTTTATTATCCCCCTTTCACCCTGTTCCTCAATGGTTTGGACCCCACAGGTTTGACCACCATAAAGCAGTTGTTATTTGAGTCATCCACTACCTAATAGTACACTGCGGTTGACTTATTAAAATGATTCCTTTCGATATTACAGAAAAAAAAAACACTTCATCATGATAGCTGACCTCCTGCATGTCATTCAGTTAACATCAAGACATTGTGTGATTCGTGTATGCCCTTTCTAGAAAACAATTTAGCTATGCCAATTATCCCACCTACTCAGCTGCCCTGGTGTACCACTCCTATCACTAGTAATGCCCCAACACCAGGAGGGTGAAGACTAGCACAGCCTCCTCCGATACATGTGAGGTCAGCCACCGCCTCTTTTTGAGCTGCTGCTGATGTAGCATTGCAGAGTAGCATCACAGCGTGCTTGGAGGAAAGCGCAGTGACACAGTTCCGATACATCAGCTCACAGATGCCCTGTGCTGACCAACACCGCCTTGGGAGTGAGGGGAAAGAGCGGCTATTTGGGGGCGACTCTCGGGGCTCTGGCAGCTGATGGCCAGCAGCATGACTGGGATTCGAACCAGCGATCTTTCAATCATAGTGGCAGCGCCATAGTCTGCTCGAACACTCGGAGCCCGCTAGGTTTTGTAAGTGGAGGCTGGCTTGACCGCAGTAATAATAGCTGCTCTGTGGGGTCCTGACCATTGAAAAACAGGGTGATTGTATGATAATAATGTATGCAGAGAAACAAATGAGCGGTGTCCAAAATTGTGCCCTATTCACAATTCTCTGCATGTGAAAATTCAGATTACTATATACAAGGGCGTAGGAGCGGGCTTGATATTGGGGGGGACACATTTGCCAATATGAACTCAAGCCCACTCTATAGTTTCCTAGAACAACATTTGTGGAAATTACTTTTAATTAAAAGTAAATTATTATTATAAGGTGATTTTACAACCTAAACATGTTACTCCACATTACAGCTACTGTTGTTAGAAAAATTATGCAAGCAATGTCTGAGTTATCACCTAATATTTAAAATAATATAACAGATTATTATTATTGTTATTATTATTATTATTATTATTATTATTATTATTATTATTATTATTATTATGTATTGGCATGTCAATTCTGTTGTATATTTACATTTTCTCCTGCACTTTTATTTTTTTCTACTGAGAGCTCTTCTTAAGATGGTGTCCTTTTATGTAAAAGAATGTAACTTTACGTTTCATAGAGATTTTTATAAACGTCAGGATATGTGGTCTTACTGTGAAATACAAATGAACAGAAGTCACGTTACAGCAGTATTTCTCAACCCAGTTCTTATATATTCTACTGCATATTAAAACTGTTCTGCATATTGTAGAGCTTCCTCTGGTGGATATACATGATTAATTTAGGCTCCATAGGGGGCTAAAGGATTTTAACAGGTAAACTCAGTAAATGACTGTTTATTAGCTGATCAGGTGGAAAACACCAACTTAAAGTACTGTACGAAATTCTGGCGATCATCTACATCCAGCTTCTAGATAACTAGTTAGTTAAATCAATTTTCGTTCATTATAGCTCACAGTAAGTCCTGTAATCCTAAATGAATAAACAGTTTGAAAATTAAAGTGATTAGCTGATCAGGTACAGGGAAACATTACATATATATTTTATTTTTTTCCTTTAACCCTGACTCCCAATCCAGCTAATTCCAAAGATAAGCTTACACACTAACACAGCTGCAGTTTATTAATCACAGTGGGTTTAAACTGTGTGCTGATTCAGAGACGTGTATTTTTATCCAGCTATCAGAAACATATCATCACAGTTTACTTGATTAGCTCCGTTACCTTTCTTTTAGAAAAATCTCCGTATATCCAGATCTGTTTTAAAATCAGCTGAAGCTGCTGCGTCCCGATCCCGCTGCTAAATCTCACAGCGAGGGGCGGGGCTTCCCCAACAGCAAACTGCCTCTGCTCCTTGCGCCGCAAAACCAGCAAGCTGATTGGCTGTTTCTACTGAGAGGCGTGACTTAATACCTGAACCGGCTCCGTGATTGGTCCGGTCTGTCTCCTCATTAATAGTACAGCTGACCTGAGCGAACTGATATCATTTTTGGGGGGGACAAATCCACCTGTTTCTAATATTCCACCCATCCCCCCCGGTTCCTACGCCTATGACTATATAGCACTAATATGGAATGATTTTAGACAGTTCCTGTTACATTACATTAAATTTCTCCCCATTTAGCTATTTAACCGTTCCTGTTCAATGTAATGTAATAAATGTGCATCCATCTTCAAACCAAACATCAAGATGAATTATGGGTATTCTATGTTCGACACCTCTTTGAGTGAAAAGGGCACAGGCTGTGAATAGGGCAGAGGTCTGCAGACTGTAATAATAAAACTAATAATAGAATATAGGGCACCCATATGGTAAATGGAACTGATATAATGGACAATGTGTAGAATAAGGAGAATCAATTTAAATGTGGTGGATGGTCAAAGGGTGCCCAAACTTTTGCTGTGGGCCCTTTTCCTTTTTTATCATCTTAAAACTGTAAGGCATATTAAAATATTATAAGTGTATTACACACAGCTCTAGCTGTATTCAAGGTAACTAGCAGATTTCTCCAGCAGACTCGATTTCTGCTGAAACGGAAAGCGTGACAGCTGCTCCACCACACTGCTACCATCAGGAGCGGTAATTAGCGTGATTAATTTTAATTTGTACACTTTGCATAACAACAGACCGGTTCACTCAGCAACTCACCGTCCAGCGTAGTCACGGTCACTGCAGCATCAGCACAATTTACTCTACATGTATTTATTTATTTAAATAAATGAGGTAGCTCTAGGCAGTGGCTATTAGCATGGATGATAAATACTGCAGTGTTCACACTAAAGAGCAATTAAATTGAAATTATAAGGTGAGGATGTGATCAGCAGATGCACAGGCGAACCCAAGGAAAAAGGTCTGCCAGACTAATCATTACCTTCAGTATCAGTACTGTATAATGATGAGAACTTATCTGAGGTGTGGGGTGAACTCCTCAGGACTGAAAACATGTAAGAAGGTAAGTAGATGGATAGATAAAAGGCTGGTCGGTCATTGATCGTTAGACAGAAGGAGACAGACAGATAGACAAAGACATAGACAGACAGCACAGTACAGTGCCAATACCTGCTGGAAAATAAAATATGCATCTCCATAAAAGTTGTCAGCAGAGGGAAGCATGAAGTTCTTCCAGAAAAACACTGCACTCACTTTAGACTGGATATAACACAGTGGACCAACACCAGCAGATGACACGGTGTCTGTGAGCTGATGTATCAGAACCAAGTCGCTGCGCTTTCCTCCGAGCGCACTGTGATGCTACTCGGCAATGCTGCATCAGCAGCAGTTCAAAAAGAGTTGGGGGCTGACTACACATGTAGCAGAGGAGGCATGTGCTGGTCTTCACCCTCCTGGTCACTAGTGATAGGGGTCTAGTCCTACTGAGTGGGTTGGTTAATTGGCTGTGTAAAATGGTAAAGGAAATAGGAAAAAGAAATTAGAAATAAAAGAGTACTTATATTTGTTAAATAGCTCTCCTCCGTTCTCCCTCACCTTTTGAGATCCAGTAATTTTGTGCAGTTTGTCAAAACAGGGTAGAGTGAGTTTTAAAGGGGCATATTTTGTGTCCCTGCAGATAATTAGCTTTTTACACCATTATCCAGACTCAAAGTAGCTCCACACCTCATTGGTAGAATCCAGAGAGCCCTGACATTGAAAACGAGGCATTAGGAACTTCAAAAAAAGTGCAGAAGAAATTTATTAAAAAACACTGGTTACAACCCGTAGCTTTAGCTACATCTCTGGGCGCCGCCATCTTAAAGTAAAGTCATGATCAGTAGAGTGACAAGCATATAATGTTGCAGCCTGGAAACGCACAAACGCAAACCATTCTGTCTTCTTTTCCTGTCGCCTTCTCCGTTGTTTTGCCGGCTGGAGCTGCAGTCTGAGCACAGCGCACATCCCAGCAACATCTTTTTCATGTATACAGCATTTACTTCTGTCAACATTACGTGCTTGTCACTCAATACATAATTTTTTACTTTAAGATGGCGGCACCCAGAGATGTAGGTTACGCTACAGGTTGTAAACAGTAGTTTTTAATAAACTTCTTGTGCCCTTTAAAATTCTTAATGCCTCGTTTTAAATATAAGGTCTCTCCGGATTCTACCAATGAGGTGTGGAGCTACTCTGAGCTTGGATAACAGTGTAAAAAGCGATTTATCTGCAAGGGCAAAATTTGCCCCTTTAAAACCCATTCTATCCTGTTTGGACAAACTGCACAAAATTGCTAGATCTCAGAAAGCTGTGGGAGAACGGAAGTGGGCTATTCAACAAAGGTCAAAGTCAATTTCAAACCGGAGTTCTCCTTTAAGCCTGCTGTCTTTAGCAGGTCTGAGGTCAGTATGAACAGGACATACACAGAAGGTCTGACAGAGCAGTCACTTTATTGAAGGGAAGAGCATACATTTCATCATCTGTACAGTATTAACAAGCACTCCTCCACAGCCTGTTCCCAGATCAGCGGCTGAGACTCTGCAGCACGAGAGAGACGATGATGGAGAGAAAGAGATAGAGAAAAGGAGAAAGAGAAAGATAGAGAAGAAGAGAGAGAAAGAGGTCCAGGAGGGTGGAGTCACGGTGCCAGCGGCTCCATCACAGAGGTAATGCGTTTGGTAGAAGATAAAACATTAAAAAAATGACAAGAACACTGCTGGCTAATCCCATGCTAACATTCAGATTCTGAACTCATGACACAGTTTTAAAACATGAACACTGATCCAGGATCAGCTGTCCTGCTTTTCTTCACACACTATCTCATGGGGTGGCACGACATGGAGCTGATCCAGAAACAGCGCTCCTGTACTGAGATTGCTGGTGAACAGGAGTCACATGTGCAGAACACTGAGACGACGGCTGTGTTCTAAATAGTGTGTGTGTGTAGTGCACTATGTAGGGGGCTAGCTGTGGAGTGCACTCATTCTATGCTGTGCAAAAGTCTTAGGCTGCCTTGACCAGTTAAACACCATGTGGGTCAATTACTTTTAAACAGATTGAAAAATTGTAATAAAAAATTCATAAATAAATAAATTAAGATATATAATATAGTGTGAATGATACACAGCCTCTAATACCACACCATGTAAAAATAAAATAAATAAATAATTTGTGACCATGACTTATTAAAGCGTGGGAACAAGATCATAACCCGTGTCCATGAGTTATTACGTGGGAAAGTAATTCTAATGTCTGGCCATGACTTACTAAGATATGGGAACGAGATCCCAATGCGTGTTAACGACTTATTAAGGCATGGGAACAAGGCAATTAAGACCTGTGCATTTAAGTCATTGTGGCCACTACTTATTAAGGGGGTGGAATGATAATTATTAAGTAGGGATGACTTATTAAGGCTGGGAAGGAGATAATTAAAATCATGGCCACACCATAGTAAGTTGTCTCCAACAATGATTATCTTGTTCCCACACATTAATAAGTCCCCACAACTTAATTTTCTTATTCCCGCGCCTTGGTAAGTCGTCTCCAGGACTTAATTGTCTTGTTAACATGTTTTAATAAATTGTGGCCACCCAAATATGTTACATTAGGGCCTTTTTAAAGTCATTTTTATATTTTAAAGTCATTTGTTGGTCATTTTTAAACCAGATTGTCCTTTTTGTCATCCTGAAATCGAGTGGAGCAAACAATTATTTTTTTGTACCCGAACCCTCAGTATCATTTATTATTTAGATTTTTTTTAACTAAATTTCAATGTCAGTTCTTCACACTGTGTCGAAAATGCATGAAGGATGAACCAATAGGAATGCTTCTCAATTATGTAAAATAAAACCTTTTTACATTGTTAAGAAGCTTTATTTCTTTTCCTGTTAAGGAGATCTGAGGATTTTGCATGACAAAGATATATTGGTTTAAAAAAATCTAAAAATGTGAAAGTGATTTTATTTTGCAATGTTAAAGTTTCAAACATAAAAATATTTTTACTAAATGCCATTTTTAATAAATTAAATTACTTTGATTTGCACACTTTTTTTTAAATAATATCTGCTACTTTAGAGCCTACCGGGATTTAACAGGTGCAACGCTTCAGTGTGTTGTTGGAGCTTTGGAAAATAGATAGTTTATTTGTATGGCATGTAATATTCATTTCTCAGGTAGCTTATGACTTTTGCACAGTATGCCCGTTTGTAGTGCACTACATAGTGAATGGAGATTTCATTTTTAATTTCATTATTATTATTATATATTTTTTGTACATTTAGCCAGTGTGTTCTAACCCTAAACCCAGCACAGCGGCCATCCAGGGTGTCCATGACTTCAGTTCGTTTCCGAGGTAAAGAAATACAGGCGCCTTCCGGTGCGTTTCCGTTTTCGTCTGATCTGAGGAAAAAATTTATGAAATACATACATATAAACACAAAAAAAACAAACAAAAAAAAACAACAACAAAAAAACAGGGCTTTAAATAACTTTAGTTTCTGGGCTTGACAATAAAAAAACAAGATAAAAGAATACAATCCAGATTTGTTTATCGAAAATAAAAACCAGAATATCTCACTATGGAATCTCTACTTTACACTCTTCAAAATAAAAGTCCTACAACCATTTCATTTTTAAACCACACTTGATCCGTAAAAGAATCATGTTTGTAAAAGATTTGTGTAGAAACTTTGCAAGGTTCTCTGCATATTGATATTTTACATTCTTTTACAAAAATGGTTCTTCATGGAACCAAAAATGGTGCTTTTCTTTGTACAACAAATCATTTGTAGTAGCTTTATTTTTAAGATTGTAAAAAAAAAGAACTTTCTTTATTGTATTTTTGTTTCACAATTTCTTCGGAAAATAAAACTCACCTCATGCTATATTGATAATCTACGTACAACATTCACACCGTATTTACAGGTATGTGCAGTTCCACGAGGCCAGTGCTCGCAGATAGGGCCAGTTCCTTAAAAAGGAAACATTTAGCAGACTTGTTTCAACATGACTGTGTGTGTGTGTGTGTGTGTGTGTGTGTGTGTGTGTGTGTGTGTGAGAGTGTGTGTGAGTGTTTGTATCCCTCGATACAATAGAAGTACCCACCCAACTCCACCATTAATACACTAATGAATTGGTTGATTTATGTGAGAACGTGAGGACACCAGTCTGCTCAGTTAAGGTTGTTGCTCCTCCAACAGGTTACCAAAAAACATCAACAACACACACACACACACACACACACACACTTGCACACGCACATACACACACAAAGCACTTTTTTCACGACCCCTTTTCTATAACACCCCTCTGTGTGATGAGCAACAGTGTGTGTTTTTTTATTATATGGAGATTAGTGTATTCCAATATGCTATCTCTATCCAGCAAAAAAAAAAAAAAAAAAAACGGCTGCTGATGGCGAGCAGCATGACCCGGGGTTCGAACCAGCGATCCTCAGATCATACTGACAGTGCTTTGACAGTCTGCTAGATCAGTATTTCTTCTGAACTGGTGGGTTGGGACCCAAAAGTGGGTCGCTGACACGTTCTGGACGGGTTGCGGACAGCTTGTAAAAAATAAATACATAAAAAAATTATGCAGCTCTGGAAAAAAATAAGAGACCACTTAAAATGATGAGTTTCTTTGATTTTACCAAATTAAAAACCTCTGGAATATAATCAAGAGGAAGATGCATGATCACAAGCCATCAAACCAAGCTGAACTGCTTGAATTTTTTGCACCTGGAGAGGCATAAAGTTATCCAAAAGCAGTGTGTAAGACTGGTGGAGAAGAACACACCAATATGCATGAAAACTGTGATTAAAAACCAGGGGTATTCTACCAAACATTGATTTCTGAACTCTTTATTTGCATTATTTGAGGTCTGAAAGCCCTGCATGTTTTTTTTTATTATTTCAGCCATTTCTCATTTTCTGCAAATAAATGATCTAAATGACAATATTTTGTTTATAGAATAGTTTATAGAATAAAACAACAAAGTTCATTTTACTCAAACATATACCTATAAATAGCAAAATCAGAGAAACTGATTCAGAAACTGAAGTGGTCTCAATTGTGGTCTTAATGTTTTTCAGAGCTGTATATACATAATTAATGCTCATCTGATTGTGTACTCATCCTTTATATTGGGAAAAAAAATACATAAAAAGAGTTTCTCACTAATGTTTTCCTAATTCAGAGATATGCAGAGAAGTGAAATATCTAAGTTTGTGTCCTTATTTATTTTGGGCAGTTTAGATATTTAGTGATTGTGTATTATATGAGTGTTTTTTTTTTTATATGAGTGTTTTTTTTTTTTTTTTTTTAGTTTTTTAGTTGGCACCTGCCCCTGTTCAGGTAGGCCTGATAATAAATAAGAAGTAAAGCAGCCCAATTGAGAGTTTAAAAATGCTACAGTTACAGAAAGTTGCTGCTGCACCTGGTATGATTGCATAATTACTGTAACCTCTGCAAAAGCATAGTGCTGAATCCCTGAATACTGATGTAGTGTTTCCATATGGGTGGGGGGGGGGGGGGGGTGGGGGGGGAGAGAGAAACAGAGAGAGAGACAGAGTGTCATAAGATCAACAAACAGGACTGAGTATTATCCTGGTGGCAACAGAAGGACCCTTTATCAGTAAAATAGCAATTTATGGAATATGCGCTGGTTTATGTAAGCATCTGACCGATATGTAACTGGCAGACTCCATTGCAGCAGCTCCTCAATATCAGGTCAGCCCTTAATTTTGCACTGCTTTAACCATTTATACTCCACTGTACAATTAATCCGGCTATTAATGGTGTTCATGGTGAATAGACCAATAGAAATGCTCCAAAATAAGATAAAATGATATTTTTTTGATCAGCTAATGTAATGTCCTGTGCAGAGGTTTTAGGAACTTAATCAAATAAATAAAATATTTATCTCATGCAATCATAGACTGTAAAACCTTCATATCACATCAGAACATCAATACAGGCAACTCCCAGCCAGTGGATGCGTGTTAAGTTCATTCAGCAGTTTTCCTGATTTAGTATGAATCTTATTTGTATTATATTTTATCTGCATTATTCATGTTGATTTAACTCTTTTAATACTTGTAATTAAAAATGGATTGATGACATTGCAGTTATCAGATTGTTAAGTGCATGTACACATGTTAATCGGATTGATGTAAATGGGCATGCTCATTGTGATGATACTATAAAATGGTAAAAATATCCATTTTCACATTATAGTGTTTTTAAGGTACATTCTTTGGAGCATTTTCACCGGTCTATTGCCTTTACATGTTCACCAATATTTACTTCAACAAATATCCAATCATTTTAACTAGGAAACAAAAACTCCTTTCAAGCCATGGGTAATAAAAAATAAAGATGTTGTGAATTTAAAATCCGTCTCTCTTTAAATTTAAACTTTTGTACAAAAACAAAAGCTGAATTTTAAATACCAAATGTATTTTCGCAGGTTTTCATGACCAAATCATCTCTCTTCAATTGACTCCTTCAGCTTCCTGTGTGACTCCAGGGGGTGGACGTGAAATGGTTGGAATTCTTACACTCTGCAGTTCCCCCCCAGGCCCGGTGTGTGTATGGCTGTATGTGTGTGTGTGTGTGTGTGTGTGTGTGTGTGTGTGTGTGTGTATTTGGCTTGATCCTGTTCAGCCTGAGCAGGACCAGCTGCTTCTCTGAGAGGCTGGCTCTCAGTTACAGTAGCTCTGTGTTGCGTGGTGGAAAAGGGGCGGAGCATATGGTGAACTGAGGTATACCTGGTTGAAGGAGGTCTATGCTTGATCTGATGCTGCAGCGCTGTGAAACGATTCCCCAGCAGATCTGACTACTGCTCAGCTACTTTTTCACTGCAGGGCTAAATGGTGCGAACCTGTTAACCTGGCTACAGTTATGACCCAGCTTTGGTTTCTTTTTCCATCTGCTGTGTTGCTAACTCACAATTATAAGATGCTCAGTCATAATTACGAGATACTAAGTCAAAATCATAAGGTGCTAAAGTCATAACTATGAAATACTAAGTCATAATTTTGAGATACTAAGTCCTTATCATGAGATGCTAAGTCATAACTATGAAATACATCATAATTATGAGATAATACTCCCATATTATCTCATAAAAATGGCTTAGTATTTTATAATTATGACTTAGTATTTTATAATTATGACTAAGTATTTTATAATTATGACTAAGTATCTCAATTATAACTTAGTATTGCAAAATTCTGATTTAATATCTCATAGTTTTGACTTACTTAAGCAATAATGCATGGGAGGGAGTGTTATAATGTGTAATATTGGCACAGTGCAAATTTTACATGTTATAGCATGAACCTCGATTGTATAATTGTGTAATAATACCACAGTTCCACCATTATCACTGTATATTGAAAGATTTTAATTTAAGGAGGACGAGAAAATTCTATCTGTTTGGTTACAAACCGAATTCCATTGCTGCTCTGTTTGGTTTGTAAGCGCTGCATCATTGCTAGGTTACCTGTATGTGGCGGAGTAATACATGGAGAGCTTCGGTTACAGTGCATTACTGGCTAATAACGGTACTCATAGAATGCCTTTCAGCCAGTCACATAGCAGGGTTGGAACTAACTCTGGTGAATTATTTCATAATTATGACTTAGTATTTTATAATTATGACTTAGTATCTCGTAAATAGTCCAACATCGCTGTTGTAGCAATACCATGCTGGCAACTTGCCTCATCTGACATGTGGAACGGTTTTCCTCCGAGCTCAGAACTTTTTGGCCCTGCAATGGAAAAGCAGCCTCTGTTTTTTATTGTGTGTGTGTGTGTGTGTGTGTGTGTGTGTGTGTGTGAAAAGCAGTAGTACACTGGACATTCAGAAGCGGTTTCTTATTGGCATTGCAATAATCATTTATAGAAACACGCCAAGGAAAATAAACACGAAAAAAACAAAGCCAATGCAGTTTGAAGAGTGTTGCCCTTTCTGAAAAATCAAACTTTTGTTTCGTTTTTTTTCTTGCTTGTGATAATTTTTTTTCACTCTTAAAAAAAAGAAATAGTGAAAAGTAAAGAAGAGAAGAAAACAAGAAAAAAAAAAAACAACCAAAAAAAAAAAAAATATCAAGGAATCTCCCGCTTGTAGAAAAGAACAGTTTTGGTGCAAACGGCGACTTCCTTGAGCCTCCGTTGTGAAGGTCCTTTGCACACATCTTTGTGTGTGTTTGTGTTTCCATGTGTGTGTTTGTGTGTGTGTTTCCATGTGTGTGTGTGTTTGTTTCGTTTCACGAACGTCTGAAGTGTTTCCTTTTTTCTCTCCATCATCAGTGCAGAGTCTGGAATGAGTCTGTAAATAGTCTCAAATACACAAACACACACTTGAACACACGTAGACACACTTAAACACACACCTGGGGCTAGAGGTCATTGGCTCCTGACGCACCCCAGGTCACACACGCATCACGCGCTACGTCGTCCGGTTGCTGCAGTCTGATTGGTGCGTGTCTGGACGACGTGCTGCATCATAGGCTGGACTCCTTGGGCGGGTAGTCCAGGTTGGTCACCATTGTGACGACGGTGAGGATGTCGTCGGGGGCGATGAGGTTGGTCTGTCGCTGCATAGTGATGATGCGCTCCTCCACGCAGCCGGCCGAGAGCCGTGCCTCCGCCTCGTGATCCCAGCACTCCTCGATGGTCTCGCACAGCATGGCCAGTCCCTGCCACACACACACAACAAAAAGCAATTACAAAAAAACAAGTCACAATAGCTGGACAGGATTAGTTTCTCAGGGGGACGTCTGTGAAAAATATTTCACACTTCTACTCAGTGATAAAATCTCTGCATCTGGACTGAAATTGAAAAAAAGAGAAGGACCAGTGAGTTTTTTGGCTTTCTTGGTCACATGACATCACGTTCAGTAGCTCCTCCATTTTCACTCGCTGTTGTGTTTACATAGATCTCCATGGAAACTCAAGCACAAAGTGTAATTACGGTGCATGGAAAAAAAAGCTATTTTATTCACCGTGGATTGACTAAACAAATAGCAGCAAACTGCGAGAGGGAACCTGAAAGTGAGTTCTAGTGAATGGAGTGAAATGTCTAAAAAATATTTTTCACCAACGTTAAAGCGTTAACACAATTTACTACATGTACATCTGTGCTGCATGTCCCTTTGAAAATGCTGTGTTTAAAAGTGCAGCAGCAAATGTTCAGTGTTCTCTGTTGAAGCAGTTTCACACTGTACACATATACGCTGTAGAACACAGAATATTCTCGCTATATTTACTTTCTTGCTCCTGTGCCAGCCAGCTCTGACCAATCAGAAGAGACAGAGTGCTCGTGTGGTTTATTGGTTCGCATTTTGGTACGTTTGTGTCTTTACGCCTGTGTGAATCCAAACCAAACAGAGTGTGTGCGTGTGTCTCACCGTGTGTTTCTGCCAGTACTCTCTTAGGGTGGGTCTGAGTTTCTTGTGTACGACGACTTCCTGCATGTCTTCTAATGACGGGTGCTGCCCCACCTCCTCTTCAAACGGCAATGCATATTCATCAACTGGACCTAAACACACACACACACACACCCCTCAGTCAACCCTGTCCGTGCATGTGTGCTTTAAAGGGTGTGAAGGGCAGGTCAGTAGGATCATGTTCTGTACGGTAAGCACTAATTTCACACACACAGCTTTCCTCCCCCACTCAGCAGTGTCCCTCAAAAATCCTCACGACACACGCACATACACACACGCACACACAACACACATACACACACACGCTCTGTATGGTAAGGGTTGAGGACATGGGCTTTTGATAATGACTGTGTGTAAATATGAATCTGTATGCAGACATATGTGTATTTATATAATTGTGCGTGGGAGAAAGTGTGTGTGTATCTGTGTGTGCGCGTGTGTGTATTACCGTCAGCAGCAGTGCAACGGAATGCCAGTTCCCACAGCACAAGTCCCACAGCATACATGTCGATCCTCAGGAAGGCGTCTCGCTGGAAATTTATAGCTCCCTCCAACACCTCTGGAGCCATGTAGCGCCGAGTGCCCACCTTAATAACACACACACACACAGTTTAACACACAGTATGAGGAACCATCTTAAGAACAAAAACAGATGTCTGAAGTTCGATTAAAGGTTTATTTTTTTATTTTTAATTCTGATTGGGCTACGTCAATATGTGGTACTGAAATCCGGTACAAATGTGACCCAGTCAGTCTGAATGGCCAGATCGGATTTATGCAACATTTATTTTAAGGAAAAGGAAAAAATAGACATCAGTAGAAAAGAAAAGTATTTTTTTGTGGCGGGATGATGTTTGTAAGCTCAGCCTTCATAACCACTACATATTTCTTCTTAAATTGCCCAAAAACAATGTTTAAATGACTATTAAAGATAATATATTCTGTAATAACATGATGTATCAGTATGTATCATTAGATTTTAAGGAAATATGCTAAGTTTTAGCACTGGCAACTCTGGTCAGCAAAGCTTCAGCCAGTATTTTCTTTTTGAACTGTCCAATACGTCACAGTAATGTGCGTGGGTTGTGGCCTCTGAATCAGCCCACCGTCGATCATTCCCCCAGTCCTATTTCCACACCCCGGGTTGCCAGGTATAGACAACAACAGCATGCAAGCAGTTTGCATGCAAGCAGTCATGGAAAAGGGCAAGCTCAACAGGTAATCACTGAGTTTCAGTGAGGTTGCTGACCATAGCTGGGTAGGTAATTTACCAACACCACTGGCGTAGTAGAGACAAGCTTTTCATTGAAAGTTATATATTCACTTGTTGCCGCTTGCCATTTATTGTTGTCAATCTGTCAACCAATGTGAGTTTTCTGTCTAAGCAGGAGAGGATGGGGCAGAAAACTCTCTTCAGTGTTTAGAAATTGGGACTCCTCTAGACATTTCATTCACTCGCTCTCATTCATTACTGATCGTTCCTATTAAGAAACCAAGGACGCAAAATGAAGCTGAAATGTCCTTTGCTGACTAACCAGCTCAAACACATTTTCAGTGATGAGCCCAGCTGTCAGCCTCTGGGGCTACCTTATAGCTCCTGCAATCTGATGATGAATCTGGATAAAACTTAAACTTTCATTTATACAGTGTAAGCTATTTATACGAATGTCAGACATGGGTCACGATAAAAAGATGAAGAGAACAAAATAAACATTGTATTTAGTGAGAAAATAGGAAAATAGGATTTGAGACACTTTCACATGCTGTGTGAACGTAGTCACAACGTAATGTTGTGCCTGTTAAAGAAATCCACATGTAAAGGTCAGCTTACCTGTCCATGAGTGTCACCCGCAGACTTCCCTGCCTCGAATTTAAGCGCAAGGCCAAAATCAGCAATGCAGGCAGTCAAATTAGTCTTCATCAGTATATTCTTACTCTTTATATCCCTGAGAACAGAGTAGAAAAAATAGGTTAATAAGAGGACACTACAGCAACATATACAAGGTTAGGGGTGGGGACATTTTTTTTTTGTAAGATTCATCTCGATTTAGATGTAAATCATTTTGAACTCAAATCAATTCAGATCTGCCAACATGTAGCTACACATTTTGGATAACGGGCAAGCATTTTGACATCCTAGTATGCTTATACGATTCCATGTTGTAAAGTATGCTGTCACGCTGCCCAGGTTGAGCACATAGCTGTCAAGTCTCCCGTTTTGCCTGGGGAACTACCATATTTTACCCCTCTTTTCCGCTGTCCTCCCGTATTAGTAAATTTCCCAAATTATATTTTTATTAAAAAAAAATAATTCTAGCCACTGAACGCTCTGTGAATGGGAAATCTCTAAATGCCAATCACGGTACCGGTTCAAGGATAAAGTTCCGCCTCAGGAGAAGCAGCCAATCAGCTTGCTGGTTTTGCCGAGGAGAGTCAGTGTGCTAATGGGGAAGCCTCACCCTCTCTGTGAGTTTTGGTAGTGGATTGCAGCTAGCTGGATGTACAGCGATTTTTCTAAAAGAAAGGTAACGGTAGCTAACTATGTAAACTGTGATGGCATTGTTTCTGCAGCTGTTTTCTGATAGCTGGTGAAAAAAAACACAAATCAAAACACACAGGACAAAAAAGCACTGTGTGATTAATAAAATGCAATTCGTGACTAGTCAGATAGATTACATTCGTAACTAGCTAGCTTATTTAGGTATGAGAAAATATTATACAGGTTGAGAAAAAATATATATGTAATGTTCAACTTGCCCTTTCTGGGTATTTGTATTTTTCCAAAACGTCCTGGGAATTGCTATTTTCAAATTCCATGACTTTTGCAGGTTTAATATATATATATAATATCCGCTTGTTGTCCGGAGCTGGTAAATGTAACTAATAAAGTAACTTGTAATCTAACCTACTTAAAAAACTAAGTAATCCATAAGGTAATCAAGTTTTGTTTAACGGTGTAATGAGTAATCAGTAAAGATTACTTTTTATAACTAAATTAACTATGCCATCACTGCCTGTGACCATAGAAGTGATTGCAACCTGAGTTCAATGATATTGATTGGTGAACGAATACTTTTGCTAATACAGTCTAGTTGGGATCTATCTGACTTTATTGATAAGGATGACAGGAGCGTTAAAGCACAGTGCTTTATGTCTAATTTCTATTTTTGTGCAGAAACAATAATACAATATAAAAATGTAGACTTTTACTTTTACAGTGCTCAGCACACATCTAAAGCAGGCACACTGGCAACCTCCCTAGAGTTAAAAAGAAATCCTGAAAGCTATGGTTGCCACTGTTTGCAGGGGTAATAATAAGTACATTTTTCATTTTGGCAGGACAAGTGTAAGACTGTGTGCGCAGCCTGTGAAAGCCTACCTGTGTGCAATAGCCGGCTTATGACCATCCTTAAGTCCAGGGATATCCTCGTGCAGATACGCCAAACCCCTCGCGAACGTCTGCGCAATGTGGCACAGCTCGTTCCAGGATACCACATTAGCCTTTAGGTAATCAGTCAAGGAGCCCTGCAGATACACACACATGGTCAGACAGACAGGAACACAGTGAGCACAGGCAGCAGATTAATGTGAAATACTGTGGTGGCCACCAGGGGGCAGTTGTGAGTTGGGAGTGAATGGCAGGAGCATTTGCTGCCCACAGCCAAAGAATGGTTGAATAGAATGGCCTACAAATGTTAGGGTTAGAGTTAGTGAGTGAATAGGTGAGTCTAAATGAGAGTATGTGGAGTGGGATAATGTATGTAAGTATTCAAATATACAATTTTAATGTACTCCACAATGAGCCACAATTTGTCTATATAGAGCATGTGCAGGTGCATCGTAAAAAAAAATAAATAAATAGTAATTCAGTTAAAAATGTAAAACTCATATATATAATATAGGTGTATTACACACAGAGTGTTCTATTTGAGGCGTTTATTTCTTTTAGTGTTGATGATTATGGCTTACAGCTAATGGAAACCCAAAAATCAGTGTCTCAGAAAATTTGAATATTATATAAGATCAATTGGTACTTTTGGCAGTGTGGGCGGTTTGCCAAATCCTGCTGGAAAATGAAATCTGCATCTCCATAAAATTGTCAGCAGAGGGAAGCACAAAGTGCTGTAAGATTTTTCTGGGAAAACACTGCACTGACTTTGGACTTGATATAACACAGTGGCGCAACAGCAGCAGTAATATACAGCACTAGTATATTTTTCTTTAGTTGTATATTTTTTTATATGTAAATTTTATGTCAGGTTGTGACAGGTTTCAGCTCTTTGCACATACGTTCTTATGCACTGTACCTATTTGTGTGTGTGTGTGTGTACCTTCTCATGGTAGCTTGTGATGAGCCACAGCTCAATGTCCATGCCGTTTCCTCTCTTCTCGGCTCCGATGAAGTTGAGAAGGTTCTCGTGTTTCATTCCACTAATACAGTAAATCTCGTACTCATTCTGCCATGACTGCTTATTCTACACACACACGCGCACACACACACACACATACAAAATGTTATGTACTTTTATGCACTTTTGAGTGCTCTGATCAGGTATACACACACTTCTCTCACTTACCTGTATGGGGAAGATCTTGACAGCCACATGTTCGTTGAGTAGCTGAGCCTTCCACACGCAGCCAAAGCGCCCCCTGGCTTTGACCTCCAGCAACTGCAGCGGCTTTTGGCCCAGGAGAGGAGAAGGGGGAGTCGGCCCAGGGTCCTGCAACAAGACCAGCAGCACATTAATAAAAACAGTTAACTACAACATTCACTCAACCACTCAGATCAGATCGCACTTAAAATCCTTTAATTTTCCCAAAAATGAATAGTGCGTCTTTTAATCCAGTACGCTTTATGTATGAATTCTATCAGTCTGGTTGTAAAGAGCAGTAAAGCCACTCTGCTGAAGTACAGAGTTATACAGACGATTTAGTTCAGTTCTCCGGTACAGTGACTCAAGACTGGAGCAGTATTAGCATTAGACGCTAATTGCTGTTCAGAGGTGTCTACTATTGGCCTGTAGCCTGCTGCTAACCCTGGCTAACACTGCTGGAGCAGTATTAGCATTAGCCGCTCAGCACGCTAGCCCTTTCGCCATTCAGAGGTGTGTTTTATCAGCCTGTAGCCTGCTGCTAACCCCAGCTAGCAATGCTGGAGCAGCATTAGCATTACCTGCTAACCGCCCTAGTGCTAGCTTTTGTTCGCCATTCGGAGGTCAGTATTTTGGACTGTAGCCTGCATACTGCATACTGACTGTGTCAAAACAAGCTACACTGGATGAACCACTAGCTAATGTCGCCCTGGCTTACCGGAACACTCAAGATTCTTCAGTGTAGCGCTGTCAGAAGGCATAAGCCGCTAAACACGGCTAGCACTACCTGATTATACTGAATATAGACCGGGTTATTCCATCAATGGATTTTTTCTTCCCTGATGGCACGGGCATATTCCAAGATGATAATGCCAGGATTAATGGTGCTCGAATTGTGAAAGAGTGATTCAGGGAGCATGAAATCATAATTTTCACACATGGATTGTTCACCACAGAGTCCAGATCTTAACCTCATTGAGAATCTTTCGGATGTGCTGGAGAAGGGCTGCTTTGTGCAGTGGTCAGACTCTACCATCATCAATGCTACAGCATCTTGGTGAAAAATTAATGCAACACTGGATTGAAATAAATCTTGTGAAATTGTAGAAGTTTATCGAAACAATGCCACAGTGATTGTGTGCTGCAATCTAAGCTAATAGTGGTCCAACAAAATTTAGAGTGTGAGACCTTTTTTTTTGGCCAGGAAGTGTATTTTTTTTTAAATTACTAACGTGATTTAGAAAGTATCTTATAAATCGTTAACCATTTAAACAAACTAAATTGTAAAAATCAAGAATCACTAATGAATTCGAAGAATATCGAGTTTTTGTTTTTAACAATATCACCTAGCCTTATTCTACTCTGTCCCCAATTACAGCACAGTGATGTTTCCAGTAGGGTATCAGCTCTCGCTCTCTCTCAGTGCTGGTGAGGTTGAGCAACAGCCCCACAGTGGGGCGTAATCTTCGCTCTGCCACCCACTACCCTTTACTCCCCACTAATCAGAACCAGAACGAGAGCATGTCTCTCTGAGGACATTGAAAGAGAGGACGAGGGGCGTGCAAGGCTGGTTTGACATTGGTCAGGGTCACCCGGGTGGTAAACAGGCGCAGCTACATGCTTACGTTCTGACTTTTCCTCCGCTCTCAATTATTAAAGAGATGTTGAGAGCTGACAGTGGAACTGAAAACGCTTTAAAACCTAGAAGCAGTTTCCCTGAGACACACACACGCACTAACACACACTCACACTTACACATACAGTGAAATGTGTGTATCTGCTTTAAAACATGCAGCTAATGTCAACAAACGTTGACATCCCACTGCCTTCCACGTGTTTCCCACCAGAGAAAGTGACATCATTAGATGTGGGTCACATGTTTTTATTAGCACTGTCTGCAGAGTGTGTGAAATTTTATATTAAATGTAACAGAGTTGGCCAGAACATCGAGATTGATAAAATATATTTGTAATCACTTAATCTCTGATTTTTCTATTTAAAGGTATGTTTGAGTAAAGTAACATTGTTGTTTTATTCTATAAACTACAGACAACATTTCTCCCAAATTCCTAATTATATAGTCATTTAGAGCATTTATTTGGAAAAAATAAGAAATGGCTGAAATAACAAAAAACGATGCAGAGCTTTGAGACCTCAAACAATGCAAAGAAAACAAGTTCATATTCATAAAGTTTTAAGAGTTCAGAAATCAATATTTGGTGGGATAACCCTGGTTTTTAGTCACCG
Organism: Astyanax mexicanus; assembly: GCF_023375975.1. Lineage (NCBI taxonomy): Eukaryota > Metazoa > Chordata > Actinopteri > Characiformes > Acestrorhamphidae > Astyanax > Astyanax mexicanus. The sequence goes on from NC_064412.1 coordinate 33,971,622, forward strand.
TTTTCATGCATCTTGCCATGTTCTCCTCCACCAGTCTTACACACTGCTTTTGAATAAACTTATGCCACTCCTGGTACAAAAACTCATGCAGTTCATTTTGGTTTGATTGGTTGTGATTATCCATCTTCCTCTTGATTATATTTCAGAGGGAATTTGGTAACATCAAATCAAAGAACTCATTATTTTTTGGTGGTCTCTATTATTGTTTTTTAGAGCTGTATATATAAAATGCTGAAATTATTCAGGACTAAGCTGAATCATAAAGGAATTAGCATAAATCAGTAAGGTCCCTTGATAAAAATACATACTGGTGCAGAAAACAATTAACTAAATTATTAAATACACTGTATTTACCTGAGTACACCCACATGACATGCATTCCATACACTCCCATCACCATTCCTATCTCCCCGCCCACACTACCTTGTCTTACTGTTATTGCTAAGTGTGTATCTGCTGTTACCAAACAGAAGCAGAACAGTATCACAATCAGAATACATCCATTCATGCTCTGAATAACACATACACACACAGATCTGTCCATCCATGCAAACTGAAAAGAACCTTAGAAAAATCAGAGAATGGAAAAAAAGAAAATAGGGAAAAATAAACCCAATGAACAGAAATGATGTGTTTTTTTTTCTGAATGGGGCAGCAAAAACTAGAATATACCAGTAACAGTAAATAAATACAAATAAATTAAAAATAAAAAAATAATCCCACCGGAAAAAAGAAGTAAAGCAACTTGATGAGTTAATCAAAGAGTTCTTACCTCTATCATTATATGAAAGGCGTGCTAGCGAAAGAGAAGAAAGGCAAAAGAATTACTGCTTCCAGCGCAGTGGAGGAGAGGATGAAGGATGGAGAAGCGTAAGAGTAAAAGAGGATGAATTCTATGAACCCTACAGTTAGCTCACTTTTGCATGACGTGCATGAAGATGTAAATAGAGAACTAAGGAACAAAATTAAGAACAAAAAAAAACTAAAAGAAAAAGAAAGAAAGAAAGAAGGTAGAAAGAAAAACAAGACAAAGAACATTTGAAAAAAAAAAAGATGTAGAACAAGACTAAAAGAAACAAAACAAAAAAAATACGAAAAAAAGAAACAACGGCAAAAACAAACAAAAAAAGACGGAAGGAAATACACAATAAAGAAGAAAAATGAAAAGAAATTAAAATAAACAATCCACCACATCCATGTGTGAGAATGAGTTCGAGTCATGGGACTGGGATCTGTATCATGCAGCCAATCAGACACAGCTCTAAGTAAATCTGAGAAAGTGCATTATTGATCTAAAATTCTCATACTCATAGCCCCCTGCCCCAAAACACTCACACACACACATACTCTCCCCAACAGCTTTTTATAGCCTGTCAGACACGTTGCATTATTCATGTGCATGTTCTGAGCCTTCCATCACCTTTAGTGCTCAATAAATGTGGTGTGTGTGTGTGTGTTTGGACTGTATGTGTGTAGAAGTAGTAGGGCTTACCTGTGTGGGCACAAGAACGGGTGGGTAGGCCAACTTATGGTGGCGATACATCCAGAATGAGAAGAGCAGGATAGCAGCAATGCCCATGATGGGCACCAGCGAGTAGAGCAATGTGCTGCAGAGCTCCGGCTTCGGCGGATAGGGATTTAACGTGGCTGTAAATGAAAAAGAAGAGAGAAAGAGAGAGAGAAAGAGAGAGAGACTTGTTTACAACTGGAAAAAAACACTTTTTACAGCTAAAATGAGTATAAAGGCCTCACAGCCCCCAGCATTTGGGTTGAAGCATCAGCTAGAGGGGTACCCAGAATTTGATCTGTAGGTTTTTAAGGCCAATAACTTCTGGAAGTGGATGAAAATATTGATATTTCGAATCATTGTGATTTTTTTTGCAATACTGTATCGAAAAAAAAGTACATGTAAATACTGGTGGCAGACAGTGGATCATTAAGTCTAGATAGCAGTATTGTAATCAACAAAGAGACACTAAATCCAGAACCATATGTTTTTCCATTAATAGCTAAATTGTGTTTTAAGTAATTAAACATACCAGTCCTGCTTAAAACTTTTCTAAACCTTTCCTAACCTTTAAAAAAAAAAACGCTTTCATTGTGGTAATTTCCGCCTCTGCAGTGACCTATCAGGTTCGACTGTGCTATGGGCCTGGATGATGTGTCCGTATACTTTGGCATACAGATATATTACAATATGCAAATAAGTAAATCAATAACACCACCACCCTGCTGACATCCAACCATCTGCATCTCACTGCTATCAGAGGCACACTGCTGCTGCTGCTCAGCCAATCAGCTCTCCCTTCTGCACTGAATCTAAACCCATACATCACCCAGTGTATCTGCCAAACTACCCCTCCCATTTTTTTTTTGCCTTTTTCAAATTTAAGCTGAGGGTGGAGTCAGCAAAAATCAAGGTGGTTTAGTGCCCTTTTAAAAAGTAAACTTTATATTCACTCACATTTTTTAAATATGGTGCCCTTCAATATCGCAATATATTGCACTATATTGAATTGAAAGGTCTTTATTGTGATAGAATAAATTGTATCGGCAAGTTCTTGCCAATACACAGCCCTTATGACTCGTAAAGTATAAATAAGAGACAGACTGATACCTACTAATAGCGTTTTTTTGTGTTTTTTTTTTTTTGGGGGGGGGGGCTGATCACATATGATAATGACGATATTATTATAATAAATATTAATATTGTATAATAAATTCAAGTTCAGGGAGCTGAGATTAGCTTTAGCAAGTATTTGGCTTACAATTCCCAACATGCCAATAAAACACACCAGACATGGCACACCAGACGCCACCTGCTCAGCAGCGCAGAGAGCACGCCAACAACCCTTATCTCACAGCCACACACACACACACATGCATGTAACATGTTCAGCCAGCTCCCTGTTAAATAAAAGGAATTACACAGCGTCTTTCTGATCTAAATGCTCTCCCAAGGCTCCAGCATTACCAGCTGGACGATATGTACAAAATTTGCATCACAATACCTACAACTCTGAAAACATTTAAGAGACCACTTTAGTTTCTAAATCAGTTGCTCTGATTTCACTATTTATAGTTATATGTAAAAATAACATTTTGTTTTATTCTACTATTATTCTGACAATATTTCTTCCAAATTCCAAATAAAAATATTGTCATTTAGAGCATTTATTTGCAGAAAATGAGAAATTGCTAAAATAACAAAAAAGATGCAGAGCTTTCAGACCTCAAATAATGCAAAAAAACCTTCAACATTTAGTGGAATAACCATGTTTTTTTAATCACAGTTTTCATGCATCTGGCATGTTCTCCTCCACCAGTCTTACTCACTGCTTTCCTCCACTGTACATGTAATCAAATCAGTATTAATAATACAAGTATCCAGATTAATATCAGTATATCAGATCATCTGAATCTGTTTCACTAAAAAAATGCAGCATTTCTTTCTTTAGGCCATCCCAGAGAAGACCCAGCCAATCAGAACTCAGAGCAGAGCAGCACAGTGCATCAGTGTGTGTATGTGTGTGTGTGTGAGGTTGTTATTCTTAGAGCACTAAAACCTCACAATCACAACTTGCTGAGTGTGTGTGTGTGTTACTCACTCTGAACAGCTTGTGTGTCCGGGCTGTAGTAAATCTTCTCGTTGCACATGTTTCCCTCACAGCAACAGAAAAACACTTCAGGACTGTCCTTCCTCTCCACGCACTCACCACTGCGGAGACACACACAGAGAACAGAGGGAATGAGGGAAAAGACAAAGTATGTGTATGTGTGTGTGTGTGTGTGTGTGAATACACATGTGCATGTGTTTAATTGCCACCATTTCCTGTTTAATTGTCTATTATTAAGAAGTTGGTCATCTTATGCAATACAATAAAAAAAATTAGGGATGCACTAAAATTTGTCTTTTTTTAAACTGATTATCACATACCATATTTTTCACACTATAAGGAACACCGTATAATAAGGCACACTATCAATAAATGTCTATTTTCTAGTCTGTTTAAATGTTTATTTTCTAGTCTGTTTTACATACATAAGGTGCATTTTATGCGACACTAATAACCAGTAACTAGTAGTAGAAACAGGGCTGTCACCATGTTTTCCTTCTAAATTCAGCAGGTCTCAGGGGAGAGCTGTAAAGCTAAGCTAAGTAAACAAAATTGTAATTCTTAAAAAAAAAAAAAAAAAAAAAAAAAAACTATTTCAGACAAAAGTTCTGTTTATTTACAGTAAGCTTAGATTTCCAGATTTCCACAAAAGCTGGAGTGGTTAGCGGCTAATTTCATCCGACAGAGCTAAACTGAGGAGCTCTAAGTGTTCCGGTAAGCCAGAGCAATTTTTGCTGGTGGTTCGTCCCATGTATCTTGTTTTAACATGTCTAACCTGCAGGCTACAGTCAGATATACTCAGCAAAAGAGCTAGCACTGTGGTTAACGGCTAATGCTAATGCTGCCCCAGCTTTGTGTGATTAGCATCTAATGCTAATACTGCTGGAATACTAAACTGAAACTCTTTTATAAGGCTGTACCTCAGCGGAGTGGCTTTATTGCTCCTTACAAACTGACTGGTAGAATTCATATGTAAGGCGCATCGGATTATACGGCGCACTGAGGGGTTTTGGAAAAAATTAAGGAATTTAAGTGCGCTTTATAGTGCAAAAATCTGGTATCTACCGATATTGAGTACCGATACCATAATAAACTAAAATACAAAAAAACTATGACTAAACTACTGGACAGGTGCTCATAAATCCTGATCTTTATAGAATTCCATTTTTATAGGTTTTATGTTGATAAAGGCAGTGTTCTGTATCCTACATAAAAAAGAATAAGGTTAAAAGAACATCAATTACTGTTTGAGTAACTGTACATTTTAAAAGATTTATGAAAGTTATGAAAAAATGATGAAAAAAAAAAATACTGTTTGTAAGTGCCAGTAACTAAAATTGAAATTGAAATACAGCACTTTTAGCCAATGCTTCTAACAGGCTTACAATGCCAGTGATAAAGAAATCGCTAGTTTACATCATTAACAAGTTTAGAGTAGCTCCACACTCTAATTTGTAGAATTCTGATGAGCCTGACATTTAAAGCGAGGCACTGAGAAATGATCGTGACCTAAATTCAAGATGGTGGCACCCAGAGACCTATCTAAAGGTACTGTGAGTATAAACAGTGCTTAGTTTTTTTAATAAACTATCTGTGCACTTTTAAAGTTCGCAGTGTCTTGTTTAGTGTTAGGGCCCTTAGAATTTTAACAATTAGGTGTGGGGCTACTTTGATCTATTTTACAGTGTAAAATAGTGATTTCTTTGCATGGGCAGCACTATGCCCCTATCACTAGCGTTGTCTGTTAGAAGCATCAGCTGAAAGTGCTGTATTTCAGAATGCTGGGAATAAATGGAGGTGGGATATTTGACAAAAGTTTGTACTCGTTATCGTCTTTTACAACAACCGAAGTTCATTTCACAATGGATTTTTTTTTAAATAGGATTTCACTTGCTAATATACACTTAAATAAAAACTTCTATTAGTTTGTACACTCAATTTTCATTTTATGATCACTGGGAGTTATGAATTATATATGTATATCATTTGTCCTAATAATGTATTTTGATAAAGCTGTTTTGTGACAATGTTGGTTGGAAAAAGCCTTACACAAATGAATCTAATTTGAATCTAAATTCATTTGAGTTTTCTGAGACTAATTCTAACCGTAATCCTACTGCTTTCCTTAACTGCAGTTCTTGGAATCTTTCCGTTTCAATTTTAGTTTTAAGCAAAGAAAGAAACAGAGCACAAACTCTCGTACATACTCATGAGTATTACTCATACCATGCTTTCTCTTCTCTGTCCAGACTACAAATTACTACCCAAACATTTCAGACTCAATTTAGTCCCACTGACAGTCATGTGCAACAAACAGACACATGTAAACAGTTTATTCCTATAACCATATATAATTACATTATGTACTGCAGGAATGTGTAATTTTTTTTTTTACAATAAGATAACATCACAGAACAAGAAGACACATCATTAAACCCAATGTATCATTTAAAAGGTTTTCTGCAGTGCAAAGTGTGGTACAGAAAGAAATAGCAGGAAAAAAGCTATAGGCTGGTGCTACAGTAATGGCTATGTTTGTATTATTTACATTACAAATCTCATTTTGGCTCACAATTTGCTAAATTTAACACTCAAAGGTTCTTAAATTCTTAAATGTAAGTAACCTGTCTGTAATGTGAACAAAGTGACTCAAATCTGATTTGACATGTTCATACAGCTCTGCAAAAATCTGACCTGTCACTTCAGTCTGGTAATGTCAACATAGCAATGGTGACCCAAATCTGATTAGAAAACAAATTAGATTTCACATGTTCACACAGTCTTGGAAAAATCAGATCAGACTCACATTAATGCAGGAAAATTCTGATTTGTATGACTTGTAATGTGAACATAGCAAACGTGACTCAAATATGTTTAGAAACAAATAGATTTGACAAATTTCTGGAAAAAAAAGGACCTGTCTCAAATTAAACCACAAAACCTGATTTTCAGTCACCTTAGCCTGGTAATGTGAAAACAGCAAAAGTGACTCAAATCTGATTGGAAAAATCAGATTTCACACAGGCCTAAAATTTGTCTCACATTAATGCAAAAAAAATCTTATTGAAATCACTTCAGTTTGGAAAGCTGAACATAGCAAAAGTGACTAAAATCTGAATGGAAAACACCGGAATTGACAGGTTTACACAGCTTTTAAAAAATCTGATCAGATTAGAAAACACCAGAATTTACATGTTTACACAGCCCTGAATCAAATCTGATCTGTCCCAGATAAAACAAAATCAGATTAGAATCACCAAAGCCTGGTGATATCTACGTAGCAAGGGTGACTCAAATCACATTAGAAAAAAATATCAGAATTGACAAGTTTATACAGTCCTGAAACAAATCTGATCTGTGTCGCATTAATACGAAAAATCAGATTTGAATCACTCTGGCCTGGTAATGTGAAAATAACTAATAAGACCTGCATCAAACCTGCATCTCCTGTTTTGCATGTCAGTTAAGTAAGTTAAGTTCTTGTTTAAATAGGTGCTTCTTGGCCATGATATGTGCTAAAACCTGTTACACAGCATCACAGAAGCAAAAAGTCTAAAGACTAATTAAAACAGAGAACAGCTATTTGCTGTAGTATGAAAGGGGAATCTTGTAACACTAATCATGGCGTCTGTTTACAGATTAAATCGTAATCTTACCCTTCAACCAAAAAAGACAATCAGTTTGAGGAATGTCCACATGCTAGTAGGGATGCCCTTTCTTTTGATGTGGAGATCTGTGTAACGCATGTGTTTTGAGTATTATTGAGCTGAACACTACAAACTATTCATTTGGAATTTACCTAATTTTTCTTAGTGTTGTTAAATATATTTCTGAAATTATAATCTGTCCTTTAATTTCTAGCATTTTGGTCTCTTCATTCAAATAAATGGGAGGTTGGTCTTGTGTGAGTGGATATAACAGCCTGGCTGCATTGCAAAGCAAGTATAAGAATTTCTTAGAAAAGACAGTACCACTTTAAAATAAGGTTATTTTATAAGGGTTTATGAATAGTTTACAAATTAATTTATTAATGTTATTAATTAGATTTAAGCAGTTACAACACATAAATAGAAAAGACAACAGTGGCCTGCCATGTAACAAATAGTGATTCCACATACATTTCTACTGTTAAACCTCAGATCTTTCTATATGCTTATCTTACTTTGTGGTTTACATTAATCATTATGGCATCTGTTTACAGGTAAAATCTCACCCTTTATCAAACAAAGACAATCAGTTTGAGGAAGATCCACATGCTATTAGGGATGCCCCTCCTTTTGATATGGAAATCTGCGCATTCGCAATAGCCGTAACAAGTAGAAAAAATCATGGTTTTGAGTATTATTGATCTGAACACTACAAATTAGCAATTTGGTATTTGCTAAATTTATACATTTATAAGTTTATAAATAGTTTATAAAAAAAAGATTTGATTTAATTTAATTAACCATTAATAAGCAGTTACAACACATAAATAAAAAGGGCAACAGTGGCCTGCCATGTACCAAATAGTAATTCCACATTTATTTACTGTTTTACCTCAGACCTTACTAGATCTTTCTTTGTCTTTTCTATCAAGCAACACAATACCTATAACTATATATATATATATATATATATATATATATATATATTAGGGGTGTCACGATTCTCTAAATCCTCGATTCGATTTTATTTCCGATTTTAGGGTCAGATCAAAGATCAAAATACTGGAAACTAAAAGACAGATTATTATTTCAGAAATATATTTCATAACAATGATAAAATTTGTTAAATACCAAATTAATAGTTTGTAGTGTTCAGAGCTTTATTTTAAAGTGGTACAGGTCTCAATTTCTGATGTAGAAGAGTTGATGCAGATTTCATAAAGGCACCGTGCAGCAGTATACCTGTCATAGCAGTTGACATCATCCAGCCAACATCCCTGTTTGACGATCTCAATGGTTCCCGAGTTGTTCTTCCAGGTGGAGAAACAATGTCGCCGTTTATCTTTCTCTCCAGAACAAACCTCGATTCCACTTCGATTCGTCCGCTCTTTCTCCCAGCTCGAGTTGTAGAACACACACTCCTGCGTTTCTGAGCGGCCCAGGATCGCTCCTAAAAAAAGAGAGAGAGAGAGATGTTAGCTGGCGTGTACCAAATAAAAACAAAGTTTCAGAAGATCAAAAAAATCAATGCCATCGAGCTGTGTGGGAGGTTATTAAAAAAAGTTTGGGATCCAGACAAGAAAGTCAAGAAAGCCAGGTACCTCTCCACGATTCCTAGAAAAATGCACATAATTGTGTTTTTAAAATAAGGCAATCACAACTGGCCTTCACAATACTGATACTGCAGAAGTGTGGATTTTTTTACACTTTTTTGTGTTTATAAATAAAGCATCGTGGTCCGTCAAGACAGCCACCAGTCCTGCTGCCCACCTGGTGCACGTGCTTGAAATTCAGAAATCCTTACAACCAAGCTGAGATGTTTACAATAAAATTTTTAAAAATCCTCTATCAAATTTATTATACATTCTTTATTCCAGTGCCCACGTTGGCTTTATCTTCCCTCAAACACACAAAAATATACTAGTATTTTAAGGGACATCATTAATATAAACATAATTGTATTATTTACATTTAAATATCCACTATAAAAACTTGCGTCTTAAGAAGAACAAGTGCGATTAATCGCAGTTAACCACAGAATATTTTCAAGATTCATCGGATTAATTTTTTTAATCATTTATTTTAAATCTGGTTTACTTTCGAAGGTGCAGGTGATTAATCAACTTAGTCCACTAAAATCAAAGTTATAGTTAGGTGGCATTTTACTAACCTCAGAACGACAGACCCCACTAATAACTTTATGTGCAATAAAATGAAAAATAGATAAATAAATAAATAAATAAATAAATAAATATATATATATATATATATATATATATATATATATATATATATATATATATATATATATAAGCAAAAGAGAACTAGTAATATTCACTCATTTGTGCTAATCTGTTATCTGTCTTTGATCTAAACGCTCTTTAGTTCTATCTCTGCCCCTACAAAGCCCTTAAAAACAAACACACGCACACACAGAGTGTGTGTCTAGTCCCGGTTTAAACAAGCTGTTTGTCTCCTACATCTCCTACACTCACACACACACAGCTAATACAATATGATCACTCAACCACATGAACCTCAATTCTCTCTCTCTCTCTCTCTCTCACACACACACACACCTAAAACACCTTCAGTTAATTTCCCAGAATAAACAGCAGGCCAGGTCAGGCCGGGGTGAACAAACAGAGAGTCAGAAAAGCTACAGAGTGCTTCATCATCATCATCATCATCAATCTGCAGACAGAATACAGTCAGCCCACCTCCATGTAAACATGCCAACGGACACACCTGAGAAACACAAACACACACACACACACACACACCTACACACCTACACACTGTTGTTGCACAAGTCCTGGATCTGAACCCAAACACACCTGATAACTTGAGGCCACGCCTCTGGATACACACCTGGATGTTCACTTAATGAAATGCTGGATGAAATGAAAAAAAAACTCGAAAGAAAAATGTAGCAAGTCTGGCAGCTGGTTGTGTGTCTTTCCCAGAAAAACTACTTCAGAACAATGTTAGATTGACAGTTTCTGAATCAGTTACATTTAGACGTCAAATAATGCAAATAAAGTTCTAAGAGTTCAGAAATCAATATTTGGTGGAATAACGCTGGTGTTTAATCACAGTTTTCAAGCATTTTGTCATGTTCTTTTTCTCCTCCACCAGTCTTACACAGCTTTTGGATAACTTTATGTCAGTCCTGGTGCAAAAATTTGAGCAGTTCAGCTTGGTTTAATGTCTTGTATTCATTCTAATATTCCAGAGGTTTTTAATTTGGTAAAATTTTTAATTGTTTTTTAGTGGTCTCTTTTTTGTTCCAGAGCTATTAATGGCATCAGTCCCAAATAAAATATTCACTAAAAGAAGAAGTCTACAGACAACAGACTCCTTCAACAGTTCATACACTTAATATGTAGGTGTGCTGTGGTTTCTGCTACTAACCTCAGCGGTGTTGCTCGAATGGATGTGGTGCTGTTGTTGTTATGTTCTGGTCAGGCCTTTCTTACTGTGTTTCACAAGAAAAACATTGACGTAACATAGTGAAGGATAAAAAAAAAAAAAAACTAGGCCTGCTATGACACATTCCTGCTCTGACGTTCACCTCCAGCCACTTCCTCATACAATATCGCACTAATGATAGCCTTGAAGTGAATAACCCTGCTGACTGAAGCAAAACTCTAATCATGTATTCAACACACTCTACAATAATGATATTCAGTGTTCACAATTTCTGCAATTTTAATGCAAACAAAATGATTTGGTTATATGAAACCACCAAATAATTTATACCCAACAATTAGACCTACACAATATCAATATAATAGTGCTTAAATAACAATGACCCAACGTTACATTTAATTAAAGAGAGTGTAAAAATTCTGTTATTGCATGATGTGCAGCATCAGGGTTTAAAGAATCTACTACTCCTGGTGCCTTTTGTCTGTGAGTCAAAAAAAAAAAAAAAAAAAAGAACTTCAAGTGTTTAAGATTATCTTCAAATAAAAAAACATTAGCTCACAGATGCCTTGTGCTGGCCGACATCACCCTAGGAGTGATATGGGGAAAGAGCGCTATCTATCCACCCAGAGAGAGCAGAGCCAATTTTACCCTCTCAGGGCTCCGGCAGCTGATGGCAAGCTGCATGACCGGGATTTGAACCAGCGATCTTCCGACCATTGTAGCACTGCTTGGCCTGCTGGACCACTTGGTGCCCCAAAAAAATTATTTCGTGGGTTTTAATTTGAAGATAATCTTATGAAACACAGTATTTATAGTGTTTTAACTCGCAGTCAAAATACACAAGGATTTACACCTCTGGACCACTTAACGCCCCACAATTTATGTATTTAAACATTACAATTAACAATCAGCAGTTAATGTTTAATCATTATGAACATTTAGAAGTTGGAGTTGGAATCTTAAAAAAATCTTAAAAATCTTAAAACTTCTGACGGTTTCACTGTATATCACTGTATTTATTATTTTATATTATTATTATTTATTTATTTTTGCATTACTTGGCTTTAATATAGGTTTGTGACTTACTGTATTTATAGGAGTACATGTAATATAAAACTCTTAAGCTTTAAATGAATGCATTGATTACTTTTGGGTTTACTTTGTCCTACAAAATTACACAATATATGAAGAAATCAGACTTCATTAGCAGAAAAACAGCAGAAGAATGTAAACAATAGACCCTAAAAAGCTTTAACACGACTTACTTTACAAAACTAGCAAAATTACTTAAAAAAATATTTCCATAAACACTATATTAGACATAAAATACTTAATGTTTATTCAAAAGAGATACTTCTCAATTTACAATGTATTATTACTAAAGCCAATAAAGACAATAAAGTATTTAAGCAGATTTGTATCAGTTTATCACAGTTTCCTTGGTTCTCCAGTTAACAAATACTTTAATTTCAGTGTTCATTAAAATTATCCTTTAAGCTACAGTATTAATATATTTAAGCAAGACTACAGTTAGTCATATTGTAAGCAGCAGCAGCAGCGGGAGTTTCTGTTCTCATGTTTCTCCAGGTAGGACAGCACCGTAGAGCTATGTTAGCTTGTTATGCTAACTGGCTTATGTTAGCACAGCTATGTTAGTTTGTTATGCTAACTGGCTAACATTAGCACAGCTGTGTTGGCTTGTTATGCTAACTGGCTAACGTTAGCACAGCTGTGTTGGCTTGTTATACTAACTGGCTAGCGTTAGCACAGCTGTGTTGGCTTGTTATACTAACTGGCTAGCATTAGCACAGCTGTGTTGGCTTGTTATGCTAACTGGCTAATGTTACACAGTGCTCCGCATCGCCTCTAGCGGTATGGCATTATGTAAAAAATATGCAAACCAGTTCTTAATTCCACTCCAGTATACCCTACGAACCAGTATACTGCCCAGCACTAATTTAAATTAAAGGTATCTTCTTGCTAAGTAAACCCAATGGCTAATATTGAGGTCAGCAAACAGTGTCCCAATTTATGAACAGCAGTTATGTATATACATTGTATAATAAGTCCAAAACATACTGTAACTAATATAATACTAGACTACTATTACAAAAATAATATGCAGCTTCACAGTTCTTAAACATCTTGAGATTTAGCTCTCAAGAACAACCAAAATCCACAAACCACTATTATACACCCCGTGACCACAGCAGGCCTCTCAGAACAGCCACAGCTATGAAGACCATGCTGCCACGCTTAAAACTTAAAAAAGTGAGAAAACCGCAGCATTACCATAATCACCAACCAAAACAAGTAGCATTCAGAAGGTTGCAATCAAACAGGAGCCTGGAGCTAGCGTGTGGTTTTGGGTCAGATAGTTAAAGGTTAGCCAAAAGCACCCAAGAGGAGAAGCTGATGAGACAAACAGTACCAGCATTTATGTTTTTTTTTTTCAATAATATTCTTTAAATAATAAAAAAAACACTGAAAAATATTTGACTAATTTCAAAAACACATCTCTGGAAAAAAATTAAGAGACCACTTCAGTTTCTGAATCAGTTTCTCTGATTTTGCTATTTATAGGTTTATGTTTGAATAAAATGAACATTGTTGTTTTATTCTATAAACTACAGACATTTCTCCCAAATTCCAAATACAAATATTGTCATTTAGAGCATTTATTTGCAGAAAAAGAGAAATGGCTGAAATATCAAAAAAGATGCAGAGCTTTCAGACCTCAAATAATGCAAAGAAAACAAGTTCATATTAATAAAGTTTTAAGAGCTCAGAAATCAATATTCGGTGGAATAACCCTGGTTTTTAATCACAGTTTTTATGCATCTTGGCATGTTCTCCTCCACCAGTCTTACACACTGCTTTTGGATAACTTAATGCCACTCCTGGTGCAAAAAATTCAAGCATTTTAGTTTGGTTTGATGGCTTGTGATTATCCATCTTCCTCTTGATTATATTCCAGAGGTTTTTCAATTTGGTAAAATCAAAGAAATTCATCATTTTTAAATAAATAAATTTTTTAGAGCTGTATATTACTGTATATAAATAAAAAAGATTTAAAAGTTTTATGATGTACGTATATCAAACATGCAGCAGTAAACTGTAAAAATAATCTCTCGCAAAGACTAACAAAAAGTTATGATGAAACTGGCTGCCATTAGGACTGCCCCAGGAAAGGAAGATTATGGGTTACCTCTGTTGCACAGGATAAGCTGTGAACCAAATGTTTCACAGAGTATTTTGGTTTGTTAAACACTTTTAAGTTTCTACATGATTCATTATGTGTTCCTTCATATTCTGGATGACTTCAGTATTCATTTACATTGTAGAAGAAACTTCTGACTGTTTGATTTAAGGCCTGTGTGTTGCTTACTCCTAACCTCCTGACCTCAGCAAATCAATCTAAATAAACATGCACACAAATGAATTACCAACAAAACACCTGGAGAAAATCAGAGAAATTGGAAATGACCCAATAAATAAAACACTGTCCAACAGGCTGAGCGCTCGGAAGGCCTAGGAAGGCGACTACTTCCCCAGAAAGAAGAGATACAGCTTTAAAACGCACAGAACACGCTTAACAATGCTGCACTGTTGTTGGGAAACCGGAGTGAACTAAACGACATCCGTAAATCAGCATTGTTTAAGTAATTAAATGTACTCAAGCCGGGTTTATGAGACAGGCACGGACAAAACGAGATGCCATTTAGAGATGCACAGCAGCACGAAGCTCGGCTAGCGCCACCAGATAAACCAACAAAGCTTTTATTGGAGCTAAACTGAATGTTAGCCAGCAGACGACCTGCTTCCCTCCTCTCTCAGAGAACCGGAGGGCTAATTAGGACGGACTCCACTCAGTCTGGAAAGAAACCCACTCTCCGGTCCCAGCTCTGCCACACTGCTCCTCTTGTTCATTGTCCTAAATGTCAGTGCACAGTAATCAGCAGAGATCTACTGAAGAGTTAAAAACTGTCCTGCGGGAGGAAGCTCTCAGAAAGCAGCTTTCTCCTGCTAAACAGGAGCTACAGTTACAACACTGTGGGGATTTGTTATCCTTGCATCATTCCAGTGAACTATGTCACCCTGAACGTCATCCACAGGCAACTTAGCTCACTATCTTAATGCACAAAAAAAGAAAGAAAGTTGGATGAGACTGCTGACACGTATACACACAAAGACATACAGTTGTGTTTAAAATTTTTTCAACCCCTGCTGCAGTAAAGTGTTTCAGCAAGTTTAATATTTATTTTTTATCTTGTTCACAATCAGATTAAATAAGGACTTGTAAAATAGACCAACTTAGGAGAGGAAGGAGGAAATGAGGGTAGAAGTAGTTAGTTGTTTTTAGAGTTAGGAGAGTAAGTGCTCTTTGAAGAGCTCTTTCTTCAAGAGTTTCTTAAAGGTAGTCAGTGACGCTCCTGCTCTGGTAGTGGTAGGTAGTTTGTTAGAGGTGTTAGGAGAATTGGTGCTCTTTGAAGAGCTCTGTCTTTAGAAGTTTCTTAAAGATAGAGAGGAATGCTCCTGATCTGGTAGTGGTAGGTAGTTTGTTAGAGGTGTTAGGAGAGTAAGTGCTCTTTGAAGAGCTCTGTCTTCAAGAGTTTCTTAAAGATAGCGAAAGATTCTCCTGATCTGGTAGTGGAAGGTAGTTTGTTTCACCATTGGGGACTCTGTATGAAAACAGTCTGGATTGCTTTGTGTGAGCGCAGCAGCCGGGAGGTAACGTAAGCCTTCAAGAGTGAATGTATGTAGAAAGGAACTTGCTCTGTCATCACCTTTAGGCAATTATAAGAGTTTTGAATGTAATCAGGCATTTAAAAAGCATCTGTAGATGTGAACATAAACATAACAAACATCAATTAAGCAGATTTAAAAGAATGTAGATACTAAGTTCAGAAGTATCTCAGAGGTAACTGCTCTCCATAAGTCAGGATATGAATATAAAAAGATAGCAAGAAAGAGGCTTACACCGAAAAGAACACCTTCCCTATTGTGAAGCATGTGAAGAAAATACGATTAATCGCAGTTAATCACAGTATATTGTTATGATTAATCTGATGTATTTTTTTAAGCAATTGACACCCCTAGTAAAAATATAATGAGAAAAAGAAAATGTATCGCAAATGAAAACAATACAATAAATTGTAATATTAATATTTTGTCCCAACACTAGTAATAATATGCTTTAATATTTCACTTTACACATCATTTTATTGTACTCCATACTATTTTTCACTATACTATATTTTCACTACTTTTACACTAGAATCATGTAAATATTTTAAACTGCTGTAACATCTGACTTTCTCCTCTGGGGATCAATAAGGTGTATCTTATTTTATCCTACAATTTACTTGCCTGTAATTGTCTGTCTTGACAAGTGTAAAAAAAAAAAAAAAAAAAAAAATATATATATATATATATATATATATATATATATATATATATATATATATATATATATATATATATACACATACATATATATATCATATCTATTAAATATATATAAATATATAAATATAAATGTATAAATATAGCCAAATCAACCAACAGAATAAAGCAAGCCTTGCTGCTGTAACTTGAACGCAGCAGGAGCAGCATAGCAATAATGGAGTTGCTTGCATTGAGCTAATCTGTGGGCCATCTCTTGATTAAGACTATATTCATTACTGCCACAGGCCTGTGGGAATTATCTCTGCCTCATAGACTTGCCATTATCTGAATTACTGTAGGAATGTACAGGAATGTCTGGCAGTGTGTCAAAAGGACAGGCTTCGCTGGGTTTGGATTTAAGAGCTACTCAGCACAGAGCTGCTCTTTAAAAGTGCCATTTAATCAACATGAAACAAACCAGGAGGAAAATGTGTAGGAGGACGGGAGTGTTTTTGGAATCGGTGCATCTGTTACAGTAAAACTGCTGTACACAAGTTCTAATAAATCATTTAGTAAATGGCTTTAAAGTAATGATATTTTTCAGTTGCCTATATATATATATTTGCCCCCCTAGAGTCACTTTTGTTTTGTTTTTGCATTTTTCAGATTATCAAAAACTTTAATATCAGACAACTATTACCTGAATCAAAATAAAAACTCTTTTTAAATGATGACTTCATTTATTAAGGGCAAAACTATCCAAACCAAATATCCCTTTGTGAAAAAGTGTCATAATGCTCCTGACTGCTTACTTCTAAGTAGCTATATGTATCTGTATTGGCGACTAAAGAAAAAGATGGTATTGATGCATCCCTAGATTTAAACATCCTGTCAGTTATTCTGATGGAATAATTTAGATCTATTTCCACATCATTCAGTAATTAAAACTATACACTATATTGTAGCAGCAGAACTGAACAAAGCTAAAGAAAGCATCAACAATAAAAGAAAGGTAAAGCTGATTGTTAGCATGATCATTAATCATCATTATTAATCACTCGTACTGTGCCACATTAAGGTGCATGCTTTATAAAGCAGTTTGAGTGGAGGAACATTATAATGCTCTGGTTTTGCAGCCAAAGCTGAGAGCTAATCAAAATCTGTCCATCTGCTCTTGGTATGCCTGTCCCAGGCTCTGGCTTGGGCCCACGCTCCGTCATTGTCTCCTTGGTTTGGCTTGTAGCAAAGGAAACAGGATTAAGTGAAAGGGAAGTGCTTTGACAAATTGCCAGCGTGGTTCATTCATTGCCGGGCTGTGCCAGGCTCGACGCCGCAGAATCCCGAGACGGGGCTCGGGGACGCCGCCGATTCTGGCTACCGACGGCCCAAAGACTTAGCCGCACCTGCGCAACCGGCAGAAACCCGGCCTGTCAAAACTGGGAGCGAGCGAGGGGAGACGAGAGTCACTGTATTCCTCTTTTCCCCTCCCTGAGAGCACGCTGTAGGTGAGGAAGTGACAGGTAGAGGCATTTGGACATGACAGGTGTGGCAGCTCTCAAAGCGCGGTGTTAAATATTTTAGCACGCCTCTGCTGCGACGCAGGAAGTGTCGCATGTCCTTGGAGCAGAGTGAGCGTTGTGCGAAAGGCTTTCAAGCAGCAAAACGAACGCGGCGAATTAATCAAGCGCCGCTTTGTGAGCGTGAATATCTTTCAAACAACACACAAAGGAGCCTATCGGGATTCACTGGAGGGGGGATTTGTTCAAGTGTGAATTAGAGATGCTAATATTCAAGAGGAAATCTACAGTAAAAACAGTGTAATATTCAACACAAGAATACACCGATTAGCCATAACATTGTGTAGGCCACCTTGTGCCAACTTAACAGCTCTGACCAGTCAAGGCATGGACTGGTCAGAAGTGTGTCCTCCATCCCAGATGCCTCCAAGCTCCAAGCCCTTTTGGACATGGTTATATACTATAATACAAAGCTAAGCAGTAAAGTTTTAGGTGGTGTTTGTGCCCATGCGTTTGCTGTTGAATGATATTTCAATAATGCAGTGCTGTTTGAGGGATCGCAGATAACAGGTGTTCAGCTTCGGCTAGTGCCTTTACCCTTTACACACTCTGGAAAAAATTAACAGAGCACTTCAGTTTCTGAATCAGAATCTCTGATTTTGCTATTTGTACATATATATATATATATATATATATATATATATATATATATATATATAGAGCAGAGCTTTTAGACCTTAAACAATGCAGAGAAAACAAGTTCATATTTATAAAATTTGAAGGGTTCACAAATCAATATTTGGTGGAATCACCCTGGTTTTTAATCACAGTTTTCATGCATCTTGGCATATTCTTCTCCAAGAGTCTTACACACTGCTTTTGGATAACTTTATACCACTCCTGGTGCAAGGTTTGATGACTTGTGATCATTCATCTTTCTCTTGATTATATTCCAGAGGTTTTTAATTTGGTCATTTGGTCAAATTGTCGTTATTTTTTCCCAGAGCTGTAGATCCTATGTTGTAAAATACTAAACACAAATGGGATTGGGTCCAAGTGTTGGTGAGCTGAAGCACTGACAGCACTGTAGAAGTCTTGGACAAAGGAGACGCCCAAAATAAAACCTGTAATGAAAAAGTAAAGAAATGACTAATGGGTTGATCCAATCAAATCAGGTTAGGAAAGTTCTCCACACCTCTGTAGTTATGTAGATGACCAAATTGTGACCGGTATAGCAGTACACAGTGCACATCCCAAAGCATGAACTGTGATAGGACCATCACTCATATGATATTGCATCCAATTCCAGTAAAAGACAGCAATCTACAAGCATCGCCAGGCCTACTGTTATTCCCCCGGCCTTTACAGGGCATGATCTGTGCACAACTCTGACTGAGGCTGAAACAATCAGCAGAGGGTCCAAACCTGAAGTCACAAACCAAAAGCCCAAAAGCTCCAATTACACCCTTCTGGTGTCAGGAGAGAAAGAGAGATAGAGATAGAGGGTGAGATAGAGAGAGAGAGAGAGAGAGAGAGAGACAGCTCTCATTAATTCAAGCTAGAACAATGCAGTATTTCAGTAACTTCTTGGCATCATTTAAGATATTCTGTCAATCAAACCGCCAAAATAGGCCAATTAGAGTTGGCTGTAGCACTGTTCAACAATCAAACCAAACTGTGGGGACCCCCACAGAATGAACACTGACCTGAAACCCACTCAGAGCAAGTTCCTCCTGCTCTATTCGCCTTACCTCCGATTTCATCACTCCTATTTCCCCCATGTATTCCCCCTCCATCCCCCGTAACTCAGGACTCACCTCTAAAACTAAGAGCATATGGTAGTGCTGGGAAATATCGAAAAAAAAAATCTAATCTTAATATTCTTCAAATATATTAAATTTTGCATAACAAAATAGATATTTAGAGATGTGCCAGAATTTTAAGATAGCACCACTTAGAGTTTACAAAAAATAAATAATAAATAATTTTTCTTATATTTTTTTATATTTTTATATTAGGGGAGTCAAAACTGTGCAGCACAATAAAACTTGTATGAAACCAATATACAAAAAAAATTAAAAATAAAAGGCTAGCTAAAAGCTTTCTTCAACCCTACAGCAGCTTGTCTATTAAAAAAGGTGCAAACCTAACTGAACTTAATTGAAACCTTAACTGAAATATGAGAAATAAAAAGAAGAAATGTAAAATATGTAAATCACTGCCACATAAAATAGTTCTTTACAGGTTTCCGAAAGAAGCACAGAAGCCTGGCACTCAATTGTCAGATTAGTCAAATAACAAATGTGCTGCACTTTACAATTTACAATTAAATAGGACTAATTGCACTCTTTTTTCATGGAAAATGCAGGTGGGACAGAGTTCTTTAAGAATTTATGATATACTCTATAAGTTAAAAAATTATAAATGATATTGTCGGTACAGTTAAAAAACTGATCACTGGGCTCCTGGTAGTCCAGCAGACTAAAGCACTGCCACTATAAGCAGGAGATTGCTGGTTCGAATCCCGGTCATGCAGCTTGCCATAGGCTGCCGGAGCCTCGAGAGAGCACAATTGGCCTTGCTCTCTCCCCACATCACTGCTACACGCTGTGCTTACTTCCGAGCACGCTGGCTACTTGGCAATGCTGCACATATATATATATAATAAAATACCATCGTAATGCCCGATTCTCATCTTAACTACTCAACTTTCCTTAGAACGAGATGTTCTTGTTACTTTTTACTGTATTTATGTTTATGTGCATTTTTATACTACAGCACTAGGGTTGCAACGGTATGAGATTTTCACGGTATGATAACCGTCTCAGAAAATACCGCGGTATCACGGTTATCACGGTATCACAGTTTGTTACATATATTATTAAAGTGACCCTTAAAGAAATTACAACAAAGGTTTTTTGTTCAATTAACTATTTATTGTAGAAACCTGGAACAACTATATAGATAATGTCTCCTTAAAAAAAAATAAACTGTACACCATTAGGTGAAGGAAACCAGGTTTTTCCACTACTCTTAAGGTCATTAAGGGTGTATATAATTATATATATAATTATATATATATATATATACACACACACACACACACACGCGTGTCACACATTACATGTCCTCTAAGAAGTAAAGATCCTGTGTTTAAACTATTCAGTACAATTATTTAAGTTTAAATTATTTAATATCTGATAAACTGAGCCTGGGTCAGTGTCTGATCAACGACTGTTGTAAACGTCCGTTTTACTGCCAAGTTGGTATATAACCAGATAGAGGGGATTTATTTATGAGTCTGGTTTTAACACATGAAAAACAGGCACGTCAGAATTTGAAAATTAACGCATGTAAATGAATGGCGTCTTTCACATCCAGTCCGGCGAGCACCTTTACACGGACACGTGAATCCGTCGTAGCACGCACTTCACGCCTGTACCTGCGTGCCCAAATTTCGGATAACTCAGCGCTTTTGCGGGCGCTTACCGCATGGGTTGTGCACGACTACAAAGAGATTTTATTTATGTTCAGATTAAAATTATAAACTAAACACATACTTTGCGCTGCACGGCGGGGTGGTGTTCTCGGAGATGGGAACAGGTTTGACGTATGTCCACCTTTAGCTGTGACTTTACGGCCACATTGATTATAAATCGGATAACCATCCTCGGGTGCGTTCGGCGGGTCTCTGAAATAGTCCCACACTGCTGATTTTAGTTTAGCCTTTTTTTAGGCGGACGGAGATTTGTTTAGTCTGATGCACTTTCTGCTGTTCTCACCGCTGTGTGCTGAGCAGCTGAAGCGGAGCAGAGTTGCGCATGCGCGGGTGAGTTTCTCCTCTGGCTTGCGTTTTACCGGTAATAAGCAAACACACACGGTATGATAACCGTGCATTTTAATACCATGGTATACCGTGAAACCGGTTACCGCTGCAACCCTATACAGCACAGGGACATGATCAGCGACAAAAGAGAGAGAGAGAGAGAGAGAGAGAGAAAGAGAGAGAGAGCCTCAAACAGTGAGAGTGAGGTAAAGGTTATATTTCAAACAACAACTGGTGAAAGTGACAAGAGCTGAGAGAGAGAGAGAGAGAGAGAAGGCTCGGAACTGTTCAACATTTCTGCTGACAGACATCTTTGACCCGTCTCAATAATTCAGCAAGCTCAAAAGATTCCCACTCCAGCAGCACAATCTCAAACACAGCACAGAGAGAGAGAGAGAGAGAGAGAGAGAAAAGAGAGACAGATCAGAAGAAAGTGGCTGAATGTTTTAGAATGTTTGTTGTTTATGAAATAAATATGATGTTTTCGCTTACAAGCCAGATCCACATTCAACTTACTTAAAACTCTAAGATCTACTATTCAAACTTCAGCTGAGGGAGAAACACATGCATACAGCTTAAGCTGGACAATATGATGATATTTTATCACATTATGTTTTTTTTTTTAAACATCGCAGAGATCATCAGTGCTTAAAGAACACTGACCCAACTGTACATTTCATTACAGAGAGTGTAACTGGATGGAAGATGAGACACTTTAAATAAAATTAAAAACGTATTCAGTATGAGAGACACTGTTCGAATTGTAGTTTTAGGGTTGTTTTCACACTTTTTTTTTTGGGTGTACGTTCAGTGGTCTGGAGTGGGATTCACTTTAAATTGACTGCTCCCGGTGCTGCGTGTGTGGTTGCATGATTGGTTCATTTTGTAATGTGGCTGCTAATTTATTGTAATACTCTCACCTATGTGGAGTGTCTCATGCTGGCCTGCAAGGATAAATAGCATGGATAAAGGCTGCTTGTTTGGAGCTCCTGCTTGGTGAAAAGCAACACATCCTGAAAACGCTGCTCGAGAGTTTGTATCCAATAAAAATACAAAAAATGTAACAAGCGTTAGTGAAACTACGTGCAAAAACGTGCATCAGTGGAACAGAATAATCATCAGTCCACAGTTTGTAAAAACGTTCTTGTGTGTGAAAACAAACCAGCAATAATGAGTCCCTCCTGCAAAATGAGCCTAAAAAATATTTTCTTGTTTACTGATGTCCTTCCACTATCGATTGTCCCACCCATTCAGCTGCTGGTCAGCTGTATATTGCCTATCACTAGCGATACTACAACACCAGGAGGGTGAAGACTAGCACATGCCTCGTCCGATATATGTGAAGTCAGCCACCGCCTCTTTTTTTAAAAGAGCATCACAGCGCGCTTGGAGGAAAGTGCAGCGACTCAGGTGTGATACATCAGCTCACAGACGCCTTGTGCTGATTGACATCAGCCTAGGAGTGATGGGAGAGAAGGGAAAGAGTATCATCTACCCACCCAGAGAAAACAAGGCCAATTGTGCTCTCTCAGGACTCCAGCAGCTGATGGCAAGCTGCACGACTGGGATGCGAACCAGCGATCACCCAAAAGTGTTGAAATATTAAATTTGACATATCGCTTGTAACCACTTAAGGATCTGCTTTTCCAACAGAACATCCATACGTCCCTTACACTCTCAAAAAAAAATTAAAATAAAGATGGCTGATGAGGCCAACTACAGTTGTGTCATCAGCGAACTTGATGATGTGGTTTGAGCTGTACTTTGCAGTACAGTCATGAGTCAGCAGAGTGAACAGCAGTGGGCTGAGCACACAGCCCTGGGGGGCACCGGTGCTCAGTATGGTGGTGCTGGTGGTGATTGTGGTCTCTCAGTCAGGAAGTCTAAAACCCAGTTGCAGAGGGAGGAGTTCAGGCCCAGCAAGCTCAGTTTTCCTATCAGATGCTGAGGGATGATGGTGTTGAATGCTGAACTGAAGTCGATGAACAGCATTCGAACATAGCAGTCTTTGTTGTCCAGGTGGGTGAGAGCCAGGTGGAGCGCAGTAGAGATGGCATCGTCTGTTGATCTGTTTGGACGATACGCAAACTGGAGAGGGTCCAGTGAGGACGAGAGCTGGTTTTTGATGTGCCTCATGACCAGCTTCTCAAAGCACTTCATGATGATGGGAGTAAGTGCAATGGGACGGTAGTCATTAAGGCAGGACACTTGAGACTTCTTCGGCACAGGGACGATGGTGGTCGTCTTGAAGCACGTCGGCACGATTGCAGTACTCAGAGAGATGTTGAAAATGTCCGTGAGAACATCCGTGAGTTGTTCTGCACATCCTCTGAGCACTCTGCCAGGTATGCTGTCTGGTCCTGGGGCTTTCCGTGGGTTGACTCTGAGTAGAGTTTTCCGCACATCAGCTGAGGACAGGCACAGTACCTGGTCGTTTGGAGGAGGTGTAGTCTTCCTTGCTGTCGTGTAGTTCTGTGCTTCGAACCTTGCGTAGAAGGAGTTCAGTGCATCTGGAAGGGAGGCATCACTGTTACAAGCAGGGGAGGGTGACTTGTAGTTGGTGATGGTCTGGATGCCCTGCCACATGCGCCGAGTGTCAGTAGTGTCCTGGAAGTGGGCGTGGATTTTCTTTGCGTAGGTGCGCTTTGCCTCTCTGATCCCCCGGGAGAGCTTGGCTCTAGCTGTTCGGAGGCCAGCCCTGTCCCCTGACTTAAAGGCCTTGTCTCGGGATCTCAGCAGCGCACGCAGCTCTGCAGTCATCCACGGCTTTTGGTTGGGATGTGATGGTTTTGGAGACAGTAACATCCTCAATGCACTTGCTGATGTAGCCAGTCACTGAGTCTGTGTACTCCTCCAGGTTGATGGAGTCATCAGAAGTAGCAGCTTCTCTGAACATGTCCCAGTCAGTGTGCTCAAAACAGTCCTGAAGAGCAGAGATGGCTCCTGGAGGCCAGGTTGTAACTTGCTTCTTCTCTGATTTGGCACGTCTGATGAGCTGTCTGTATGCTGGGATGAGCATGACAGAAATATGATCAGAGTAGCCGTAGTGGGGGCGGGGCTCTGCTCTGTACGAACCGGGAATGTTAGTATACACACAATCGAGCAGGTTAGCTCCACGGGTTGGAAAATCCACATGTTGGTGAAAGCTGGGCAGCAGAGCCTTCAGATTACTGTGATTGAAATCACCAGCAACAATAAACAGTCCGTCGGGGTGTGAGTTCTGGAGTTTGGAGATAACAGTGTACAGTTCTTGCAGAGCGTTAGCATTAGCACCGTTAGCATTAGCATTAGCACTGGGTGCTACATACACTGCTATTATGTAGACGCTGCTAAGCTCTCTGGGCAGGTAGAATGGCATGGCTCTGACTACAGCAAACTCCACCAGCGGCGAGCAGTAGCTGGAGATCAGCGCAGCGTTGTTACACCATGCTGTGTTGATGTAAACACACACCCCACCTCCACGTACTTTGCCCGAGAGGCCGGCGTCGCGGTAGCTTAGCATGCCGCTCACCTCAATTGCGGAGTCCGGGATGGAGTCCGTTAACCACGTCTCCATGAAAACGAACACACAGCAGTCTCTGAACTCGCGCTGGGATGTCCGCTGGAGCCGGAGGTAGTCAATCTTGTTTGGCAGGGAGCAAACGTTGGAGAGAAGGAGAGATGGAACCGCTGGCCGGCTGGAGTTAGCCATTAGCTTAGCGCGGACTCCGGCTCTCTTACCGCGCTTTCGGCTCCTCGTGCAACGCTTGCGGAGAGACCTCTTCCGGCTAGCAGGCTCAGGAAACGCCGCGGATCTTAGCAGGCCTAGCGCGCGTAGCTCCGCTCGTAGACCGTCTGTAAGTACAGATTTTTGTTGATTTTGCAGGTCTAGCAGGGTCTGTCGGCCGTAAGTTGTTCCCATAGCGAACTTTTGCATGATTGCGAGTTCAGATCAACATGCTCAGATTTATGAAAAAAAATGTCTCAATCTGCAGCATATGATCTGTAACTCAGATACATCTGCCTGAGCTTTGTGAAGAAGCACAACACTGCTGACTTAGAGTACCAGTCAAAATGTAAGAACGTGCCTTAAATTCAGTGTTTTTTCATTATTTTTTTTTATGTTTTTTTAGGGTGCTTTTATGACTGTAAGAAATAAAAAAATATATTAAGGATGTACTATGATTAAACACAAGTTAATTGAGGAACACCTTGAATACTGAATGACTGAATTGATTTATTGGCTAAGATATATCAAAGAAACCCTGAGCTATACAGGCAGTTCCATAGAAAATAAATATGGTTGATTTTTGACCCATGTGGGCACTAGAGGGGTTTTAACACACAAAGGGCTTTTATTCAAAAAGTAAGAAAGGAAAAAATAAAATAAGGATGTATTATGATTAAAAACAAGTTAATTGAGGAATTCCTTGGATTTTAAATTACTGAATTAATGTATGGGCTAAGATATGTCATAGAAACACTCAGCCATACATGAATTTACTATACATAGAAAATGAATGCAGGTCATTTTCGACCCATGTTGAGCATTAGAGGGGTAGTGAAACAAAAAGGGCTTTTATTCCAAAAGCTAAAAAGGAAAAAAATAATAATAAGGATGTACTATACTCAAAAACAAGTTATTTGAGAAATACCTTAAATACTGAACTTAATATGAAATTAAAACTCGTTAATTTCATTAATATGAAATTAAAGCTGTCTCACTTTTGACCCATGTTGCGCATCAAAGGGTTAGGTGCGCCTTAGTTTGGTTAACTTTCACCAGCTCTGTGCAATTACACATTCTCCAAATTCCGACAACCCTAAAACAATTGATCTTCAAACAAGAGTTTGTATCAGTAGAAAAATAAGAAAAGAATGTCAATATCAGCAGTGAAAAGTGGTATCAGTTCATACTCAGCTTCTGTGCTTCTGTAATGAGTGCTGTGGGTTAGATAACGTTTGAGCTCAAGTGGGTTAGTGTGCAATTCTCAATATTTCAATCATCAAAAAAATACAATGTTCTGAAAAGGCTGGGAAGTGTGAGATGGTCTTTTTTATAAACAAAATTAAAATAAAATAAAAAAACAAGCTCTGTGCTCAACTAGGAGCCAATTTCACAAGTGTATTCCTCTGTTTTCCCTGAAGGAATTACTTATTTACTGCTGAACTGGCCGGGGCTGCGTCAGCCTGAATTGCAGCACATCCTGAGACCATAATATTCTTCAACTCTCTCCAATAACGCATGTGTAAATAAAGGCCCAGACACGTTTTATAAAAGTCCCCCTCAGACTTAAAAAGGGAACTCAATAAAAGAAAAGGGTGATGGACAGAAGAACTGTTACCTTTCAGGATAAATAGTTGTTTTTGACACAACCAATGTTTGTGTTAGGAAACTAAGCAAGTCTGTCATTTACACTCTATTGCTCGTTTCTGAGTAAAACTCTGGTGGAACAGACCACAGCCCCCCAAACTCAATTCCTTCAACTTCAATTTCTCATAAATACTTTCACAGTTAGTTTTGGAGCAGCTGTCACAGTCATTCTACAGAACAGGTGCCATGTGTGCTGGCAACATTTATACAAAAGCATTTACCACAAAAAAATGTAGCAAAGTGTGTTTTTTCCAAACCGTAAAGCTATTTTTTAAATGCACTCTTAAACAGGTTACCGTAATTGGTGCATCAGATTATAAGGCACACTATCAAAAAAACTATTTTTTTCTGGTCCATTTGATTATGAGACACTTGTAAGAAACAGGGGTTTCATCATGTTTTTCTTCTAATTTAGCAGGTCTCGGCGCTGGGTGGTGGTGGTGGTGAGGAGGAGTGTAAGTAATTTAAGTAAAGCTAAACTAAGTACACAATACTGTAATTCTTAAAAAAAAAAATTCAAGTCAAACGAGCACTACATGTTAATCTACGCAGATTTTGCTCTAGAAAACGGTTTATTTAGGTGAGTAAAACACTTCCTATTTATTTACAGTAAGCTTGGATTTTCAGCAATTGCCGCAGTTAGCGCTAGTAAATGCAGTGCGACAGTGCTACACAGGGCGATATTAGCTAGAGGTTTGTCCAACGAAGCTTGCGTAAACACTGTAAACGCGCAGGCTACACCCCCATATACTCGCCTCTTGGCGCAGAAAGAGCTAGCGCTTAGCAGCTAATGCTAATGCTGCCCCAGCAGTGCTAGACGGGGTTAGCAGCAGGCTACAGTCCAATAATGCTCACCTCTAAATAACAAAAGAGCTAGCGCTTAGCAGCTAATGCTAATGCTGCTCCAGCTGTTCTGGACGGGGTTAGCAGCAGGCTACAGTCCAATAATGCTCACCTCTAAATAACAAAAGATATATATTTTATGTTGGGTATAAAGAATAAAAAACTGTGCATGTTCTCTTGAACATTTTAAATACTGAACAACAAGTCTTAAAAATAAAACTAAAGACCTGGCCTAAGCAGCTTAAATATTAAACACTCAAAAAAACACTTAAATTCAGGAAAACACGTTTAGATGAAGAGACTCTGAAAAAGGAGGGAGGAAAAAAATGAGAAAGGGGGAAAAAACAGAGAGAATGGAGAGAAAGAGAAGTGGGTTTGAAAGGCTGCACTCTTTCCATAGGGGCAGTAAACAGCAGAACTCTTGCCGCAGAATCTGATCTCTTAATCCAGGCTGGAATGCAGTGCAGCCGATCAGTCTCCACTTCAATTACACTGCAGGGCGGCAGCTGTCCCGGCACAAAACCCCCCTCCCACTGAAACTGTACCCCCGCACTGTACGCCAGACACTGAAGACCCAAATCCAAACACCAATACTGTACTTTTTACTGTACGCTCCGTCTCAGTTGCGGACATGGTGACAAGCTCTAAGACGACGTCTGAATCTGATGTCTCGTTGTGGGGTGCAGAAGAGCACGGAATCCAATGGATTCAGGACACTTTTTGCAGAAGGAAACACTCAATTCTAATTGTGCAAATTCATACTGCTGTGCAATGTATGTGCAAATGAATGGGAGCTGTCTTTTACAACACCACCACCTGTCCTTTTTCTTTCTCTATTTTTTTAGTTTATTGGTGACGACCATAGACTGTGTATAGCTGGACAGAGCATCGTCTCTCAAAAGTGAAGCCACCACAGGTCAGGCACCCATGCTGTTCGGTTGCAGAAAGCTGTGTAACCCCATCCATCCCCATAGGTTTCAATGGAAAAACAGACAACTTTCAATCACCTTTTTTTTCCAATATACTGTAATTCTACCTCCATTATTTAAATGCAGCAGCTCGTGTAACCCTTGCCTATATTGTCAAAATTTTATATCTCCACAGATTTTTTTTTTTTTAACTTTATTCATCTCTATTCAAAAAGGTGTGGCTATTGTAAAAGGGCTGGGTTACACCTAGCCGGGGTGGGACCAATGACTGTATGGGTGGGACCATAGACTGTGTGACCTATGTGGAGGCAGCCCTCAGGGGAGGGTTTATGAAAATAAGTAGACAGTCTCTCCACAGTCTTTCTGCCTCCTCTGGTCTCTACTGCGCAGACTCGGGTTTCAGGATCGCCAACATGGCGGAAGATTTTGGCTTTATTGTCATTGAATGAATGGGAACAGCGACACGGCGTCCATCTTTTTTACAGTCTCTGGTGACGACAATCAGGCTGAACTTTTTGTAATCTAAGAAGGTTTATTCTGGAAGGTCCAAACCATATAGAAAAGTGCTTTCACACTGCAAACAGACCAGACACTTTTGTTTGAAAAACAAATTTGATACGTCCTCACTAGGTAGCCAGCATGCTCAAAGGAAAGCACTGAATCCCCAGCTCTGATACATCAGCTAACAGAAGCCTTTCACACTAGGAGTGCAGTGGGGAGAAAGGGCCATCTAACCACACAGAGACAACAAGACCAATTGTGCTCTTTTGGAACTCCGGCTGCTGATTGCTAGCAGCCAATGTAAGCCCAAAAGTCAGTGTCTCAGAAAATTACAATATTATATAAGACCAATTGGTACCTTTGGCAGTGTGGAAGTCCTGCTTGAATATGAAATCTGCATCTCCATTAAAGTTGTCAGCAGAGGGAAGCATGAAGTGTTGTAAGATTTTGTGGGAAAACAAAACTGCGCTGACTTTGGACTTGATAGAACACAGTGGATCATCACCAGCAGATTACATTTTTCTCTAAACCATCACTGATCATTAGTAAATTTTGCATTTCGTTTGGAAATCAAGGGGCCAGAGTCTGGAGGAAGAGTGGAGAGAAACACAGTCCAAGCTGCTTGGGGTCTAGTGTGAAGTTTCTATAATCAGTGATGGTTTGAAGAGACATGTCATCTGCTGGTGTTGGTCCACTGTGTTTTATTAAGTGTTTTCCCAGAAAATCTTACAGCACTTCATGCTTTCCTCTGCTGACAACTCTTATGGTAAAGTGGATTTCATTTTCCAGCAGGACTGGGCACAATGCCCACACTGCCAAAAGTTCACAATATTCTAATTTTCTGAGATACTGATTTTTGAGTTTTCATTAGCTGTAAGCCATAATTATCAACAATAAAATAAATGCACATGTACAACAAATGATACCTTGTGTAGCAGGAGATATTGCAATATGTGTGATTTTATTTAACATTATTTATCGTAATTTAATGAAATCTGAAGTAAAACCTGACAAACATGTAGACAGAACTCCCTTTTTTCCCTTAAAACCTACATACCAGCCAAATCCAGCACCCACCACCCCAACACCTCACTATAAATCTCAAATATCAGGCTGCTACTCCACCCAGATGCTAGCAGTTCACCCTGAACATAAATGCTGACCTCCTCTCTGTACTGCATTCATTCCTGCCTCCAGATCTGCCTCTCCACTCCTCTCTACTATAGCCCAGTCTATAGCGCTCTGCATTCCTGCCTGGTGCCCTTCAGACCAGCCAGGCTGCACATAGCAGTCATTCTTCCTGTCCAGCGCTGCAGGAGAGCTCCTCTGAACCTCTCTCTTTTACATACCGCTGGCAGCGTCTGGAGTTCAGCGCACAGACCGCCGCGATAAGGGCCGAGATATCCAGGCTTAAGGAGCTGATTTAAGAGGCTGGATGGTGAAAGTAAAGGCAGGAGTGGCTCATTTAGCAAGCTGCGCTGTAGGAAGACTTGCACAACAGGAGCTTAAAAAGCATATGGGAGCGAGAGAAGATTCAGCAGAACTCACGTCAAAGCACAAGAAAATCACCCATAGTACCCTGGACAGAGAGGCCTTATTATTATTATTCATTCTACTTAGAAAGCACCTTTCTAGAACCCAGAAAAGCTTACGATCAACACTCAATGCTTTACATATTTCATTGCACTTAGAACTCAACCAAAACACACACTGATGAGAAGTAGCAGCCAATCGTGTACAGCATACTCTCAGTCTAAAAGATTTCATAACTGTATTTATTTACACAAACATGCTTAAATCAGCATTCTGGAGCATGTTTACCCTAAAATAGCATCATTCTGATACTCCACTAATGTGTAATGAGCATAATAGTGTCTGTTTTTGCTACTCTGATCTTGGCACACTGCTAACTGCACTATGTAACTTTGGTAAAGCCATAGACTGTACAGTACGCCCCTGTCCACTCTCACTGCTACGAGAGGCTAGAGATATACGTGCTGTTTGGCCAATAGTAAATAGACATTACCTCAATAAATGTTTGATAAAGATGATGTCATCGATTGTGTTCATTTGTTCACTGCATCGACCAATGCTTCAATAACAGCGACTCCATACACACAGTGTGTCACACCTGGTGCCGTAAGACTCTCTCACTCTCCCAGACTGCGCTCTCCAGTCTCCGGACTACGTTACCCAGAACGCACCTTACCATTTCATTACACAATCACATGACTCTGCACCCACCTCCAGGAAGCTAATCCATGAAATTTTCTACACCTGTGAACTCTGTATAAATAGGACTTGAGCATACACACTGGTCACTGAGTAATTGTTTGGTTTCACCTGCATTACAAAGCGTTTCCTATTGCTTGTTTTTTTCTCTCGTTTACCCTGGATTGTTTTTCACAGACGCTGATTTTTGCCCGCCATCTGCTACTGCATTCCGTGTATTACCTGGACTGTTTATGATTCAGATTTTTGCCCTTTCTCTGTTATTGTCCTGCTGTGTACGACCCCTGGCCTGTTTATCATTTATGGTTTGTCTTCTCCTAAATACTGCTTTTTAATGTTACTGACCCTTTTCCCCCATTTTCTTCCCAATTTTGCACAGCAAATTACCCAACCCACTCATTAGGACTCCCCTATCACTAGTAATGCCCCCAAACAGCAAGAGGGTGAAGACAAGGACATGCCTCCTCCGATACATGTGAAGTCAACCATTGCTTCTTTTCGAGCTGCTGCTGATGCAGCATTGCCGAGTAGCATCACAGCGCGCTTGAAGGAAAACGCATCAACTCGGTTCCTATACATCAGCTCACAGACACCCTGTGCTGCAGGCATCCCCATTTAGTGATGTGGGGAGAGAGCGTCATCTACCCACCTGGCGGGAGCAGGGCCAATTTTCCTTCCTCTAAGTGCCAGCAGCTTGATGGCAAAGCTACATGAGCGGGGGTTCGAACCTGCGACACTATAATTAATTAAAACTGTGTTGTCTTTAAATGGGAATACTTGTTTTGTTGTGCTGTACGGTCTCATCGTTACATCAGTGGAATTTAATGGTCTTAAAATAACATTTATAAAAATTATCGCTAAAATCCTGGAAAAAAATATATCGTCGATAAAAAGTCTTATTGGAAAATCATGTAATCCATGCTGCCCAGCGCGAGACAACCATTTACGCTTAAATACCTGTACTCACTCTACAGAGGTGAGCTTATTACAGTACCCTTGCTCCAGTTCTATCACAGTGTGTATTTATTATGTATTAAGTATTATAATACTGACGGAAAGGGAAATAACACATTAAGAAAGCCTATCCTTGTCCAAAAAAAAGGCTAGTGTGAAAACGCACTAAAACTGGTGCAAACGCAGGATGGTTTGATGAAAAGCACCAAGGTTTTTATAAGCCTGAATGGAATCATTTTAAGAACCAGAGTTATTTTGGTCGAAATGCGCTATCAGAGACTCCTTTGAGAGCACCTTTATTTTGAAGAGTTTATTATTAGACCATGAAAGATATGTGCTGATCCAGTCCTTCAGAGCTTCCACAGGAGAAAGGGAGAGTATGGAGATGAGGTGGTGAATGAAAAGAAAGAAAAAGAAGGAAGAAGAGACCCTTGAGAACTTTAAACAACAGCATGAGAGAGATAAACGTACAACATCTAGTTTTAATGAAGGATCAAAGAAGAGTGCAGCAGCCAGTGTGTCTAGACTGCAGGCTGCTGGAGGAAAGGCTCTTAGGCATATAAAGCACCATCTGTAACTCCCATTAATCTCACTACTCTCTCTCCTCTACCAGCAGTTACTGCTGCCCTACACACACACACACACACACACACACACACTAGTAATATGGTCCAAACACTACTGTCAGAACAGTAGTAATCCATTACTGATGTCAGAAAGGAAATGCACTTGCATACACATGGCAGTATCATCCTTTCACAAATAGTCACACATACAAACAAGCAGAACATGTTTTCACATGCATCCACTGATCATATAGAAACACTTTGTAGTTCTATAATTACAGTATCTGTTTCTCTTCATAGTTTATTATCCTCCCTTCACCCTGTTCTTTAATGGTCTTGACCGCAAATTACTACCACAGAGCAGCTATTATTTGGGTGGTGGGTCATTCCTCTCAGCCCTGCAGTGACGCTGGCATGGTGGTGGTGGGTTCATAGTGTGTGTTGTGCTGTCATGAGTCAATTTGACACAGCAGTGCACTTAAAACACAATTATTGTGTTCGCCTCCACGTTTTGTTTCACATTCTATTGTTCCAAACTGATTCTGATATCACTATCATAGGAACTATATATTTGACAACATTTAACTATCACTTATGTCATTATCATGTAGATTAGAGTGACTGCTTAAATTAGTGAGAGAATGCTTGATTTTTTTAACATCATGTAGCAGGTAAAAAGAATGTAATCATAATAATAATAAAATCCTAAATATAAACTCTGTAAATGTTGTACATTAAGAATGTAATTACACGTAAGATTTTTTTATTGTAAAAAGAAAACTGTGTCAAGTCTTTGTGATGTATCAAGAGCCACGGTATCCAGGGTAATGTCAGCATACCACCAAGAAAGATGAACCACATCCAACAGGATTAACTGTGGACGCATGAAGAAGCTGTCTTAAAAGGGATGTTCGGGTGCTAACCCGGATTGTATCCAAAAAACATAAAACCACGGCTGCCCAAATCACGGCAGAATTCAATGTGCACCTCAACTCTCCTGTTTCCACCAGAACTGTCCGACAATAAATTATTGTGGCCTAAAGCCAGGTGTTTCAGTTTTATTGTGAAACCCCTGTATATAAAATCACAGTTTTCATGCATCTTGGCATGTTCTCCTCCACCAATCTTACACACTGCTTTTGGATAATTATGCCACTCCTGGTGCAAAAGTTCAAGCAGTTAAGCTTGGTTTGATGGCTTGTGATCAACCGTCTCTTACTTTTTTTTTCCAGAGTTGTATATATACACACTTTTTTTTGTGAGTACTGGCTCAAGGCTTGTCAAGTCACTGTAGCTCTATTGGCTTTGTGGACAGAGCACTCTCAGCCAGCAGCAGTAAGGCAGAACAAAGAGAGATACTACCAGATATCCTCAACGTGTGTGTGTGTGTGTGTCTGTGCATTTCCAGTGGAAAAAAAAAAAATCATGGTTGATGTATTGCAGTCAGTGAACCTGCTGACTAAACAGATATGTTATAATGTCTGGAATATTTGATTTCCTTCAGTCTAGAAGATTTCCCGATTATATTTCTCTCATTTATGTACTAAAATATGCTTAAACAGCATTCTGGAGCATGTTTACCTTAAAATAGCATCAACTTGATACTCCACTGATGCGCAGTAAGCAGAATAGCACCACGATTGCAAAAGTATTCATACCCCTTGAACATTTTCACATTTTGTCACCTAACAACCATAAACTTAAATGTATTTTATTGAGATTTTAAGTGATAGACAAACACAAAGTATTGCATATGTGTGAAGTGGAATGGAAATGATATATGGTTTACAAAATGTTCATCAAATAAAAATCTGAAAAGTGTGACATGCAAAAGTATTAACTCTAAAAACCCTAAATAAATTCCAGTGCAATCAACTTTGTCACTTAATTAGTTAATAGAGTCTAGCTGTGTGTAATTTAGTCTCTTCTGTGAAGACCTCAGTGATTTGTTAAAGAACACTAGCTAACAAACAGCATCATGAAGACCAAGGAACTCACCGGACGGGTCAGAGATAAAGTCGTGGAGAAGTTTAAAGCAGGGTTAAGTTACAAAACATATTCAAAGCTTTGAACATCCCAAGGAGCATTGTTTAATCGATAATCCAAAAATAGAAAATGTATTCTACACCTGCAAACCTACCAAGTCATGGCAGTTCACCCAAACGGACAGTTCAAGCAAGGAGAACATTGGTCAGAGTAGCAGCCAAGAGGCTCATGATCACTCTGGAGGAGCTGCAGAAATCCACAACTCAGGTGGGAGAAATTGTCATAAGTTATGCACTCTGAGATTGGTGAAGACAAACACCAAAGCACTTAAAATTTTTAATTGCAGCGAATGGTGGCTTTACTAAGTATTGATATGGAGCTGAATACTTTAAGTTTGTCTATCACTTGAAATCTTAATAAAATACATTTAAATTTGTGGTTATAAGGTGACACAATGTAGAGAAGTTCAAAACATATGAATACTTTTGGAAGCCACTGTGTATCACAACTTTAACACTACCTCCTTAGTCCACATGATTCTTCCACTCTCAGTGACGGTTCTGTAACTCTCAGCTTGTCCAGAAATGTATGTGTCCTCTTCTTGAGTGTAGGGCAGGGGTGTCCAAACTACGGTTCGCTGGTCATTTACGGCCCTTTCCTTTTTTGGAACGGCCCATGAGGTATTTTAAAAATAGAGTGAAAGTTGTTTTATGAAATTCTAAGTTTAAACACTAGATGTGGCTATCACATTAAGTCAACCTAAAACACTTAAAACGCTAGATAGAAAATGCAGAAAATTTCAGACATGTTGGGAAAATTACTATTTTTTTTAACTGAGTTCAGAGGGAAGTGTGTTTAGCGTTTAATTTGTCAGGAATCAGTCGCCGTAATGAAGGAGTTTAATATTAAGAGACATTATGAAACATTGAAACATTACTTCAACAAAAATCTTAGTTTACACAACACTGTCAAATATAAATAAATATAGAAACTCAGTAACTCAAGGGCGAGCAAATGATACTAATCAAGAAAATGTATTATTGTAAGTGGTATATTTGATTATTTGCTGTATTACAGAGTCTGTGGCCTTATTTATTTGACTGCACATATGTTTCTCCTTCTGGCCCACCAACAAAAAAATTTGGACACCCCTGCTGTAGGGGAATCTCAAGAGCCAGAAACGCCTTTTTCTAGTTTTCCCATTTATGTTCCACCAGAAATCAAGGTGCCGATTTAGGGCGTTTTAACACTAGCCAAGTGTCAGAACACCCTTAATGTTCATTACACACAATGATGCACACAATATTGTGGCATTTGAAACGGCACCAACCCATTTCCATTGAAATCACTTGTAGCCGACATCTCAGTGTGTTTCCCGTATTCAGTAGCGTTTGCAAGGCAAAGCAGCTTTTGGTTGTCTAAACACCTCCTGTCCTCTTTAATAGCACAGGGAAGGTTAAGGTGGCTGAGGGCTGTGTGGAAGCTGGCGTTAACACACACACACACACACACACACACACACACACACACACACACACACACACACACACACACACACACACACACACACACACACACACACACACACACACACACACACACACACACACACACACACAAACAAACACACACACACACACACACACACACACACACACACACACACAAACACACACACACACACACAAACAAAAAAACACACACAAACCTACCTGTCCAGTCATCTGACATAAAGCTTGCCGTACACATGGCAGACACAAGAACATTGGTAGTAATAAGGAGAATCAGGACTGCACTAGGTACACAGCCTGATGTTTGACAGTGTGTGTGTGTGTTTCAGAAGACTTGTCTGAACAAATGTACCTGACCGCTCACTGAGCTCTGAACATTATTCTCTGTCTCTTTCGCATACACACAGCTCTTGTTCTGCCAGTGTGTGTGTGTGTGTGTGTGTTAGTGTGTGTGTGTGGTTAGACATTGATGCTAAGTTCCTTCTTTACTCTCCGGCTGCTGTGAGGGTGAGGTTTCAGCTCATTATGGACTACACAGGTTCTAATGATGGTGGATGAGTGCAAATAATGAGATAATATCAGATTTAATTGTGCTGGTGGTTAAGGCCTGAGGTGGAGAGCTGCGGTAAGTACTGTATAAACAGTAGACAGTTCTGTGTTGTGTGAAGGCTCAGTTACTGTGATCTTTTTTTGGAGTAAAATGTACAGGGGAAGTTGTGGCATCTTCTGGCTTTTTTGGTTTTGGCCCTCAAGACTCAAATCAGTGCAAAAGTTATACCATACCGTACGGAAAAACGTATGGTAAAATAACTAATGGCAACTATTATTAAAAGGTTTTAAAGGCCGTGGTTTTATGTTTGTTGGATACAATGTGGGTTAGCACCTGAACATCCCTTTCAGACAGCTTCCTCTTGCTACCCCGGTAATCCTGTTGGATGTGGTTGGTCCTTATTGGTACTTCACAAAGACTTGCTGTCTTGTTCACAGATGCGCCAGCAAGACGTGCACCAACAATTTGTCCTCTTTTGAACTCTGGTATGTCACCTATAATGTTACTTTTGGTTCATGATTTTTAAACCATCATCTACAAGAGGTTTTTTACGAACCCTTGAAGAATCCTCTATTTCTACTGTGCAGCTAGCATACTGATGGATGTCATTTGGTATGGGTCCAATATCAGCAGAAAATTCTGAAAGTGATATGGGACAGGGGAAAGATCAGTCAATATGATACCTAGCTTTAAATAACACACTCAGTGTTTTTCTTAAGAATCGGTATCCCTGGGGTGCCTAAGTAAACAAAACTGTAATTCTTAAAAAAAAACAAAAAAAAAAACATTTTCTTCAAACGAGGGCTGGATATTCATCTACATATATTCTTTCCTGAAAACTGTTTATTTGAGTGAATAAAGTGCTTCCATTTATTCACAGTAAGCTTAGAATTCCAGTCTTTTGTCCAAAGGGTGAGCGCTAGCCAGCCGTGGTTAGCAATAGTTAATGCCACTCGATAGAAGTGCTAGTGGATCAGCTAGATGTTCATCCCATGTAGCTTTTTTTTAACACAGCAAACACAGACTACAGCTCGATATACTCACCTCTGAACGGCTAAGGAGCTAACGCTGAAGAAACTCCCTTATATCACTGTACTTCAGCAAAGTGGCTGGTAAAACTCATACATAAGGCGCACTGGATTAAAAGGCGCACGGTCAATTTTTGGGAAAAAATAAATTATTTTAAGTGCACCTTATAGTCTCAAAAATAAGGTAGCTTCAAATTAAAACCAGAATCATAATAAACTCATATCCAAAACTCCACAACCTTGCTACAACTGGACACTCCTAAAAAATGATAAAAAAAAATTTACCAAGCAATGAAAGATGACATCTATTACAAGAATTTCATCTGAAAAGCATGTTATTTGTTAATTTATACTACACAAGTACTGGGGACAGAAAGACAATGGGAGAAGGATAATGCGCTCACACACACAAGTGCAATATTTTGGACATTTAAAGGAAATTTTAATTCCCATGTTCAGCTGTTTCTCTCATTTCTAAGCTATAGAATAAGATGGCAAGAAGGAGGGCATAGCGGAAGTAATCGTTGACCAATCGACTAATTGGATAAAATATCGCCAGATTAGTCTAGTACCAAAATAATTAATATTTTCAGCCCTATTTCTCACCTAAATATGATACGAGTTCTTTCCAAGTCCTGCAAGTTGTGAGGTGGCACCTCCATGGGCTGAACTGATCAGCCTTGGGTGGTCCTGACCCTTGGTTGGTTCACCATCAGGGTTGCCCTTTCTTGGGGCACTTTAGGAGGGTGCTGACTACTGCATTCATGGACCACCCAACACCCGGCCGTCTAGACATCACAATTTTGCCACAGTAACCAGATAATCAATGTTATTCCCACTGTTTCAGTGGTTTTAATGTAATGGCAGTTTGACTTATAACACTACCTGCCTAAACACTCTCCATCAAAACTATATTTAAAGAGCCCAGTGTTTCTCCTGAGCAGGAAAACAGATGCAACCATGTCATTTTAACACACTACACCTGGACCAGGCCACTACGGTCACCAGAAGCAACAAAATATACACAGAGCTGCCAAATCCACACAGGAAGAGAAATCAATACACCCTCTGGCTCTTACTGAAGACATGCAAGGAGGAAGATAAGAGAACCACAGATGCTGTTTAAAAATAGTTTGCCCAGACTGGCAGGCAAGGAGTGCCGAGCAGACTTCTGGTGTCTTTAGCATCTCCACCATCAACACCACCATCAAAATATGGATCTGTAATCCTAGCAAAACCATCAGACATGCTGCGGGACTGGGGGCGGCATATGTATCAGTGTGTGTGTGTGTGGGTGTGTGTCCGAGACTACACTACACACTGGCATTGTGTTTGCAGATTGCAGTAAAGTGAAGATGTGAGACAAGCTGTTAAATATTCCAATATTGATGTTTAAGTTTTCCTGAAGGTTCAGCTGCAACCAGCTCTCTCTACCTCACTCTGCCTCCAGCCTTGGTGTGTCACATGATCGCAGTAATTTAGCAATGCAATTTTAGTTTGATTTTGTCAAACACAGTGAAGTAAAAACCACCACTTCCTGTAGTATGTGTGTGTGTGTGTGTGTGTATATATATATATATATATATATATATATATATATATATATATATATATATATATATATATATATATATATATATATATATATATATATATATCATTTTTTTTTATGAGCTACATGTACAGCTCTGGACAAAATTAAGAGACTTCAGTTTCTGAATCAGTTTCTTAGTTTTTGCTATTTATAGGTATATGTTTGAGAAAAATGAACATTGTTGTTTTAACTACAGACAACATTCCTCCTAAATTCCAAATAAAAATATTGCTACTTAGAGCTTTTATATGCAGAAAATGAGAAATGGCTGAAATAACAAAAAAAAAGATGCAAATAATGCAGACAAGACAAATTCATATTCATAAAGTTTTAAGAGTTATCAATATTTGGCGGAACCGTGGTTTTTAATTGCAGCTTTCATGCATCTTGGCATGTTCTCCTCCACCAGTCTTACAAACTGCTTTTGGATACTTTTAAACCTTTACTCCTGGTGCACAAATCCAAGCAGTACAGTTTGGTTTGATGGCTTGTGATCATCCATCTTCCTCTTGATTATATTCCAGAGGTTTTTAATTTGGGAAAAATGAAAAATATTCTCATTATTAAGTGGTCTCTTACTTTTTCCAGAGTTGTATATGTGACCTAATAAATTCATTAATTTATTCAATTTTATTTCTATAGCGCTTCTTACAACAAAAGTTGTCATAAAGCACCTTTACAGAAAAAACAGGTCCACGCCTCTTATGAGCGAACACCACAGAGGTGCCAATTATTGTAGTGAAAACAGTGGCAAGGGAATTCACATCTAATTCTAATTTCCACAGGTGCCTGAAACTACTGCACAGTGCTGTATATAAAGCCGCCCTTTATACCACCGCCCAGCTAAATTACGCAGGCCTCTTATAATTGTGGCACATTTTCTCTCCTCATTTGTCCTTGAATGCCCCCAGTCCCGCTGCCCTGACCCTCGAATGCACACACCCCCACACAGGCAAACATACAAACACATCCCCTCAAACTGGCTCATACTGGAGAACTACGCTGCTTCCGTTCCCAGTAACACCCTCGCTCTCTCTCACTTTCTATCTCTCACACTCACACAAATATCACACGTCTACGATTCCGCAGATCGTCTCAGTGTGCTCTTTCCAAGTGTGAAAAGGCTCCAGGTCGCAGTTCTGTGTGTGTGTGTGTGGGAGTGTGTGTATTGCTCTGTGCTGACGATGAGGAGCTTTAGTGTGAATGATGCACGATGGAGTTGTGTAACCGACTAGAAGGGGATTCACAGTCATTTCTCTGGAGTAAGGAGAAAGAAACAGTGATGTGTTATGTTTCTCTGATGAGACACACAGTAGGAAACATGTTAATCATTATATTATTTCATTTTGGATTAACTGATATCTGATTAAAAACGCCACAATGGTTGAATAGGCAGAGACAGAGATGCACCAAAATAAAGCTGTGTGTAGGCAAGAAATGCTAGAAATATGAAAAATATCACAATACAGAGGTTAGACTTTGATATATTGCGATGTTGTCAGCATGATGATATATTATTTTTTGACAAAGAGTGTTCACTGTTAAATATAAAAACATCAAATACATCATCATTTGCACAAATATAATAATTATAATATAATTTACTTTTTATCTAATCAGAAGAGTGGGATCTAAAAAAAACAAAATGAACCACTGTCTGCTATCAATCTTTATATGTAACCTATAATTAATTATAAAAAAATCTATATTGTTGTTTTAAGAATCGATTCAGCAAAACATATCAGGATCCTTTGATATATCAATATTTTCTTACACCCCTACACCGAAACGATTTTTTTTCCAAAAAGCTTTAGACTACTGTTTGACACTTTTTTCACTATTGCATAAATATGTTGGCCTACATTAATTTTAGTTCTGCCCTTCAACAAAAAACATGACTGTTTGCTAATTACTTAACCGTTTAAAAGTTTTCGGTCGAATAGTTTTGATTACTGAATATTTGGAATATTTAGATTTATTTAAAGAAAGAAAGACAATGGACAAAGACAGAACAGTAGAGAAAGAGGGAGAACATTCAAACTAAAATAACAGAAGGAAATCAGCCAGAGGAGACTGAAAAAAGGGACAACAGATTAGAAAATAGAGTACGTAATAAGCAAAAAAAGGAGTGAAATAAAATGAATGAAATAGAATGAGAGCAAGAGAGTGAAAAAAAAGAACAAAAGACAATACGAACGAGCACAAGAGCAAAAGTGTGAAAGAAAAAATGTGAATCACAGAAGAAACTAATAAATAAAAGACAAAGAGAATGAGAAAGGAAGTAAGAAAATGAAGAGAGGAAGACGAAGATACAAAAAGGAAACGAGTGTAAGAGAGACCTTATAGACAAGACAACAGCTCATCATACAATGTTAGAATTATTACAAGAATGTTTATTAGCATTATGCTAATTGCTGAGGTATAACAGTAGCTACTACAGGCTAAGAGTACACAAAAGTCATGTTTCAGTTCCCACCATAAAGGTCAGCGTTACAGCAACATTACTACGATACTGCTCCAGTGACCTGTAAAAGGTAGTGTTGCCATATATTACAGGTCAGTGGAGAATCACAGTCATTTTAAAACTTTTTACTAAGCTTTTTACTAATTTTTGGCCATTAAAATAGTCAATTATTACGTTTGTGTAAATGGTTCTTTCGCTCTCAGCTTGTCCAAAAAATGATTGACCTCCAGGGGTGGTTCAAAGTATGAATTACAGTTTCCAATAGTAGGGGGAGCCTAGGACCAAGAAATGACAATTGTAGAATAATGCTTCTTTAACTGGACGAGCGAGCATCACATTAAACACTCTCTCTAAAAATAAGGAAACTGATCTGCGATCAGTTGGTTTGCTCTTTATCTGATCATCACGAAGGTACTACCAGCATTTGTTTTTCTTGTGTATTACCAGCAGTAAAACCAGCAAACTCATGCATCGAACCATGATGTCCGTAACGAATACATGTCCCTTCGCACCAGTATTAGCTACATTAGCCTCATAGCTCTAAATTTAGACCACTAAACAGGTCTTGGCTGATCTCTTTTAGTTGGAGTAATGAAGAACACTGTGTATATGTATAATCGGATACTTCTTTGTTAAGGAACAAAAAATAAATATCTATTGAAAACTCACTAAAAGCCGAGCTGCGCTCTGACTTCACCTTACACACTGGCATAACGTGGGTAACACGCTAGTCTGCAGACTGTGTTTGGTGTGTGTCTTGACGCTGAAGAAAAGTTTTGTAAGCTGCAAAAAAATATATATATATATATATATATAAATTCACATCGTCTGTATAATAAAGTTAATCTGCCTTCATTCCTGCCTCAATTCTAACATATTCCTTCCAGTGTGCATGTGTGTGTGTATGTTTGAGGGCAGGGATTTTCTGAGCTACATTAACCTTGGCATATGTCGGACGAAGCTCTGTGGGCTTAAGTTAAAGAGGATGAAGTCTGCTGTAGACCTTTGGCCCATTTCGGAAGCAGACAGGCGAGAGCCGGGTCTCCGACTGCGACCCTGCAGTCAAACTACATCCCTCTGTTCTGTAAAGTGCACTGTCACTTTTAATAACTACGTACAACACAGCTAAACACCCATGAAAGAGAGATCATTGTCGCAGCGAGGCCTACAATTAACTTTCCTGAGAAGGCAAACATTGTGCCAGAAAACGCTTGCCTTGGGTTGGGTAACGTGACTCTATTAACACTGTGGAATTTGTCATCACTCTGCCATAATAATACTATGGCTGTATGACTCAGAGCCACCAGGATTTAGCAGCTTGTTTGTTTGTGTGATAAAGAGTGCGGTACTTCTGTATTTCTTGTATTACATGCCTTTACTTTTTGGGGTGTATGATGTAGACAACAAACATGTAATGTGTGAAACCACTGTTGGATACCTTGCTATTGTTGTGAAATTTAAGATTCTAATTTTTAGTTGCACTGATTTCCCAGGCTAAGAAGTAGTTTTGTTTGGGTGTTCACTGTGGACATCTACCTCACTCTACCGCAGCCAAGTTATGACGTGTGCAATTTAAATGTGCAGTTATTCTCAGCATTGTATTGATAGTGTATTGCTTGGGTGGTTATTGTGAAAACTCATATAGCAATACCAGTACATAACAATATGATTTAATTGCACCAACTAAGAGCTTAATACATATTAGTTACAAACTGTGCCCCACTAATAAACACTATGGTCTTTTCTTTCAAAATAAACACCAGCACAACCAAAATAGCTGTAAGCCGGACCAATTCCAATTCAACAAAATACCAAGCACACTAACAAAAAGCCTTTTGAGGCTAAACATAGTAGATACAGGGAAAAGTAGAGCCCTGTGAGGCTCTTTCATTTTATTTTTTTCTCATTTATAATTTTTCAGATTTGAAAAATTAAACTATTAAAAAATATAGTAGTATATCTGAAATTATTTTCTCAGTGCCATGCTT
Organism: Astyanax mexicanus; assembly: GCF_023375975.1. Taxonomy (NCBI): domain Eukaryota; kingdom Metazoa; phylum Chordata; class Actinopteri; order Characiformes; family Acestrorhamphidae; genus Astyanax; species Astyanax mexicanus. Next base: position 34,015,548 of record NC_064412.1, read on the forward strand.
TTATCCATGTTATCTCAGCATCTCATAGAGTCTTTTTTTATTATTCAAACCTTTTTTAAAGAGCTTAAATTAATATAGGATCTTAAATAATTTCATAATTGTACATTGATATCTGGATATCCAATAGCGCTGTCAGGCATTACATTTCTTGCACATAATGTTTACCCCTTTCTTGCAATATTCTCTGATTTGAACCATGGAAAAGATTATACAGGTGTGAAAACACTCTGAAAATAAGGTTAAATAAATGCTTTATGGCTTTTACACCCAATCAGTGCAGTGGAAATGTTTGCACTAATGATATTCTTGCCAATAGGACAAACGCTAAACAATATTCATTCATTTCAACAAGTTACTTGTGCAACTAAACATTTTTTTAGAATAAAATATTAATAAATGTACTAAACAAATTAAACAATGGAACAAAATATTGTACCACAAATCTGTGCATGGATATAAACTGTGACCCTGAAAAAAAATATATAGAATACCACTATCATCACAATATGGATGTTTTTGAATTGTTTAAAAAAAAAAATATGAAGGTATCAATGTGTCTGATATGATATGGCACACCCCTACTGTGCACCTGAACTGAATGCCAAGCAGCTCTTAGACATAGATGTAGAAAAGTAACTTTTGTACTCAAACCATTCATTCTATATACTGCGCTATATCTAGAGATGAAAACCACTTCAGATTAAGTCTATCTAAACAGAAACAAAAGCCAATCTAATATGCTCTAAACAGCGATCAGCTCTTGATTTTTTTACAGTAATATAAATACTGAAGAATAAAATACAGCATGTACAGTGGGAGAAAAACATAGAAAAATGTAATCAATTCGCCGATTGTTTTTACTAAGGTCAGCAATCAGATACGCATATGATTTAGGACCATGTGTGAAAGTGTAAAATCGGATCGGACTTGAAAACATCTGTTTAACAAGAAACAAAAAAGCCACACTATTTCTAGCTGGTTATGCGAGCGTAGCAGGCATAGAATTAGCAGTAGGAATTAATAATCACGCTGTCTAAATCAAGGGTGGGAAACTCCAGTCCTGGAGGGCCAGATTCCAACAACATTTGGCAATTTTCCTGTCCAAACACACCTGATTCAATTCAGCAGTTAATAACTAGGTTCAGTCATTGGCTGTATCTGAAATTTAGGAAATGCTGCTGACTTGACTTGAATCATGCCAAGGTACCAAATCATTCCTGACTTTGCCAAGATATGGACAGATCACAGCTAGAAAACATTTGTGGCATCATCATTAGCTGTCAGCATGTTTGCTCAATAAAACAGAAGGCTACATTACTACACTTTGATTCAGACATTCATTCAGAGTGACTGATTCAGAATGTCCGAGCTGAGAAATCTGCATGATCTGTGCTAGATTTGAGGTTTTGGTTCCTCAACCCTGGTCTAATGGTGTGGTCTATTTGTCTAAGAATGAGCACCAGAGTCCCACAATAGCATTGTTAGTATTTATTTTAGTGATACAAAGTTATTAGGCACCATTTAATGCAACACAACATTATGTAAACATGTCCTCAGATAGAAGTTTGACAGTATTGTGTGTTTGATTGATTTAATACGACACAAATTGACAGACGTTCTATCAAATCAGTAAAATACTACTGCCTTTACCACTATTGATGTGCAGGGCAGCCATCTTGGATTCTAAACTCACAGTTGGTGAGATGCTCCCGACTTTCCAACTTGAAACTCAAAAGGTTGAATAGGTTTGACATCCAAGTTCAAATGCTACATAAGTGTAGAATCAGAGTTCAGACTAAGGCTGTGTCCCAAACTGCATTCTCCATATTCTATACTATATAAAACTTATATGTCAACTAGGCCTGTCACAAAAACTACATTATCGACTTATCGTTCAATAAATGGACATGACCTTAATCATTTTAATAATCGTGATATTGCCCTTTGTGTTGCACTTACAAAATGCATTTACATATATTGACTGTGGGGCTGCACCTTTAATAGGAAAAATGCCCTCTATTAACGCCCAAAACAAAGTTAAAGAAACATAGTAAAAGCCCAGCGCAGCTCTAGTTGCTTAACTTTATTGTCTTAGGTTCATGTTGCCTCAGCCATCCATTCATCATCAGCCTTGCTCTTTATGCCGGTTCAACGCGTGCCAGCTGGGGCAGACCGGGGCTGCAAGTCATGGAGTGGGGCAGACAAACGGTTCCCCTGCCTCCACACTTTGCAATGTGTGCGCATATATAGTACACACTGAAGAACCTACTGTAACCTACTTTTGTTCAAGGTGGAACTTTCAGTTTCCAAAATTAGCTGTTTAAACAGGAATGGAAAGTTTATTGTCTTTAAATGGGTTAATTCAATATAATGTTATTATTTTATTAGTGCCAAATTAGTGGTCTAAAAATGTCGTTTTATCGCAATAATTTCTAGGACAAAATTTCGTTTGCAAAAAATGTTATTGTGACAGGCCTAACATCAACACAAGAATCTGTATTATTGAGGCTATGGTGTTTTAGGCAAATACTGCAAGGATTGGTTCAAATCGTGTGAACTCCTGCAGATGCAAGAATATCTGTTCATGCTTATACAAAGTCAAATGTCAGTTTACAGATTTTTGATCGGCAGGCTTATCTATAGCTTATTTGAATAGCTAGGTAAATCGACACAGAAAAGGCTCAGACCAAAATGTGTCAATACTACAGAGTATCAAAAGGTCTAAAAAGGTATTTTTTTGATACTTTGCATGAAACGTGAATCATTAAAATTGTTCGACACACCGCTGTTTTGTCTCACTCTCATGCTTTTTCTCACTCAAACCCACTCGAGCAATATGCTTAGGGAAAAATATTTGTAGTTTAAGCAGTTCACGCAGACAGCAGTTGTTTTAGTTTTTAATGCTAATTGTTTGTTTGTTTCAACAAGATCCAAAAAGATGGAGAACCTCAAACTCGTACTGGTGCAGTTTGCAGGCCTGGCATGGAAATTGCAGCCTAGTCTTCTACAAAATATTTGATTCCTGTTACCCACTTTGCTACATCTACAATACACATTATGGTGCCAATTACATGACCAGATAAAATAGGTGGTTCAGTTATAGCAGAAAAATACGTTTACAAAACACACGCTAGGTCATCTGCTGGCTTCTATTCGCTCATCCAATCAATTGCCTGCACATGTCGGTTCATGAGAACTCTGGTGTAATCCTAAGAGTGGCAAGGACAAAGGGCACGGCTGCGTAATACTATTCCTCTTACTTGTGTCATCAGCCTTTAGAGGATCCTCTTGAGCAGCCAACTGTCGGGCAGCTTTAAAAAGCAGCGTTATTGTGCTCAATGTAAGTGAGCAGGTGAACAGGGACAGTGCATTGTAAAGCGTACAGTGGCGGCTTTATACATATACATACCACAACACAAGTCTCAGGATACAACACAGTACAATACAAAACAGAGGAACACATCTATGTGTAAAATTATCCAGACATCCCTGATCATTAACGAACGCAGCTGCTTGATAAATAGATCAAGCATAACATTATGACTAACCGTTATTTTTAACTTTTTTTACAGCTATACTGAACATATAGGAGCTCTGTAACATTTCTGTAATGACAGACTGTTTTCCTGCATACTTTATTATTTATTATTACAGAGTGGATCAGACACAGCAGAACACAGTGTCCACTCTCTAATGGTCACTCCTACTTAACTGCTTGTAAATTTAGATTTAAAGCAGGGAGACAGAAGCTCACAGGACACTGGCTACAGGACTCTATTAGTGGACTTTTCTCAGTCCAGCAGCAGATGTTCAGAGATGCTCTTGTTTCAACATAGTTCTGGGGGGTATGACCAAAAATATATATCACGCCATTTTTCAAGATTCTGACGATATATCACAGTATTTTTATTATTATTATTATTAAATAATAGTTTTGTGCATGACTGGGCTTTAATATAGGGTTGTGACTTACTCTACTGTCAGGAGTACATATAATATAAAACACTAAAGGTTTGTATGAAGTCTGAAGAACACAGTATATGAAGGAATCAGACTTCACTTCACAGCAGAAAAAACAGCTGAAGGATGTAAACAATAGACCTTAAAAACAGACACACCAGCAACTTTAAAATGTCTTCCTTTTCAAAACTAAATAATTTAAGTTTAATTTCAAAATGACAGTGATTCTTGAAGCCATTAGAGGCATTAAAGTATTTGAATAGCAGTTTATCAGTTATGGCTCTCTTGGTTTTCCACAAATACATTCAATTCAGTGTGCATTAAAAGCACCCCAAGCTACAGTATTAATATATTTAAAAGGGCTATAGTTACTGTTCTTGGGGATTTTTTGCACCTCATATCCAGTGTTCTATGGAGTTTTATCACTTGTGCTAAATAAATAATTCCACACTCAGGACTGATTCTGGAATAAGGGAAAGGTTTCAATCTGTCTGCTGTTGTTTTTCTATTTTACTTGGATAAAAACACTGACAGGGCCAGAGACAGCAGCAGGAGCTCTTTAGATAAAGTGCTGTTCTCCTTTCTCTCCTGCATGAGACAGAGCTGATCTACCATTACTGGCTAACTGGCTAACGTTGCTAGCAAGCTGTACCAGTATGCTTTTTTTGGTGGTGCTGTTCTACACAGTGTCCCACAGTGCCTCTGACGGTATGGCTGTACGTAAAAGAAAGCATACTGGAGGAGAAACTAAAACCGGTATACTGCCCGGCATTATTCCAACAAGCAATGTAATACATTCCCTGAAGAGCAGTCTGTTACTGCAGCAATCTAGGGATTACAAACTCTATTCCAACCTTACATTTCAGAAAAAATCTTGTGCAAACTGGCATCTACAAGGTGCTAATGTTGCTCTTGTGTGCGATCGGAGCAGAGTTGCTTGCTTTTACTCCATACAACCATCAACAAGCTTTGGGAGTCCATGACCCTGTGCCGTTTCTTCAGTTGTCCTTCCAGGACCCTCATATTTTGGTAGGTATTACCACTGCATACCAGGAACAGCCCACAAGTTCTCCCTGAAGTTTTGGAGATGTTCTGACCCAGTCATCTATCTATCATGAAAGTTTGATCCAATTTGCTAAATTATCTCATTCTTACCCATGCTTGCCCAATTCTTCTGCTTAGAAAAGATTAATACACTTCAAGAACTGACTATATTAACAAGATAATGCTATCCAATGATAATTTACTGCAATTGTTGATGATCATTCAATTCCTCTGCAATCGCACTCAAACGACCGGCAAAGCTTTTGATCTGAACCTCTGCAACTGTACTCCTATGAAAGCCAAAATGCTGAGCAAGCAGGCAGCAACAGGCAGGCAACTGATATGACTCTGTCATTCACTCACTTACACACACATACACACACACGCCCCAAAGCAGAATTCCTCATCTGGAATACACACATTTCTCAGCATGACTCGAAAACATCTCGTAGATTCAGTCCTTCTGTTCTTATCTAATCCCATCCCTCCCTCCACCCGAAGAGTGAAAGCGTAATTAACCTTGTTCTGGGCACCAGCCCAACTCTACAACCGAACACACGCACGCACACATGCATGCAGCATTACACAATCACGAATGCACCACGTTGCACACCCTCGAACTGAACAACACTTAGTGAACCACTAGAAAGAACCCCGATACAGGAGTGCAAGCAGTGTTACTATGATCCTTCGTCAAGGTCAAACCTGCTGAGGAGCAAAAGAGGAAAAATCTGAAAACAGAACATAATAGAATAAAGAAACAGTATTGAACAGAATATCAGAACAGAATATTGAATAGTATTAGAGTCTAGAAAACAATATATGACTAAGAAAATAATAGAATATATGAAGAAAACATTCTATTATGGTCAACGGAACAGAATAGACAAACTGAATATAGAACAGTAAGCCTGTTAAAATATTATACTATATTATACTACATATACATATATATATATATATACGTATATATATATATATATATATATATATATATATATATATATATATATATATATATATATATATATATATATATATATATATATATATATATATATATACGTATATATATATATACGTATATATATATATATATATATATATGTATATATATATATATATACGTATATATATATATATATATATATATATATATATATATATATATTGTATAAAACCAACAACTAGGCATGCAGACTGCTTCTACAAACATTAGTGAAAGATTAGGTCACTCTCAGGAGCTCAGTAAACTCCAGCACAATACAGCCCTAAGATGCCACCTGTGCAACAAGTCCAGTTGTGAAATTTTCTCACCAATAAATATTCCACAGCCAATTGTCAGTGCTATCATAATACAGTGCAAGTGACTTAAAATTACAGAGCCAGATCAGTGGATAGCGCACAGAGACTGTCAACTGTCAATCGCTACAGACCCCAAAACCAAATGTTTTGTGAGGGAAACGTCGTGTGAACAGGTCATTGTGTGACTGGCACAAACATTGGTGACCTTCATTCCTAACAACAAAAACAATCTCAAGGAAACAAAGTAGCTCAAGTATGAGCTCTAACCAATAACTTTTGAGGTGTAAATCAATTTTTTATAACAGAATACAACTAAATATAAGCAGAATAAAAAAATGACTGGCATTAAAATAAAGAACTAAATGCAGAACCCATTTTTGATCTACTCAAGAGAAAATAACTGGTTTAAAATGGTTTAGCTGGTCTACAAGCAGGTCCAACCTGACAAAAGCTAGACAACCAGTACGACCAGGCTTGGCCATGCTGGTTTGTAGGACTGCACAATATTAAATGGATAATTTAATACAATACATATTTTTTACACACATTTACAATGTATTAAATAATTCAGTCTGTGTATATTGGAGTAGAATAAACTATACTAGCCAGATATAACTGGCCTCTAGCCATGCGAAATAAGAAAATTCTGAATATGTTGTATCAAGCAAGTTCAAAGGCAATGATGTATTTGCCATGTGAATGTGACCATTGCAAACACGAACATTGTGATAGTGTTGCTGAAACTTCATAGATTGTGCAACCCTACTGTTTTTTGTAGCATGACCAGCCTAACCAATCTGGTTGACCAGCAGGATTTAAATCAAATCCAACATCCTATGCTGGCCAATAATAAATTTTGCCCTGGACCATAAACAAAAAATACAGTTTTGACCATCTGAAAGCACCTATAACCAGAACTGCCATGCGTGACCATGCTGGTTGACCAGCATGACCAAAATTAAATCCAACATACACTATGCTGATCAAGATCTGGTTAGTTTCTTTTTGTCAGAATGGTCAGCTTTTCAAACAATTTGGCCCGAAAAAGACCAGTTTAGACCTTTTGAAACCAACTACCAGCAAAACTGGTCTAAAGCAGATTTCAGAATACTGAAGCAGCCCAGTCCTCGCTTTAAAGCAGGCCTGCTGGGACACCAACAAGCCAAAGCAACAGGCTTTAATGTGCACTGTTGCTATTTAAACTCTGCTGTGTGCAAACGCTGCATCACACCTAATCCGATTCATGCAGCAAAAGCCTTCCTGGGGCCCCTGCACGACTGAAGCTGCTGTTTCAACCAGCAAACGGTGGGATTAATCTATATATACTTGGGGTGCTCCAATCCACACTCAAACACTCCCCAGAGGAGGAGAAAGGGGAGGAAGGGGGGGAGGAGAAAACAATTTAATGCAGCCATTCCGCAGAAATGATTACAGCAAGAATGACGTGACACAGATTACAGATTACAGGCACGAGGTCACGTGGGTGCGATCATGGGCTTCGTGCTGCTGCTGTCCTGGTAGAGGAGAAAGGCAGGCGCGTGCATGCGCGCGAGCGCTGCGCGTTTGTTGTAAGAGACTGTAGCTAGTCCCATTAGTGAGAGTTACCCACCTGAGGAGCAGGAGAAGAGGAACACGGCCAAGGCGAGCTTAGTAGCAGACCCCATGCTTAGTCCCAAGCCCAGCACGTCCCTTTACTGGAGTAACGTTAAATCCGTCAGTTTATAGTTAGATAGATGGTGTCTCTCCAGGCAATAGTCAAAAGGTTGTCAAACGCTGCTGAATGAAAACACCAACACGCAGAAAGAGCCAGAGCTTTTAGCAGGAGGATGGAAGGTGTTCCCCAGGATGAGCGGCTCCTCTCCAGTTAACATCCTTAGTTTTTTTTTTCTTTCTTAGAACCTCTTATTTATTCTTTCTTGGATTAGACAAAAGTGAAAATCTGAATGTAATGACCTTTTAATGAAAACTGACCAGATAAGATAGGTACGTTATCTAACTAGCTATTTTTCTCCTTTATGTAGGATACATTCTGACTGGAAAACATTTTGAACAAAAAAACAAGCGCTTTAAAACTGAGGTTCCACCATCAGAAATATTTCATAAATGTGTATCTTAGCTTGTTGAGATAAATAATAAAACAAAACCTTGCTAGCTAGAGGGCTAGCTAACCTAGGTTATCTATTTCAGTCAGTTGTTGAGTTGCAAGTTCATAAATGCACCTCAGAAATAGCAGGATCTGGTGTAACTACTGGTTAGCTAATGTAGTTAGCTAACTATTTAATCTATCTTAGCTAGATAATTAGCTTCTGTCCAAAATGAGAGCAACTTAGAGCAACAACTAACCTAGCTAAAGCTACCTAACAGTCAACAGCACACAAACTCTCTCAGTTTAATAATCTTGATAGAGTTCCTTAAATTTTCCCACCCGAGGAGGATAATGATGATGGTGATTATTATGATGAGGAGGAGGAAGGTGGTGGTGGTGGTTCTGGCCACACGGATAAATCAATATCATCCTTGTGTGAAAACCGAAGATTAAAAACAAAAACACGGCCAAAAAACACAGGTAACTAGCAATGTAGTTAGCTGGTTAGTTATGTCCCAAATCCTATAGGCTTGAATATCACACAAGAATGTCACCTCAGAAGTGTTTCGGTCTCAAAATCCTATAAATACTGCTTCAGACCGGTACAAATTCTCAGATCCGTACAGTCACCCGTTAAAACCCTTAAGGTTAGTTTCCAGAGTGCCTTTAGCCTTCAGGCAGGCTAACACCGCTCTCTCTCTCTCTTTCCACGCAGCCGAGGAAAAAGTACGTTATCAGCTGAAGCCAATCCGACCGGGCTCGTTCCGATCTCCTTCCACAAGCTGCTCCAAAACCTCCTCATAAACAGCTCCCACAAGTCCCCGTCCTCACACACCACTGTCTTCTGGGATTATTTCACACTTTCGGCCGCCAACCTGCTGCAAATAACGTCGAGAGACTTTCCCCTCCTCCTTCTCAATCCCAGAGCGCTGGCTGGCTCTCTCCTCATTCAGAGAGAAAACTACACTGGATTCAAGATGGCGTTCAGCACGGATTGTTTTTGTTTTTTTCCCGTCTCTCAGCTCCTCCTCGACTTGGATTTTTTTCCCGCCCGTTTTCCATCAGGCCCCGCCCACTGCGCTGAGATTGGTTCCTGCTCAATACTGACAACAGTATGATTGATTACTATACAATCATAAAGTCATAAAGAACAAAATGTACAGTGAACCTCTGCTGGTGCAGGTGGACACACACACAATTCCCCATGGAATACAAATAGGATATGATTTAAAGTGCTAAACGTTATTTGCTGGTAGCTGACTTTGTGAGACTTATCTGATCTTTGATGGTAGAAAAGCTGGTAATCAAGGTGAAAACATTCCATATACTGGTAGATAAATTACATTTGATTTCGACCATGCTTTGTCATGCTGGTCTACCACCTTGGTTATGCTGTTTGACCACTTGGTTATGCTGGTCAAGCAGTTTGGTCAAGCTTGTTCATTCTGGTTGTCTAGAGGTTTAGATTGACTAGCTTGACCAAATTGATCCGGCCAAGTTCTTTTTTAAGTAGGGTATGGATGGAGGATATGGCCAAAATCACAATATATTTATTTTATATTTTTATTTTATAAAAGCCACAAAAAATGTTTCAACCTGTCCACAATGGATGCCTGTATCTACATCTTTTTGCCAATTCATGTAATGAATGTAATGAATGTCAGTCAGTGACAGAAACACGCAAAGGGCATGAACTAATTCTCTTAATTAATCATAAATGTGCTTTATCTCTTAATGTGAAATAAACCAATAAGTGTGCCACTTGCCATTCCCTTTAAGAGCCGGGTGCGCTCTGATTTTGGCACATTGCTATTTTAATGGCGCAGCTATCTTTAGCAGACGTTCACATGGTAAAGGCAATTTAATGCATAAGCAGATAAATTAAGGGAACAGCAATTGTTCTCTTTATTGTTGATGTAAAAGTTGAGTTTGTGCACTGCTGCATTTTCTTTTGTGCGTAATAAGCAGGGGTGTCTTGCCAAGATGACAATAAACGCCTGACTGTTGACTGTATTCAGACAGTGGCACACTTGTGATTTCTGTTGCCAAGATAGAACTACGACAGAAATGGTATTTCAACACTTCATTACCTCACCTAGATCTGACCAACTGCAGCAACCAGCGACTTTTTAGGGCCAGGCAGTGTATGTATCTACAGGTTGAGAAAATTAAATAGATTTAACATAGTTACTTGGATAAAGACATCAATGTAAATGGGGGTCCCAATTGCATATAAGTAATACCAAACATAGGTATGCAGTTAAAAGTGAAAATAAAGTGTAGAAATGTGTAGTGTCAAATTTAGATGGAGAACCTGCAAAGACGTATTTTGGCATAGCAACAGTTCATCTTTTCCTGTTTATACATGAGGTTTCAGTACAATATTTTGTGCCCTAATCGGACAAACTCACACTTAATGTACAGTAGTCTAAGTCAAGACCATGGAAGATGGATGATCACAAGCCATCAAACCAAGCTGAACTACTTGAATTTTTGCACCAGGAGTGGCATAAAGTTATCAAAAAGCAGTGTGTTATACTGGTGGAGGAAAACATGCCAAGATGCATGAAAACTGTTATTACAAATCAGGGTTATTAAATAAATGTTGTAAATGACAATATTTTTATTTGGAATTTGGGAGAAATGTTGTCTGTAGTTTATAGTATAAAAAACAATGTTCATTTTACTCAAACATATACCTATAAATAGCCAAATCAGAGAAACTGATTAAGAAAAGGAAGTAATAAATAATAATAATAATAATAATAATAATAATAATAATAATAATAATAATAATAATAATAATCATATTAATAACAACAACAACATAGCACGTATTATTATTATTATTATTATTATTATTATTATTATTATTATTATTATTATTATTATTATGCAGTTACAGTAGTTAGCAGTGGTCTTTACTGACTGTAGAAGAGAAGAAGAGGGGTGGGTCCTACAGAAGGACTTGTTGGAACGATACTAGCCAATCACAGCGCTGCAGGGCGGGGCCTTACCAGCCAATCGCATGACAGGTGACTGGATTTTACGAGCCAATAATAAAACAGGAAGCTGGGCGCTAATAACCAATCCTGGCGAAAGGGGCGGGTCCTGCCACAAAACGGGTAGGAAAATACCCTTCACCTCCACTCGGAATACAGTCGGAGAGGAGTTTGATTGACATCTAAACGCGTCCAATCGCACGAGTTGCCAATAAATAGATAAATAAACGGCTCCAGTTCCCCCAGTGTGGAAATAGCAGGGGTTGCACATGTGTGGGCTGGAAAGAAACAGCATGAGCACAGTTAGTTAGGGCAGGGGTGCAACTACATACTTTTTGAGGTGAATGTAAACATACTATAGATGCAGAATATCAGTTATGTAATATAAAAAACAGCGTTGGCAACCCCTGTTCTATAATTTATTAGTTTTATGATTCACCATTCATATACTTGCTTGTTATGATCCGTTATATTGTAAATACAGCCCCTGTCCTGCAGGTGCCCCACGATGTGTGTTTGTGAGGAAGTGACAGGAGGATAGATGGGTGCCTGATTAGTGCTATGCTTCAGTTTTTTGATATGTATTATCAGGGGGGTATATAAAAATCAGGGGCTCAGCCCAGTTAAACATATTAGTTTATTATCTGATTAGTTGGATCCGGTGGAAAACAATTTTAGGGCTAAGAAACTCATTTAAACTAAGTAAACAAAATTCTGGCTATCCACAACATCCAGCTTCTAGCTAACTGGTTAGCTAAATACATTTTCGTTAATTATAGCTTACAGTAACCCTGCAAACCTAAATTAATAAGAACAATTTAAAAAATGAAACAGTTATTGGCTGATCAGGTACATTAGGGCAAGTTAAACATATATAGTTTTATTTTCTCAAACCTTGATTTGTGTGATTTGATCCAGAGACGTGTCTTTTTAACCAGCTGAAAACAGAAACATATCACAGTTTACATGGTTAGTTCAGTTACCTTTCTATTAGAAAAATCGCCGAATATCCAGATATGTTTTATTATCAGCGCTGAAATCCGATGCAAGAACTCAAAAATCCTCCCCAGTGAGGCGGTCCACCTACTAGTCCACCGTGCTCTGCAAAACCAGCAAGTTGATTGGCTGTTTCTCCTGAGAGGTGGAACTTTATCCCTGAACTGGCTCCGTGATTCGCATCAAGAGTTTTTTCATTCACACACGGTCAGTGACCTGTCTCCGTATTAATAATACAGCTGAGCAAAACAATTCGGGGCTACTGGAAATTTATTCGGGGCTAAAGCCCCGGAAGCCCAGGACAGGCCATGCCCCTGCGTATTATCATACATGAACAAACAGCTCTTACAGAAAATGCAGACTAGAAATCATTTTCCAGCATCGATTTTTCGCCACCTCTAGTGCAGCGCCCCTATGCTTCGCATACGCTGCATACCCCCTTTTTGCGCCACTGAGTTAGGGATAGAGCACACACACACACACACATACAGCTGTAGCTTAGGGGAAGGGTTTTATCAACATGTATGACTTTATACAGAACGACTTGAGTGGGTAATAATGATAGTGACCTTTGGCATCTGGCTAGAATTTTCCATACGAAGAGACAAGTGACTCTGGCAGAAATCATAGCAATACATGCATGTCTCACTGGTCAGGGCAGCTTTGTTTAGCTTCTATAGAACATGGCAAAAGTCAGGGGACACAATAATCTCTGTTTCCCCCTTGAAACACTGGAACACAGTCTTCTTTCTGTGTCTCGTGTATTGGACTAATTTTTACACAATGGTAGCTTGTGGACTATAGAGTTACAGTACTGAGTGACAGGTGGTTGTTAAAGCAGTTCTGCTTTAAAGTGTAAGGTATCATTGCTCCATCAGTGAATTACTGAGCCATTTAGGGTAAAATGTGGCACCCTGGGATTGAGCAGGTAGCATAAATGCAAAAACACATTTCCTGCACACTAACCCAGAATCACCCTATCAGCTAGTAAATAAACGCAAATGAAGACATATATATATATTAGAAATATTTTTCTAATCATTTCCCATATACAGACAAAAGAGATGCTTAAAGTGCCAGTCTGTATTATTTTGTTTCTAAACTGAAAGCAGAAGCATTTCTGAGTGGGGAAGGGACAAAATATTGTATTTAATGGTACCTTAATGGTGTGCTAAAACGACATCCCTGCTAAGCCTAATATAATCATTCTAAAAACTTGGGTGTCGGGTCACTTTTCACAGAAGTTCTTCTGGCAACGTCACGTGCACAGAATCCATGGATCCAACTCAATTTTACTGAATGCAAGCGGCTGGTGGAGCAATGGAGACTTCAGAAGGGGGAATTTAGAGCTCAGTAGCCCATTCACTCATAGTAAAAACAAAGAAACGAAGAAATGAAGTTGCAAAACTATCTATGCAATTTTGAAGTTTGCAGTGCCTCATTTTAAATGTCAGGGCCCTCAAAATTCTACAAATGAAGTGTAGAGCTACTTTGAGCTTGTTAACGGTGTAAAAATAGCAATTGCTTTGCATGGGCAACGCTATCCCCCTATCACTAGCATTGTAAGAATGTTAGAAGCATTAACTAAAAGAGCTGTATTGCAGAATGCTGGGGGTGAATGGAGGTGGGCTATTTGAGAAAAGTTTGTACTCGTTATCATGTTTCACTACAACCCAAGTCCATTTCATACCAGATTTCTCCTTTAAGACACCATCTGGGTTACCAAGTATTTTTTAAAAATACTACAAGCTGCACATATTACAAAGGCATTGAAGAAAAGGATATCAGTACTGGACTGATAGCACATAGCACATGGCTCAGGGCTCTCGTGTCTCTCCTTGTCTCCGCCCATGTCTTCAGTGCTCCCACCTGTGTTAATTTGCAGTCCCCCCATTACCTGTCCCCAGGTGTTTCCTTTAACCTCCATGTGTATTTAAGCCCCTGTGTTTTCAGTGTTAGGTTGTCTGGACTTTTACGTTTTCACGTCAGTTCAGGTTACATGTTTTCTTGGTCTCAGTTTACTCCTTGTTGTTTTGGTTTATTGTTTGTTTATATGTTTACTTAGTTTAGTAATAAAAAAAAAATTACTTGCATTTGCATCTGCTCTTTGCGTTCTCTCTCTGCGCTTTCCTGACAACACTCCTGACCTCTACCTAGTAGAGAATTTTGAAAAGAAACATGCAGAAATTGTGATCCTGTTTTGTTGCACATTTTAGGATGTGTTTGCAGGAAGAGGGACAAGGAACAAAATAATAACTGAAACACCTTAATTGCGTAGTATCCTCCGTGCCAAAATATTTTTTTAAATATACTAGAACATACAGTATTACATAAGGGGCATATTGCATTTATGTCTCATGTCCTTTTAAAGCATTAAAACAAAGAATTGTGATTGACATAGGGAAAGAGAGTAGTAGGAGAGGTAAGTGAGGCCAGTTATGTGTGATTGACTGAGTGGTGAGCTTGTATATCTGTGTGTGTGTGTGTGTGTGTGTGTAAGTGTGTGTGTGTGGTTATTCTGAGAGGACTGTTCTCTAGGGGTCTGGAGCAACATTCCAAAATGCACACCCAAGGTCTATGAGGTCAAATACTTCTTACTTGATGGATGAGCTTGTGATGAGGTAGCACCCAGTCTTACACAAAACACACACACACATACTCTGAAGCGTGAACACACAACGCCTCTGTCCTACCATTCCGCATTTATCCCTACACACAAGGTCCAGCCCTCCAGGCTAAGCCCCCTGGAAAGCTTTGTCGCCAGCAGCAATTTGTCATTGAAGGTTTTTATTTTTTGTATTTTTTTTTGTGTATTCATTGTGAACGTATGACGCTGTCTCCGCACAGAGGTTCACTCATGATACACCAGCACGGGTCAGGGTTGCTATAATAAATCGGGTTGCTGGGCAAAAGTGGCTTAACCCTAAAGATGGCGGCGTGCTTTCTGTGTTTGTTTTTCTGCAGTAAATCTGGTAACTTGGCAAACACACATATGATGGATTACCGTGCACAACAATTCAGCCTTTATGGCACCCACACACACAGAGGGAGAGAGAGAGAGAGAGAGAGAGAGAAACAAAACCCTAATAAAAAAGTCTAATAAAAAAATAATACAACGTGATTAATACAAAAACAAAAAGTACTTACATGTCAGCTTTTCAGTATATTGCTTTTAAAAAATATTACTCTACACTTTGTGTACACGTTTGTAATGCAGAACCAATCATCATCCATTATCATTCAATCATCACCAGACCTTGCTTATGCTCTCTCTGTATGAATGAAATCTGTAGAAGATTCCAAAGCCCTTAAAGTTTTCAGAATGTGAATAACCTATTTTACTGCAAAGAAAAAAGGGTTTAGAAAAAGGGATTATTTTGCAATTTTAAGATAAATTGCCTGCCCTGCCCAAAAATGGTCACATCCTGGATTTAACTAAGCAAATAGATATGAGCCTCCAATTGAAAAAGCACTGTATGGGTGATTATGTTTTAGCTGGCAACAAATTATTAAGCCCTAACTGATGCAGGGAGTTGCTTCTCATTTGTTAAACAACCATGTGGAAAGACCCATCTGTTTCAAAAGGGTCAAATTATTGTCAGCTATGAAGCTGAGAAAACTACAAAAAGATTGCTAAAACTAATGAAACCAGGTAAAGAAGGTTACATTAAGTTTAAAATCTTAAATCAGGTTAAGATCTTGACTTAAACGTTTGGCGAAATCAAGTCAAAGGCAAAAACATTAGTAGGATATGTTTAAAAGTGAAAGTAGGAGCATTTCCAAACACACAATGTGGAGGGTACTCAATGGATTGGGACTAAAGCTGTGTAGCTTTAAGAACAACATTTATCAGTAGGGCTAAACTGCAAAAAATACTCATAAACTCATTATGCTAAGGAGCATAAAGATTGGACACTGGAGCAATAAAAGAAGGTCACGTGGTCCAGATTTACCCTGTTCCAGAGTGGTCTAGTGCCTGCCATACAAGCTTGTGGGCACAGTGCTACGATTTGGAGTTGCTGCAGTTGGTCAGGTCTATGTTCAGCAACACTATGTGCTTAAAGACTAAGGTCAGCTGACTACCTGAATATACTAAATATAGACCAGGTTATTCCATCAATGGATTTTTAATTCCCCAATGCATGGGCATATTCCAAGATGACAATGTCAGATAAAAAAGTGCAGGGTTCAGGGAGCATGAGATCATCATTTTCACACATGGATTGGCCAACACAGAGTCCAGACCTCAACTCCATTGAGAATCTTTGGGATGTGCTGGAGAAGACTTGGTCCAGATCTCCCAACATTCAGGAGATCTTGGGGAAAATTAATGCAACTCTGGACAGAAATAAATGTTGTGACATTGCAGAATCTTGGTCTTCTAATCCATAAATAATCCATAAAGCCTTCTCAGAAGAATAGTGGTTGTTACTACAGGTTGAACAATCATTTTGTTGACAGTCAACAGGAGAAATGTTACTGTAGCTGCCTACACTTTTTGGACATTTTGGACATACAGTATATTACATGCAAAACATCTCCACCCTCAACACACACATTTACACACACCCTCTGTGACAGTTAACCGCTAACCCAACGTCCTCAGCTGCCGTGGAATTTCCCTTCACAGAAATGAGGGTTGTCCAATTTCACTCCTACCGTTTAATGCTAATCCTAACATATGACAAACACACATATACACACACTAACACATACGCACACACAGAAACAACCTGTGGATAAAGCTCAATCACTAGCCTGTCTGCCTGAGAGTAGAGTGGCTATATGGCACAGCTTAAATAACACTGTTCACATCCGTCATTCAAAGCAAGACAACTGAATGTGAGCAGAAAAATAATTGTCTCAGTTTACAGTAATCTGATCTGAACTACTGCTGAACTTTAAACTCAGACACATTTTCTGAGAACTATAGGAGACAGTGGGGTTAGTAAGCTGGCAGAGTTTTCACTCTGTTCCATGTTCACTGATTGATGAAATAAAATATTGCTCCATTCCAGTTCACTGTTGAAATGGAATGATATTTTATAGGTCTGAAAGTAGCCTAATGATGTACACAGTTCCAGTCAAATGTATGGGCCCACCTTTTCTCATGCAATGTGTTTTCTTTCCTTTTCTGATTTTTTTACATTGTAAATGTAATTTTAAGGACATGAAAATTATACAGGAACACATGCAGAATTATTTTGTAAAGTGTTAAACAAACCAGAATGCAGTGGCATGAAAAAGTATTTTTAGTTTTGCTATTTTGTCATACTGATATTTTTTCCAGTTATTAAACACACTTTAATATCATACAAAGATAACCTAATTACAAATACAAAAAGCACTTTTTTAATGATAATTTTATTAATTAAAGTAAAAAGAATATCCAAACAACTGCAATCATGCATTGATAATAACTGGCAATGAGTCTTTCACATCTCTGTGGAGAAATGTTATCCCACTCTTCTTTAAAGAATTGTTTTAATTCAGCCACATTGGAGGGTCTTCAAGCAAGATGAATGTCATGTTAAAGATCACACCACAGCATCTCAATCAAACTTTGACTACACCACTCCAAAAGCCATTCAAAGGTGAACTTGTTTGTATGCTTGTTTGTTTGTATCATTGTCCTGCTGCAGAATTCAAGTACGCCTGAGCTATTCTCCTTCAGGATTGTCTGGTAAACAACAAATTCTTGGTTGCATTTATTACAGCAAGTTGTCCAGACCCTGAAGCAGCAAAGCAGCCCCAGAACATCACACTACCACCACCATGTTTTACATTCAGTATGATGTTTTCTTTTTCTGAAATGATGTGCTTGTTTTACACCAGATGTTAAGCAGTTAAGATGGTTTTGGACATTTGAGACGGGTCGTTGTTTTCTTTTTGGTCAGCAGTGTTTTTTATGGAACTTTCCCATGGAAGCCATTTTCAACCAGCCTCTTTCTTATTATTAAATCATTAACTCTGACCTTAACTGAGGCAAGTAAGACCTGCAGTTCTTTAAATGTTGTTCTGGATGACCTGTGCTTGCACTCTTAGAATAGTTTTGGTAGGCCGGCCACTCCTGGGAAGGTTCACCAGTGTTCAAAATGTTTTCCCCATTTGTGAATAATAGTTTTCACTGTGGTCTGCTAGAGTCCCAAAGGCTTAAAAATTATTTCGTAACCTTTTCCAGACTGATAGATTATCAGTGACTTTTTGTTTTTGAATTCAGATTATACAGATAATAATCTGTATGACAAAAACAATGTATGACAAATGTTGTAGCAGCCTTACTAGAACATTAAATAAAAATGTTCTAAGAACATCCAGAAAACGGGGAACGTATTCTAAACTGGTGAGCCAGCTGTTTTCACCAGCATAGTGTAAACCAATTGAGTCATAAAACCTAAAAGACTTAAAAATGTCAAGCCTAAACTGGCCAACCATGTTAACCAGCTTGAGCTAGGCTGATTTTTTTTTTCCAGGAAGAATTTCCACACTATGCTTCTCCAGACTATGGTTTTACTATAGTATCACTGCAGAAGTCTGTTTGTACAGATTCACCCCCACTCTCCATCCCCATGGTTAATTTCACACTTTCTGACAGGGAGTGAAAAGGAATGGCAGGAACAGCATCTGTATTCACCTCCACTCATTAACTTTCTCATAGCAAAGATGGGAGATTATTAAGATGGATGTCTCTCTCCTTCTCTCTCTCTCTCTTTCTCTCTGTATATAACCTGTTTGTCCTACAGGTGTTGGGGGTGGACACGTCTGTCTCTTGTGCCATCTTGTCTTCTCTCTGCCCTTCAGGAAATGAACACACATCTTTATGAAGGTGCTCGTCAGTAATTAATAAACAGCTTGTCCTATTAATATCAGCAAATACATATTTAGACGGGAACGTATATTACCTCTACGTTCCCGTCTAAATAGGTGGATTGGTTACACAAAACATGAAGTTCTTTGCACAAAATCACTCGAACATAAAGATATATAACCAGCTCTATACTTGCCAGTTTCATTTCCTTTAAAAATGAGCCGTTTAAGAGCTCTGTCACTTTTATGCAAA